>NC_053517.1:100523136-101165914 GCF_016920715.1 Anopheles arabiensis
ATCAATCAATTTTGATCAAGCTTAACACCGATAAACGGCCTGATCGCACGTCACCATGCCAAACACACACAAAAAAAAACAAAAAACAAAAAAGGTTGTGTCTCAGGGTGTCACAGAGCGTCAGTTTTTGTTTCGTAGAGAGGGATTTTTTGTGTGTTATTGTCATACCGAGCGAATTTCTTGCCGCGTAGAACATGCGCATCATTTCATTATGCCTTTCTTTTCGCAATATTTGTTTTTTTTTCCTGGAATGGAAAAGTCGTTCTCATTTTTTGTTTTGATTTTTGTGTGTGTGTGTGTATCCATCGATCCTTGATAATATTGTGAAAGGTTTGGCATTTCGCTTTCGACGTACGCTGCTCTAAAGAGAAGCAAACAGAGAGCAGATACAAAAGAAAATGGCCTTCCCGGTATTCTCTTTTCTCACTGCAACCGAAACCAGAAAAGGATGCTGACACGTAATGCCTACCGTCCTTCCTCTAACGATCGAATAAATCGCAGTCAATCGTAGCCTCGCGCGTCTCGTGTGTGTCGGGTGTTTCCTTAGCGGAGCGTTTTGCCACTGAGAGCAACCGATTTGCGATTGACATCGCCCAGGAATGTTGGCACGCCACGCCACGCTAATGGAGGCCAAACGCTAACGGAACGGTATGCTCGAAACGAAATACCAAACCAATGGTGCTGAGCAGAAGAGGCAAAGGCGTAGGGTTGTCGCAGTTAGATGACATTCAAACATGTCCGGTGGAACACATACGAACAGGCGATGGTTGCAACATTGTTTTGCTTCGCGAAAAAGCGTGTACAAAAACAGGCACATTCACTGCAGCATTCTTACATGCTTAGGATTGCTTCGTGAACAAGCGTGCAGCCTTTGAATGGTGAGCCAGTCAGGATGACATGGTTTTCGAACATACCATCATTTTCCTTCGTTTTGTTTTCCCTTAGTCTCAAAGGGAGAAACGCATAAGGAAATGTCGTTCGATCAAACATCAATCAAATGATCCAATATCGCGTAAAATGACAGTCAGTTGGACAACCCATGTCTTTAATGTGGCTTTCTGACTGACAAGCTTTTCGCAATACTTTTTCTTGGTATGACAACCCATCTTTAAACCTTTCTCATCTAGAAAGATATTTACCTACATAGTTCCCCATCTGTAGCTGCATATTTTCCATCATTAATCATTCAACAACTTGTGGGCACACTTGTTGGTCAAATTATTATCATCTCTCTTTAGCGCACCTATACAAACACATTGTTCCCGATCGTTCTGTCTACATGGAAACAGCTATTTGTCCGGTTCAGTGATTTCCTTTTTCGTACCACAGGTGCACCACCAACGCTCGTTAAACAATGGCTAAACCCTCGTGTGTAACTAATTAAATCTCATCAATCTTCATTCCATGATTTGCTAAGCTTATTTCGCAGCTCTTTCTCTTTCTCTCTCTCTCTCTCTCTCTCTCACACACACACACAATCTCGTTCCCACCTGGCGCATACAAAGCAGCTTACCCTTAGCTTTGTGGTTCTCACAAAGCTCACAGGACATACTGTTAGCTGTGGAGCTGGAGTTTTGTTGTTGAAATCTAGCTGCAAATCGAATTACACTAAAAGTGTACTAGACCAAATTCTACAAAAAACACGCTCTGACACTGATCCAATGCGAGAAGCATGGAGGTGATTTCTGTTTATTGTGAAGCCCTCTAGGAAAGAATGTTTGTATACAGCTTGCTAATCGACGTAATCGAATGTCCTTGGTACAACTCGAGAATAGACAAACCGAAGAGACATCTCCTCGTGTGTGGATTCCATTGACACGAAGAGCGCCAATGACTCTCAATTTGAACATGGTATTCGCTATTCTGCATCATTGAATGACTGAGATGAATGTTTTAATAGTATTGCTGCTGGAAAGTTGGGTCATCCAATTAAAATATGATCAAAAATAATCGTTTACCATTAAATGTACCAATGCTTGCCAAAGGTCCTTTAATAACTTGAACATGACGGAGATAGTTCAAATTGTTGTTACCTGTAAATCCATTTAATCCATTTAATTTAAATCTCTTCACTTGCAGTAATTGGTACTTAACATCAATTACAAATGGTAGTAATTCCAATTTCTCACAACGACTTCATAATCGTTGTGAGTGCAATCGTTGGTATTGTAATCGAATACTTCCTGGAATACAAAATCAAACACATTACTGACGCAAATCAAACACTATGAGTTAAAGCTAATATTTTAAATCGTAACAATTAAACAAACATTTCTGTAAGCCAGCCTGTTTATCCTTACTAAAGCAGCTTTTCGATTTTTATCGTGCTAAATTAATGCTCTTCGCCACCAAACCACTACATACGAAATCCCCTTTAGCACTTCATTCCAACTATAACAATAATAGTTATGCAAATTCCACCCCAAATGCTTCCGCCGATTCGTTTACACCTCGGTTCGCAATAAAAAGCCCTTCATCACACTAATTCCAAACCAAACACTGCCGCTCAGCTCGTGCACACATTCCTCCTCGTGTCTGCAGCCGTTCTCATGGCTGTAATCAGAACGCCAACCGACATTGCCGAGCATGGGATGGCAATGGGAAAATGGTTCAAACTGGGTTTGCCTTCCCTTTTGCCTTTGTGGGGCAGCTCTTGTTAAATTACCTCGACGGCAAGATTACCCAAAACACACGGCAATTATCTTGCGCGGAGGTCAACGAGCAGACAGCAAAAGAGCGAGGCGTCTGGGAAGTAATCGGAACGGGTCAAAGAGCGTCGCTCATTAATGCATAATTTAGTGCATAATATGCAAACGAGGGTACCAAGGTTAATGCTTGTTGACACGTTTGGTAGTGTGAAACTGATTGAAATTTCATTAAACTTTTGTGCAGGGGATTGTTATTGTTTCTTTAAAAACAATTCATGTCACGTCTTAAGCTTACTTTAACGAATAATTAAAACCATTTTTTACAACTGCGTGGCATGCTGTTAACCGATAAAAGGGTTGTGAAAAAGGATTTTTTTCAAATTATTGTCCTTCCACTCGCTTTCACAAACCGTAGTTAAAGCTCATAAATAAAGAATGTTGTTTTATTCTTGTTTCTCCCATTTAAAGCATCACCCTTGCCCGAGCTGCTTCGGTGCGATGCGGTGATTGTTGTGAGAGAACCTGCCGTCGTCTGTTTTTGTATTTCGATCAGCACCGTTTGTAAAGCCCCAACCGTCGTCGTTGTCGTCACGTGATACCCTACGGGTAAACTTTAACTGGGTCATCCGTGGCACAGTCGGTAAACAATTCGAGCGTTGTGTTGAATTTTAATAGCACCACTTGAACGTTAAGCAAATTGATCGATTGTTCGAGAAACTTTTGTCCGGAAAGTTGCTACCAATAGGGTGCGCAGGGTGGTTTCGGCAATGGATCAAAGGCGCTAGAGAGGATGCGCTTCGCATATTTGGATCATCATCAATTATCCACCGAATGTTAGAAGTCTTATCAAGAAACCATTGAAGCTACAGCTCGTAAAAAGTAGCTCATCAACCATCCGAGCACAGTAGAGATAATAATCAATAGATGTACAGCTACCATCCAAAGACACACGACGGGTGCTTTGTTTGATATATCGCTATTTTTCATTTATCATAATACTGAAATCGTTACCAAGTTTATTCTGCCCGTTCCCTTGCTCTACACGATGACTGCTACTTAGACCCTTTTGCTTACTTTATTGATTTCCTGTCTCGGTGGAAAAACAAATCCCTATATCAACCGCTACCGCGGTGGACCTTTTGGCCTTTGGCAGCGCCTACGCGAAAGGTTAAATGGCTTCCTACAGACCATGCAACCCCCTTGCACGGCAACCTGTATGCAAACTTGGCCACGGAGCAAGCAACATCGAGGCTCGTCACGCAAATATCCTTCCTTTTTCGCCGGTTCGTTAGTCACGCAAACGCGAACGCCTTTTTTAATGAAACGATCGCTACAACCATCATCCGAACACTCGCTCCGTTTGGGTTGGGGAATGGGCCGGAAATTGTTTTCGTTGCGATCGAGCTGGATGGATCAACCGATTTCCGGGCAAAGAGCAAGACTCGACCGATGGCAACTGGTGGCTGTCGGTTTGAAGTAATTGATTTTTTTTAAGAATGTTCTCGCAATTGTTGGCCAGCAAGCCAACACATTTCATTGTTTCCGTTCATGTGCGCAAAGACAGGAAGCAGGAAATCACAACACAGCTTGACTACGTCGGTCGCGGTGAAGCTAAAAGGTGTTTAGCGTAATTTGTAATAACTGCTCATGCATTGCAGCTCGATGATGAGTGAAATTAGTTTCCACCATCAATCATCAGGAGGTTGGCCGGATCTGTCGGATAAGGCAGAAAAGATTCTATTGCTTCCTGAGTTGATAGGGATGAGAAAAGGCTATGTCAAATTGGTTGCCATTTTTTCCGATTTTAAAATTTTGCAAGATATAGATCATTACAGTAGTGCTGTTTCCAATACACTAAGGAATGTAAAGTTAAATTTAATACTAATTATTAAAAAAGGTTTTCAATTTTGTTCAGAATTCCAGTCTTTTTTCATCCATAGGAAAGCGTGACATGCAAATAGTCAGCAAGAAAACCATTTAATTCATTTGTTAGAGCTTTAATTTATTTTCCTCTAATTCTACCCTTTTTCCGGCATATGCCACTCACATTCACCGTCGATGCAAAGGTTTAGTCAGCAAGCAAATGCATGGTGTTGTTTTTAATTTCCTCCAAGCTTCTCTCCTGCTGTGGCATATATCATCGCTGTTAAAAAGTAGCTCAAACCCAAACAAACAATACTTGCATGAATGGAAAATGAAGTAGACCAAAAAAAGGAGAAATAAACTACATTCATTTGCGTTCAGTCGAACATATTGAATGCCTAATGAACCCGGAATGCTGCACACGAAACCTCGCACAAGGCTGAATTTAAATTTAGGTCACTTGTTTTGCATTAATTTGGATTCGAAGTGAAATCAATTAAGGTGGAGAGCAATTTATTCGACAGGCTTTCTCTCCCGATGCAGCAAAACATACAGGAGCAGTACATTCGACTCGTACATTGAATACAGATTCGTTAGAAATAGTGACACATTTAAATATTTCATTACCGATATGCTCCGTACATGCAAACTAATGGGTAATGAAAAATACGAATTTAATAAACGCAAACAATGTACACTCCTCCCGGCAAAGGAGCTTCATACAAGACATTTACTCACGCCACATGGACGGAACGTACTTTCCCGTACGTGAATGCTTCATTATTGCGAACTAGAATGGCTCCTTCAGGACTTTAGGCGAATAGGGCAATAAAGTTCTCCAGGGAACTTCTCGGAAGGGAAGGCTTCTCCCTACAAAATTGCCTACCGATCGTTGCTAGTGCCTACAGAACATTGCCTCTATAAGGCTAGTGCTAGCGAGATAATCAAACGGGCAAATTACTTTCTCGGGGAAAAAAAATCGATTCAACCGTTCGAAATAGGGTGCGATGATGAAACCCCGGGGTCATATAATATTGTTTCTTCGGTACGTTATTTGGTGCAAAGTATACTCACAGGCACGCACACACCGATGGGTCTAGGAGCAGCAGCAGCCGTCTGCCTTACGGGATATTTCTCGGGAAACGAGGCTCCAGGAACGCACTAGCTAATAATGGAATTACTTTCATGAGCCTCGGTCGATTCATAAGAGGGTAACATTGTGTACCTAAGTAATACCGAAGCCTTGCTAAGAGCCCAATTTGTTTGCTTTAATGTAATGCGTACGAGTCCATTTGATCGCAAATATTACAGTAATAATTCAATATTCCTTACCTTAAAGCACCTGAGCCCTTTAGTACAGGAAACTTTATTATCTCACAGACAGTTTCGGTTTCACAGTCAATAAACTTTCCCGGGCTTGAGTTTCTTTTTGTTTGTGCTGCCGTTCTTTTTAACACCATGTTTCATTCACTCATCGTTCTCGGGCCGATAGTAGTATCGTCTGCTAACTTGGAACCATCCTTTACTGCCACACCATGAAGTAAATTGATCAAAGCCTGCACGAACACTGCATCAGAATCCTACACCCACCTGTGTCTGTGTCTTCTTTTCCCCCAGATTCACACCATCATCATTTCACGCGAAGCCGTCTCGCCAGATTCTTCCTCCGCTGACACTACGTACAGCAAACACCTTCCAGATGCCGCACGACTCTCCACTATCAGCCATGCGGCTGCAGGCAAGACGACTATCATCCGACCTTCATCGATACATTGCGCCGCTGCGGATCGGATCATCCACGTGTACGACTTGCACGATGACGGTAAGCTGGGATGAGGTGGAGGATTTTTTTGTGTTGCCTGCTCACATTTTTCAGAACATTCTACCAACAGAGCCGGGTGCGTTAAGAATGGTGTGTGGGGTAATATTTGCGTCGTGCTAAGTCTTGTGCAAAATTTCATCAAACAGCATGCGGATGCGGCTTATGAAATACTTGGGGGAATGGAATTTGTTTGATTAACAATTTTGTTCGAAACTGCCTGCAGTGTGCTGGGCCGATTGGTACGGGATGATGAAGACAAGCCTTCGCTAGAAGCTGGTATCAATTGCGTTTAATGCGTTAGATAACTTCAGCAGTCTTTAATTAAGCTTTATTTTATTTGAACCATTTTTCTACGACTCAAATACTCTATGTTCCATGATATTAAACAAGGTTTAGTTTGAAATGTAGCTTCATTCGCCTTTCAAATGACTCTAAATAACCGGGACGTTGCACGTAACACACTGTTTACCTCTTGTTAGAACGCAAAAGGCATAGCTACATTATTTCCTGCACCTCAGCACTCAACACAGCTTAGCCGAGCCTCACACGATGCATCCTCTCAAGTGTGTGCCCATTCACGTCCCTGTTGGCGAGGCTGAAGTACTCCGGCTGAAAGCGGAAAAGGCTCTCCTTTGCCTACTTTTGCCAGCCCGTGTCCTTAGAGAGTTTGTTTCCGCGTGTTCCCTACGCTACAGGACAGTCATCGAGTTGCGCTTTCTTTCGCGCTGAAAAGCCGCCTCGAAGCTGCTTATGCCGCGTATGAGTGGCTGCTGCTTGGCTTGGGATGTCGATAAAGAGCAAAACTAGCGCTCTGTCACTTGAACTGACTGACGGCTAGTACGAGTACGGCTACTTGATTCCGTGTACACTTTTGTGCACTGTATAATTGAAACAATGTTATGGAGTGGTTTGTTTGTGTGCAGAGTGCAACTCGTTGAAGCTATTTCTAGCACAACAACATGTCTTTCAGTTTGTATGGAAAAAAAAGTTTTTTTTGCTGGTTTAAGTATGCTAATTAAACATAAAAAACAGATTTGCTACCACAAAACCACTAACTTGAAAGATATGATTCTTCCCAGTTAAATATACAATAAAAACCGAGCCACATCTCCAACTCTTCCTAAGCCTAAGCCTTGCTTTTTCTTTTCCCTGACAGCCGAGAGAGCGATTCGTCCCAGCAAGCGCACTCAAGCTGCAGCTGCAACTACACAAATGCGTACGCTCCATGAGCACGTTTGCTCATTTGTATTTCCGTCCGCCCTGTCCCGCGTGGAAGAAATTCATTGAGGGATTATATTATCCCCCTCCCCTTTCGGTGCCACAGGCAACATGCACTCATGTGCAGCAGTGCACCACAGACACGAGGCAGACGGCAGGCCGAGTAGGCGCATGCGGTGAACTTTGTGTGGCAAACCGCAGAAAGAAAGTTCCACTCATTGCCGCGGCCCCCATGGGCAAAGAAACGAAGCAGGATATCTGTGCTTACCAAACCGCATTAGAACCCGCAAAACTACATAATGAAACGGGGCGGGCAAGTTGGGTGCAAAACAGGGGGCAAATAAACATGGCTTCCGGGCTGGGCGAGTCTGGGAAACGGCGACACATACACCGGGGGAACGATGGGAAGTTGCAACAGACAAGGTTCAGAGTTGCAGCAACAGGAAAAGCTGGGAAGGCCGTACGAAGAATATATATCACCACCGAAGCCTTTGCCCTTGCAAAAGCCTTAAAGCTTGTTTTTATTTTCCAGTTTTGTTTGTTTGTTGTTGCTGCTGCCACTACCGTTGCACTGGCTGGTGGAGGACGATAATGAAAAGCTAATGACATGAGGCTGTGCATAAGAGCAGAAAGCTGCAGCAGCAGGAAGCAGGAACATTCTGGCCGGATGTAGACATTATACTGCCGCACAGGAAACCACACTTGGGACTGAAATCTCCTGCCGACGTCACCGGTTTGGCTGTGAGTGCTACTGCTACTGCAGCGGCAATGTTATTTAATTCTTGCCATACACTTGCCAGCAACACACACAAACACACACTCCCACTCCTATCGATAGGCGGACAGTGGCATAAAGAAACAGCGTCCCTTGCCTTACTTGCCAGAATACTAATTGCATGTTCAAGTTTAACTGCAACTGCATATGTCCTTCCGAAACGCCCTGCCTCCAGGGATGCTCGAAACATACGGCAAAAGATCCTCCAGCAGTTGTTTTGACATCTCAAAAGCACAGCAAGAAAGCATTGGGCCTCCGCCTTGAACTTTGTTCCCAGCACTGGAACACACAGCTCACCAGCAAAACAACGGCCACAATGTTGCGCAAGGCACTTCATAACTTTTCTCGCACAACAAAAACCGCCCCGACCGTTTGGCTCTCTTTGTGGGAGTTGTTTTTGTCCGGCAGCAACCAACTAGAAATCGGAAACAATTTCAAGCTAAATTTCATTCGCTCTGTTTTATTCTCTCGCTCTTTTCCGAATCCTCCACTCCAGCAGTAGCAGTCCACAACGGGCTCCCGCACAATCTGATCAAAGAACGCAATAATTGTTTCATCATTTCATTGCACAAATTTAACCACTTTTCGATCGTTCGGTCGTAAAACAAACCGGCCAGTGGAGTGGGTGTATGTGTGTGTGTGTGTGTGTGTGTGTGTGTGTGTGTGTGTGTGTGTGTGTGTGTGTGTGTGTGTGCCACGGTCTGGCCGCAGAAGTTGTGCCGCTGGCTCTTGAGCAGCAATTATGTTGCGCTTCACTTTGCCGACTAATGGTGTGCTGTTTTATGTTGCTGATTTCTTGCAAGATTTGTTCGATTCGCTTCCACCGATGTATTGATGCACTCACAGGGAGCAGAGGGCGACTGATTTTAGAGTCCATTTATTTTCTTCCTTTTCTTCCCCTCCCCTCTTCCCCACTCAGAGCAACCCGCATACAGGGAGCGGGGAAATCGTCGACAATTGATGAGACTTTAAAACGTCAAACTCGATCATATAATAAATTGTTATTGCATTTTAAAAAAGCTTTCAATGAACTTCTTCTTCACGTTAGGATCTAATTGAGCGCAGACAAATGGCTAGGGTGAGTTATTGATTTAAGAGTCCTTCGCTTTTTAGTGTTGTGCTTTGTTGTTGCTGTTCGGGAAGCTCTGGAAGCAATTTCATTTGTAAAGAAGTTTCAAGCCCGTCCGTTGATAGCACACTTCATCAGGTCCCAATTGTGTGGCATGCTTGTCTCGGAAACCGAGCTGGCAATTATTATCCTCGGAAACGTATTTCAGCTCGAAAGCACGAACCCTCCAGTAGCACCGTTTAACTGTGGCCAAAACAGAGCAGCATTATACCATGTTGGTGGATCCTATTTAGACTGCTGATCCAATGCTCCTTTCATCCAGCCGGGCTGTGACTGCTGCGTGTTCGCACTCCAGAACGGAAAGAAAGCACGACACCGCCCAAGAACAAAGGGCAAGCGCATTAAGCACATCCTTCGGGCTGGTTGTGCTTCCCCGGTTTGCTGGAGTTTTGACGCGCGTCTCTAAGCAGCAGAGAGCCCACCTGCAACTCTGACCAAAAGCAGCCCCGTGGAACACTTCAATTGCGAACACGTTACTCCCTGCTCCCCTTTCGAGTCCAGTTTCCGGTGTCCTCTCGCCACTTCGTCAATGCACCAAGGCTCACATTCATTCTCACATGCGTGTCAAAGGCCAGCACCTAACACACAACAGTCCTGGGAGGAAATGGAATTAGCAGACGGATGGGTCCATAGGACATGCGACAGCACACGCAGCAGCTTGCTGCTTGCATTCATCTTCGTCAGCGAGCAAACGTGATGCCGAAGCACGATGAATACCGTACGCCACACGCTGAATGATGCTGCACAAACTGTGTGTCCGCTTTCAAGACACCGTGTGCCATCCGTGTTGCTGCCTTGCCGTCCTTTTCTTTTTTTGTTTCTCGTTTCTTTGTGATGACGTGATGCGGACAGAATGAAGGATGCCTTTTGAGAGGTTCAGTGCCCCCGCCTACTTTGAGCGGAACCTTTTCCACGGTGGGTGACATTTGCACCAAGCTGTGTAAAAAGGAACCCCTCATCGTGATGTCATTTGAGGCGCACACTTAAGTGCGAGGAGCTGGGTCGTGATTAACACTTAGCTGAAACAATATAAACTGCATACGGCACATGGTAACAGCAGACGCTGGCAAGTTGTTGAATGTGAATGGTGGCTGGGTTTGTGCAGTAGCTCAAAGCATCAGCTCGCCCGCAATAATCTCAATAGAAGAAGGAGGTGCTGGGGGGAATGAGTTCAGCTGTAATGAAGTACATGCAAAGCAATTCCATCTACTGCAGTTCATACCCCATAAAGACACACTACTAATGCACACTTTATGTGTCTGCGGATTGAGAGCTATAATCCAAAGAGCATCAGCAAAGATTAAGACTACAAACTACGCACCGAAAAACAACAACAACTTGAAAACCCTTCCAAAAATATCAACTTTATGATAAATTGCTCAACCTTCCGGCAGTATTGAAAAAAGGCAGGGATGCTCAGATTGAAATGTTAAGACACTGGAGTGTGTATGCGTGTGTGCTAGCCCTATCTCTTTAACACCAGTTACCATTTGAAAGCAGCCCGTTTTCTGCCCGACAAACTCCAGCAACTCCCATTTCTCTACCCCAAAATGGCCATCATGCTCAAATATTTATCGTAGTTTTATGTTAAACATATCGGCGAGAATGATTTATGTAGGCATCATTTGCTCCCGAGCAGTAAGCTATCAACTCGTATGTTTACATATTCTCAAGCGAAGGAGCGGGTATCTTATGTGTTTTTTTGGGGCATCACAGTTCCTAAAAGCATCCCCGGAAAGCTAACCCAGTATTAACGAACCACAAGCGCTCGACGGGAGAAAACTTAAGAGCTACCGAATCTCTTTCATTGCTAGTTGTGTGTGTCTGTGTGTGTGTGTGTGTGGGGCTGGGCTGTAGTAATAAAAGCTTCTCCCTATGCTTTATGGCAGAGTGTTTGATGATAGGGTTATCTTTCTACGAATATTGAGCCGGCTCCTGAGTATGTAGTAAGGGTGAAGTCGATTTAAAGCGAGGGAAAATCTTTCGCCACAACTTACACAACGGAAGCAGGAAGTACTTTGGGAGTGCTGGAAGGGCTAGGGATAGGATGACTCTTTTCACAAGTCGTGTAGAAATGCATGTGGTTTACTGGCAAACGATAGGAGAAAATAATAATGCATACGATGGTCCGATGGGAATAGAATTATTGCAAATGAAACACCAGCATAATCTTACTTCCTTTATAGCTCATCATTCCCAGGAAATTACAGTGACGCTCCTTCTCTGAAAAGGACTTCATCGAAAGTGTCATTGGCTAATATTTGCAATGTCTTTGGATGTATAATATTAAGCTTTAAGTTTCCAGTCCTGCTCGGCACAATTTTAAGCACCAACCGCCAACGTATTTTAGTGAATTTTTTTCTCATCCTTCGTGACTTCCAATGTCCATTTGTACCAACCAGCTAACCCAACAACACCAGAATTAATCTAGAAAAAGAAAAGAAAAAAAACAAACGAATCTCATGCTCACAAGTTCAAACAAAAGCGAATGATTACATGCAAGCGATGGGACTGTGTGTGTAATGTTTCCCTTTTTCTTTAAATTTACTGCAAAACCGCATCCGGCCAGCACCGAAAAAAAAACCGGGTTGAGCAAAGCCATCGCCTTAAGGTACAGCAACAGCAACGCTACCGAAACTTTCCCCATTACCGGTCCCCGTGCTGAGCTTTCATCTAAATCTCTATATGTATGTCTGCAAGATCAAAAACAAACGTAACCACACAAAAAAACCCCACCCGCTCGAGCAAGCAACCGCAACCGTCCTGCTCATGTAGAGCATGTGGGACATTAGGCAGACAGTGACAGTGCAGACAGTTCAAGGATGTGCAACAGTTTCGATGGTTGGGCAGCCTTACTAGCATTGAAAGAGAGAGAACAACTATACAATCTTGATCCAAAATACGTGTCAATGATTGTGGACAAAAGCTTTATGCTTGAATACGCCTGATGTGAACGTCAGCCAACTTTAAAGCCATATTTATTGTTGAGCTATATTGCATCACTTGAACTATGACAGGAAAAGAGGAAACAAATAATTCCATGTATAAAAGAGCATTTTGTTATAGCAACAGTACCATTGCAAAGCTACAAACTTGTGCATTTAATTGTCATTTCACAGAATTGGTACACACACGACCATAATAATTAATTGTGATCTAGCATTACATTCCTCGAAATGCTGACAACAATCCAGGAAATCAAAGTGACTCTTTCGCAAACGAGCCACATGGACACCGCAAAGGGGTAAACAAAAAAGTCAACAGTACACTGCATAACTTCGACCCGCAAAGTCCCAGTTGCAATTGTTATTACGCATGAGGCAATAAGGGAAAAAATGCACACATGCACCTTGGATGGCTACACTCAGGGCGGCAGTGTGGGTAAACATTAAATAGACTGTTGAGTGAAATAAGCTCTCCATTACAATGAAGGCTGAAATTCATCAGAACTACGTGCTGACTTTTTTGTGATTGTGCCTTCACAGCAACGTACAACAGACACACAATATATACACGCACAAAGCACGGAACGGTACAACGACAATTGAAATGTTGATAACGTAGTCAGCCGAGTCAACCAAATCAACCGTCCCATCTCTAGAGTACTATGTTCTGCAGCAGCACCATTTTTGATGTCTTTTTAGTTTTTCGCTGCTTCGCTCTGCTGTCAGCTAGTTGTGTCAGCTCTTCTTTGCTTTCAATCGATCAGCAGAGAGCATAGCAGTCGGTGCTGTTTGCCGACGAAACACAACGTTTTGAGGACCATTTGGAAGGCAAACGCTGCAGCTGCTGGAGCTACCACCATCGAGACGTTGTGCATTATTGACATACGATTTCGGACATAAAGGACAATCGGTGCAACAAAAAGGCAGAGCGAGAGGATCTATAGGCTATGAATGTTCAAGTAGACATGTCGAGGGCATTTGTTGAGAAGGGTACGCTTCGCGAAAGATGAAAGTGAATTGTTTTATTTCCATGACCTTATTAAACCTTTTTCCTATGAATTTCATTCTGCTACTTTAAACCTTAAACTATAAAGAACATATTCCTTTTATTCAAACAAACTTATAAGCTTCTTTTAACAAAAAAAAAACTATTTAATGAAATACTTTATTTCATACGCTTCACTACTTTTACGTCGGTCGAGCTGTATTGCTAAAAGCTGTGAGCAAGAGCACATCGAACGAAAGGAATTTCATTACGGGGAAGCCAAAACCTTTCAGGTCCAATTTCCGCTCAAAACGCAATGTGGAGCTTCCGCTCTTTTTCCTCCCACTTCCCATCGGGACCATTGTCTGCTCCACGACGCTCCCTACGGTAATAAGTGACACTATCGCCCGTACCAGCTCTCAGCGACGTGGAAAATGAAATTAAACGCTACAAAAATATTCTTTTAAAGCATCTAATTTACTTCTTACCGCGACCGGTTCGGTCCAGCGGCCCGTAGTAAGCCATCACATTATGGCAAAGTGTCGTCTTGTGTCTGAACAACTAATAACTCAATTAAAGCTGGCCGGTCACTCTTTGCAGGAATGATTTTGTTTTTTACTTTTTGGTTTTGGTTCCGCCAACCGAAACCATTTCCCTGTTTGTTGGCGGAAAGGCCTGGAAGGCATCCAGCGCGCGGTACCCGGTTTTCTACGAAAGACAACTTCCTGCACATGTCTTGCTGTTTGTCTTTACAAAATAAAGGACCACCGGAAGGATAGCGTTACATTGGCCCAACCCCTTACGCCATTGCTTGACATTTCGTTGGTTGGCAGATTGTAGCGTACGCTCGAAACGCTCCACTATCTATTGGCAAACAGTGCAGCGGGGGAAAAGTTTTCCACACTGTGTGCGAGTGGGTGTGTGTGTGTGATGTGGATTCGACTCTATTTGCACAAAAAGCAGCGCAGCGGTAAGTTCTTCTTCCGCGGTTTTGTTGGGTTTGTGTCGCTTGGCCACACGGGAGCCTTGATATGAGAAACCACCGGGACGACGTGACGTGTTCCCGTTCTGAGAAGACGCGCACATCAGTGACACTCCACATATGGATGGGAAAGTCTGGGCTGGGATGCCACAGAATGCCACAGTGGTCCGTTCTGTATCCGTGGCCAGCGCTTGCATCGTTGGTTGTGCGCTGGTGTGCCTCTGCTGGGCGTTGTTTAGAGCATGATTACGCCGCTAGCAACCGGATAATACCGTGGGAAATGTATAAAGCTACCACTCGGCAACGGACGGCCGTACTATCACTGCGGGCGGGTGTTGATTTTATGTTGCCATTTACTTGTTTTTTTTTTGCTTCGTTTCCGCTCCGCTTTTCCAATCCAATAAGCTGCCCTGTTTTCATTGCCATTTTTCCCAGGGGCCAGATCAATACGTTTGCACAGGGAGGCTACTAATGCGACGACGTTACAGGAGTGTGTCTGTCTGTGTGGGAAAGGACACTTCAACTTTGCTTTTCCAAGAATGTGGCAAGGAAAAAGCTAATGCACGTGAACAGGAAATAAAAGGTTCTCGTCCGTCCCTGCAAACTTCACAGCCAACCAAAGACTCGACGAGAGAGTTTGTACTAAGCAGTATGAAGGTAGGACATTGAAGACATTGGAACTTCAGGCATGGAAAAGACTTTAAATGCAATTCCCAACATTAAGAATGTATGAACGTCACAAGTTCAAAAATAGCTCTCCTGCGAAGCAAGAAGCATTGGGTGTAGCTTTCATATTTATTTCGTACCTGAGGCCTTACAAAACGAGCCCAACTTCGCTAGAACTCTAACGATTTCCCCCGAAAGAACCAACGCATGCAAACTTGTTACACAGCTGGAAAGCAGAAAATAAAACAAAGATTCTAGGTCGTGTATAATCTCCAGTTTGGGGGGCTTTCTTCGAACCGTGTCCATGTACATGTTTCTTTGCCCACCCTTCAGCTGAGGACCTGCTGTGTCTCGGTTTTGCCCGTAATGATGCAGCTTTTTTGATTTATGGGTGCAATTGTTCTCCCGCTCGCATCGCTTCTTTAGCCTGGCATTAAGGTTTAACATAAATACCCTAATGCTTCTCCTCCCCCCCACACCACGCCACCTAGCTGGACAATATGCTTGCCGTACGAAAGCCGGTCCCACTTGCTCCGGGTGATACCTATCGTACCACAAGCTCGATGCTCGATTCTGTTGCGGAGGATTCTTTCCCCAAACGAGACACTCGTCGTCGCTTCCGGCAGAGCATTAGTCCATCGTCGTCCTTCGGTCCGGGATCTAAACTCCTAATGCCTGTTACAAGGCCTCGGAACCCGGGTGACGAGCCGATGTAAAGAGTGGCGCATGGGTAAGAGAACCACAGAAACACACGCAGATGGAGAAAAGCCCACCACCACAAAACTGTGGTCGACCGGGTCGTCGGCCAAGAGTCACACGATGGCCCACAACCACAACCGCAGAGAGCATTGGAACATAATCTCCGGTTCCTCTGGGGGTAGGAGGAAGAAGAGGGGGAGGGGGGCATCTACTGCCCGGGGTGAAAACACGCACCCAACCTGATATTGGGAACCGGTGTGCTGCTGTACAACTTACGCATTCGCCGACTCAGAGCTCATTCTAGGGGTTGAGGTTCGTACATCATTTCCTTGTTTTATGCACGACCGCGTACTCTGTTGCGGAGATAACGGCGCAGCGGTGCCGAATGGTGCTGGTGGCGCTGCAGGGTAGATGCATTCTGCAACGTTGTCCGAATGCAACTGTGGCAACGTTATCTCTTGCTCAGGGAGTGAAACGGAGCAAACGAACACGGAGCAAACGAACACGGAGCAACTCCGTATGCACGGCACAGTGAAAGGAACAACTTTTCACACCGGAAACACCATTTGCAGGCCCAGAACACAAAGGCAGACACATCCACCGACAGTATCTGACGACAAAAACACACACACACACACACACTTGCACCTTGACGCCTTTCTGCTTAGTGATTCCTGCCCTGACGCTATTTTCTCGCATGATGTAATTAGTATGAGAATGTTGTCCAACCGAATAAATAAGCTCGGGCCACCGCCCGCATTCGTGCACGCCGTGGCCCTCTTTAATCCCGCAATTATTCTTGCCACCGGCCACCAGCCACCCGTATTATCGTTTCTACGCCTCTAATCCCCCCCACCGCTCAAACGGTTACGGTAGCGTAAATTTGCCGACGGAAAGTTTAGCCCTACTCGAGTTTTTTTTTTTTTTCTGGGGAAAGAAGGTTTTTTGTTTGCCTTTCGTTTGTTCCTCATGCTTATCAGCATATTTCATGTGATACTTTGCCGCTTTTCCTTCCTCTACTGGCTATATTTTGTCATGCTATTCAACTTTTCCCACCCCATACGTTCGCCCGTGTTGAGGTGTTAAACTGAAGTGTCAAGGCTGAAACAAACGCCCTCCAGTTTTGGGGATTAAGAAATAATGGAAATACACACACACACATATACACTGCAACTATCTTAAAGAAGTGGGCTGCTGTATGTGTGTGCCCATGAGTTTACCTTTGCACGAACAAGCTGTTACTTTGTGATGCTACGTAGTTTAATGTTTTATACGATACATTCGAACCTATTCCATTAAAAAGTGGTTTCTTTGAATATGATTTGTGATACTTCCAATGAGTTTTTATAAAATTTTATCAATGTAACTTCCCATGCAAATAAAGTCTGCGGCGGAAATAAATCGCTTAATACAATTTTTCTGGGTAGTAAATAGTGATTGCCACACATTTTATATCTCCCTTTTCACGCATCACAAGTTTCCGAACAACCCACCGATTGGCATGAAATCAATGCATCAGCTCCATTCTCACGCTCTTCTAGGAATGTTACAAAAGCCTTCATCCCACATATACTGGGGGAATACTCTCAACTCAATCAACATCACGTTTACTGTCAAATATTGCAAGCCACGTTCAGCAAGAACAACACATCCATGCATTAATAGAAATCTGTTAAAATAATTAAAATTCCCGGAAGCTTGTTCCTGCTTCATGTGGAGCGAAGCTGATTTCTTTCCTCTTTTCATCAAACTCCATCCATCGTGGATTGTTGATGTCATGCGTGATTTTCAGGGAACGCATCTTCATCATAGCTTTCATTTGTGCTGCCCTGTGCCTATTTGTTTGTGCTGTTTTCATTGAAAACGGTTCTTTGACTCGAGAAAATTACTGGAAATTCTCAATTCACTTGTTGAGTTGTTTAAAACAGATTCAATCATTTGATCACATTATTACTTCAACTGCTTCAAACGAAATAGCGTTTACTTTTATTCCGTGAACAAGTCGAAGCATTTCCCGGTAGAGAATTGTTTGGTTTGTAGAATTTCACGGAAAAAACTTCGATGTATGTCAAAAATTCAGCAAGATATGAAGCGTGCAAGAATGCTGCACCTTTTAACTTCTTATGAACTACTATTGCTTCAGTTCTGTTCACCTTTTCCCCCAACCATCCAGACATTATTGTTTGCAGCCTGCGGTACTGTTTTCGTCCATACATTCTACCCCTTTTGAGCCCTTCCGAACAGCCCGTTCTTAACAGTAATGGTGATAATGGTAGAAATGAAAAACAAAAACCTTAGCAGGAAGCTAAAGCAACCTGCTTTTTCACCCGTTCTTGGAATCGAGAGTTCCATTCACACAATTCTGGCACAGGTTTCTCTATAGCGAGGATTTCTGTGTGTTCCCTGGAGTCATACCCCCTCTTCCTGGATATTTTTTCCTTTCAATGCTTCCCCTCTTTGAGAAGTGAACAGGAAAAAATTAGCCGAGACTCAGTCTTTTCAGATGGTTTTTTTCTGCTCTTCCTTTCTCTACCAGCTACTACTACTACTTCTTTTTTGTTTTCATTCACCAGCTTATCCTTTTCCAGCCCTTTCTAGGACGGTTCTGTGCCGTACAGATCCGTTCGGCAAAGGAGCGAACCAGACAGAGAGAGCCCAGCGTTGCCTTTAGGCTTTAATTCAATACAATTTATACGCTCTACGTATGCCAATTTTCATTTGTCACCCTTGAGCCGTAAACCCCGACGTGTTCGTAGCAAAGCCTCATACGCTCTGCGTGTGCTTCGAAGAATTTCGCACCAGCGAAGAAGGATACGAGTATCCTAATGGGTCACATGAAGCCACTGGAGAGGACACTTGTACCTTTACACTTGTCAATTAACATCACCTTACGTGAACACAAATCGCACCGGAGGAATACTGTCAAACAGGGGAGGGAAGAAAGGTTCAGCAAACACTCCACGTGTCCATGGTGTCCCTTGTGGGGCGTCTTCCTATCCTGTTTACCACCCCTTACCAAGTGAATCGATTGCTCGTTTGAGTGTGTTTTTGCTAAATCTTCTTTTCTTGTTTTCACCATTTCATTTCCCTTCTAAAAGCATACAGAAGAAGAAAAGTACATTTCACGAAACGAACTGCGCAAACAAATCTACCATTACACACAATCAGGAACCACAGCATCAGGTTTGTGTTGCCGGTTTTCTGTTTTATTTTCATTACTTCAACAATTCTTGTCCTTGATTTCACTTTTGCTCTGTCTATGGCACGCTCTCTGTCTCTGCTTTACTCATGCTAAACTGAGCCTGAATGAAGCAACCGGCACGGAAAGAGGGGAAATATTTGCATTTAGATCGAACTGTCTGCTGAGCAGAGCAGAGCAACTTCCTGATACTGATTGCGTAGCTTGGAACACGCGTTGAGCGATGGTGTCTGCACGGGTTGTTTTACGGCACAAATCTGCAAGTATATTTGAAATTAATAATAGCCAAACCCCGAGTCCGATTTGCTTGCTGCCTTTATATCAACATTTTCATTCTGGCAGTCTCGGACATTAACTAAGCTCATCTTCCCAGTCTGTGAACTTTTGCTCCTTGACCTGCTGTAGCAAACCTTTCGGTGTACACTGGGAAAGGTAACGTCTAGCCTCTTGACGACTAGGAAAAACGTTTCAAGATGACAGTCGAGATGAAGCGCCTCGTATTTCAGTGTGACTCCTCCGGCAAAGAAATCCCAAACAATTGCTACCCACTTCTCGTAGTGCTAGTAGCTCTTTGTCATGTTTCCCCAGTCCGTTTATCTGCAACCATCGTCCACAATTACCCATCTACCGAATCCTCTTAAGCATTGCCTGCAATTACCTTCGGTTGCGGTAGCTCATCGTACTGTAGCATCGCGTGCTGGCTGACAGTTTTGTCGACATGCACGAAAGGACCTCCTTCTGCTTCGTCCCCGTGCAGTGTCACCGCTAACCAGAAGTAGTTTCGTGTCTCCAGCACAACAACGATGACTACACCAATCACAGCCATCACGGGAGGGAGAAGAGCGAAGGTGATTAGCTTTACCATAAATACAGCACAGTCAAGATTTTGCCTTCCACTAGCAGCAAAGTGCAGCAATCACAGCAAAGCCCTAGCCCCCACTAACACAGCGTTCAACTTTGCATATTTTGTGCCCAGGTCGCCGTGTTCGTTTCGAGTTCGTTCAACACCCGGGGACGGATTCGGGGTGGCTTTACGTGCGATTTGTGCGACAGACTATTACGAAACATTTGAATCCATTTCACCCGTTTTGTCTCGAATCGAATTCGGCCTCGAATGGTGAGACGACCACGCGCTGACAGACGGGGATTTGCCGAAAACTTTGACAAGGTGTCGGGAAGGATTACGACGGGCTGTGTAGTTGACAACGAACACACATCCGTGTGTAGAGTATTATTACCACAACATTAGGCAATTCCGTCGTCACCTGGCTTCGTCGTCTTCAGTGGCTTTCCATGGGGGAGCTGCACACACCTTTCAACCATTGCCACTGAAAGCATCACAAGATTGATGAAAGATGGCATTCAACCGTAATTGCCTGCGTGTGTGTGGTCGCCTCGGCAATCGTCTAAATCGCCCCCTAAAGCTTAGGCTTTGCTGATTCACCATAAAGCCGACCTCGTGCCTCCTGCCAAACCACAAACCGCCAGTGATTTATGTGGAGCCTGTGTGTAAGCATTGTTTCCTGTCCGTGTCCTCCTTTCTGCGGCAACGGTTACAATCGCAATCATTTTCCATCTCGTAAGTAGCTCCCATAGGTGCACGGAAGCTATTTTAACGGGATATTAAATAAGCATAAACTTTCAATGCGCTTTGCATACATTGGTACAAGGTGTGCTGCCGTACTTGTACCGTCCGCAACAACACTGACACTCAGTACGGAGGAGGACCAAAGATGGGCAAAGGGACCAAAGTGCCTGCAGGAAATGGTCTTCAATTAACAAGGGCTTCCATATTACACAAACCCCGCCACGGTACGCAACCAACGAGAACGAGCACGCCCTTGATAGATTGTCGACCCATTCTGTCGACGGACCTAGGGTAAGATAATTCGTATTATACCGCTCGTTAAATGGTTCAATCATCTGGAAGCGTTATCGTGTGTAGCAATGTTAGTAGCATCATCCCGGAAAGCCAACAGGGTAACCCCCAAACCCACATGCCTACACACACACACATCTGCTCATTAAAGTTAACGTAATATGTACACCTCCACCCCTCGAGCCAAGAAGGTTCTGTTTCTGTTCTCTGGGGTGCTTTTGTGTGTGTGTGTGTGTGTGTGTGTGTGTGTCTGGACGAATACCAGGACTTACCGAAAACCCCATCCGTGTCTTGTGCAGTGCGAAGAAGAGTTTCGCCTTATCGTCCTCTGCCCGCAAGCGAAATCTGCTACGGGGTTTTGGTTCATATTTAATATTTCAATTAGTGCGCATCATAATTTAGCACACACACACACACACACACACACACAGACACACACAGACACGTCGGTCGGTCGGTGCTGGGATATATTTCAGCAGGGTAACTGGGAAGATTTATCCAATGGAAAAATTATTTATGATGGCCCCTTTTCGGTGTAGCGCTCCCCAGGGAGTTGAGATGAAAATGAACCAGATTAACCGCACAAGAGGCGATACCAACGGGTACAACGAGGGATGACTCGGGAATGCCTCCTGGAAACGACACTATCCCGTAGGCAGGTGACACTCATGGGGTGAAGCATTCCACAGCACAACCCGTCGCTCAGCTGTCAACAATGCACTATCCT
This sequence comes from Anopheles arabiensis, assembly GCF_016920715.1. Classification (NCBI taxonomy): domain Eukaryota; kingdom Metazoa; phylum Arthropoda; class Insecta; order Diptera; family Culicidae; genus Anopheles; species Anopheles arabiensis. The sequence goes on from NC_053517.1 coordinate 100,544,674, forward strand.
TGCAAACATCCAACCAGAACGTCAGTTTTCACCGAACCGAGGCAAGCCAAAGGGAAAGTAAATGACCTGCTTCGTGAAAACCCTGGGAACAAGTTACCCACCCATACATACGGGTAGCTATTTTTAGAGCCACAGCCACTAGCCTCCTTACCAGCCCTGTGTACCGTGAATTAAACGGCAAAGCATAGACCCAACCACATCGGGGGAGAAAAAGCATCTTCCTCATGGAACGGGGTTTTTGGCTCGAAAGCTTCTGACAGAAGATGATGGTAGAATAAAGACTACTTCTTTTTTTGTTTCTAGCAAAAGCGAGATTGCTCCTTTCGCTTCCCTTTTTACGGAGCAGACAGTACGGTAAGCCACAGAATGAAATATAATACCCGCTCGTAGTGCTGCTGCTGCTGCTGGCGTCCCAGCATCCAGTCGGCTGAAGGGCATGATCTGGCTGGTATTAAATTTGAAGCTTCCGAAAACAGACTGACGATCACGGTGGTTTGCGGGGCTAGTACTACACAGGGAGGGGCGGCCGGTTGTTCATTAACAAATTACTTTAAAGCCGAGCTAAATGAGGATGTGTGTGTTTGTATGTGTGGTGCTGCAGCACGAGCATTCTAATCCGTGTAATCCCTTTCTTATTGCGCTCAATTTTCACCTTCATGATGGATGAGGCAGCGTTGAGTGTTGAGTGGGTAGTGCTGCTTTGTGTATGAAGCGCATAAACCATGCTTGGCAGCATGATTTACTCCCGGCTGATGCTGATTTGTCGCTAAATAAATTATCCAATTGATCATGAGCACTTCTAAAGCGTGGCACATACACCGGGGGATTAATGGAATTAAAAAAGGGAAGTTTTCCAAAATTATCATCAAACTAGAATAAATGTTGATATAGATAAATTACTTTGATGAAATTCATGCTTTTAGATATAACACACTAATTTGGCCAGGTTACAGGGCTGCGCAGCTCAATTGTCAATTATCTCCTTTAGAGCAGACATGTCAAACATACGGCCATACAGAAATAGATCGGAACTTAAGGTAAATTAAAGGAAAACGGGTGTATTAGTGTGTGTATTATTAATGTTTATCCACTGAGGAAGAAGGTTTCAACATTCAGTTTTAATAGTTCGATTATCGAAGAGTGAAGTACGTTACACATAGCTACTTGTTTGGGAAGGTATCCGCGACGTAGGCATGTAGCAAGTGTTTTAGTAGTTGTTTCCTGAGAGCACTCTAAAGTCATACTACCAATATTTTCACCATTTTTATGACATTGAGGCTTTCTGGAAAGTTCGGAAATCATGCATTGGAATACCACGGCTGAATGCTAGTAATCTCTTTTCCTCAACAAAATGGTCACATATCTAGCAAATATTTAGCGATATAATGATAAATTTTGATTTATCGCTATTAGTCATTACCGTTGTCAAAATGCAGCATTACCGTGTGTCATTGAGTTCAAGCAAATTTCCGAGTAGGCACGACCGCCACTGAGGTAAAGCATGAATAAATTCATGAATTTCATGAACTGTTTATTGGATGTTACGAAAACTCGTCGTAAAAGTCTCGATTCTAGGTCCAAGAATAAGTCCTTAATTATTTTTGCCGATTGAAAGCATCCCCACCCCACCGCCAACCAACTGCGGCCTGCGAAAATATTTTGAATCGAAATCCGAGCCGGGACCCAAAACGAGTTTAACATCACTGCTCTAAAGAGTACGAAAAAAATAATGGCCTTAAAAACAAATTAAAATGAGGTACTTCTGATGATCCTTTATGAGACCTAAAACCAAATTTAAACCCATTGTGATCCTGAAACGAATACATTACCTATTCTGATTCAAGAGCTGTACATGACCTAATCCCGGTCCAGGACCAAATACAGAACCTATACAGAACCAAATACAGTCCTGGAACCGATACTGATCCCATACCGTTCCAAGAACAGATCATTAACCTGTACATGCCCTGCAACCTGTCAAGAACCCATACCGACGCTGGAACCTATCATGAACCCATATCTGTCTTGGGACTGATGATAAACCCGTCCCGGTCCTAGAGCCAATCATGAATTCATACCGATACAGGAACCTATCATGAGCTCATACTTGCCCTGAAACCTATCATGAACCCATACCGCCCATTCCCAGTCGACAAACCCCTACAAATTACTATCAACAAACGGAATTAGCATTGGAATAGTGTAGCAATGAGCGTAGGATCTATTTCCCAAATAGCGTAGGAATTTTAGTAAAATTTCTGTAGTGATTACGAACAGTATTTTTGCAAACATCCTTTGCCCCAGTTCGAGTTCCACAACAACACACTACCGCAAACGTTCCAAACTCACAGAAGCTCACTCCATGAACGCAATGTCTCATCAGCTAGCTTATTTACCATTTGCTTGAAGGGCGGATACGTAGCGCAAGTTAAACACCAAATAAATTAAATTCTTCACCGATGCTCTACCGACACAAACACACCCCAATGCTCCCCCGTAACACATGCCCGGGTTCATTCTCGGGAGAAACAAATACCACAGAACACATACACGCTTAAGATTGCAACTCTCGCAATCAAGCATATATCTACATCGCCTCAGCCATCGGCCCATAGCCTCCCGCCCTCCCCCGGTAGCTAAAGCTGCTGTAAGACGCAAGACACTCATGATGCTCATAAAACAATGGCGCAAACGAGCGCGGGCGCGCGCGCCACCGCTAGAGGTCAAATAGGATGCTGCTCGGGCAGATCCGGCATGATCCGAGACAGTAGACAGTACGCACACACACACACACACACTAGAACGCAGTACAACGGGGGTACAAATTGAATTTTATTCAGCTGAAAATTTCTATTTGCATTCCATTTCGGGCGAAGGAAATTGTTGTGAGCCCTCTGAACCTCTGAACTGGATGGAGGCGGACAGGCCAGCTCTGTATGTCGTGTGCCGAGCTGTCGACCGGCATTACTGCCGCACTGGGAGTGCCGTGAGCACGAACCACTGCCCCACAGTGCGGCTAGGTCAAGCAGTCGAGCTGCTCGGGAAAGCATGATTCCACGCTCATTGGATGCATAATGCGGTATGCACGTTGCATGTTTCAATCAGCAGCGCACAGATAGCGGTCAGCAGTCCATTGTTAGCCGAGCGTCACCGGAGAACCGGCTGCTCGATGGGTCTCTGGTGCTGCAAATCACGTCTCAACATCAGACACAGAGGAGGAACGCACGTCAGGCGTTCGATGTACCGATGGGACGGTCAGTTCCGATGTGTCCGATACAGGCCACACCGAGGAAACATCGTACCACCCCTCAGTTAACCACAACAAGATTCGCAAACACACACACACACACACGCAAGGTGCTGGTAACATATGGCGGGCGGTGATCGTTGCGGTGCCCACCCACCACCCGGAACAAGCGATCAATGTCCGACCGAAAAACCCAACAGCCCCCGTGTTTCACTCAATCATTCCGAATGTTGCAAACCGACTGACGTGCGCTGCCTAGCTTCAAGAAATATCAACACAAACCCAGGCAGGCTGCGTCTCGTGTTACACCGGCTATTGGCATCTACCGGAAAGCAATCCACGGCCAAACTCATCAGGAGACGCTGTTGTTGTTGTTGATTCTGCAAACCCCTCACAAACGCAAATAATTATTTCCTGCAGGGCGTTTGGGTCCGGGATTGGGGAATCGTGCGGTCTGGCAAAGTCTTTGCCAGGAACGATTCGGAGCGGTAGGCTCCCATCATCAGTCAACGGCCCACCGTCCATACAGCGTTCAATTTCCAACCGTTGGGTAGAAAAGTGTTGCTTGGTTGCTTGATGGGAAAGCGTAACAGGAGCACACAGCCAAGAATCCTACCTCACGGTGGGAAATGTTGCTAATTGCTTTATGTCCAGCTCACCGACAAAACCACAGTCGGCACACAAACACACACAAACCAAGGGCGTTTCGTTTGTGCCGGGGTTTTCCACTTCTTCTGGACGATCTGGTGCTAGTTGGAGGTTGTGCGGAGATTGAACGGCGTCGGTGAAGTGGATGAAATTCTCTTTGTCGCTTGAAATAACATTTACGATTGCCATTGGGGGAGGCTTGGCTTACGGAGGTGTATGAGCTGCCTGGTTGGTTCGAACTTACTAATGAAACCGGAAGCTCTTTTCAGAATTCACAATGGCGCACTGGAACACGCCGCAGTGAGGTAGAGTGGTTTTGAGCTTAAAGTCTGTAAATGGTAGCACTGCATCCACACAAACACACTGTCCAAACAGTGTCTGCGAAACAACAACAGGTGCACGGCACGAGGTAATTCCAGCAGAGTGCTTTGTGATCGGAAAGTTTGATCGGAATTAAAACCAACTTAAGGGGAAGGTACGAACAGTTGGTCAAAACTGGTATGGTTTATAATGAGTAAAGAAGAAACGTACAGTCACCACCATACCAGTCATACAGTCGCTGCCACCAAATTTTGGCTCTAAGGCATCCGTTTTTTACTCTAACGCACCTGTTTTGTCTTCAATTTTTTACTCTTGTTGGGTTCATTATAATTTTACGAGGCTCCAAAACTTCCAAAATAGGCATACAAATTGTTATATTTTAAATACAAACAAAGAAATTATTCACTTTTTAACATAATTTAAACAACTTGAAAACACACAATTTAAGAAATTACGTTAAATTCTGTAAGTAAGCGATTGACTCGCAGTCAAAAATTGATGCTTTAGAGACAAAAATTGATGCGCACTGGCAAAAATTTATGAATTCATGGCAAAAATTGTGACACGCTGTGAAAAATGTGTGCTTTCGAGACAAAAATAGGTCAGTTTTAGTCAAAATTTAGCGGCAACGACTGTGTCGCCATACGTAGGACTGATTATCACACAGGCAGGACTGTGATAATGTTGTTGATCCAAAATAAGAAGAAGAAGAAGACTGTAAATAAATTTGTAATATAATACTACTGTTAGAACATTCACCTTGTGTCAAAGATGGTGTTGTTATATTGCACATTGTTTAGTTGAGCTGCAATGGAGAAGCCTGGTAGTTTGTAGAAAAAGGCTCAATTAAAAAGGTTAAAAACTTTGACCTAAAAGCATCTTCTATTAATAACTTATGTCTAGGTTACAGTTACATCAAATTCAAACCAAAAGATGAAGAAATAATATTAAAACAACGAACCAAAAGCGAATCTTGCACTGCCTGTACTAACCAGTGCGACAGGACGGCACCCGGTACTGTCAAATTACAGTTGTGCAAATCCATCCATTCCCGGGACAGTAACTACCGTGTTACTGCACTGCAAACATGGCGCACTAGAAAGCATCCCTTTCCGAAACCCCCGGATCGAATTCTCCAGTCTCGCGCTACCAAAACGACCATTAGTAACGACCTTCCGAGGTGCCGAACCCAGCTCGTTCGCTCATGTCATCCCACACCGTTTATCTTGTATGCTTATTCCATCTATCACTTACCATCTTATCTATCTTTTACGAGCCCTCTCATTTCGTCCTGGATTGCTTGCTTCTTTCTTTTTTGCTCCTAGCTTTCACTCGGCCATAGGACACCAAACTCTCTCATACACCCGGATTCCGGAGCTAACGTTGGATGGGTTTTCAACAAAAAATAAACGGGAGCTACACTCCTCAAACCTAACATGTTCGTGTCTCTCTCTCTCTCTCTCTCTCTCTCTCTCTCTCTCTCTCTCTCTCTCTTTTGAGCTCTGGACACGATTTATTTCGATCGGTCTTTCGTATATCAACCCGGCCAAGCTATCAGGGGGCAGCTCCATAACTTTGCACGGCTTTTGGTCCCACCATAACCGTTTGGTGTAATGTGCATCACCCGAAACCGGAAATTTTCCATACAGTTGCGTGGCTGGGTGCGTTTTCCACTGAATTTTAACAGTACAAGGGTCAGTTTGGGAGAGGAAGGGGAAGGCAGCTTTGCTCTCGATCAGTCAATTTTGTATGATTTAACATAAGTAGACTGCTCTTCCTGTTGCCGGTTCCTGTTATTCCTCTTTAGCGTCCATTGGCGCTTGACGGTTGCGTTCGGGCTTTTGCAAGTCACATCATCCGTGTGTGTGTCTCTGTGTGTGCGCGATGGGCGGCATGGTTCTATCTATTATCTTTATCACCGCACAAACCCACCCGGTACCGTACACATCAATGAGGCTGAAGGCTACATGCATAAGCAGCATATCGATGCTCTTGCCACTGCTCGCTTTTGTCTGCTGCTTTGGGTGGGGAGGCAATTGATCGGTTTGGAGTAGATTGTGGAGTGGAGTTTAACAACGTTCAATGTTTGGATCTGCCAGTACCCGTCATGTAATATGTTCCACAGTGTTTGCGTTCCAAAGCCAAAACGCAGACAGCCGGAGCTTTATGAGCTTTAAGTGCGTTAGCGCTGTTGACTATCGACAATCGATTTTGGTGAATATTATAACCTTTGTTATGAGTTACAGTGGTTTTATAAGCCTTCTGGAAATATTGAAGTTAAACCCTACTAATTGAGAATATTTAAGCAAACTTGTCGCGATGAAAGTCCTTCAGTGCAAAGCAATCAATACTCTAGGCAACATCTGACCACTGGATTCAAGCTGATGCTCACACAAGACCTGATCTTACCTAAGATTTTGCTCATGTAAAATGCAAAATGGCAAGTCTTGGATGAGCCCTCAACTCATCCCCTGGGAGTATCGAGACTGCTTCTTTATGTCAATTTCCAACCACACACAGTCTCCGGGGACATTCCCAGCAAAGCGAAAGCGAAACATCATGCATTTAAAGCGCAAATCTCTCCCTCTCTCTCTCTCTCTCTCTCCGCAGATGCTTTAATGTGTTAATGTGAAGACTTTTTACTTCAATTTAACGTAACATTCTACACGCTTTGGAAGTGTTTCTCCCGCCCGTCTCACCCAAGACAACGATTTATGAGCCCCCGGTACATGTTTACGACTGCTCGTCGACCGCGTATCAGCTCGGGGTTTCCTTACCATTGGGCGTCGTCATAAAAACGCAACCTTCATAAAGATTTGATACCGCACTAATATTAGGCGCCCGTTAGTTCTTCCACTGCTCTCTGTGGCAGTGATTTCACCTGTGCCTAACGCACGATGTGCTGTTCTCAACTAAATTTTTGGCAACGACTATCCGTCCTTGCGGCAGAGTTTTCAAGCATTCCTATATTTACGACAACCTACCCTACCCAACGGGACAGGAGAAAATATTGGCCACCCAACATAGAAGATACTGCTCCGAGGGTTTGGAAAGGCAACATGGTTCGGTATGGCATCGGTCTGAGCCCTTCCCCATAAAAAGACCGATACATGCTACGCAACGGAACAAGACATCAGCTGTTATTGCTACCGACGAAGACATCGAAACGGCAAAGGCCCTGAGGATGCAAAAAACAAGGCCCAAACGTTACGTACGTTTACGCAGCAACGTTGTTTGCTTGTTTTTTTTCTGCTCACCTTGTCCTTCTCTTCCTGCGTCACCCCTTAATTGTCCCCGCCAGTCGCCGATGGAAAGTATCGAACCGACCGTAAAGGTTCGACCCGCAGCAGGACATGTCGGGCAGGGCTTGGGCGAGGAAAAGTGAAAGTAAACTTCAAGTCCGTCCATGTTTTCCTATTGACTTTGGGCATGTTTGCGAAACCATTTGCCGAGAAAACCTGTAAAGTCGATTGTATGTGTACCCCTGGCCGTGTCCTTGTAGGTGCTTCTTGCCTTGTTTTTTTTTTCTTGGTGCATTCTGTTCCCAGTAATTACCGTCACTTGCTCTCCGCCACTTTGCATTGTGCCTATTTACACTGTCACAGACATAATTTTGAGCATCTCGCAATGTGAAACGGAGCATAAAGGTTCCGGTGTTTGAAAGAGAACTTCGACCCGATCGGGACTACTAATTTAGCCCGCACTTTTAATTAAAAGCCCACAGAATCCGGTGCTGCTCGCAAAAGGTGTTCCAGTAAGGCACCTTGAGGCACCATTCCCCGCCAGTAACATCGATTATTCATGCACTCTTCCAACGACAAACCAATGGCACCGATGTTGGTTGGTGTTGTATGGGCAATCTCCCTCCCTGCCTTGTTCCTGCGGAGTTGTTCCGGTAACCCTCCAGTGCTGGTGGTTCACTGGAAAGTGGAAACATTACCGATACACTTTGGGGAAGCTGACAAAGTGTACAGTGTACCAGGTGAAGCCCCAACTCCCTCCGTTTGTTTACCGTTTGCCTGCCAGTGTTACAGAAAGCTCCCGCCTGTACCCTTTGGTACATAAACCTGCACATTTCTGCTTTAATGCACATGCAAACACACAACACACAAGGGCAGACAAACTGTTTGACAAACTGCTGTAAAGCAAGTGCAGGTGCCAGCCCCAGTTATTAGCCTAAATCGTTTACCTAAACTCGCCTGTTTGCTGACAAACTTTTCAAACCCAGCTCGATTGACATCCAGTCAGCCATTTAGTGTGTCGGGATGGCAGGGGAACTTTGAGGGCACCACAACAACCCCGCAAAGCTGTTGCTTGTTTATAATACACTAACTGTAGCCAAGCGTCTCCATGAAGTTGATGCTGTGTTTTGTGGGAATTTGCTATTCAACTCAACCGAACCGCACACAAAGCGCTTCGAAGCTCCATTCATTTTGCGAAATAGTGTTTATCATTAAATATTCAAAAATATTACACATTTGCACAAGTGGCGGATAGGCTGCTTCATGCTATTAACCTTTCTATTTGTTGTTTGTTGATACGCCCTTTCCCCGTTAAGCAGCTTTCGGCACGCAATGCGTGCCATTTTCACCTTTAATCACGTGGTGAGCTCGCATTGATGTCGCGACCAGTGCGCCATCGCCCTACTAATCGACACGGGCATAAGAAGATAACGCACATGAATACCCGGACACCCTTCCGCTTCCCCGATCCTATTGGTTCGCAGCTCCCCGCATCATCGGCCGAGAGCAGCAAGCTTTTCATGCTGCACTGACTATCAAACGCGATCGCGGTGAGTCGTACGCGGGGGCTAATGCCCATTCAAGCCATTCAAATGGCTTTTCTCATTTGCGCTCCAACCATGCCATGCCATGCCAACACAGACGCTGTAATCGTGGATTAATGTGTAATATTTTACCCTACTAAATGGCAGCAGGGAAGAGGGATTTTGAATAGAGGCGAAAATTGAGACCCACTGGTGCTCGTAATTGAGATCCGTCCACGGCTTCACGGCAAACGGTGGTTTGTGATTTTACCCTTTATAACAACCCCTAGCTGCCCAGTTGTGTGAGTGGGAGGGCTATTTACAAACTTCAAAGACTGTGTCAAAATTAACGTACACGCGTAACGCTGAGCGTCCCCATTGGGGAGAGTGCTTAAAGGTTGTACAGGGTTTTCCAGGAGTTTTCTTAGTTGTGCGACACTTTCTAGACTTTTTCCTATTGGAAATGAACTTCATGCGTTGGAAATTCGACACTATGGCATCCTTTTTGAACAGGCTCGTTGGAAATTCCTATTGCATTTGTCCAACAAGGGTGCTAGAGAGTCCAATTCCAATTACAATAAGTTCATTTCAAGTAAGAAAGTGTCAATAAAGTTTCCCACAGCTATGAGAGCTCCTGGAAAACCCTGTAATATCCCACTCACCCCGCCACTGCTGAAAAATGACCTCAAAAATGATAACGGACACACACACACACACTTTTGGATTAGATAATCGAAGGCATCATGAAACGATTTGGGAAGCTCCTGTCAAACCCTTCGGGGACCATGGGCTTTCCCGCAGGGCAGCGCTGACTGCTGTCATACTTTTGAAAGTTTCCCACCTTTTCCCCGTTCTGAATCCTTGAGCTGAAACAAAGTAAGGAAAAATAAGAAACCCTTTTTTAGTGAGCATGATAACTTTCACACAAACTTTCTATTTGAAAACTTTCAAATGAACCCAGGACAGACGTCACATTCTACGCCTTTCGCGGTAAGAAAGGGTCAGCCCCGTTCTTTTGCATCTGTTTGTCTTTTATTCCTTTCGAAACTTTGAAGCTAGTTTAGATTAAACGCCAGAATCTTCCATTAAGCTAACCAGGGGGGGTTGGTTGCAAAATTCAAATTATCTCTCACTTCGGGTGTGTGTTTCTTGCGAAAGATGTAAGATGCTGGAAATTGAATTAAGGGAGCACGAACACTTCTAGATCGGTTTTTTTCCTTCATTGTGTAATTTGTTTTTCTTTTTTCTTTACAGGAGCGAAGGCATAAGGCATGACAATCGAGAGGGATGGTACAGACATCCTTGAGGATTCAGCAGACGTGAAGATTAATCGGCATTCTCATCTGCGGATGGAGAGCAGCGATGATGAGTACCCACGATACAGAAGCAGCGCACGGTTAGCTTGCTCCGTCTACGCTCCTAAGAAAGCTGGATAAATAGGCGAATGTCTGGCGAATCTGGGTCTGCCGTTGGGCGAGACTACACTAATGAGTGCGTCTTGTGCTTTCAATAGTGTCACTTTGTTCGCTGCTTCAAGCTGATGACAAACTGTCATCCAACACTACGCGCGAACCTCTTCCCTTTAAACGCACTATCCCGCACTAATGCTTGCTTTGTGATTCATTCATCCTCAAAGGTTCCGCAACGTCGGTGTTCAGCATCGTCCTGCGCGTAGCATGTCACACCATTGACCCTTCGAAGAGGCGACGGGCTAATTATAACGGTAATTAATTCCACTGTTCATCAGGCCTCTCGCAATGACGCAGTGCTCTTTCGATTCGGGAACGGCTTCAATATCCACGGGGCTTCGCACGTTCCTATTTGGCACGCATTGAGATGGGCTGTGAACACACTTCCCGATCAAAAGCACTGCATGTGAATGCACAAAATACGCAACTTAACTCGTACGGTTTGCGCTCAATTCAACTTGGGTAATTCGGTCTCACGTACTTCTGCTTTAATCACGCGAAGATGACCGTTCCTGGGTACAGGCACATCTCACTGGGTAAGTATCGCCATGGTCACTGGATCTGTCTCCCTCCGCAAATCAAACGCTCATTATCAGTCCCTCACATTTCCGTGCCAACACCTCCTTTGAAACGCGTTTGTTTTGACATTTACATAAACACGATCTCAGTAGACCAAACTCCGTATCGTTCATTCGTTTCGGTGTTTCGTCGCTCGCAGCTCAAACATGGACCCGTTGGGAGGCTGTCGAAATTATCAATTGCTATCCGTGCTGGCTCAGCGCATCTGCTCCCTTGTCGTGTGTTTGATCAAACATGTGCGGCAAGAGAACATAGCGGTGCAGACTGTCTTGCGCCAAGCGCTGCTTCCCATGCACCGTGCGTTGACGGAGTTTTTGTTCGGCCAGGCGCATTCGTCCCAGCATAGTCCATTTCAGCTGCGTGGTTCAACACATTCCCTTCTCTCCTTACCGTCGATGCCTGTAAGTAGCTTTTTTCTTGGTGTTGGCACCATTTTAATTCATTTTATTTTCCCTCATTTCAGCTCTATCCCAACCACCCGTCCCTTCACCAGCCAACCCTTGAACGTTTCCCATCGCTCCACGGCAACATCACGCCACCGGAAGGCTCCATCACTCCACCGCGCGGCAGTACACCACCTTCCTGGCTCGGCGGCACACCGATCGGTTTCACCTCAACGCCGCTTCGCACGCCGGCGGTGCGTCCCCAGCCAGAACCGTTTGCGCTCATCAATCAGCTGCTGACAGCGATACGCACCTCGAATGAGGGCAATTTGTCAAACGTCACCGAACAGTACGCCAGCGATCCCGTTTTCCGCGAGCGTGCCCTCCGCGAGCTGGATGAGCTACGATCGTGCATTGCGCCCCAAGCTGGCGGTGCGTACAATGGGGCAGGGCAGGCAGTGCGGGCACTGCTGGACCGGGTAGAGCAGGCGGAAATAACGCTCTCGATGCTTATCAACAATTTAGAGCAATTGCAAAATCATTGAAGACTGTTTGAAGCATAAGCGAAACTAAAAAAACAAAATTGTGTGTATTTTAATTGAATTCCTAAAATCAAATGTGTTATTCAATAAATTATGCGTAAAATAAACGAGTTTTCTAACGCCTACCACTTCACGAACTGACTGTATAACGGTTAATTTCAAACTGAATATTTGTCCTCTAGTGGTCGTTCCGCAAAGTACATCGAAATATTGCATATGTTATACTAGCGAAACATAGATGGCGCTACCGTTTCGTGATGAAGTATCATTATGAGAAGATTTAGTTTTTAAGCAGGGACAGAAACTTTTTGTTTAAATAAAAGATTTAAATATTTTACAACACATGCACACATTATCGAATCATTATTACGACAAATATTTTCATTTTAATTTTTTATTTACCAGATGTTCTAAATTTCTAACTAACTGATCGGTCTATTTCGATGTCGCATCACAGCGCGACGTATCTTCTCCCAAAATGGTGCCTGCCTCCGTGTACGTCATTTGTAACCTCATAAAAGTGTAATTGATTCCCTGGTTGTCAAAACGAGTCTGTCTACATGTAATCGGTTATTCCGTCACCAGCCTGACACTTTCCTTTCCATCGAAACCAACGACCTAAGCGACAAATCTGCCCCGGACTGGTACTGGCAAAGCGTCAGCTTGTGCGTGTTAGGTAAATATTTCTAAATTGTTTGGGAACTTTCCATTGAACCTTTTGGCACACTCGCTGCCCACACATCAGGTAGCTGTTATTTCGTACGGAATTTAGTTCGAGCCTCACGCCTTATTATGTATCGACACCAAACCCTCGACTGGTAAAAACAAATTACGACTGCCAACGGAAGTTCGTTTAAATGAGCAAAATTATTAAACGCATCGGTAGTGCAATTTTGAGTAGATTGCGTTCCGATTGCAGCACAAAAACAAGCATTATGGGAACTCAGTTGTGAATTGCTGCTGAGAAGGGTGTTTCGTGACGGGATGGATGGACAGGCAGGAATGTGTTTAATTAGATGAAGCATTTAACACATCAACAATAGCGGTTGGCAGGTTGGCAGCGGAAATCAATCGGGCTTAAGTTGACAGCGAAAGCTGTTTCTAATATTTAGGAAGCTTCTTTTTTTAATTCTGCCAGCACACAATCCACTAAGTTGTTTTGCAATAGAGAATAAAACAGGCTGGTGAAACAGTTTCAATTTAAATTTAAATTGGATAAGAAATCATCCAGTGCTGCTCCCATAGTGCAATACTCCGCCCGAGTCTTTGGCGTTTCCAAAACCCCAAAGTGGTCTAAATTAAATTAAAAAAGTATACACAGTATCAACAACTTTGTGTATTTTTTTGCTCCGATTGTGCACTCACACAATGCAAACATTGACCGCTAATCTGTCCTAATATCCAACACAAATTAGCTCTGTTTGCACTGCGTACTCGTCAGTCAGCGAAACACTAGCGCGCAAACCGCAAACCACACAAACACTAAATACACACACACACATACCAAGAACCAAAAGCCGCTACACACAGTGCCATATCATTGTGTGCGCTACCTCAGCACCACCAGACCCATTAAATCAGTCAGCCCCGGCGACCAGCGTCTCTTGACCACAATTGATATGCAGTTATCCAATAATCACCAGTTATTACAAATTCAATTCTTCGCCCCTTCCTTTCTCTCCTTGGCTGCATCTACTTCCTGCCCCCGTCGCCCGTCCCCTTCCCCTCCACAATACATTTCCTCTCGTCAAAGCGCGCTAATGACGCGCGGCCACGGTTCCCGGAGTTCTAATAGGTGGCGATAATCGCGTGCCTGCGCGACACCCCCATTTGCGTACATTGTCAAGCGTGGTTGTTTGGTGCGCGAAATATTGACGAATACGGTTTCACCAACAACCGCAAATTGCTTTCACTCCCATCAAAACCGACCCCGGAAACCGTTTTCAAAAGGACACGGAGCGATCGTCCGCGAAGCTAATGATGAAACGAATACGCTGGAGCTAGTTGTTGGTTGTTTTTTTTTTTTTTTGTTACTTCACTTGACCTAAGTGGTTAACCGCAAATGGGGACCGCGTTCTAACCAGAACAGGTATCGGAGACACATCTGTAATGCTAACGCCGGCTTTTTTTTCTGTCGTTGTTGTTGTTTGTCTATTGCATGCGCACACTCAAGTGCGTAATTTATTTTACCCCGGATTAAGCACAATTTGCGACGGGTTGGAAGGAAAAAAAAATGGACTCAACTCACGAGCGGTCACACACAGAGGCGCTAAGTTACGGTTGGCGGTCGTGTCCGGGTCTGGAGTTCCTGTTTGCCCGCGCTTTATGTCCCACCTGTGCCGTGTTGTGACGTCAGCCCAGTCCAGTCCGTGCGTGCAAGGTACCAGGGGCAGGAATCACGATCCAGTGCGGGTTAAAGATCTGCAGCCAATAACGTCGCCACCATGGCCAATATGGAGCACACACAAACACCTGTGTGGGTAAGGTTGGTAGGTCAGCTAGGTAGACGCAAAAAAAAAACAACGCACAGCTACAGGTACATGCGTGTTCTATTAATGGATCGTTTGATTGACACGTTGACCATTTCCTCTCCGACGCGTGAGGGACAAATTTTGCAGGATTTTGTGATGGAAAAAACGGCGTGTAAACTGGCTGATGACTGATGCTGCAGACGCGGTTAAGCATGTAGAATCTCCTCTTTCAGTGTTGGAATGAGTCAATTAGCTTCACTACTATAATGAGTAGTTTAATTTCAGCACAAATTATCCTTCGAAAGGCCTTATACTTAACTAGCCAGTGAAAGCTTTGAGTACCACTTACGATACCTGTTGATTTACCAATTCTATGGAAGAGCACGTGTTCCAGCAGATACCTTCCTTCTGGTCCTATTGTGGTGAGAGGTTTTCAACTATGATTAACCTAGCCAAATATAGATGAAGATTAGAATTTTTAGTTGCTTCCTAGCTCTGACCACCTGGCTGAAGTTTGACATGGACGATCGACAAAGTGATAAGAAAGTTCTTTAAATATAAGGTTTCTATAGCCATTTCAACAATGTAGAATTGTTGGATTCCACATTTTGGATTTATAAACATCTTCGCAGCTCTAGAATTTGTCTGTTTCTTATCCTTCCCTTTCTAGATCCTTCAGGAGTCCTTCATGAATATTTAACCTAGCAAACCAATCCGGAGCGTAATGCTAAGTAAAGGTTGGGGGACATTGCGCAGATGCACTAGTGAATATCGAAATTACTCTAGCGACTACGAACAATGTAGCCCAGCCTTAACAATGTAAGATGAGCAATATTATCCAAAAAATTTTGAAGTCAGCTTCACACAGTTCACTTCAGAAAGGGGTTGATGATGTTGGCGGTAAAAGGAAGTTTTCAGCAAAGTGCGTCACCATGGTCCATATTGCGTCGCCAATTACAGTGAGGTCATGACAGTCACGCCGTACTTTAAGACATTTATAACGATGCCTTAACAAATACAATAATTGATGATGTTTTGTGCATGGCATGAGATGAAATTGAAGACGCATTTTCAAATCCTATTCCCTTCAACGCACGCCTAGAACTCCACCAATGGGTTGATGTACTACTTTGACACAGCACCAGGATGTATGTTGATTGGTCATGTTCCAGCAGTATCCGATGATTCAACCTATAATAAAATCATTCCACAGCCACCTCAACCACTTGGAAGTATCTGTCAGCAAGACAAGGATTAATGATTCCAAGAACAAGGAGAGCTGCTACAAGGAACAGATCGATTGTGACGTGTTCCAGCCGCGTCAAACTATTTACAGTTCCTTTCTTTACCATTTCAGTACCTTAGATCCCTTTCGAAAGATCCTTCAGATACGATAAGAGCACATTAAAAAGTAAATCACTAAATTACTACTTGCGTAGGGTGCCCCAAGACTTTGATCTACCCTTTTAACGAATTAGCTATCGCGTACGCACCAAGCCTCTTTTAACACATTTAAAATGTTATGTCCGTTAATGCATTAATCCACCATTCCAACCAGGCGAAGAGAAAGGCGCTCCTCACGCACGTACACCAATCGAGTGAGTGAAGTTGCATCAAGCACACTAAAGCCCGCTAAACGCCGCTTAGTAGCAACAGGATACTTCGACACGTGCGCCACTTCACCGCTCAAAGTAACCGGTGAGACAAAGAGACAGAAAGAGAGACAGAGAGCGTGAAAGGGTTAAGAGCGATCAAACACAATCACCTTTTAGAACCACACGGCACACGGTTCACCAACAGACCGGACCAGACACAGCGGCTCGATCCGGGGAAAAGGGAAGGCACGCTACCTGGCACGAATGCGGCAGTGCAATTTTCAATAATTAATAATGCTCGATCGCTCGATGCATCGATTAGTGCATAGAACGGTGGAATGCAGTTTCAAAGGAGACTCTGAGCAAGTTATCCCTTGCGCTAGCCAGCTTCACACCTGGATACGAAACGGTTGGTCGATCTGGAGTACCTCTGTGTATGGTAGCGTGCCAAATGACCATACGGTGCAACATTGCACGCGTGATATACCCGCTGATCATCTCGAGTGTGATCGTGATCATCATTTATTGCTTTGGCTTTGCATCGGCACGTTTACGCTTATATAATACTGCGCTGCTTTGTTTTTTTTTTTTTTGTGGCTTCCCCAGGAAGCTTTGTTACTGTGCGCCATTTTGAGTTGGCTTTATGAGCTCGAACGTAATCAGGCAAATCATTCCAGCCACAGTCAATCGATGAAGATCAATGTAACGCGCAGCAACCCTTCACCCTGTTCGTGGGCAATTGATGCAAATAAACAATCCATCAAAACCCCACTCACCAATCATTAAGCGAATCGGCATCAACGTAAAAGAAGTTTCTATTAACGTTCTATCACCCACACAGGCCACGCCAATCGCTCCAATTTAAGGCCGAATTGACACCTAAACAGGGCACTGCTAAGCGGTCCCCATTAGTGTCGGCTTATCGATTACAATTTATGTGCGACCCACTGCTCCCAACCCCACTGGTCCGGTACCGGACAACGCCAACAATCTGGTGGCACTTAATTTATTAGTAACTAGCATACCCGCAGACGGCCGAGACCGAGCAGGTAAGAAAAGGGTAAGAAAAAATTGGCTCGTTATTCAAACAATCCATAATTCAGTGCCGTCGGTGGCGTTAATGTACTCCGCGCCGGTGTGGTACAGGTGCAGCAGAGTGGTTGCAATGCGCCTGCCGGGTGGGAAATTATGTCGCGCCGCGCCGCCGAGTGTGATTGAATGCAGCGCGCGCGCTGCATTGTGGCTTTGGTTCCGCTTCCGAGCACCTGGAGCGGACCGAGCACGGTGGGTCAATGTCAGCTTCAATATTCTTAAACCGACTGTTCGTTTGGTGTGAAAGCGTTCGAACCTCCATCCCGCCGGCACACACAATCACGTTTCAGTCTTTCGTTGCCTTCGGACGCATTTTTTTTTTTTTTGAAGGCTGTGCCAATTTCGTTGGTAATTTGTGGAAATAAACAGAACACCGATTGGGCCCGGCACTTGTGCGTGGATACGAGGTAAGGACTTTACCTTGACCTTGGTGTGATTAGTGCACACAAGGAGAGATAGAGAGAGAGAGACGTCTCTAGGGAAGGTAAAATAAAGTCGTTCACTGTACTTACTTTCATGTTTATCAAGGTGCATTTTAACGCAACCTGAAAATGAGTGATTGTAGCACCATTTGCAGTTGCAAAGCAACGCTCGCAGTCGATGGATTATCGTCTATTTAAGAAGCACTACTTCTTGCACTACTTTCAAGTTGGCAAGCATTAGGATTTAACAAAAAACAAAGCAACTCATCAACGTCCCGAAGCGTAACGAGTTTCCTTTCAATCCACCCCAAGCCAAGCCAGAGTGTCCTCACGCAAGGATTAATCCCACACTCGGCGTGACCACACTCGTTGTCGTTGGCCTGTGGGAAAGGAGTCAGATGCTGCACCGCACCCTGAACAATCGCTCATGCAACTGTGCCGGCCGGCAAATGGCCGTGGCAAACCCGACATGGGGCCGAACTTGGCGCATGAACTTGGCCCCGGTCTCTCACATGCCGTGCCCGGCTCGTCAGTGTCATTATGTGCGTCTTATGCGCTTGGTGGGTGGAAAGGTACCACCCGTGCCTCCCGTTCCGACCTTCAACAAACGCACACACGTTCCAATCACACACGTCTCGTGACACGGGAGATTAAATAGAGAACGGGAGGTTGAAATAACAAAAAAAAAAAAACGCACCCCGAAACTAAACGTGGAAGTGGCCGTAACCTATGTGGGTTTATTTTGTTTCCCTCACTTTTTGCTCGTTTACTTCAAATCTAGATAGCCCGCTCTGTGCCAAAACATTCGCTCTCTCGCCCCGTTCGGTCGCGCGGTCCCGAGGACATGGTCGTTTGTGCAAATTTCGTGCCCAGTTCATTGCCACCCGGAGGATTTAAAGCACGACCAGCAAAAAGCTTGAAAAACGAACGAAAAAAAACCCAACTAAATTCGCACAAATACAGTATGTGCCCAGATGAATGACACAGCAGGTTGCGGGGTTTTTTTTTTTTTTGCTTCGCTCGATTCAATTCAATGATACGGCTGACAGAACCGATTCCTTGGCCGGGATTTTAAGCACCGCTCAAGCTCAGTTCGTGATTCGTTCCGGGGTGACAGGCGCAATATGGTGGGCATGCTTTTTGAAGGAAAAAGCACAAAAACTTTGCTCACTAAAACCAATCTTGGTAGGGCGACTGGCGGCCGCCTAAAACGCAGTGCAGCTAGTGAACTAGAGAGGAGAAACTACCGATTCTGCTAAGAAACAAAAAGACGTTTTCTTCTACTTAGCAGCTCAACTCAGCCAATTCGTTCTCCTGCACCGTGAGTGTCCTTAGCCAACACCACCACAAACAGACACACACACACACACACTTCTGTAAATCGAATTAAATTAAGTTATTTGGTTTATGAACGGAACAAACGATCCAGTAGGCAATTATTTAATTTGATTCACTTCGTGAGCTGGCTGTGGGGTGAGCAGCGAACTCATTTCCAGCACCGAATGTGCGTCTCGGTCAATCGGTACGGTGAAGGTTTGCGGGCTGCATTGCAAACGGAATCGGAACACACAGAGCCGTTCCGCGTCTCGTCACGCGATCGTCCTCGATCTTGAATCTTAAGCTCATTATTTGCCGCTACAACACAAAAATGTATCTATCACGGTAACCTGCTCTTTCACACACAAACCACAGACATACTCAGACATTATTAGCATTATTAGGACAGGAAAGTTAGGGATGGAGGGGTTGTTGCGAGCAATATTGTTCCGCGATAACCTAAGAGGAATTCCCTATAATGCCTCATATCGAGCAACGGGCATGGAATCGATTGCTCGTGCCCGTCTGATCCTTGGACGTGATCGACACACTCGATCTCGCCGCTCTGTGCAGGGTCAAAGTTGTGCAAATCAAAATGGGGGGGAAAAAGCACGTAGACAACATTAGCATTAGGGCCAGACGGCCAGGGCACCGGCGCAGGAAGGTTTTCCGGGCTTTGGCGATCAACGGATGCTTCGAGACTGCCTGGTTGGGCCGGTAGACCTTTTCCGAAGCATACCGAGAGCGGGTAGAATACACTTCCTAGCAAACGGTAGCATGCGATCGGATTCTGTTTTTGCTGTGAGCTTGCAACAAGCTTGCAACAGCTTTTGGATGTTGCTTACCAGCACGCGAAATGCCACTTCCGCACGCAAAGGTGTTAAAGGTTCGAATCGAACGAATCGGATGCATTGTTAAGTGTGAGAACGAGAGTAGTGAGCATCTCCCTTCCAGAGCACATCAGTGTCTGAGAAGCTCTCAACAAAATGCGACGACCTTGTGCGACACAAATTACACTTTTGTCTGATTGTTTTGCAGTCAAAGTCTTCTGGGCCCTTTAGGGTTTTTTGCCCTTTACAACCTCCGGACTGATGTCTATGACTGGCACGATCTGAAGTCTAGCAATTTTGGCACCAACAATGACAGCTAACAACGGCTAAAAGCTTCATTAATGTCTTGTAGATCGTCCAACGATTAGGATCTACAATCAAATCCCCCAAGCTGCTGATGGCCTTCCGCAAGGGCTTTTACTGTTTTGTCTTATTCCCGCTCGGCTCTTTGTATCACTCTTTTCGCACTCGGCACGAATAATTACTGCCAAGCACTGCTCGCTCAACCTCGCGGACCAAGGGATACGCGTTGCATAATTCAGAACGCTGGTCGGAGAATCGGAGATTTATGAATTTATGAGCGCGGAGATTAATGACGGCCGCACGGCAGCCCTTCAAATTCAAAAGCCGGAAGTACGGTTGCTTATGTCACACCGCGCGAGAGCCGTCGTATCAGGTTCGCTCAATCTGGCGAGCGAGCGTACCGAAACGGGTGATCGTTGCCGACCGATCACTGCCCATTCTAATTTGACACAAGCACGCTCCTTCGCCCCGACTGATTACGATGCAGCGGGGAGGCATGGCATTCATTTGATCACCATCATGGCGCGTAATAAGAAAATGGGTGAATCGTTACCAGCGACACATTATCGAGTCACCGAGCGAGGTGTGATTGTCTGGCTTGGGCGCTGTGTGGATTTTGCAGCAGTTGCAGTTCATGTAATTACGCTTAATGCTTTTTGATTGTGGAAATAGAGTTTAAGTGTGTCTGTGGAGAGGGCGATTGGCGCGCTAATTAATCACACACACATACATACACTGAACATGGTACTTGCAATAAACAATCGCACTCCATTATGGCATTGATGGAGTGCTAGAACGTTGCAGGCACGATCGAACTCCCCGTGTTAACACGAGATCAAATCACGTTACATAATCGTTTACGAGCTAGCCGGTGAAAGCTACCACCCCGAAACCCGTCTCTTTCCTATTTCATTCCCCTTGTGTCTGAGAGCGCCCAAACTTCCGAGTGAATCGATTTCCTGCCCGTAACCTTGCCGACGACTTGCCGTGCGGAGACGGGAAACAGTCTCATGCAAACAGGTGCTCACCCCATTCTGTGCGCTGTGCTGTGTGCAGTACTGCAACCCAGACCAGGAAACGCCGCGGTTCATCTTGTCGGGGCTGGTTAGTCATAGGATTTTGGTAGTAGGGGACAGTCCGATAACCTTAGAACGAACTCTAGTCGAAAGCCCTTCGCGGGAGCTTTTTATGTTTTGTTTTGCGGGGCCGAATGTGGTTGCTCCTGCGGTCACGTAGACCGGCAATAAATTGGTTTGCTTATTTGATGATTGATCTACCTGCCTCCCTACCGTCCCTCTCCCGTTCGGCTGTAGAGCGAGCCAATGTAAAACAATGGAATCAATAATAAGCCCACAAACTTGACACGGACTCGCAGCCGTTCCGTTTTCGATGCCATAAGCCGCAGTGCCCAACGCAGCAGCGGCGATCTACGCATCACTGAGCATTATGGCATTGGCTGGCGGTGATTGAGTTCAAGAAACCGCGCTCGATTGATTTGCTACAGTGGCTGCATCTCCTCTAAGCGCAGCAACATTTGTGAGCAAGCTTTGGTATCGATTTCAATAGAATTTCAAACATTTTCAATGTCAACTAAACAGATGTTTCATTCTAATTTATATATCAATTACTTATAAGCGATATCATAACAACAGTAATAGGACGCAATTCATCAGCTTGGCGATGTGATATATAATATGGATAGTAAAAAGATGCAGAAGATGCAATTGCTATATACTACAACTGTTTAAAAAGTACATACAGAGTATTATTTACTGCTAAAAACAGCAATGTTCATCATACAAAACAAACAAATAGCAACTGAGGACACTGATTTCTTAGCTCATTACTATTTTCAAAGAGACTTTGAGCCTATTGATCTCATTTGCCAATTATTTAGAGCATTCTTCGCCTTAATAATCCCCTCACGAAAGAAATAATAACAAAATCAAGATATTTCAGCTAACCAATATTTCATTTTACTCTCATAAATGCGAGTGCGCTTATAGGAATTGCTATCACTGTTTCCAATTTGTGGCGTCACTTTGCACCTTGAGAACATACTGCCGAAGTTGAAAACTTCCTGACTCACCGGTCCAGGGATATCCTGGGGGGGGGTACATCGGTGCTCTAGAAAATTCCTACAAAGATTATGATATACTTTGAACTACACGCTTCAATCACGGTAGAGTGCGATCATCTTGCGATCAACGCCTGTCAACGGGATGATCACGATACCACCGCTGGAGGTGTGTCATAAAGATTCGATTTGCATTCCTCACGGCTATGACGCAAATCGAGCTCACCTGAAGCCCACTGCAATGCTCTAAGCGTGATATGTTTCGATGGATCAATGACGATCGAATTGATTTGGTATGTGGTATCCTTCGCGACTTGCCATGATGCCGACTGTCAGTTTCCCGGAGTACCTGTACTGTTCGTTAAATTTAATGACGAGGAGAAATTTCACGTCCTTCACTACATTGCTGTCTACACGTATTGCCAAAAATTCTTCACTTATTGGCACGAGACCATCAATTTCGAAGTGCGTGACGTCAGAATCGAATTCCCCAAGGTTCTGAGTGACATCTTCCGTCCAGAACCTTTAACTTTGCCCTCAAGAAAAACGCTCGAGAAGCTTCTAATTTGGACTGTAAAATGTATCCTCTCCCCGCTCGCCGGCTACGGGACGCTCACCAGCAAACCACAGCAAGCGAGTAGATGAAGCGACCTTTGAACACGCACACGCCTCCAGACGCACGGCTCCATCGGGCGCAACACAAATTCGGTTGTCATAGGCCAAGTACGGAGCCAAGCGTACGGCGCCGACCGGGAGATACACGGCGGAGCACGGAATAAAAGTTGTCCCCTAAGTCGCGTCTACGCAAAATGTGTCTCCAACCCGCTCGGCAGGTTTTTTGCTCGGGCCAACTTTACGCGACTGTTGGTCGTCAAGCGCCTCGAAGACGCAGAGCCTGAGGAGATGATGAGAAGTGGCCGGGTAAAGGAGGTTTTATGACTGAGAACAACAGATTCCTGTGCACGATACGTGCACCAGGGGGTGGTGGCCCCGGGTTTGAACGCGTATTGCCAAAATATTTACACTAATCCACGACACGCGGACTACATTGGGAGCGTTACTTGTCGTCTCCCTCTTGTTCGGTCGTTTATCTCCTTCTGTTCTGTTGGACCATCCATCCTGTCCTTGCTGTCAAAAAGCATCTCGAACGATCGGTGATGGAATTTTCGTCTCGCACGATCGTTTCCGTTCCTCCCCAATAGGCGCTTTTCCTCCGTTTCGTGTGAGACAGTTCCTGTTTCCTAACCCGGTTCTGTATCCGAAAATACAAAAAAAAACAACACAGCTTGATTGATTGTCGATCATTTAAAGTTCAGCATCGATAATTAGCATAATCCCAGCCAAAACGGCAGGGAGTGATGGTGATTGTGTGGACTTTGGCTTCGGTCGTATTATCTGTATAGCCCGCACGCCAGTTCGATCGATGTTTGAAGATTTGTGAAGGCAAAACAAAGGAATTACGGCTGACCCTGCCAAACGTGATGTGTCCATGTGGGGTTTGGAAGATTTAACAACCTCCAGACATTGCTGGAAGCTGATTAATGAGCTCGGCGTTCTAGCGAGGAAGAAGTTTTCGGGCAAACGAAAGCATAGCACGAAAAAATAAAAAATAAAACCAGCCCACTACTCTAATCCTTGCATCTTATTTGCCCTGAACTTCAAGATCATCCACCTGCTGCCTCCCCTCCAAGAACATCATGTAACTTGCGGTAGTCGCGCAGCTCAAACAGGAGCCGCTGGAAGTGGTCGGTAGCACGCAGACGCTGGCTAGACGCTACATCGATTAGGTGCGATTAGGTTACAACACTGTTACAACGAGATTTATGGTTGTTTTGATTGCTTCCGTTAGATGTTGAAGGTTTATTTACATTTTGCGTGCGTTTTTTGTTGTTGTTGCTTCTCTTGTTGGTGTTGTGGTTGCTTTACGGAACCGAACGAAAGATCCCACGTTTCAATGATCATCGACATGATGATCAGACTAATTGAATGTATGCTCGGAAAACCGGCGACCCATATATTCGGCTACCACTTCCCCACTCCGATCCTCTTCTTCGTTGATTTTCGATTAGTTTGCAAAGCACTGAAAAAAATAATACGCCACCATCGACCAACCAGGATGTGACCGCAGCGGCACGTCACGACCGCCAAGCCTAACCTGGTGAAAAATAGTTTTAATTTTTCGCAAAATTAAACACCAAAACATCCCACCCGTCGTCATGCTTCATTTCGGCTGGCTCAGTGTGTGTGTGTGTTTGTGTGTTTTCCAAAACAATCTTAAATTATGTCGAGTTCATTGCGGTTCAAATTGAACCACCGAAAACCGGAACATGTTACGATATTGACACACGGCACCGATAAATGACCTCGCGGAATACAAACAAAAAGTAACCCTTCCTCGGAGCCTTGACTTCATTGCTGCACGATCCTCTCCCGCGACGAAGGCATTTTATTGCAGCCTTTCCACCCAAGCCAGCCAGTTTCCTCTTCCTCTTGAACGGCTTCCAATGGAAAATCGCGGCTATAAAGCCGTGTTTATGGCTGTTCGAATTCGTACCAACAGGTCTGATCTGCGGCACGTAGGCAATGATCGCCCATCGATGAAAAGTGAATCGGCTCAGAAAGCCACCGGCAGCTAATGGTCCAACCCAGGCATGATCCCGTGACT
This sequence comes from Anopheles arabiensis, assembly GCF_016920715.1. Taxonomy (NCBI): domain Eukaryota; kingdom Metazoa; phylum Arthropoda; class Insecta; order Diptera; family Culicidae; genus Anopheles; species Anopheles arabiensis. Next base: position 100,569,400 of record NC_053517.1, read on the forward strand.
AACCCGTGTCCAAAACAAGCTCCCGACGAGCCCAACCTAAGCCAAATCCGATTCGCGGCACAAAAATCCGGTTTAACCCGGGGGGGAGACCACGGAACGATCCCGAAGACGCACCTTTGGAACGTTCTGGACGTTTGGAAAAAGCTTTTTACTTGTTTATTTGCTTGCCTTTTTCCGCTCGTTTGTCTTAGGCAGCAGCCCTACCTCAGTTCATTAGTCCGAGGGGGAGAAGGGGCTTTTTTGTTTTACTCTTGCGCGCTGGCAAATCCTTCCCTTCCTTCCTTCGGTCATTGAAGGTGGCATTACGCGATCGGGCGCAACATGAAATACGTTTAACGCTTTATTACTTGTGTTCGCTTTTTTCTTTGCACACACACACACACATTCCCTTCCCTACCCTACCCCCATCACCGTCAAGCAAGCGGACCCGTTGTGCAGCTTCAACTGTCACCGGAGCAGTGTGGCAAGGGGACGGGGTAAGGCTAAGTGGTGTTCGTCACCGAAGGCGTATAGAGAGTTCGTTCCGTTCCAAAACCCAGCCCTAGGACAACTGTGTTTGTGTTGATGCGAACATAAATCATTAGAAGATAATATCTTTGTGTTATTTTCCGAAAAAAAAACGCAAGGCAAGAAGCTAATAAAACCGGACCTGTCGAACGATTGTGGCTTTTGGCTTGGCGGGTGGCCTTTACCGGGTTGGTGGCTGTTGTTGAAGGAGGTGAAAAAGGAGGAAGTGTTGTGGGTTGTGGGTGAAATTTTGTGTTTATTTATTGCTCCAGCCGCTTCACCGCTTCCTGCGATTGATCTTGACTGATTTGCTTACCAGAGCAGCTGATGGTGAGGTCGTTTCGCGGGCCTTTGCTTCTGCAAGCCTTTTGTGAACGAGAACAGTTACCAAGGATAAAAATGACAAATTTTGGGCTCAAAACCATACATTGTTGGGATACGCCTTCACGGGCAGTGGGAAGGTAGTGGATGCCTGGGATCATAAATAAGGCTACCGCCCATTAGCATGACATCCCAGCAAGTTAGTTCACAAAGGCAATAAAATGTAAGCAATACAATGTAGCTGGTAAATAAAAAATGAACAATATTATAAATTGATCTTTATCTTAAAACTTTTGGCATATTGAATACTTCCGAAATCAAATGTACATGTCAGTTTAAGATGCTGGAAGATCCTTGATTTTAATAAGTACGAAAGAATTCGTTCTTTAATTTGCAATTTGCTTCATACATCATAAACATTTCTCTACTTTTGTTGTGTTGTGTATTTTAGTGCTCTTTATCGTTTACAAACATCTTCCATCGAAAAAAGCCATGACAACGCTTGAAGTTGAATCACGATAACACACCAGTTTCTGAATGCTCGTATTGAGAACTTTTTTATTGGTCATTGTAGACATCATTCAAACATCATTTGAAATGTTACTAGGAATATTTCCTGGTCAGTTCCTTCTGCGTCAGTTCTCCAAAGTAACTCTTTGATTTTCATTCTTGGTGAATGTCTCTTAAACGATGACACATGTATTACTCCGACATAAAAGGCGATTTACAGTAATTTTGCGAATTGAGATGCAAACGAAATGATGAAGTCTTCAGTAGCATCAGTACCCAAACAAACATTGAAATGTACCGAAACCCTCAGTCTAGGGAAAAGTGCTCTGAAATACATTCACATGAAATACAATTCCAACAGCGTCCTAGGAAATGTTTTCTTGAAGTATTGATGTCCTTTTGAAAAGAATCTAAATAACCTGTTTTACATACATAAAATTGAATCTGTAATCAACGGAAACATTCATGATGATTTAATGTTTTATTTTATTTTTTTTATTCGGCGCAACGAAACTGTGTCAATGACATTTACACAAATTATGTCAGAACCACAACCTTGCTGCCCGACATTCACAAAATTTACATACATTTACGATAATCATTAAATCCTTTGCATGGTACCAATCCACTATTAGTCTGCTTATTCGATTATTCAAAAGGGTCTGACTGCCATCTATCTGTAGCTGAAAGTAACGCCAAAATCCATCTACCAGCTCATCCAACTACACTCGAGGTACTCACAGGTAATTTATGTGCCTCTGAGTGGCGTAAACGAACCGGGATTTACTAGTCCACCCTTCGGCTTGGCATCCCTTCGCCCGCAAAACAAGCCCATTATCCGACCGGAGGAAGTCCACCGAACCGTGCTTAATACATCGGAACCAACGGCGCGCCAATGTTTATGATCCAACAGTAGCGGGCACACCTCCTCTTCACCTCGTACAGGTGAATGGCAAATCGAAACACCCTTTTGGCGAGGATCGAACGCCCTGACATGACACCGATACATCAACCCCAGCTGGAGTGGAGGACGGCTTAGAATCAAGAACGCCCGCAATGCCAAATGTGTTTCGATGTGGGCGATTATCTATTAAAACCACCACCCGTCAACACCGATCAATCAGCGCTGGACCGGACAGAATGGAACCTTCATGAACGTCCAAAAAGATGTCAGCGGAAGCAACCATCAGCTATGCACCAGTTGTTGGTCGAAGAACGGAGTCGCCGGCTAAGTACAGCTGTGTACGCTGTGAGCGAGGTAACCAGCAAAAACAATCATCCTTTTCCTTCTTTATCTCTTCCTCGTCGGAAGTGTGTGTGTGTGTGCATGTTTGAGAGTGTTTTTGTTTCCCTCTCCGTCCATCCGCGATCATCGATCACTTGTGCGACCTACGAAAAAAGGGTACGAATTTCACAACATTGCCTATGCGCACGCTTTCGAAAGCAAACCCGCGCGATGACCACCTTCACAGCCTCGACCCGTGACGACCCGGGACGACCTGAATGTGTCACCGTGTGGTAGTAGCTTTTTTGTTGTTGTGCCCCTGCTTCGATCAGCAAATCCGCTAGCTTCTAGAAAAGCAAGCACACATTCCAGCAAGGAAAGAAGGTTAAGCGAGTGACAAATGAAGCGAAAAAAAAATAGATCATCTATGTTTCAAGGACAAGAGAGCCTTTTGCGGCCAGCTTATAATTCCACCCAGAAAAAAGGGAAGGGAGAGTGTGAGTGAGGTTGTTGGGAGAAGCAACAAAGCGTCAAACGCGTGACAACTCGACCGGGCGGGAAGGGAATCGTCGCTATAATAATTTAGCAAAAACACGTTCCGTTGTGCGGGACAGAGTGGACGAAGAAGGGGGCAAAGTCTTGCGGGGCTAGCGTTTACTACCGGCATACACTAACCGGTCAAAGTGGTTGACTACGTGTGCTTGCCCGTTAATCGGGTACCGGTGTCCGATAGAAGGTGTACGGACGCGAAACCTCCACACACATGACCAGACGGTGCGCACGCATACATCGAAACAGTGCTAATAAGGGGAACTGGCCAAAGGCCTGCATCGGGCCACTGCGCCACCTGTTTCGGTGTTGTCGCAGAGTTGTCAACGGATTAAGCCGTGCTGACAGACTCTATCTCGTGGTGGAGGCTTTATCTTTGCCTGTGCTGAGCAACTCCATGTGTGCATGTGGGTTTTAAATGCTTCAGGAGAATGATGTTATTGGACAAATTAATTTCATTCCTTTATTAATATGATTATGATTGAAAAAGGTATCAAAATCAAATGCCACAGATCCGTTCACTAATTTATCATGTAACAACGATGTTACTGGTGAGTCATGTAACGCTCCAAAAATGAATATATGTTTAAAGGAATTTGGTTAGAAAGAATTTTACAGTACAGAAATAGTTGTATCTTCTAAACCATAGACAGGAGGCTCGAACAATAATAGTCTAGGCCTTATTTTTACGACAAAACAAATTCCTTTCTTTATAAAATCTGTGTTATGCAGGTTTCATTCCCTTCAAAAATATAATTTAGATAAGATTTGTTAATTAGAAATAATTAATTATTGGAAACATGTAAACACTTTTACTTGGTATATCACATGACACTTGCTTGAGACCGTTAAAGTTGTTTCCCATCCCATCCAATCTATCTTAGGAATAATTGACATTGACGCAGTGTTATTGAAAGAAATTACCAAAGAATTTTTTAGGGAATGTTCAATGAGTTTGTTTTGTTTTTTGTTGAGAGAATCCAAAAATTTTGGAAAGTATCTAAAAAATTTTGCAAAATAAGAACAAAATCACGAGAAACCCTGTATTTAAATTAAACCCAAGAATATTACTACATTGACAAAGCCTTATTAATTTATCTAATGCTTCTCTCTTCATCTACTAAAATATACAAATCAACAAGCAATTGCTCATCAAAATCTAACTAACGCGATCAAACGTGATCAAACGATATTCGAAAATCCAACCGCTCGAAACTACTGCTCGAAACTGATCTAGAGCAGCTGCGATCTAGAGCGCCTGGGTAGCTTCCTGTTCCTGTGTGCGGCACGTGTGTACACCACTCGTGCAAGAAAAAGAGCTCTAGCATCCCGCAGGATCTTCATTCGTTCTGCTATCGCCAGTGATAACGTTTCGTTTCGATCTCCCGGTGAGCTGTGCTTTCCCTGCGAGTGTGTGTGTGCGTGTTTGTGCGTGAGTGTAGTGTGTGTGCGCAAGTGTTAAATTAGTACGTACGCGTGTGTAGATCCCAATAGCCTGGTGCTATTCCCCTCCCCCGCGTTCGTATTGAAAGAAGAGCGAAAAAAGGCAATCTACTCGTTAACCCTTAACTGCCACACGCGCCACTACTCAAACCCGACGTGCGATAGTTTTATAGCCGCGTTTTTTTGCGAGTATCGTACGTTTTTGTAAATTTTGTAAAACCAAAACTAAACCACCGCGCAACATGCACACCTCGGCAGCTCCCGTCATGTCGATCCAGATCTTCCAGATCTTCCTGGAGGAGTGCGACGAGGTAAGTGTAACGAAAAAATGTATTTTATATTTTATGTATGAACTTATTAAGGGTTAGGAAGCAATTCCTGAATTATATTTCTTTGGCAAATTTACACCCAATTAGTGCGCTTCTTATCTGCTCCATTCCACGTGCCATGTTCGATCGTGTTGCTGCTGCTAATTGCATCACGTTAGATTCGCTAATTATTTCTTGCGTTCTGGGGTCATACTCCAACGCTACTGAGTTTGATTCGCACCGAAAACGAACCTTAGCTTCACAGCTATTTGCATTTGAATGAGCGCTTTTTCTTCTCTTTCCTAACCTCAACGTACCGGGGAAAAAGCCCGTCCGACCGAAACGGAACGGAACGGAACAGAATCGATATTCGTCCAACCGTCCAGAACCCTGACCCAAGCCCCGCGGGTCCGGCGTTTGTGTGGAGCTGTGGGGAAGCAATAGAGAGAGAAAGATTAAAATCTCCATTTGCTTAAATGTACCTTTTCGCGCACCCTCACCGCCACCAGCACTTTTGTCGCGCCCTTCGAAACAACGATCACGGCCGCCTGCCACACGCGCTCTCGTGTTGTGCTAAATGCGCTTAATATCTGCATCGGATTTAGGAATCCGTAGTGGAGGGCTATTTCTCTTCTAATTGTTGGCTGGAAACTGGAAGGACAAAACACATATATGTTAACTAATTGCAGCGTGCTAATCAGCAGCGTGGAGGGCGTTACAACAAGCCGCTCGGGACGGCGTACAAAATGGCGTAGCTTCCGCGGCCATTGTGTCCCCACATTCGATGGCAAACCGCAATGGCTTCCCCTAGGCGGCAATGCCGGACATAGCGATGTCGTCGATGCCTTTTGCCGGCACTTCGAAACGCCCCTAGATCATGTAATACGGTTGTAGAAAGTGAAAGATTTATTACTTCAATCTCTAACAATTGCTGCAATGACATCTCCTTTTTTCTTCTCTTCGGATGAGTTTGATGTGATCAATGTGCCCAAAAGTGCAGCGCGTCCCATCGGTAACGGACTGCACCCCGGAAACGGTCACACTGATCGGAACATTGGCGCTCACAGTGAAAGCCACATCGGGTCCGCTTACGCTTACAAGCAAAAACGTCACCACCAGACTCGGGTCAACTCTCGGCTCGAAAGGACTCGATGGGGTGTTATCTCACCCCACTCTTTCTCTCTCTCTCTCGATCTGAAGAGGCGCACACGAAAATCGATGACGCCTCAATGACGTACTTGACCGATATCACCAGCACACCAGCACACCATGACACAACGATTGTCCCACCGATTCGATAAGGGAAAGGGAAAGGACTGGGGATGCAATAATTTGACCGAAACCCCCTCCGGGTGTACCGGCGTGTGTGTGTTCCGTGTCTGCTGGACAGGCTGAACAAGACACTCCAGGATAAACGGGGCCCCGCCGGGTCAACTTTCGACCAATTACTCCAATCGGTCCGGTCCATTGTCGGGCGTCGGGGCTGTACTTTCGAGCTCATCATCATCATCGCCTTTAAAGCTCATCATCATAATAATTGACTACTGATTCTGGTGCTGCGTACGTGTGTGGTTGTAAACGGTTTAAAACAACTCCCAATAACCCCCCCCTCGTCGGTTGTCAGTTGTCATCTTCATCGTGAAATTTCGTGATTCCTTACATAATTTGGGCCGAACGCCGCGTAACATACACACACATGTGTGGCGTGCGTGATGGAGCGTTGGTTTTAGCACTTGAAGCGATTGATGTAAAACAAGACAGGCAACACCTGAGCCTTAGTTCCGACAGTGGGCAGTGGACGACGTGCATTGCAGTGAACAATGTTGTCTCTGCAAAACCTAGCGCATTTACAACGGCCGAACGGCCGTCAGCTCGGTCATGTTCGGAAACGACTGCCCGCTTGGGGGAGTGTGTTGATGGGCCAGTGTGTAGAGCACAAAATGCTAGAGGGAAGAAAGAGGTAAGAGAGAGGTGTGTGGAGGTCGGCATACATTTTCCGCACATATGCGCACACATGTGTTGCACGCGGCGGCGGTTGCGGTTTGAAGGTTTTGATGCTACCGCACCGCGGCTATATCTCGACTGCTCGACCGAGGTTCCCCATGTACCTGGGCCACGGTTATTGAGGTTAAGTTCAATGCTGAACAATCCTCCAGGGGGGGGGGTTTGTTCCGCCAAACGCCACCATTTTTCGGTATCTAATAGAAGAAGGTATCACCTTACGATTGCTGTAATGATCCGGCATCATTACATCCGTTTCGTGGCAATTTACATACAGCCGCAACGTGGTTTTAATTGGACGATTACAAACGATGGCAGGGGCTACTGCTGCTGCTACTGTAGTACAGGACAACACGGCTAATAAACACCCGGCCCAGCCCGGCATATGCCCCGAAGGCTGCTCCGACGTTCGAAATGTCATGTCATCACGATCATTCACACACACACACACGATCGTTAAGCGCTGCCGTTTAGCGTTTTCCGCTGATTGGATTATAAGAAAGTGTGTGGCACCTTTCATTACCACCCAAAACCTCACAGTAGCATGCGCTTTTGCTTCACAATGACACAACGCGGACACAAAAGATGCAATAATTTAATGTTCTTTTCTTTTGCACCTTTTCTTTCACTGTTCTGTTGATTGCTTTTGTGCGGTAATAGTGTTTGCTTCTCTAGCTCTCCGACTTCTGTTCGTATTACGGGACGATTTTCGATCGCTGATTTTCGGATCTTTTTCTGTTCTGTTTTGCTCGTTCGTTTGCTTCACTTCCTTCCTTCGTCTCGTTAAGTGATGTTGTGTACTCCACTTTTTGCTTGCTCGTTTTTTTTTTGTTCACTATTCAATCTGATCATGTTTCAACTTCAAGTAGTTGGTGTGTGTGTGTGTGTGTTTTTGTTTATTTTTCTTCTGCTTGCTCCATCTACTACCTCCTCCCTCTCTTTACACGTTTCTCTTTACCGCTTCCAATTCCGATACGTCTTGCTTTCGGTTTCGGTTTCGTTTTCATGTTTATTATGTCGACCTTCAGCCGGATCATGGCTCTCGCGGCAAATGCGGAAAGGCTCTCGCAACTGTCCGTGTGTGTGTGTGTGTGCGGTAAATGGGAAGTATACGGCGGTACGTTTTTTTTTTGTTTGTGGCAAGCATACCTCTTCACTCACGCACTGTAACCAAACGCCTTCGACAAATCGTCTTGATTTCGATTTGCGTGCTATTCGGTACACGCAGTACAGTGAAGCTGCCATCAAAATTACTCGTCTCTATTCGCCCGCATTCGAAATAGAAGCTCGGAAGTACGGCTTAGCTTTGGGAAGGCTATTTTTAGGACGCAAGCAAGAGGCCCAAAAGGCTGAGGCTCCAACAATAGGTGACTTGGTGGTTTGTGTTGGCGTTGGCGAACGCACGTCGGACACGGATCACCGCGATCCGCAGGCAGGGGTCCACCAGATCACCAGCAAGTTCAATGTCAGTGTCAGTGTTTGCGGCAAAAGAGTGTTCCGTCCATCAGTGCGGACGCCAATCGACACTGACGGCAATGCGACACCACGACGATGATGATGATGATGATGATGGCGATAATGATGGCGAATGGCAACGGCTGCCTGCCCCGGTGGATCGAGTCACGTTTGCACGATCGGTCGGCTGCGATCTCCAATCTCGCGCTCTCCGGTCCGCTCCAAGAGCCAGTGCCAGATCATCTAGCCACGGCCTCGTGGCCTTACGCGAGCCGGCAGCTCGCAGCGCGGCCAGCGAAAAACCGTCACCGGGCTGCCGGGTTAACGTACGGAGCAAAGGCGAATGTTTGTGTGGGGACGTTTTTTTTTCGAAATGACAGGTACCGACGACAAGGCGAAGTAATACTTGGCGCGAAGGAACAATGCAAAACTATGATTTTGGAGAGCGTAATGTTGCTTGTCGGAAAGGTGTATTGTGTTTCGGAAACAAGTTTTTTTTTTTTATTTTGCTGAGGGTTTTGAAACGGAACAGGCTACACGAAACCCTGCAGATTGCGATGGCGATGGCGGCCCATAAGGGAAGGGACCTTGGCGGGTGTACCCGGGCTGCTGTTCTACAGCTACGAGTACGAGATCCGCGTGTGTGTGTGTGTTCTTAAGCGTCACGCTCACCCAGAATGCTCGTGCACGGCGAATAAGAATAAATTAATTAGCCTGCCCCACACTACCCCCCCCCCTCCCTTCGAATGCTTGCAGGACCGCACCAGGGCCCCCCTTGAAGCGCGCATTTGCACTGGTTTCCTACCGTCAAAGGGGCCAACAAACTGACGCCGCGTTCTAAACTGCACCTTGCCGTTCGCGCACACACTACCAGCAAGCGCGCGCGTCCTTGCGCGTGTGCCTTCCGCCAGCCAAGCGTCAACCTCGTCAAGAACTTTCCGCCACAAACACACACACAGACAGACAGACAGTGCCGGGAAAGGGAAAGGATACATAGCGAGACAATGGCATTGCCTTCGAAAGGGGCGGGTGGTTCTGAAGCGCGCGTGTACACTGCCGAGTGACACACACCGATTGGGAGGGCAATCCTTGGACCGGCCGCGAACCTTGAAAGGAGCTGCATTTTCTTGCACTCTGTCCATGTGCGTGTGAGTGTGTGTCCTCCGGTACTTTGCTTGGGATTCGAAGGGTGTAATTTATTTTGCCATTCGATTGCGAAGCGATCCAATGACAAAGCGAAACATCGGAAACAAACGCCTTTACAGGCTGATAAGGGTGAACGGTGCCTTAGAAGCCAGCCGCAGCGCTGCTTTCCCGACCGGGGACTGCTTCGCCCGGCTGCGCTGCAATTAAATGCACTTGCGCATTGTTTCGATCGATCATCGCTTTGTTTACCACTCGGCTGCAGCATATTATCCTTGTCTGTGCTTCTGTTCGTTCGGCGTCATCTGATGCTAAGCACTCGGCGCAGGAAAGCTGACCTCCAAGCGGAGATAAAGATCGCGTAGCCCGAACGCACAGCTGATGATTGCAGGCGTTGCACAACAAGACCTCCTGTTTCTCTTGCAATCGATTCTCAGCTCATACAAGTATAATATTTGTTCGCACTCTGACGACTTGTATCGCCCTCACCCAACCCGCTTCCGTCTCGGTGCACATTAGCATATCTTCCATTAGATTAGTGTAACGCTTTTTTTTGCGGAACCACCTGTTACTAAGAAGCACTCTACTTGGGGATAGTCTTGCCAACTTGGGGAAGGCAAACACTTCACACCTTGCACACCCACACCGCGTAGAAGCCGGTACGGTGTATACAAACAAACAACAAAAAAAACACCACCACGGTAGGAAATTCCGACGACCGCTAGTAGGTTAATTTGCTCCATTCCATTCCGAGCGCGGACAGCAGGCTAATATGTAATCAACGTCAGTCAAGCGGCGGAGAATGATAAGGTGAATCGATTCGCAACGAACGCAATGCGATACACCTTGGGAAGGGTGCGCTGCAAAAGGCGGGGTAGAATTTATTGTACGAGCATCTTAACACAGAATGAGGGCGACTTCCAAGAGCAGCAGCAGCAAAAAAACAAAAGGTTTCACATGATGTCTGCTACTATCCTTAGCTTGGTTGGTGTTATGTTGGTGAGTCAACATTGCTGGAACGAAGTAATGTCACGGGATGGTCTGCCCGCTCTGTGCTAGGAGCAGGAGAATCACATGTTACTATACCCAAACAATGATTGTCACCATTCCTTCTGTCAGAACATACTAGACTGATCATCTCTGGTGCATGGCCATTGAATACTCAGCAGTTTTGCCCTGCTCGATCATTCTATTCAACCCAGCAAACACAGCACGCTTGCCACCCCGAAACTGCACTCCAGCCCGGACAGGTGTGCAGGTGTTAACTCCTGTTACTGGTTAATTGAAACCGTTTTACTATACAGTTTAGCGTACAGTTTGCATGTTGAATATGCAATGTTGTTTGCACGCCCGGTTTGTAGTGCGTCAGGTCAGAAAACCTGCTAGCACGATCCCACGCCAGCACGGTAGGAAAGCGAACGGTAGGCATGAGCAAAACCGGTCGTAGTTGTGATAATTATAAGGATTTACCCTTAAAGAGCATCCTTGCATCGGATCGGACTAGCGAATTCGTTGGAGTTGGCGAGCGTTGGAGTGACGAGATGTTCCTGGGATTTTCCTGGAGTACGATCAGAAGCGATCAGTCTGCACGAGCGCCGGAAGATCTCCATAATAAAAAGCATTCAAATTTCAAATCTTTCCTATACGATCGTACATGATCATCGCATACGTTCAAATTTCACAATTCTTTTGAAGCTTCTGAACAAGCGAAGAGATGATCCTAGGATTTTCCTGCTCGTAAAGCCCCGGAGAGGAAATCCGAATCAAGAAGATGTGAAATACGATCGGAAGAGCCCACTCTACACGTAATCTGGTAGATCCAACCCATACAAAGAAGGGTTCGTCACTGTGATGTCTCCCCAAGCTCTCGCTTTCTTCTGACGGGATATTCCCTATCCAATCGTACCCATTCGTCGTCTAATTTCGTAACGTTCACCCGAGTTTATGACGCCCTTCCTACTTCCTATTAACGAATGTGGTGAAAATCCTGGGAATGGGAAATTTTGGAACCCGCAACCTCGCACTCTTATGTGCACACCTCACGCGCGCGTGTACTTGCCCACCATTCGCAGCACGGTAAACGCACCGGTCCGATGCGTTTGGAATTACCCGGAACCGGTTCTTCACCTGTCTCGGGGCCCCCAGCAAACCAGCTAACGGGGGTTGGGCAGATGAGTGGTAGGGGACGAAGACGACACGAACCGCATCACGTACCGCGTCCGATCGGCAAAAAAGGCCCGTCCTCTCATGCACAGTAGAACACGCGCGGCCCCCGCCCGTCTGTTGCCTGTTGGGTGGTGGTCGCCGAATCGGGGAATCTCCGCGAAGACGCTCGCTTTGCTCGCTACGGGGCTGGTGCGATTTTGCAATGACGTACCGGACCAACCAACCGACCGACGCCGGCTCTTCGGCCGTGCCAATATAGTCACGCAAAGCGAAGGGGATTCCAGCAGCGGTCGGCGAGCTTTGCCAACCATTCTCGTCTCAATCGTGTGGTCAACGATCTGGTCTAATGTCATTATTCCGCATCGCATCTGTCAACATGGTCGTCGGTCATCATCAACCACCACCACCATCACTACCGACTGCTCCATTAAGGCTAATATTCTCGAACAACACAAAACCTTCCATAGGAAAGCTTGCAGCACGAAAACAAACGACAACAAAAAATTGGCACTCGGTGCCTTCAGTCTTGATGAGTTTTTGTCTGGCGCGCGAACTAGAAAACGGTGGCGAAACACTCATTCGTACCCACAAACGAACCCTCGCTATGCAGAGGGAGGCAGAGAGAGAGAAAGAGATAGAAATAGAGGTAAAACCCACATCCCCATTTGCAAGGTTATATTGTTATATTACGTCTAATTACGATTATAATTGCATAGCATTTCGGCAATAAGCGGTAACTTGAAGCGTTTCCTCAAAATTAAAGCACAACACACAAAGTATGAGCTAGCAGAAGCAGAAGAAGAAGAGAAAGAAGAAGAAGAGGAGGAAAAAATCAACAACAACAGACATACAGGATGATGCAAACTTTCGCTTCTGAGCGTCATCCTTATTGGTAGCTCATCACCCTGCCCCGCAAGGCGCCACTCCAACTTCTTCCCGGGAGATGGACGCTTATGATGGGGGAACGTTCCAACGGGTCCGGGATATCTCTAGGTCTGCGCGAATCTTCGAGAGCCTACAGACGGCCGAACACTCTTAACTAGCCCATTAGCAGGGGCCTCGGTGCCGGCTGCCGGCATTCCCTGAAGATGCGTCCCTAAAGCGAAGACGACGACGTGATCATTTTCACGCGCCATCACCACCGAGGCGCTGTGTTCGCGTGTCTCGCGGGCTCCTCTGTAAACGCACTTTTAAATCAATTAACTCGGGACGCTTTTACTCTATACAGACGCTTGGTGTTTGGCACATTAGCGCAAGTGGTCGCAAGTGGCAAAGACGCACCGTTGTCAATCAAGCCAGTTTATTGTGATCCTCTTCAGTCAGGCCGCACGGCCCGATCACCGTACCCTGCCCTGACCGTTCGTTTGTGGTGCCGCAATTTTCGGGTGTAGCGATGCTGTTGCTGGCCATTGTAATCTTCACACCGATGCGCCATAATTATGCAGAATTTAATGCTTCATGCTCGCTCTCTCTCTCTCTCTCTCTCTCTCTCTTTCTTGCGTCTGTGTCCTTTTGGGGTTATTTTTAGGCCTCGCACCGATTGTGATGGACGGAGGGAAGGTTTGTCTTGAGGGATTTACACAACAAAAACCATCACAAGTTTTGCGTATGCGTTGACGCGCCCCAAAACAACAACACTTGAACGGTGGCTGCATGTTTTTTTTTTTTTTTGTTATGCTTGCAGGCCCAAAACAACTCTGTTGCTCTGTTGCATATGATCTTTTCGATATGTTATGGATCGTTTTTTGCTCCTCTGCGATCGAAGGAGATGTAAAAAAATAAGGTACACGATGTGTTTGCTGTATTACAAGTGTTCCTTCTTCCCCGTTGCCCAGCACCTGGAAGGGTGGTTGTGAAATGGTAAACATAAACCCCATCAATGGAAAATAACGCAAAACAATGATGCTTCACTTTTTTAAGCATCGGCATTAGAAAGCAGTGTGCGTACGTGACCGTACGCCCGAAGGTCATTTGGCTAAGTATCTGGCCCCCCTCGCCCGAGAACACACTCTTCTAGACTGTTCCGAGTAGCTTCCTGCACCACCTGCTGGGCTGCGTTTTCATGAATGAAAGTGAAGCGAACAATGGAAACAGTTTGAATGGAAGTGGCCGACCGGTGGGAAAAGCGTGCACAGCTGTGCCTCGATTAGCTGATCCCGTGATAGTTATCACGAACCACACAAATGAATGAGGAAAATCGCTTCGCCTTCATTCATCGATTCCGGTCCTAATGGGCGTTATCTAATACAGCGGTGCAGCTGCCAACGCTGCCCTTATCTTATCCGCTTGTATTGTTCTAGGACGCGCACGCAATCTGCCCCGATCTGTACCAGTCTGTGCTTCGCATCAAAATTGCTGGCAATAATTAATTGTAACCGAACGCTTCAATCGATCGCTAACAAGTCTCATCTATCGATCTAGGCGTAACACGGCACAACAAATTCCAGCAAAACCAGCGCCTAATGTTAGCAACGATGCGAAAAAATCACACTCTTCTTCTAAGTGAACAAAATATTCCACCCTTGCGGAACGTTTTCTTCCATTACGTGGTGTTTAATGGTTAATCCACCCATCCGTGTTGGGTCGCTGTGCGGCTGAAGTTACCACCACCTCTCGAGATTGAGATGATTCACGCACGGCTCTGTCTCAGCTGTCGCTAGCGCCCAAGTCCACCGTGCAAGTGCGCGGTGACGCTGTGTCGTTGGGAGATTCCGAACGAAAGATCGCCGTCCGGGGCTTCCCGGTAGGCTTCCGAAAGAATGAATGTTTCCGCCCATCGCCCCAAGACATCGACGCCTCGTGCGAAGACGACGTTAAACCTGATCTTGTTTGTTTATATCTTCCATTTCTCTTCGCTGTGGATAAGGGCGGCTTTCAGCAGCGCACCGTTGTCACCAATGGATTATAGTTGGAAACAATTTGCCTCCCAAAATCGCATCTATTGATAACATTTTGTCAAAATTACAAAAAACGCTGAATAAAATCTTTAGCTTTATACTTTTTATCATACAGAATTGAACTGGAACTAGAATATTACTTAGAAGACTTCATTGGAGCATTCAAGATAATCATAACAAACATAAGATGTTGACGTTTTCAATTGTTTTATAGTCTTTTTGATAATCTTGAATGCTCCAATGGAGTCTTCTAAGTTAGCTTACAATTTTCGGTATAAAACATTGCAACAAATTATTAATTTTAAATAATGCTGCATACTTAAAACTGAACTTAGAAACACCATTAAATGCTTGAAGTAAAGCAATTTGGGCATAAAAAGCGTGCCTGTGAGACAAAATTTGACTCACAACGGTCGATTAAGACGCATGTTAGACAAACATTAGCGACATTAATACAAAAACTGGGTCCTTAGAGACAAAAATTGGTGGGTTTGAGGCGAATGTTATCGCCAACGACTGGTCCGGACACTGGTAACCCTTGTATGGCCGTCAAGAGGCAATGATCACGCTTCTATTGTCTGCCAGGTTACCGCACAGCCCAGGGATACCTGACGCAACTACTCGAGCCACTCCAGGGGGTCTTGAGGTTTGAGGAGCTACGTGAAAAAATGGGCCCATCCAGGGTTGATGAAATTATTCAAAAATATTGCACAGGTAGCAGTGGCCGGTGACATTTGCCGGCCTGCGAGGGTAGTAGGGCGTCGAGACGCTTACACCATTTATTGGCCATCCGGGGTGCGTGAGATAATAAAGCAGCGGCAGCAACAACAGTAAAAGAAAGGGTCACCGTGCTCGGTTGGTAACAAATGCTTATTCTATTTTCTTCAACGAAACAACTCTTAAAAACGGTACCTAACTTCCTTCAAAACCCCAAAATCTGCGCTGTAAAAACAAGAAACAAAAAATCCCGCCACTACCGTCGCTCGGTTAACCGTTTAGCCACCGCACAGCCTGGCTAATGGTTAGCTAGCAGCCAGAACCGGGGACCAGAACCTGTTTAGTTTGGTTGCCCTTCCTCCTCCACTGGCAGGGCAACAAGGCGTCTCGATACGCGGGGCGTTCGATTTTTCGGCCATGCGCCGAAAAATCCCAAAACCGGAGCCGGCCTCCGGTTCTTCCGCATCCAAATTCCCGGCCAGACCGGTCTCCGTATTCTGGGAGCACGGGTCATTTCCGCAAACCCCGGCAATCTGTCTCGTCTGCGTGTCTCCCTGTCTGCCTGCCTGCCCGATTGCTACCTGTTGCTGTTGGCTACCTAAAGCCACCTTTCTGGGCAGACAATCGGACCGCGGTTGGGTGAGCGGGTACAACACAACAAGGAACAACAACAACCCTTCGTAACACAACACTGTATAGTTGTCCTGGCTCGGATTGTGCGTCGGTCGTGTCGTGCTATTGTTGTGTCGTACGAAGCGGCCTGTCCAATGTTGCACGGTGGCCGTGTAATGCGCACGCGCCCCTTCTCGCTCGCACACCCGCACAGGTGTGTGTAGCATAAACACACGAACCGGCAGGGTGAGAGGGGGCTAAGGGGGTTGCTTTGGCCCGCTTCGGCACACACAGAGACGGGCGCATGTCGCGTCGGTGCTTTGTTGCATTCGTGTGTAGCGGATTCGTCGTGCCCTCTCGGGTGTGCGTGTGTACATGACGGGTGGGGGAATGCTGAGCCATGCTACGTCGCGCGAACGATGTTCGTGTGTGTGTGTGCGGCTACCCACCCCTACAGGCGAACGAGCGCGCGCGCAAAAAAAAAACCGGACCCGGAGATCGAACTGGCCCCACGCGCTGGCCTGGCGGGTATTTAAACTGATGCAAACCAAAAGTGGCATGCATTCATTGGTTTGCTTGCGTTTTGCAAAGTGCCGAAGTTTCGGAGACAGCGAAAGCCCGTAACACAGCTCGAGTGGAAGGTCCTTGCCTTAGCAGCTCGCCGTAGTAATTTAATACAGTAACGCTTGTTCGTGCGTGTGTGCAGTGCAGTTTTTTGTTTCGAAGAGTTTCGAAAGATCCCTGAATCCCCTCGGTAACAGTCACGACCGTGTGTGTCCAGCGATCTCTATTCCCAGCTATAGCGAAATCCTACCGCAAGGAGTCGCTATTTGGATCATCCCCTAAACACACAAAACACCGCGAAAAGCGCTAAGCATTAATTAGACGGCACGAACTGCCCGCTCGAAGTCGCTCCGAAACAGGAAGTAGCAGTTTCTACACGCGAAAAAGGCTACTACAGCAGTCAGTTGCAAATTTTACAAACGTTCTTATCACCAACCTTACAAAGCACCAAATATAATGATGGCCGTCGCTGCTGCCCAGAAGAACCGTGAAATGTTCGCGATCAAGAAATCATACAGCATTGAGGTAAGCTATTGCGGAGGAAGGAGTTGTCTGAGAGTCCTGAGAGGGATAAGGGAGGAAGTTCAAGTAGTTCTGTGCAAGATTTGGAGGAACTCTTAAGAAAAACTGGAAAACAAACTGCAACAACCTGAGTGACTAAGTGTGCAAGTGCATTGATACTGTCCTGTGTGTCTGTGTGGGTGTGTGTGTGTGTGTGTGTGTGTGTGTGTGTGTGTGTGTGTATGTGTGTCTTTGTGTGTGCCCAGTGTTGCTCGAAACAACTCCAGTAGGTCCAGGAATTACATGAATTAGTAAACTCCTTAGGAACAATCAATTCCAACAGTTTCGCTGAGAAATTTGAATTCTCCTAGAATAGTGCCCCTTTCCAGAAATTCCCTACATTGTTGCTACCACTAATCTAGTGTGTACAATGTGTGTGTGTGTCTATACAGTGTGTGTTCAATTCAGTTTTTTAATTGAAAAGCACTTATCGTGTGCTTCGTTCTAACCCCACTCCAGAGAGTTCCCTTCTCTGTGTGCAGGCTTTTCAAGATGGCAACGCCACTTAGCTGGCAATGATAATTGCCTGGGAATGGATGGATTGGAGCAAGCGTGAGTCAAGCCCGTGGTGAGCTGCGAGCTACCACAAACGAGGAGAACATACTAAAATTCAAGCCTTAGAACAAGCTGCTAATGTGCGATCGCGTTTGATTGCTTGAAGTTATCCTTGGATAATCGGAGAAGCGTTTCGTTCTCTCTAAGCAAATATGAAACAGCAAGCAATGTATGTGTGTGTGTTTTTTGTTGTTGTTGTGCGTTTTTGCTTTGCGGCATTTCGGGTTGATGCGTGCAATAAAACTAGCTCCACAGGTGGGCCCAAAGGTGGTTCTAGAAGCTTTGATAAATGGTTTACGATTGTCTCGTAAAATGTGATATGTTGTCCCGCATACGATAGCGATGTTCTCTTTATTTCATTTTACCGAAGGTCGGTTCCTTCTAGAATATCTTTTTCTCTACGAAAACCTTAGTGTGGCACAAAATCAAGCAGAAATCAGTTTTAGCGAACGCGTTTCAAATCGTTCGCATCAATCATTCGCTTTAAAATCCTTCATGTCCCACAAAGCAACCGGGGGGAGGGAAAAAAACACTTCTAGAAGTAGATTTTCCTATCTCCCCCGGAGTGAAATCGCAAACACATAAAAGTTTCACCTGACCTGTGCCAGGCCTCGCTGATGTGCGGGGCACTTGCGAACCACCACAAACAGCGCAGGAAAAAGGAAACGGATCGGCGACGGCGGTGATCGGTCGGTCGCCGAAATCGATTCATCATCCTCGATCGGTCACCGTAATGGAACCGAAACCTAATTACGGCCAATTTCCTTCCCGCCCCCGCCATACGGCCCCCGATGTTGAGGTTAAGGCCGTCGCTTCGGAAACGGAAGGAAATCACACAATGCATCGCTCGCGCGCACACACACACACACATACGAAGCGCAGAAGGTCACCGACCACTTTTGCTCGTACGGCGACGACGACGATCGGTGATCGGAAACTGCCAAAGCGGTCAGGCCAAGAAAATGGCCAAGCTAATTTGCGTTACAAAGTTTTTCCTCTTGCTTTGTGCTGGCGACGGCTCGTTGTCTTTCTGCGCTGTGGTTCCGCGGGTTTTTTTGCTGGCACTGGCCCGTATCCTGGCCCGTAAACGGTTCCCTCGCCAATGTTGACTCGTTGGCTTGTGGCGAGCTTGGGCTCCGTTAGATCAATACAGCGCAACAGACCTAACCGTCATGCCAATTTTCCCTCGCCGAGTGGCGCTCTCCAAAGCAAAGTCTCGGGCCCACTTGACATCAAAGGATGTCGGCGATCTTAGCCAAAGCTAGCCGTGGCTTTGTTGCTAACGGACACTCCTTTTTTCTATGCCGTTCTGTACAGCCCAGAACGGTTGTCGAAGCAAACAGAAAAACGAGTTGTGCGAGGCTTGCGGAAGTGATTGCCACGCGCGCAGTCCGTTGTCCTGCGGTCTCCGTGGCCAGGTGCCTTTCACCAGCCGAACCGAAAAGCCCGCGTGAGACGGGGGAACTGTTGGCTATCTCAAGGTCAGCTGGAGCGGAAAGTGGACAAATCGGGACCACCGTCGTCCCCTTCGCGTGCGCACCCCCCCTCGAGAAGTTTTGGGGTGTCTTGTTAAAGCAAAGTACAAACAAGATCACGTTCACTCCCAGCAGCACAGAGACGGACAGAGAGGACAGGCTTTAGGCAGGGCACGAAACAGGGCGCATTATAATCTACTTATTGACATTGAATTTGGCAGCAAATAGGCAGTAAAGCCCGAGCCCGAGCCCGACCCGAGAGTGAGTGTCATTAAACCGGTCCTCATTACCGACCAGCCCGCAGCACGAACGCACACACACGCACACACACACAAGACCTTCCGGAGCGGGAATCCTTCGCCAAGATCGCGCTCAAGGAACTCCACTCCAACTGGTGTGCTCCAACTGATGTGCGAAGATGCAAACGTTGCTTTTTTTTTGTGCGAGAAGTGTTGGAATGCATCATTCATGTACAACTCGTACATGCACCTGTCACGCCAGTGTTGATGGATCTGATGGAGGTGTTTGGAGTGCGTGCCACACTAACAACTAAACACCAAACCGGGTGCACCTAGCAACACCTGCCAAGCAACACGCAGCCCACGCGCAGGAGGCCACCCTCCAAGCGCTTTAACGCCCGTTACCAATGTCAATGGCGAACGAGGCGATCGAAGGTCCCGCAAAGCGGGTGCTAACACGTGCTCCGGTTGCTGGTGGGGAAGGCGGGGATTGCTCTTGAAAGGTTCCGATCTTCCACTAGGCCTCCTACCAACCCAAAAAAAAAAAAAAACACGGAAATGGAACCAATTTTTCGGCGGTCCGACAGTCAACTGTGTTCGATGAACTGTGCATTCTGACACGCACTTGTGGTTAGTTGCTGTGTGTGTGTTGGGGGAAGAGGAGGTGGATGGTGGTATTAAGGGGAGGCACACACACACACACACACGTCCACACACCAGCACACTAATCAGGTCAATTCGCGTTCGTTTCGTTGCGCACCGGTAGATCGCGATCATGTCAAGGTTTCGGCCGTAAAACCGATTCCGAACACTTTACAACATACCGGCTAGGGGGGTAGATGTATGTCTTGGGTGAGCACACACACACACACACGCATATAGATGTGTGGTTCCGGTGGCATGGGAAAATATGGTCAGCCGGAGCGGAGCAACACACAGCAAGCCCGCAAGCGCATTTTGCATCGCGTCGATTGCGTCATCGCGGTGGCCGCAGTGGCTGTTTGGGAGGAAAAAGGGTGCACCAGCCCCGTGTGCGCTTGTTGCATCAGAAGCACGCGCGTGTGTGTGTGTGTGTGTGTGTGTTGACATGTTGGCGTACAAACACACACGGTGGCCACACGGTGAACATTTCAATCACGGTCCAGGCCGTGGCTTAGGCATGCGCACGGCCCACCGATGGTCATTAGGCGCATAAAAAACTCACTGACACCCATGCATACGATACGGCCGAAGGTGCTGCAAAAAGGCACCCAGTTGGTGGCTTTGACCATTTTTAGCGGTCACATCATATGCCACCGTGCTGTGGTCTGCGTGTCGGATGGGCCTCTTGCAATTAAAGCATCTTAATGTACGGGGGAGCAGCAAAAAAAAAGAGCTTCAACAGAGCTTTACATCGATTAACTAGCGATTAATTCTCATTTTCCTCCTTCCCTACTCCCTCTCTTCCACCTACTCTTTAGAACGGATACCCATCCCGGCGCCGTTCTCTGGTCGACGATGCCCGCTTTGAGACGATTGTGGTCAAGCAAACCAAACAAACCGTTCTGGACGAGGCCCGCGCAAAGGCCAACGGTAAGTAGTAGCTGTAATGCGGAAATGTCTTCCGGGCATGCTGCCCTGTCGCCTGTCGAAAGACCCGCACACACACCCAACTAAGTGGTAATTCCTGTTTGTACTTATGAGTTTTGCTTTTGTGTTCTTTTTTGTTTTTTTTTTTTTTTGCTATTTTATGTTCTTGCTGTCATTTGTCGAATTTGGCTGTGTTGAAAATCAAAAAAAAAACGACGTCCACCTACCGCAGACTCTAGCTTGGAGTGTACCATTCTGCAGGCCCAAGAACAGCATCAACAAGGTAAGGGCCGTTCACTCTGCCGGTCGAAAGCACACGAAGCACACAAGAACGAGACCAGCAAGGTGGCGCGGGTTTCAGCTTTTCCGCAGAGGAACTACTGATGGCTATCGCCCCCTCCCCCCCCCCCCCCTCCTAGAACGATTCTGAAAGGGAAGGGAAAGGGTTCTTTGTAACCCAGCAAGGAGTTGGTGGACCGCTTTTGTCACAAAGCGAACCAAAAACGGGCCCACGAGTAGCAGTGAATTTTGAACCAAACCAACCGAAGGTCACACTCCAATCTCCGTTCACTTTCCAGTGGATTGTTTTAAGTTTTATGTCTTGTTTTTTTTTTGCTACAATTTTTGTTCCTCTCCACTACCTCTCCGCACCTGCTGTGGGGTAGTTTTCAGCCTCCCTTCAGTTTTAGTTCTTTGTGCTTTTGTGTTTCGTCTTTCACGATTTTTTTACCTTTAATTTCTGTTTTTTTTCTAATTTTGTTTCCTTCCTTTTCTTGTGTTTCTGCTTTTCCGTTCCCTTTTCCGTTCGAATATCATTTCCGATCACGCAGAAGACAAAATTCCACAAGAGGTTCAACAGACAGTCGAGGATCAGAACGATGACGAAGAGGAAATTCGAATGGTCGCAGGTAAGGCATCGGAAATGGCTCCAGGTTTTTTGGAGTTTCTGTTCCACTATTGCCTGATTTTCATTCTGCATGATGCATTATTGATGTACTTATGAGTTTTTCCCCCTCTTTATTTTTGCTCCAATTTCCCTGCTTTTTGTATGTGTGTGTGTGTGTGTGCGCGCCTGATTGTTGTATACTTAGTTGATGAGCTACCCCAGAAGCCGCAGGAACACGTTCCAAGTGCCGACGATGAGGACAAGGAAACAGGTACGTGTTTGCTACTACCAAGCATCTTCAGAAATAGAGCATAGAACAACACCCCCTCTCCCAAGAACCACGCTCCCAGGAACTATTCGCTACGAAAGTAATCCTTTCTCCGCTAGAAAGCTTTTCCACGTCACCATAATTCATGCTTTACGTCAGCAGCGCATTGTCCGTTGCAGGCAAAAGGTCACACAATAAGCTCCTCCTTTCTTTTCCTTTCTTTTTTTTTCGATTCGAAAATTGCTCCCCATTAACGGCAGCTCGAAGTTCACTCGGTCCGTTCCTTTTGGCACATTTGGCGTAATCGTGTGCCTTCCCATTTCTAGCTCCCATAATCGCCCGCAACTCGAAATCCCACGCGCCCGGCAAGGCAATAATCTTTCCCCAAAGCGAGCGAAGCTCACCTTTTTAAAAAAAAGGAAAAATGAAACGGAGGAAATAAAAAGGATTTACTTGTACGATTAGTGGCTGGACACGGTCCGTTGGAGAGCTACGCTTGGAGCGCGTTTTTCCCACCGCGTGGAAGAAAACTGACAAAGACCGTTATTAATCGGCGCGTTCTTTCCCCTTTTTCCCTTTCCCGCCACTAGACGCTGGGCTAACGGAGGAGGAGGTTGTGCTGCAGAATGCCGCCTCGGAGTCGCCCGAAGCCGAGAAGGAGGTGGTCCGTGCCGCCGTGGTCGTACGGCTGCGCGACGGCATGGGATCGCTCGGACGCATCCTCAAGGCGGTGGAGGCGTACCACGGCACCGTGGTACACCTGGAGTCGCGCCAGTCCCGCAGCGAGGGCGTCCAGTTCGACGTCCTGGTGAAGGTCGACATGGCCCGCGCCAACCTGCTGCAGCTGATCCGTTCCCTGCGCCAGACGCAGTCCTTCGGCAGCGTTAGCCTGCTGTCGGAGAACAACGTCAACGTGAAGGCGCCCTGGTTCCCGAAGCACGCCTCGGAGCTGGACAACTGCAACCATCTGATGACCAAGTACGAGCCGGACCTTGACATGAACCATCCCGGTTTCGCAGACCAGGTGTACCGCGCTCGTCGCAAGGAGATTGCCGAGATTGCATTCGCCTACCGATAGTAAGTACCCCGCCGGGGGGGTTTCCCAAAAAAGTTTTGTGGTGATGAGCGTGATCTAACCACCTCTTTTTTCATCCCCCGCCCACACCAACAGTGGAGATCCGATCCCGCACATTGACTACACCGAGACGGAAAACAAGACCTGGGCGGCCGTGTTCGGGCGCGTGAAGGAGCTGATGGTGCAGCACGCCTGCTCGGAGTACATTGCCGTGTTCCGGAAGCTCGAGGACGAGAAGATCTTCGTGAAGGAGCGCCTGCCCCAGCTGCAGGAAATGAGCGACTTCCTGCGCAAGAACACCGGATTCACGCTCCGGCCGGCCGCCGGTCTGCTGACCGCTCGCGACTTCCTTGCCTCGCTGGCGTTCCGCATCTTCCAGAGCACGCAGTACGTGCGACACATCAACTCGCCCTACCACACGCCGGAACCGTAAGTTGATAGCCCATTTTTTTTGCCTCACTCCTCCCCTTTCTGTTTCCGAATGTCGATGCGACGATGCTTTTGCTCAATCCGGAAGCTGCCAAGCTCCCCTTTTAGCTTTCCATTACGGTGGCCGCTGCTGCTGCAGCAGAAGTTCCTCGTCTACGTCGTTGCTTTTGATGAGTGGCTGCCTCCCTTCTCGCACTCTAGCACTTGGGTAGAACAATTTATGGCACCATTGTGTGCGTGCAAGGACATGTGAAAGGAGATGTGTGAGCAGCCAAATGGGCCATTTTCCTGATGCTTTTTAATGCTCTCCCGTCTCGCGCGGACGACATCCAGCATTTGGAACTGAAAGTTCACACTAGAATGATGCATTCAGGGGTTTTTTTGAGAATAAAGAATGAAGCTTTAGACTCAGCTTTGCAACATTGTTGCTGCCATAAGTGCTCCTTTAGACGTCTTTTTCTGCGTGAGCTCTCTCTCTCTCTCTCTTTCTCAAAAGTAGAGTTTTATTTAAAGGAAAAAGAGATTTTTCGTTTTGCCTATTTCAGGCTGAGTTTCAACCTTTATCCTTGCGCTCTCAGGCACAAGGTACCGCTCAATACACTTTGGCCCTTTCCTACATTTGTTCCAGTCGTTTGAACACTCCAACAACCCTCCAGCCAGATGTACGCAGTGGCAAAAGTGGCGTAAGATGTTCATAATAGAATAAAATGATTTTAACGGTCTCGCACCCGTCGCACGCTTGGTGTGCCGCCCGTTTCCGGAGCCCGAGAGGTGCTACGGCCAGACTTGCTACCACTTTTCGCTTCCACTCCCTTTCCCTTCACACCCACCAAAATGGGTCATTTCCGCTGGGAGTTCTGTGCCACATTGCCACGTGCCATTTGAAGCTAAGCTTTTGATGTATTTTCCCTTTTGGCTTCTCGGCTCGTTGCTCGTTGTCACCTCCTAACAGCATCCCAGTCCGGAACAGTCGGAACTTGTGCTTATGCCCTTATGCTCTGTACATGTCGGCGGAGTCGACGCAACAAGTCATCATCCTTGTCCGTTGTGCGGTACCGAGTGGGGAACTATGCTTGCGCATCAACAACCCCTGGAAAGGAAACTCAATTAAAATGTCGCTCGAAAGCATTCCACCCGGGACCCGAGCGATAGGTCGGTTATTGTAATTGATTTTTCCGATACTTTCACATCGTTGATGACGTCCTCAATGATGATGCTGATAGGGAGTCATCGAATAAATGCCTTGTTTTTTGTTGCTGTCTCTAGTGCCGCTAAACGATTGGGAACTAAAATGGGAAAAGTTGCCATGGTTGGAAAGCGCTTCAGAAATTCGCCTTCATCCTTCAAGTCAAATCCACCGTCCCTCTGGGGCCGCAGTAGAGCCACCGTAAAGATAACGCTGGAAAAATAGAATTATTACGAAAATGCAAAGCAAAAAAAAAAACGAGAACGCAACATTCGAGTCGACATGTATTGCCATGTTGTCTTTGCACGATTTCACAATTTCACTCATTCTTATGTGCGTGTGTCCATCTCTCTGCTCTCTGCCATTCCCAGCGATTGCATCCACGAGCTGCTCGGTCACATGCCGCTGCTCGCCGACCCGAGCTTCGCCCAGTTCTCGCAAGAAATCGGATTAGCCTCGCTCGGTGCGTCGGATGAGGAAATTGAAAAGCTCTCGACGGTAAGTAAAGGCGCAATAGATGCCACCACGACCATCACCACCACCACCACCACCAGCAACAAGTGCTTTAGCACTCCCCCCTCAAAAACGAAGAAGAAGAAAAAGAAAAAAACCGTTCCACGGACACCCACCTCCCCGCCAAGTAGCAAACGGTAATTGCGCCTCGGGTCGAACCCCGACAAAAAGCGCGATCGCAATTCTCGCCAGGTCATCACCACATGACCATACCGATTCGAGCAGTTTTCGAGCAGCTAGTTTCGATGAAACCCACCACTCTAAAACACTTGCCATTGGCATTAACACACACAAACACACATGGAGAGTACAGAGCGTGCGTGCAAAAAACCGGAAAGGAGGCCACGAAGGACACGGGCCACTGTTTTGCGGTCACTTTGCCTGCTCGCGCTGGACTTTCGCAGTTTAGAAGATGATGATGTGTGTTTGTGTGTGGCGGGTGGTAGGTTGCGTGCCGCGCTTAGAACGGTTTTCTGTTTTTTTCTTCTTTTTTTGCTTCTTCTACCTCAAACTCACCTAGAACCAACTGGATCGCAGCACAGTTTAGCAAGTGGCGTTGATTTATTCCGATCCAGTTACGCTGAGCGCTGTTAATCGCTCTTGGTTGGCGTGTAAATTGGCGTTAGCCGTTGGTTCTGGTGCTGGAACAGGTTCTGTTTGCCAGGCAAGGGTGCTCAAACGCTTCCCTTTCTCCTTCGCTTCTAGGTATACTGGTTCACGGTTGAGTTTGGGCTGTGCAAGGAAAAGGACGAGGTGAAGGCGTACGGTGCCGGGCTGCTGTCCGCCTACGGCGAGCTGCTGCACGCCATCAGCGACAAGCCGGAGCACCGGCCGTTCGAGCCTGCCTCGACCGCCGTGCAGCCGTACCAGGACCAGGAGTACCAGCCGATCTACTACGTCGCGGAGAGCTTCGAGGACGCGAAGGAGAAGTTCCGCCGCTGGGTCTCGACCATGTCCCGGCCGTTCGAGGTGCGCTTCAACCCGCACACCGAGCGGGTGGAGGTGCTCGACTCGGTCGACAAGCTGGAGACGCTCGTGTCGCAGCTCAACACGGAGGTGCTGCACCTGACCAATGCCATCGCCAAGCTGAAGCAACCGTTCTGCTAAGGTTGCCCACGCCTTGCAGTCTACGCGCACCAACACCCTTCCGTCTCACTCCCAAAAAAAACCTTAAGCAGCAGCAGCATGTGATCTGATGCGTGTGCGAACGTATGCGTGTGTATGTGTGTGTGTGTGAGAGAGAGAGAGCGAACGAGCGAGCGAGTCGGAGCGAGTGAGAGAGAGAAGCGAGACACTTTTAAAAAGCAATTCACAAACGGGAAGAAAATATGTCTTGATCGACAAAAGGACAATAGGCGTATGCCTCCTCTTACAACGATGTCCTGGTCCCAACCCCCTGGTGACGCGTCCTGGATGACGCCCAGCAAGCGAGGAAAGGATAAACATAGGAGGGGGTCACGTTAGCTCTCGCCATCCTGCGGACTACGCTGAAAACACGATGTATACTATATCCGCTACTACCCAACAACAACTACATCACTACTACTATTACTACTACTACTACTACTACGGAGCAGTATTCTACAAGCAAATCGCAACCCCCACTCGCAAAAAGGGACGGTCGCTCGATTCCCTGGGTGTGTGTGTGTGTGTGTTTGAGAGTTTTATTTTACTACGTTTACTACACCCCAAGCGCACCAGCACACCCTCTTTTAACCGTATGATCATCATACGATCGAACCGACCCACAACGATCATCCTTAGTACTGGTGGAACATTGTACAAAAAGCTGAGCGATGTGACGATGCGGCGCTCCGTATTGTCCGGAAAATATGGACCACCCCATCGCCACTAGGGTCGAAAGCGCACCCACAGGAGTATCCAACTCCAACGAAAAAAAAAAAACGAAAACCAACAACACCGCCACAGCTGTACAGCTTCGGTATTCGAAGCTTGCGTGTAGCCCTCGCAAACGAAGTGAACGAAGGAAAGGAACAATCCCATTTTGGGAGGACCGAACGGAAGAAGTAAACGGCAAATTTACATCGCAATAACATCGCCACAATCACTCCCCCGTAACACCAACAGAGAAGAAAAGATTCCTCAGACCGACGACTCGATTCGGTAGTGTCGAGTGGTGTGCAGCTCGAGTTCGCTCGTGTTCGTGTACTGAGCGTTTCCTCGTTCCCGTCGGCTTCCTCGACGAACAAACATAGCAAACCGGACACCGTAACGCAGAAGCGTTACGGGGGGTGGTTCGCGTAGCGTAACGTTTTCGGTATTTTTTTTTTTTTGCTAAAACAAAAACAAACGGCACGGACGACACACAAAACACACTGGATGGCTGCCAGCCTGAGCTTCTAGTAAGGATGAGCAGGAGACACAACAACACCCACACCTACCCTTTGTCCCACCCATCCAACAACTGTCCGTTTCCTTCCGCCCGTTCCTTCCCCACCAAATTACCGTTCCCTGTTTTTTTTTTTTCGTTATTGCGAGTCGATGTGCAGTTTTCCCCCGTGAAGATCGTGTGAGAGAGAGTATGATCTCTTTACCAGTTCCTTTCCCATAATCCCAACAACCCATACCCCAATTCCCTAGCTCCCCAACCCAACCAAGTTATGTGTACGTCCTGTCAAAAACGTAAGCGTAGAAAGAGTATTGTTTTTTCAAGAGAGCATATTTTTTTATTTAAAAGTATTCTTAGTATTGTATACTATTTAAAGTTTAGTGTTTAACGGTTAAATTATTCACTTGACTTGATGCGGAGAGATACTTTGTTTTTCGTTACAACGCAGAATAGCAAAGATGTGGCAGTAGCAAGGTTCAGGGAGGGGGCGGGTCAGGATCGCGACGATGGCTTGAATAGTTCATTCCTGGTTGTTCTCTCGCGCTCTCCCTTCTCTATACCGCATCTCCCTGCGAATGGGACACCTTGCACCCATGGCCATCGAAAATCGTAAAGGAAGTGACTGTCCGATACGATGCAACATACCAACACATGGCCACGATGGCCATTGGGTGGAAGCGTGGTGGGATAGAGTTTGGCAAAACGGGGACCAAAACACAATTGAACCATTCCATCCCTCCTTCCGATCCTGGTCGGTGCCAGAAAGTGCCGGAAAGTCCCGCTTCTTGAGTGAATGTGGGCGAAACCGTGCCGGGTGCCGTACCACCCTCTTTCCCCCTTGGTACATGCCTGCGGTATGGCAACATTCTCGGCAGCAAGTTTTTTTTTTTTTGAGAGAGAGCGAGAGAGTATTCAAGTATCCTAAAAAAAAGACAACACACTGCAACGAAAAAATTCATCCTCGACTGTCTGTAATCTCATGTTTGTTTTTTTTTATTAATATATAAATGTGTATTTTTTATAACTGTGTATAAAGCAAGCAGAATATGAGCATGGGCGGAAAATTTCTATTTATATTTATATATACAAAAAATACCCAACTGGACAATTTGACAATCTTAGCACGTGCACGTATAAGAAAGTGAAAACAAAAACTTACAACAAAAAAAAAAAACAGAGTAAAGTGAAAGTAATGTGGATACAGGTATAAATTTTCCGTCTTCATGAGATCATCTTATATGTAAAAGCTATCCAGCACAAAAGTAGCGATGCAAAATAAAAGAAACTAAAAAAAAACAACAAGCAAAACAAACTCTTCTTTCGTTTTTGTGGTCTTTGGTACTTGATTTGAGAAACTTTGGGATAATGGTTCTGGTTGAAAACTTCGCCTTGACATTAAACCTTGAATTACAATGCGAGGAAGCAAATAAATTAGCTAACCGATTTTAATTAGCACTAAAATCTGAGATTGTAATTAATTCAAAAGTTTGTTTTACGATCAATCGATTCAATTAGTATTACTTTCCTTCTTTTAGTTTAGTAGCATAGGGTTTTCTTGACTTCATTTTACTATTAGCTTTTCTATGTTTGTTTTCTATTCCACTTCTAACTTTGTCAGAAGTATCGTTAATCTCATTACATATTTATTTGCTTTTGTTCGCCCTACCTTTAAACAAAATCTACTTACTCGTTGTTAGATTTGGCAAAGTTCTTCAATTTGTTTACCATTTTTCTTATTTGCTAGTTTATTTTTTCATTACGTCTAATTTCTTTAATCATTTGTTTTGTGTTAATCAAATTATTTGGACAGAAAATAAAAGAAGAAAATATATGATGAATGCAAAAATTGCAATTCAATTGCGCATATCCAATGATATTTTTACCAGACAGCTAATTATCCTTTAGTTTAAGTTACAATATTCCACATTGTTCAGATAGTAGTGTTACTCATTCAAAGAATTTTAACTGTTCATAAACTCATCAAATATCCCAAAATTTCAATATTTCACTACATAATGCTAGCTTTTTTATAGCCACTAATCTGTGGGCTTGGTTCTCAGTGACTTTAGTGGTTTAGCGATAGCTGTAAAGTCATTCCTAAATAAAAAGGGCGTTGAGTGACATATGGGGCTTAAATGTATGACGGGCAAGTTGTTAAGTCGTGTGAGTTAATCACTTCATTACAGTTGTACCTTCGATTAATATCATTTTTTATTGAAAACCTCTCTTTATTCATCTCCACCTTGGTAATACAAATGTATTTCTGTACCGAACAAGAATCATAAACCAACTCTGGTCAAGTTTCATGCCTCTGATCTGTCGATTTCATTGTGTCTCAGCCTATTCGTTCCAGCGTATCTGTTCCAGCATAATTTCCGCTTTGGAGTATTCGTTCTCGAATGATCGCAAGAAACACTGTGAAGGGTAGGTGCTAGACGAGTTTAAACAAGCGCTAAATCCTATTAAGCTGTTCATTCTTGCGTTAACATCAGCATTCGAGTCGCTTAATGTGTAGATAGTCTTTCTTAGATGACAGTTCTTTGTCCTCCGTATAAGACCCATCGTATGCTGCACGATTTTTGTACTTCGTAGAACGACCGGTAACCTTGACTGTGCTAGGACGCTTAAAACGGGCATGTTATTGAACTGTTGACGTTTCTCTGTTTTAGTAGGAACGCGTTTGACGCGTGCTATTTCAACGCGTGTTTGACACTTAGGATTTTTGAAAGAAATACGCATGTTTGTGCCAAATACAAAGCATGGAGCGTTAAGGAGAAGAATGAACCACGAGCTTGCTGAGCTGTACGGCGAACCGAACATCCTGACGGTGGCGAAGGTTGGTAGGATACGCTGGCTGGGGCATGTCTTGAGGATGCCGGACTCATGCCCCACCAAGAAGGTGTTCGACAGCGATCCCCAGTTCGGCATAAGGCCCAGGGAAGTACAGCGAACGCAGAAGAAAGAAGAGAGAGAGAGAGAGAGAGAGAGGGAGAGAGAGAGAGAGAACAAAAAGAGTTTATTTATACCTTTTAAAATTCATGGAAAGAAAATACGATGGAGCACCGTTTATCCGGGCTCAGCGGGACTTTACCTTGCCCGGATATGCAAATAACACGGATTATGAGTCAAATAATATATTTTATCACAAACTCCTGATTAGTTTCAAAAAATTATCTTATTTTTGGATAAAAATTGCCAAGTTTTTATCAACATCATGTTTTTCCTTTGAGAATATTTGAAATTTGCCATGAATTATAATGTTTTTGTTCTGACAATGTGCTCTGATAACCGATTTTTTTTAAGTATCCTTCTCATAATGCAATGTAACTTTTATACTAAACTAGCATTTTTAAACAGCACGGGTAAACGGAGAGCCGTATAAAAGTTACCCGGATAAACGGCGCCCCACTGTACATACTTTGTTCATCAGCGAATCATGAATCCATTAACACATACGATCTCAAACAATTTTCAAACAAATTTCATAAAATATTTAAAAAAACATACATTCCCGTTTTATAGACAAGCGATGGTTTCGGTTGCAAATAACAAAAAAAACCATTCAAAACAACACCGTTTCCCTCCAACCGTCATCGCTGAAATGTTTCACGCGAAATCTTTCCATTCAAACCGTTTCAGTGCAGCGCCGTTTTCACGCAACGAACGAAAGCGAACATTCCTACCCCCTTGACGTTACTTTGACACAGCAGTGACAGGCAACCAGAGTGACCAGAAATACCGATTTATCTGTATTCCTACCGATTTTTTATATGCCTACCGATTCACAGATGACCGCCCTAAAACTACCGATTTTCCATTTATCCTACCGAAAATCACAGATATTTGATTTTTCAGTCGTTTAAGCTTAATCTGTGGCGCTTGGGATGCTATTTCAAGGATTGTTAACCACATTTGTTACTTAACGCGCGGATGCACGTTTGTTTGCCTGGCACTTTTTATCCGTTAAAATTTAATGTTCATAATAAGTAGAAAATGTCAGTTGCGTGGATTCCGAAAATTTCTCGTCAAAGAAAGTCATTTAAATTTGAATTTGAATTTCACTGTCGGCGGTTGAAGCTTACCCGACAGACAAAGAGAATGAAATTTTCAGGCGAGGGGAAGGTAGAAACACACGGTGGGGGTCCGGCCCAAGATCGGATCCGAAGTCCGTTGTTTTGGGCTGATAATTAATGAATGGCGGATGGAGCGCTACCACAGGGAGAATGCGCTCTCTTGCTCATTCTTCTTCTTCATTTGGCACAACAGTCGCTGCCGGTCAAGGCCTGCCTGTACCCATTAGTGAAGTGGGCATGGCTTTCAGTGACTTATTGGTACCATAGCAGGATAGTCAGTCCTACCTATGGGGGGTCGGTCTATTCGGGGCTTGAACCCACGACGGGCATGTTATTAAGTCGTTCGAGTTGACGACTGTATCACCAGATTGGCGCTCTCTTGCATGCCTTTAAAATACACGAGGCGCTCTCACTGAAAAGAACGCTCGCTCGCGCTGTTTCATTGTATTTTCCTCATACCCCTTCCTTTCCGTTTCTTCCCGAACAAGCTGCACTAGTGCGAGCGAGACACCGATACCACCATGCCGCTGCGAGAAAACCAAACTGAGCGCGCAGGCTGAAAGTGAACGCACACATTCACACATGTGTAATTATGTGAGTGCAAAAACTATGTGGAAACCAAAACACGCTCGCGGCTCTGCGTAATTCCGTGTATTTCCAACCGTCTCCCCCTGCTTCTACATGCCCCTCGACTGAAAGTCGCACACTTTTTCATTCTCTTTGCTAGCAGGATAATCATTAAAATAATTGATTAAATTTAAATTGTTGTGTTCTGAACAGTGCTCCTGCCGAAATCGGCCAATATAATCTGGCCACACTGGACCGCAGGGCAAAAGCTCACTCGAAAGTTCAAGAACCGTCGCAAAACGTCAAAAACGACCGTCGCCAGCGCCTCGAAAACGTTGCGAGTTTCGTTCGCTGGCGACGTTGGTTTGCAGTACATGCGACGCCGGTTTTGACGTTTTGCGACGGTTTTGCGACGGTGGCCGCCAAAAGCTCGCCTTGCCCTGTGGGCAAAGTGACCAGAAATACCGATGTATATATATTTGGGTTTGAAGGAAAAAATCTCAATTTTTTGTAATCATTGAACGATGAAACTCAGCCAAACAATCAAATCAATCTAAATAATCCAGCGAAAATCAAATTACAGCACGTACGATAAAATAGTATCCAATGGAGCATTGCAGTGGCCCTAAGCGGTCGCGTGGAGCCCCAAGAAAAAGAACTTGCCACCACTGAGAA
The DNA here is from genome assembly GCF_016920715.1 of Anopheles arabiensis. Taxonomy (NCBI): domain Eukaryota; kingdom Metazoa; phylum Arthropoda; class Insecta; order Diptera; family Culicidae; genus Anopheles; species Anopheles arabiensis. The sequence continues at coordinate 100,602,239 of NC_053517.1, forward strand.
ACAAGAATGAACATCTTAGTTATTCTTTGGTTTAGAATTCCTAGTACCATTTTCAGATCAACACTTCAGTAAGAGCTTCATTTGTGTAACCGCTGAACCAAATCTAATCCATATCCTAAGTAAAGGATGCATATTCTTTTGAAATGGAACTTTAATTTTGCGCAATATTACCCCCCCCCCCCCCCCGCTTTCACTTCTTTCAACTCGAGTTAAGTTTCGAGTTTTAACCTACCGAAAACTACCGATAAAATTTTAATGCGCCTACCGAAAACCGCCAAAATAATCTGGCCACACTGCAGGCAACACGGCTGTCAGTGTAAAAACTCGATAAGATGCATAAATTCCGAAGTTGTTGCGAAGATAAATAAAAATACGCACACACACAATGGGCGAAAGGGCGAGCGGTACCGAGCAGAGCGTTTAATTTGCCCTTAACCACCCCCACCGATGTTCGCCAAAACGATCCTCCGGGTGAGGTAGTGCGGGGTGACAAAGTGATAACAGTGCGTGTGTGTGCTATTGTAGAAAAGAAGGAAGGACGAGCTGCACGAGAAGAAGCAACAACAACAAATGGTACGATTGTGATAGACAAAGAAGGGAGTGCGGGTGCAGCGGACAGGGTCCGAAGATATATTCTCCGTGCGTGTGTGTGTGTGTGTGTGTGGGGCGAAACAAAGAAACGATCACCCACCGTCATCGACATCATCGTCCCAACAACACGGTGTTGTGCAAGTTGTGTTGTGGTGTTTTTTCCACTGTTCGTTTGTTTGTTCCTTCTTCCTTCTATTGTCGTTCGCGGAAGCATAGTAGGCAGTGGAAAAAGGTGAAGAGAGAGAGAGGAAGTGTGTGTGTGTGTGTGTGTGTGTGTGTGTGTGTGTGTGTGTGTGTGTATCAAAAAGGAACACAATCATAGAAACTACGAGATAGAGCGCCTCCCTTGTTGCTAGTGGTTGCCCTGCCTGCCGTTCAAGCTGCCGTAACCAGTTGTAACGCTACGTAGGTACTACGGGACCCCCAATCTACTCGCAACCGTGTGCGTGTCCGTGTGTGTGCGTGGGCGTGTGTGTGTGCGCGCGGGAAGGGGTCGTGTTTTCGTTATGCCAATCGGCACAGAAATGGCACAGCTGGCCAAGTACGTGGGTCACTGTGGCGGTGCCACTAGTCATCGTCCGGAATCGGCACAAAACGCCGGGAATGTCAGCAGCAGCAGCAGCAGGGAAGTGTGAGCGAGCGAACCAGTGAACGTAGTGTTTGTGTGTTTGTGGTGCGTTGTGAATTGTTACGTGTTGTATACAGTGTGTTATTGAAATAAGCATTTAAAGTTGAAGAAATCACTGTTCACGGGAGCTGCTTCGGGAACGAAATAGGGCAACCGTGTTTCGCTATCTTTATTGTGTGTGTGTGTCCATCAAAGCAAACACAGTGTGCCACGAAACGCGCGCGTCACGGTGATTAGAATGTGTTTAGTGTGTATTGCCTCCCCCACCCCGGTTCGACAACGACGAAGAAAAACCGGAAATTCCGCTAATCCTTGACTGCGAAAGCGCACCGCTACAAAAGCATCGCACGATTCTCCCATACGGGTGTGACAGAGTGTTACAGTAGTGGAGGTAGAAAATAGAAGCCCCGCCACCCCGCAACACGCCGTCCATCAAAGGAGGAGGAGGAGGAGGGAGGTTGTTCCATTATCAACACAACCGCCGTGTGTGTGTGTGATTGTTGTTTCCCGCTGTGCACACCAATCTACACGCACACAGATCCACACCCCGAACGCGCGTCCATCAAATGCAGCAGGAGGAGGAGGAGAAGGAGGGAGAGACACTCGAGACCCTCGGAACACACGAAACCACGGAAAGAAGGTCAGTTATATGTTTCGATGGGCGATTGGTGGCGCGTCTTCGCCACCACCATCATCATCACCATCGCCATCATCAACAACATCAACCCATCTTGCCGGCTGTGTGTGTGTGCGTGCGTGGGCTATGTGCGCACTGTCCAAACCGGCCAAACCAATACCGAAATTGTTCCAACCTATCTCAACATTTTTCGGCGGCACATATTTCGGCCGCCTGGGCCCGCTTATCGATGGCGCTTCGCAAGTTTTTCTCCGACGCCGTGTCGTGTATCTCGGCTTCAAACGCCCAACAAACCGTTTGTATGGCTGTGTGTGCGTCTGTGTGTGTGTCTCGAGGGAGCGCACGGACGCAAATAGCGCACACAGCGGCACCGAGACACTAGGCTAGATTCAAATTGTTTGTTTGTTTATTTTTAGTTAAAAGTTCGTGATCGACACAGATTAGCGGCAATGGCCTGTGGGCCTCAAACACATACCAACGCAAGGCAAGACACGACCGCAGTGTGTGGAGCAATATCGAGAGCCGGGAGAAACAGGGAACGGGGTCGGACTGTGCGAGACAATATGGCGAAAATGTCGCAGCAGACGCTTTGGGCCTGTGAGCTGCGTGTTTGATGGGGGAGGGGAGTCATTTAAATATTACCATCTCAATCCTCCGCCCTGAGAGAGGCCAGGCTGCGGAGAAGAAACTTGAATCGAATGGGACGGTACGAGAGCAGCTTGAGCAACAACGGTGTGACCGGGCAGGGGGGAATTGCATAATCTCGTGTAGAGAATGGAAGCTTCCGCTGGCGGCACCCCCCGGCGGATGACGATCGATTGCACATGCAAATCTGTCCCGGACGCAAGGGGACCGGACTAGTTGGCTTCTCTTGTAGGCCTGGTGCTAGAGGGAGACGTGTGTTTTGTTGTTGTTGTTGTTGTGTATTGCACTGCAGGAGTCATAGGGCGCGCGGCCTGTCTGACACCTGTCCGTCGGTGTGCATCGGTGGGTCAGCAGCACCTAGAGAGCAGCATGGTTTCCAAACGACCAAAAATGACCTCTAACCTATCGCATTGTGTTGTCTAGCGGAGGGTGCACAATCAAAACAGACGATTCGGTGCGCCTCCAGAAACGAAAAAAAAAAAGAGATAGTGGTGGGTTGATTGAGGAGAGGGTGGAGGGTTTTATCAATGCATTGGACAGTGGGTCAATCGGGGGATTTTTGACGGATCAATTTGGGATCTGCGTTTTGAGGCATTGAAGAGGAGAGGGCGGTCCCGCGATTGGTGTGATAAAACACAGAGCACTTTAATCAGCCTGTCATGCCGAACGCAGCCTTTTAGCAGACTCATTCCTGTAGGTAATTAAATTCTTATAAGAGTGTTAATTTGGGAAGGGAATTTCCAATCGCTTTGGTTTTGTTTTTATTAATATATATGTATTATGCGCCCAATATGATTAGCGATTGATTAGGAACATGATATGCCAGAATGTTTCAACAAAAAACACACCATATAAAATAATAAGAAAAGAAGATGTTTATGTACATCTCTCAACACGATGTTGTGTCTGTGTATAAACAAGCCGACTTTTTAATAGCTCTAACGAGGTACAATTCTAACAGCTCTAACGAGGTACAATTCTAACAGCTCTAACGAGTTTTCCGAGTGTTTCGATGTTGTCGATGTTTTTCAAAACAGCTGTCAAATGTTGCATTTCCATCACAATAATGTTTCAGTTCTTCCACATGATTTTCAACACGTCTCAAGCTGAATTGAGTTTGACAGTTCTTTGTGGTGTTTTGACAGCTGTTGAAAAACATCTTGGAGGTGATGAATAATGTTGTGCACATTGGAAAGTGACTTAGAAAACCCTATATTGATTAGTCTGTTTGTTTACATGATGATATAGTATTTAGCCAGTGCTGCTTCTGAACCAATGTGATTAGTCTGTTTCATTTACCACTTGACAATTTTAGCAAAATTATATAGAATTATGTTATGATGTGTATTTATCATGATCATATTAGTTTATGAGACTAAGAGGAAGACTGAAACTTGTCAAAAATCAGAGCTGTAGTTGCATCCAGTACAGATTACAAGTCAAAGTGTTTTTAGCCTAAATATCCAATTTTTGTGTAGCGTTGTCGGTAGTTTAAGCCAATGGGCTCCATCCTGTGGTCCGTAGCGTTAACAGAAGTGGCCCGCGATAGAAATGATTTCAACAGGCATATCTAGAATAAGATTTAATCATACTTTGGTTCAAAAAGCTTTGATCTAATGCTACAATGTAAATGCCCTCAATATATTAGGGCCGCAGCAAATGTTTTTTGAAAGCCAAGTGGTCCAAAGGTCCTAAAAAGGTCTCCAGATCATCGATTAAGGTCACCTTATTGATGATTTGATGTGAATCAAATCGAAGATTACAATGATTGCCGATTTTAAACATTGAAAACCGACTTAATCTAAATGTCAAAGAAAACCCTGTATTTAATTATTTTTATGCAATACATTTTGTACGAAAAGATTTGCTCAAAGAATGTACATTTTTAGCAAAGTTTAAATTTTGTACAAGATTTGTAAATGTAAGAAACTAGTACACAATATGAACTGCAATAAGTTTTGGCCAGCTATGTCCCACAGTCGCTGTCCACTGTGCCACACACATCGCCAATTGTCTAACGCGCCATCAGCCAACAGCCGAACGACGGAAAAAAAACGGAACTGTATATTTGCACAGGCTGAACAGCGAGGGAGGAAACCAGAGCGGGGGAAAGGGTTTGTGTCTATCGCGGGCACACTCACACAGCACTGCGCAACGTTGCATCAGCAGACTGCAAATGCAACTGCAATCCCGCAACAACAGCAGTGGTGCTGCGCCGGCCGGCGTAATATAAATATAGTCACGAACGGCTCTCCGTCCCACCCGGCCCAGCCATCGCGGCACAAATACCAATTAAAGCCAGCCTCAATATCACTGTCAAGGGCTTTCAGTGTGCAATGGCGTTTGGGGTGGGTGGGTGCTTGCAGTGCAGTTGTTGTTGTTGTTGCTTTTCGTTCGACTCCCATCGCTCAGGGAACAGGTGGGGAGGTGGTGGAGGTAGATTTCAAGGTCTTCTCAGTCGCCTGAGTCCGGCAGGGCGGGAAGAGGGAAAAGGACCGAGGCAAAGGGTGGCTAGACGCTGGATTGATGCAATATCGCCCGTTCAAAAAGGGGTGGTGGTGTGCATTGGGTGCAAGAATCCTCTTTTGATTTGGCATCCGTTTTTTTTTTGCCTTGCGGAGGAGGAGGCATCGCCAGTGTGCCCACCTCCACCAAAACGAAATTAAATTATTTTTGGCCGCGTTGCAATTAAATGCAGCTCCCGTGGCGGCGGTGTGCATTCTACGACAAAAGAAAAGTCAAACGAACGAATGGGAGTCATATGCTGTCCTGCCTTGTTTCGTCGTTGGTATAAGGAAACGAATGAAACTCATAATTGTATGGTGGGCACCGGTTTTCCGCTTTGCCCGAAACAATTACCTTTTTAATCTGATGTTTCAATCTTTAATGAAATGTGTGTGTGAGTGGGCGATTGGTATACACTTAATTATTCCCGGGCGCACTGGAAAGTCATGGCCATTTGCCTGTGCCCGGTCTGTGTATGTGTGTTGTGGTAGGCAGAACCGTGTCCAGTCGCACGGCAAATTGCGCTACGGCATTACAGGGTTTTCCAAGGGTCACTTTCGAGTGTAAACACTGTGTTTCACTGCGAGCAAGATGTTATTTCACATCGCTTTGATATTTCATTTTGAGCATGTTAATTTTTACTTTCTTCAGCATGATTTTCAACATTTCAATGGCCTGTTGCCATCGTTTTTTTCTCCGGGGGGTTGAAGCCGAATCTCATCAAGATTCGTGGAACATTTTCAAAATTATTCTTACATGCATTTTGATGCATTTTTATTACAATAGCGTACCAATATGAAAAGGATGAAGGTATACCAATTTGAAAATGGTTTTCGAAGCCAATTTGAAAATGGTTTTCTAATGTGCACAGATTTGAAGGATTTTACAAGTCTGTTCCGAAAGTGCACATCATGATTCGCCGCCTCCAAGATGTTTTTAACAGCTGTCAAATGTTGTATTTGCATCACCAATGAAATTTAAATTTTTCCACATGATTTTCAACACATCACAGAACACTGCCACATTTAGGTCAGCCTGTGATGTGTTGAAAAGCATGCAAAGGAACTAAAAAAAATGTTTGTGATATACATACACCATTTGACATCTGTTGAAAATCATCTTGCAAGCAATAAAAAATGTGGTTGGTATTGTAAATTAACTCAGAAAACTCTGTGTTCACCGCCCGCTAGATATTCTTCAACAGATACCACATATTGGCTGATATTATTGAATCCGTTCGTAGCGGCGGCGTACGTCCTGACACTCATTTTCCTAACGGACTAGATGATTGCTACAGTTATTCACCGCGGCGTTATAAGACCGAGCATAAGAAATGTGTTGTCATCACTAAAATTTCTTATGAGCGCCGAACGTCCCCGCTACGAACGGATTCAATAATACCAGCCATTGTATGGACATCACAACAGTTCGGTCCATGTACATGATTTTCAATACATTACAAAGCTTTGTTAAACTTAATCCTGCTTGAAACGTATTGAAAATCATGTGGATGAATTGAAATATAATTGTGATACAAAAGTCAACTTTTGACAGCTGTTGAAAAACATCTCGCAGGAAATGATTTTTTTTTCGGGAGAAACGCTTACAGGGTTTTCCAAGTCACTTTCGAATGTGCACATCATTATTCATCACCTCCAAGACGTTTTTCAACAGCTGTCAAATGGTGTATTTGCTTCAAAATGAAATAGAAGTTTTCACAAATGATTTTCAACACATAACAAAGAACTGTCACGTTCAATCCAGCTTGAGTTGTGTTGAAAATCATGCTGAAGGAATTAAAAATTATTGTGATGGAAATGAAATATCAGATTGATGTGGATTTACATGCTGCACGCGGTAAATAACAACGTTTACATTCGAAACTGACTCGGAAAACCCTGTAAATGGAAAAATACTATTGACATAAGAAATTGACTCGATAAACCTTGTATGATGATGGAAATGAAATATCATAGTGATGGGGATTGACATGTTGCTCGCGGTGAAACACAATGTCACACAGTCAATTACATTGACTTGGAAAACCCTGCATTATTCTTTGCCCTCGCCCTTCGACCTTTCCTCCCTTCCCGTTAAACGTTGTTGTTGCAATGCATTGGTGAGAGTGTTGGGTGAAATGCGCCTCGTCACTATCAGAAAGGGGAAGGAAGATAAGAAGAGAAAGAGAGAGAGAGAGAGAGAGAGAGAGAGAGAGAGAGAGAGAGAGAGAGAGAGGGAGAGAGAGAGAGAGAGAGAGAGAGAGAGAGAGAGAGAGAGAGAGAGAGAGAGAGAGAGAAAAAAAATAGATTACTTCTGCTGGATCCATAGGTCAGTTAATGTTGCGCGCGCACTGATACAGAGGGGACTTGGTCATTGGGATTGCGTTTGGGTTTGAATTGGCAACAGGAGCAATTATTGTGATTAAGTGATCATTTTCGTCTGGTTTTTTTTTGTGTTGCGATGGCGTGTCATGGAGCATTTCCTATTTCCGAGCCGTTTTTAAAATTGCTATTCAAGGCTAATTTTCGCTTATCACAATCTCTTGCTGTAATGCGGTTGATTAGTTGGTGCTTTTTTTGTAATGGTGGTTGTTTTGTCTTTTTTGTGTTCTCGCCGAGGGGAAACATCGTGTGCAAAGGTGATAAATTCGGTTTAGATAATGCTTATCAAAATGTCTCCTGGGCGGGGGGTGCCTATCTTTTCACCCCCGTTTGTGGCGGAATCCATCCATGCAGATTGCGTCACCTGTGTCTAGATTGTACTGGTTGGAATCATTTTTTGGGCGCGCTTGATACCTAAAGCACATCACGCTTCATCACGATGACGGTTTGCTTTTTTTTCTTGTGAGGTGATGCTTGCAAATGTGTAGAAGAGAGCTAGAGAAATACCCACAAAGATTGTTTGTACCTTGTATGATGTTGAAAATGAAGACGGAGGGAAATGTCGCCACTTCACTGCGTTTGCTTCGCCCGGATGGTCGCTGCGACCGGCCAAACAGTTAAATAGTACCCGGGAAACATGAACAAACATATCAAAAAGCAGAAATCGCATCCACTGGGTTCGCAGAGGCAAGCAATTACGCCAAAGCTCAATGCGATCATTTTGGGGGAATTTCGGTATGACACTCTAGTCCGCGAACTGGTTCAACATCCCCCAGCTGTGTCCCATCGATTTTTTTCAACATCATGATAAAAAAGCTCTACTCCAACAATTTTGTCGCGAAGAAACAGAGGATTTTAAATCGATCAAATTATATAAAATAATTTGATATTGGGGATATTTTTACTAGCCTGAGTTGCAGAAAGGAACAATGACTATTTGGCACCATTAGTAAGAACATTTACACCCTTGCAACACATCTATTATTGCAGAAAAATTAGTCCAATTTGTAACGATAAATTAGCAACGATAAGTACTCTCGATAGATGTTGTAACCATTTCGAATGACGTCAATTTTTACATCTCACTTACAATGAATGTTAACAGCATTTAGAATCGAAAATGAAGTGCACAATCTTGAAAACTACAGCTGCCATGTAGCAAAAAAGGTTCAAATTTTAACTGGTTTTTGGAAGAAATATGTATCAAAATATCAAAATTCTACTTAGAAATACGACATACTATTTTGAAAAGGAGCTTTCGTACATGAAAATTAACTTAAATGCCTTACTGCGAATTCAATAGTGCTTCTGCAGTTGTTCACTACACAAGTTTTAAATCCCATTCGCGTGTTATTTTTCAACAGCAAATCTCGCCCACTGTACCGACTGCTGCTGGGTTGTTTGTTTTCCATTTGACACGTCTCTGCGTACGGGGTGTTGGCGTCTATCGAGCGTTCTTATACGGCTATCAATGGTGGCAGGAAACCCACACAGACACACACACACACACATATAGGGGGCTCTAACGGCAAACGCGGGCTATTCTCGACCACACTCAACACAACTACATCCTTTTGCGACGTTGATACTACCACAAAACAAAATGCCATTCCGACGACCACATTTGCTCATACGATTTATTACAGTAGAGAGAGAGAGAGAGAGAGAGAGAGAGAGCGCGAAAAAAACAAAAAGAACACTGAATCAACCCCGTTGGATGTATGTGTTCCGGGGGAGGGGGGATGGTTTGCTACAGTTGCGCTCCATACATGTACATTTACACCCTCTGGTGTGGCCCTGCGCCCGTACCACTTCAGCTTCCCTCAGGATGACTGGCGGACTGGGCGCGCGAAATCTGCATTAGGTGTATTGGTGTTTGCGCTTGATTGACACTGGTGTGGGGTATTTGAATAAATTTCGCGATAGTGTTTTATTTTTTCTAATGCACATTTACGCCCCTCCCCACTGTGCATTGCATATTACGCCACCGTTAGTTGCATTGCATTTGAAAAAATACTTAACTGCACGCCACTTCCAGCCCGTCAGCAAGCGTCCTCTGTCGGGAACAGGACAGGGCAGCGCCATCTGGCAGCTCGCTCCATCGGGTTTTGCAGCATATTCGAGCAGTGTTTGTGCGCGCCCCCGTGCTCGTTCGGAAATGGCAGCATCGAGCAGTCGTCGGTTGTGGAATAAATCAATAATTCAAAAAATGTGTGCAACCATGTGGCGTAGTTTTTATGCTCTCGCATGCGCGCACTACATTTTCCATTCCGCGCTACAAATGTCGGTATTAATTTTCGTAATTAACAGGATGAATAGCGCAACACAAACGCACACGTAGCTACAACTCTTCCTAGGATGTTGTTTTTCTGTTTGCGCGTTTGTTGCTACATGCGGCCTAATTCGTCCTAAATGGTAGGCTTGATTGATTATGAAGCGACTGCACAACGGGCCTGCAAACTGAACCTTGTGTGTGCTTTTGACCTCTCGCCAGTAGTACTACGTGGAAGGTAAAGGTGAAGCACTTTGGCAAATTTGCTTTCATTTGTGAGATAATAATGCGGCGCAAAACATATTTCCCGGGAATTGTGGGTGTGAGTTTGTTTAATTGCAATCAACGTCCGGATTGAAAAGTTTTTTTGTTGTTGCGCTCGCTCTTTTTTCCTGGTTTCTGGAGCACAACGACATCTCCGCTGCACCCGTGCGGCGCTAATTAATGTTATGTTTCCCTTTTATCGGTGAAAGGAATAGCGTTCGTTTTTTTTGGTTTGGTGTGCTAAAACAAATAGGATTAGTACGCTTTTTATGATAAATATCACTCGAATAAGTGATACGTAATTTAGTTCAAGTTCTTGTAGATCAAGAGTTCCACGTATGTGTTAAATTCATTTTCCACTGTATCTTTCTTTCGGCTTATGTAGGCTTTCTATACTTGTTTCCGTGTCCGTGTCTACGAGAACTCTTCATAGACAAAACTGTGCAATATCAGTATAAAAGATTGAATATTCTGCTTTTGGACTTTGCTTCTTCTTGTTCTTCTTTGACACCACACAACCACTGTCGGTCAAGGCCTGCCTGTACCACTAGTGGGCTCGGCTTTCAGTGACTTATTTATTACCAAAGCGGAATATTCAGTCCTTCGAATGGGAGCACGTTACATTCGGGGCTTGAACCCATGACGGACATGTGGTTAAGTTGTACGAGTTGACGACTGTACGAGGGAACTTAAAATTAGAACTTGATATGTAATCAACGGGAGAAACACACCTGACTTACATTATGGCTTTTAGACAGTTGTGAATCTTATTAACTTGAACATTGTCTAGATACCTGGACAAGTACATTGTGTGATATTTTTTTTGAATCAAGAGTGTGAAACTGAATCGCTTTTCTGTATGAAAGAAGTCAACAGTCAGTAATACTATGAAAAAAGTTTACGATATTCTTTAATGTTTTCGGTTATTAGAACTTGTCCTCCTGTACCATCTTTAGTTTTTTTTATTATTTTGGGATATTTTACAATTTTAATAGAAGAAACATGAAATAAAACGGACCGCTTGGTACTTACTCTCGCGTTCAATAAAGGAACATCCTCGCCAACTTTAGTTTTAAGCAATTTTAGTTTTGTTCTAAGTAGTCCACCACTTAGTGCAAATCTGCATACTCAATTAACATTGCGAGCTCGAAAATCGGGTTTTCGAGCTGTTTTCCTTATTGTGGAATCTTTAACTTCCCTTAAACTGCACCAGTTTAAGAGAGTTCTGGGACAGGCCATTTAAAATCGACTATGTTGTGGCTTTTTCGTTGCTTTCTTCTTTGTCCTATAGGAAATAATGTGTCCAATCGGTCGTAAGATAGTAATATATGTGTAAAACACCGTATTTTCATAAAATAACGCCGCACGAAATGCATGTAAAACTAATTGGACGCCGTGATCATGCGATAGAAGAAGATCATGCATACGCAGACACGAAATATTTGCGCTTTCAACACGATTTATCACACACAAATCTACAATTTTTGGTATTTCGAGCAGCATTCGAGCAGATCACGGTTAACAATTTAGAACAAAAGTCACTTGGTTATACATCATCTCTAGAATCTTGTTGTATAAAGTCATAATCAGTACCTGTTCTGGATTTGGATCAGGAATCATTCCCCTTTCCAGTTTCCAGTTTCAGGAACTTCAAGTTTCGCCATTTTTGTTTGTCTTGTTGTTTTGACAGCACAACATTTTACCTGGAAACTGTGCAATTAATTTCCACACTCACAGGAGTAAATTACAATTTCCCACTGACTGTGCGTGTGTTCCGTGAAAAAAAACAGCCATTCGGCTTCTCGGGATTGGACGGTTTGCGCATTCCATTGATTACATTGGATGTGTTCTCCTTGTGTGTTACATTGTCAGGTTCAGTTCCCAGAGGCTACGGAATCATTGATCGGGCTGATTACAATTTACAGCCTGCATTCAGGTAAATTATTTGCCTTTTTTTACTCTACCTTTTTGTATTGTGAAATCGAAAGCAACATTGTAGAGAGTGTACGGTGTAAACACCAATTACATTATGTAAATGCACACCGAATGTGTGTCGGAAATTCCAAGCAATACCAGTACTACAACTACTGCTACTAGACCTACTAACTGCAAATAATGACGACTTTTCTTCCCTCTGGTCAAGTTACTCCTTTGTTTCGGGAAGTTCATTTTCGGGTGACGTCTTTTAAAATGGTAAGGTGGATTTGCTTGTGGTGTGTGGAAGGTGTAAAAACCATTCTGCTGCCCTTGCTCTGTCAACCAGCGAGTGAGAGGTAGAGAGGGGTTCGAGGTGGATCAAGCAAAAGGCTTGTCCCCAGTGACGGGGACAAACTGCGTCCGTTACCAAACAAAACGTGCATCGCTGGCAAAACTGAAACCAAAGCAATTGGAGCCCTTGCCAGCCAGCCCGCGCGAGCGCGTCAAACCGTCAGCGGGTCAGGCAAGCCCGTTAAGTATGCTGGTGCGTTCGTGTGTGCGCGACCAGACGGGGATATGGTGAAGTTTGTGGAAGGAGAAGGGCAGGGGTGGTAAGCCCTCCAAGCCCCAAGCGACACACACACGCTGTGGGGAAGGCCAGTGGAAGGCAGTACCGAACGACACGGGGCGGAATTTGGGTGGAAACTGTTTCGTGTGCTGGAACGTACGTAAGAAAATGTGGACAAAAAAGCGAATCGAAAAGTTAAGAGATCCTGTGTATGTGTGTATGTGTAACAATTGCAATCCCGCCGGCATCGAGGATGTATTGATTCCGATCGGTTGGCGGAGGAGGAAATGATTTACTTAATTGAAAAGTTCCGCTTAGCCACCGCGTAATACCAGTGCACTGGGGGCGGTAAACTTTGGAGTAATTGATCGGTCTCTAAAGGGCGTGCTAAAAGTGTTGTGTTGGTGTGTGATTAAAAGGCCACAACAGTGTGGCAAATGGCGGGCAACGGACACATAGCACCCATGGCAACGTACAGGAGGCATGGAAGTTGTGTAGAATTAGATTGGGCAGAAATACGAGCAGGAACCTTCGTGCGAACTGCGTGGAAAACTTCGCAAAGCGTTGTGGGGAGTGTGGCAAAGGAAGAAGAGGGAAAAAAGGAGAACTGGAAGTACCTTAACCTGTTCGTAGTGAAGTGAACTTAACCCTCTTCTCTGCGATCGACGGTGGGGCAGTGAGGTGGCGTGTGCCTGCATGTGCGTAATTCGAATCGCTCGATGATTGACGAAAATGAAATCGAAGAAAACGTCAGTTGGTTGACGCTGAAGGATGTAGGGTTTCTGCAGCATTTGCAAATATGGTTTTAAAGTGAAAACTCCAGCAAAGTTGTTGGGGAAGGTGAGAAGTTGCTGTGTGTGTGTGTGTGACTGCGTCGCACATTGCATGCCGTGTGCAGCAAAAGTTCAGTTGGCAAATCGTTGGCCTCAATATGCATCGGTTTGACCAGCGAAGCGATTGTCTGGCCAGTTTGTTCTTAAAAAAACATTAAAATCGATTTTGACCATTAAGGAAAAAGGTTAATCAAGTTTGAATGTTTCGAGTGGGCACTAGAGATGGGATGAGTCAGTTCGCCAAGAACTGGTAAGTTCGTTCTTTTCGGTAAATGAACGAACTGGGTTCACCTAGCTATTTTAGTACAGTTCATGTATTTGGTTAAAACTAGTTTGAATTGAACCCTCCGAACAAATGGACGAACAATCGAACGAATGAACATATTAAGCATGAACGATGTGCTGAACTGAACGATGTGCTAAACTGAACGATGAAGTGTACTGAAATATGGACTGAACTGAACTAAACAATGAACTGAACGAAACAAAACAATGAATTTAACTGAATAATGAACAGATTTAAACGATTGTATTGAACGATCAACTCAACGTAACTGAACGATGAACTCAACGGAACGGTAAACTGAACTCAAGAATGAATTGAATTACACGAAGAACTGAACTATGCGATGAACAGAATTGATCGATAAACTGAACTGAACGATGAACTATACTGAATTTTGAACTGTACTGATCAATGAACTGAATTGAATGACCAAGGAACTGAGCTGAAGTATGAACTATACTGATCAATGAACTAAATTGAATTGAATTGTGAACTGAATGAAATTGAACCACGAACAGAATGAAATTGAACAATGAACTGCACTGAGCATTTAATTGAACTTAACGATGTACTGAACTGAACGATGGACAAAATCTAACGATGAACTGAACTAAACCATTATCTAAACTGAACGAAGAAAGATATGAACGTTGAACTGCTTTGGCAGTTCTCGTTCTTGTTCAGTTCTTTTAAAAAGAGCAAACTGAATCGTGGATGTCGTTGAAAAAAACATTATCCAAGCCATATTGGGCATGATGGAACCGGAAAGAATACCTTGGAATGATGATTCAACTTCCCTTCTGAAAATTATTCTCACTAGCTAGCGTGACTTTGCAACTGTCAAGGGCAAAAGTAGCGTCTGACAGCTGACCGACAATGTTCGTGTGGCTCACTGCGATCCACTGAGAGTTTCATTGCCACCATAAAGCACCTTCCCGTATGTGTCCCTTATTTTTTACCATAGCCATTATCTTACGACTCACAAGTCGTACGTGATTTTTGGCTCAACCGACATTGGGACAGTTTGGTAATGGGGTCGAGGGAGAGCAAAAAAAAAAGAAAAAAAAGTAACGACATGTGTTTGATGGATATTGAGTCAGCCAAACCCTGAAGGTTCTCCCTTTTGCTCCCATTGATTTAGTTTGTTGGTGTTGCTTCTTACAACTGTGAAAAACAGCGCTACAAATACTACTACTACTGCTGCTACTACTGCTCTGCTAGCACTGAAAGGTTCTATGACGCCACAAATGTGAGCTTTCAATCATCATTCGTTTGCGTGAGTTAATGCCGTTTTGCGACCGTGCACTTATCTGTCGATGGCTGTTTAAAGGCGCTCTTTGGATGCCGCTGTGGTTGTCTGCGGTTAGAGACAGAGAGAGAGAGAGAGAGAGAGAGAGAGAGAAAGAGAGACAGTACTGGTGGGATGACTTTGGCGGGATGATGTGGTGGATAATCAGTTGAACTATTAAGTATTTTTAACTATTTTTAAACCCACGACACTCTGACGAATACACCCGTAATGGGGGGTTTATTGCAAATAGGCAGTCGTCGTCCCACTCGCACCACAGTCCCCCACAGCCCAGAAGCGTCTTTTATTGTAACACAATTTGCAGTGGAAAATGGGTTTCCTTTAAATTAGAAACGACTGATAAACATATTACCCCAGCGGGAGAGTCAAATTCGCGTCTCTCTAGTTCGCATCATCATACACCTACCGCCGGGCCTTTCTTCGGACTGTTATTTATGATTTTGCTTGTTTTTTGCTTGGGAGTGTGTGTGGGTGTGTGTGTGTGTGGGGGTATGTTCCCATTAATTTGATTCTTCTCCGATGTCCCGCTGCCTAATGTCGGTCACTCTTGCGTTGTCTGTCGGGTGGTAGTAAACAACGGCGGCCGGCCGGGTCACGCTTCGTTCAACGTGCGCAAGCAATACACCACCACAACACATATAGGGTGCTGGCCAGTTTCTGACCGTTTCCGCCATATCGGTCATATTCCAACCTGTTGGTGGTCGGCCCCGTTCGCTCCCGTAGGTCCAGGGAGGGTGTTTCCTGTTGCCTTTTTGCTGAGGGTTTGTCTGTGCTTGTGCAGTATGCCGTGACATACTTGTTGGTCGGTCAAATCCAACTGCTGCATATTCAGGGAAACGGGCAATGTTGGATGATGGTTTCATTGGTTCAATGTTGTCTTTATTATTTCATTATATTATAGTTATCGAGCGTTTGTTAAATTTCATTTGAAATGATTTACATGTCCGCATTCTTTTTAAAAAATGTATTAGTAGTTAAAATCACTCAGAATTTTCAAAATTCTGAGAAAACATCTCGGATCTCTCGCCAGAGATAGTGCGTCTTGAGGCCACTTACCACCAGGTACACGGGGACAGGTCAGTCACACGGCAGCATGGAGTCACTGTCTTTCCCTGCTGCCTTGTGTGTAGGAAGCATCAACCTGACGGGTATCACAGGTAGGAGGTTGTATGCCCTCAAGGGATGTCCCATAGCAAGCAAGCAAGCAAGCAGGGCTCTGTTTATCTTACCATTATGGTTCGGTTTTGTCCTCCGCTGACCTTACCCGGGAAACAACAATAACGCGTGTGAAGTTGTTGACCTATGGTAAAATGCTGCCGCTTTGTCCTCGGGGAAGTGCACCTTCGCGGAAGTGAAAATCAAATCATCGTTTCGGTAAATCAAGTCTTCTGCAGATTGTTTTCATGATGAAGATAAGATGAAGATTTTTTATAGCATAATCAAAATTAATTTCAATGGACTATGGAACTATTCTTTTGGTTGTCATCACTACCAAAAGCGCTCATATTCCTTGTCATAACTAATGAATAAAAATCATAAGTTTTTATTTGCCAGAATGTTTGTATTGGAAATTCGGCTTTGATTTATATGTTGTAGTTTTTTTAAATCATTTTCCGTGTCATTGGTTTCTTAAAAGCACAGTTGCATACCTTCCAGACTATTTAGTGTATAATTCGAACGAAGAATTAATTACTTTCCTTCTATAGCCTTCCTCAAAACTGTCAAAAAGTGTAGGCTTATGTCGAGACGGAAATTTTGAATTAAAGAAATGCTTCAGTTGTGTAGAAATCATCCATCCATTACCAGTCTCGTGTCGTCCTCACATGACCGATGTACTGTTGTGGATTGCTGTAGTGACATGTTGTACATCTTTGTTTGAAACCGTGAGCCCACACAGCAGCACTCTCCGCTGCAATCGCATACACACAATGTAAAGCCTATCGGTAAGCCAGCAAGTGTACGTGACTGGAGTGGCGCAAAACAAATGGTCGCCAAATATCGCAGGAAGGGACAGGAATTCCTGTACAATCACAATCATCCGCTGCTGTCCAGTGGGCATGCACGGGGAAAGACTTGTAAACTTCAAATTAGCTGAAAGTGTGGGAGGTTCCGAGGTAAACTTCCCCCGAAAAATCCCACCAACTGACGTAACACGCCGAGTGCTTTCTAAGATATCAAGCGACGATTAGCTTTCTATATCGGGCACAATACGTACTGGAAACTGTTTTTCTTGTGTACGTGTGTGTATGGGTGTAAATAGATGGTCCTTGAGCGGTGGTATGCTGATTTCTTGAGCTTGTTTGAGGCCAGGGGTAGGCGCTGAGATCTCCTGGACCCCGGTTGTCAGGCACTTTGCGCGGTTGGCTTTAGATTATATACGTACGGCACAGTATGGTACGGCATGTGCCTCTGATTGCCGCCGACGTCCAATTGTTGCCGCTCGCTGTGTCCTCATTTAGACTGTGCCTGATATTAGCGACTCACCACACATCCCCCTCCCTCTGCCACCAAGTTCTCCGGTACGGTAGCTTAACGATCTTAACTCCGGGCGGATGAATGGAAAACTGAAAAGCCACCAGAGCGCCCAGTTGGTGTTCTAATCAAAACGTTCGGGTTGGTTCGGTTTGCTCGGAAGTCCTAGGATGTGGTTGGTCGTCCACATCTTGTGCTTGTTCTTTGGTTGTTTGTTTACCCCTACGCATCACCTTCAATTACATGATTTTCTTTTTTTGGAGCAAACCATATCGGAGACACTAATCATTTTATCTTCCCTCTTTTTGTTCCCCCGTTGCAGTGTAACCCAAATGCCAATCAACTGCATGTGAGGAGTCTCAGCGCTGCTTCGCATGTCGCCGGACTTGCTCGGTGTGTGTGAGTTGCGGTAACGATATTCGAGTCGTTGTGCAAGATATCGAAGTGTAGAGACACCGGGGGAGAAATAGAAAGAAAAAAAGGAACGACGACAAACGACGGTAGAAGGACAGTAAAACCATACCCGGCCGAGACGAGTGGCTGGGCTGAGACAGTGTGTCGGTATGAACGAGTCTCGCCTCAGTCTCGTTCCTCCTGCTGTAGTAGGTGTCGAAGCTGCACGTGGGGCACACCCGGCCGGTGCAACGGTTGCGTCAACTGTTGCGGGCAACCAGAATGGCGCACCAGTGCAGGCGAATGCAATGCTGATCCCGGGTGACAACAGCAGGCAGCATCCGGCCGCCGCCGGCTACGATACGGACGGCGAGGAAGACCCACCGGTGGCCGGTAGCAACGCGAACACGACGGATGATACGACGCATTCGAAAGACCTGACCGATACCAGCTACTCCAGGTGAGTTTTGCAATCGATTGTTGTGCCTCTTTTCCTGTTATAATGTAATAGATTTCTTCTGGTCATGTTGTGTATATGTGGGGTTTGTTAGCCATAGTGGCCTGGGGCCGAGTGGTTCGCTATTTTGCAACAGCAGCGCACTACTTTCCTGTGGCTTCCGAGCGGAATGAGATTCGCTTCCCGGAAGGTTTTGGGATCAATGTCACAATGTAATCAAACCTTATTTTTTTGCGCAACCGAAGGGGGAGGCGCAGAAGTATGTCAATTGCTTCGGACTATTCTTCCTGGAAGTCAATTCCTGCCAGACAGTTTCCGTTATCACGTTGGTCATCCTTTGGTAGGCCCTTTAGTGCTCGTAAACTGTGTGTGCGCGTGGTGATTTGGAAATTTGGTCTTCGCACGAAAGCACTTACAGCAAATAATGTAATGCAAATATTCATATCATCGGTTAGCAGCTAGGCTTGGTCTGCGGCGCACACCAAGCGTCTTGTGTGCTCTTTTGAAAGCTTTGGCGATAATGAATCGATTCTGCAGAAACGGACACTTTTGGACGGCTGTTTTAAGCCCTCCTGCGATCCAGATGTCACCAATCTTGAAGTTGGCATTTATTTCGATGTTGGTTACTACTTTTAATCCTTGAACTGGCTTTCTTACTCGATGTTGGAAGGATGTTATGAATCTTGGATTAGTCTAGCCTAACTGACAAACTCTAAGCGTCTCATGACGATTCATTTAGAGTTTGAAGTTCGTTAATTGCATTTCGATTGAATTGTAATGAGGATTGATCGTATTTTGTCTCTCTCTCTCTCTCTGTCTCTCTCTTGTTGACCTGATCACAATAGAGCACGTCGTCGTGATATGGAGCTGTCAACCAGGATCCATGGAGACACCCGATCGCGCGATAGGTCTCGGTGGGACATTAGTGGTGCATTAGTCCAGTATCCTCATAACCTCGGCCTGCAACTATATTAGTGTGAATCAACATGGTTTTGTACCCAGGCGATCTACAACGACTAATCTACTAGAATTTGTTAGCAAATGCCATAAATCTATCGATAACGGTTTACAACTAGATGCTATTTATACGGATATCAAGGCAGCATTCGACAGTGTATCGCACTCCATCTTGCTAGCGAAATTCGACATACTTGGTCTCCCAAACCCTATGATAATGTGGCTTAGATCATACCTTACAGATCGTCAATATTCTGTGAAGTTAGGCCCGTACATGTCAAGTCCAGTGCATGCATCTTCTGGAGTCCCGCAGGGCAGCAACCTGGGTCCTTTGCTGTTCCTTTTTTTCATCAACGACGCGACATTGATCCTTCCGGCTGATAATCATCTACTGTACGCAGATGACGCGAAATTTTTTCGTGTTATTCGTGAACCAGAAGACCACGCCCGACTGCAAACTTCCTTGCATGAGTTCCAGTGTTGGTGCAACCGTAATGCTTTATCCCTATGCACACATAAATGTGAAGTCATCACTTTCAGTCGTTCTCGCTGCCCATCATTGTATGAATATGCGCTTGATGGACAGTCCTTGGTGCGAAAACTATGTGTTAAGGATCTAGGTGTTTTGCTCGATACAAAACTATCATTTAAGGATCAGCTGGATCACGTAGTAGCCACCAGCAATAGAATGCTAGGACTACTTATCAATATGACTCGCGAGCTTAATGATATACCTTGCACCAAGGCGCTCTATTGCTCACTTATCCGGTCGTTGATGGAATATGCAAATATCGTATGGTGGCCAACTGCAGCGCGTCCGTTAGCTCGATTGGAATCAATCCAGCGCAAAATTTCACGATTTGCACTTCGCTCATGGAACCAAAGGCTCGATTACCGGACTAGGTGTTTACTACTACCCACCCTAAGAGAGCGTATACGAAAAGCCAGGTTGTCGTTCGTCACGGGACTTCTCGACGGCCGTATTGACTCTCCGTCACTACTGGCTGCCATCAACCTGTACGTTCCGGCCAGGCCGCTCCGGACTCGGGCAATGTTGGCCCTCGACGACCGTAGAACGCAATTTGGCTCCTCTGACCCGTTCCTACTTATGTGCCGTGCTTTCAACGCTGTCAGTGACGCTTTTGAGCCGAGGATTTTGCCAACTGAGTTTAATGATCGTGTTTCTGTGTTAAATTTGGTTCCATAGTGCACATTTTTATGTTCTATGTTATTGTAATCCATTGTAAAGAACTCATTGTAAAACATTACTAAAATGGTTCGAGATGGCATTATTGTCCATCGATAGACAAATAAACATAAGCATAAACATAACAACCTTCGCCACCGTCTGGATGCTCGATTCGGCGCCAAGCTCGAACACACTGGTTGAAGATGGTCCGGAGGATGGGTCGCTCAAACATGCCTAGAGCGTTTGTATCCTCCGCTAGGAAGGTCCAAGACTAGTGTTTCTAAAGGACCACCGGACGATCAATGTTCGATATATCTCACATTTCGTGAGGGCTCGAAGTCTTTTGGATCTCTCAGCAGTCGGCGAAGCCCATGGTATGCACGAATTCCCTGCATATTTGCGTGGTGATCGCCGGATTTCGCTGGTGATGTCGTTATTCGAAGTAACGACTGTCCCGAGATAGCAGACCACCTCGAGATTGTCGCCGTCAACTATTACACCGCTTCGCAGACGGTTTGAGTCTCCGGCAAGCAGGTATTTCGTCTCTGTTGCATTGATTATCAATCAAACTCTTGCTGATTCACATTTGAGTCTTACGCCTCACACACCTTCGCTGTTGTCCTGCGGATGATGTCGATGTCATTTGCGAAACCAAGAAATTGGAGAGACCGCTAGAAGATCGTGCTACAGATGTCGTTGTGCACTAGCCCCGCAGTTCTAATAACTCCTTGCAGGGCGGTGTTGAAGAGCAGACGGGAGAGTCCGTATTTTGTCTACTAACTGTATTTATCTACAAACAGTGATCTAGATATGATCTTGTTTGTTTTTATATTTATATTATTTATATTATTTTTGTTTTTATTATTCTTATTTATTACTACTACTGCTATTACAATTCGTTTTACTATTATTTATTTACATTGAGGATTTTGGAATGGGACTTGTGAAATGTTATTTTCTTGTTGTTTCCTCTAAGGGCTCAGTTCTTATCTTTATTCTGACAAGTTCGTCACTAACTGTAGGACTCGTGGTAAACTAAGCCTAATTCTTAGAAATCGGCAATTTAAGAATTTGATCACAGAATCCCCTAAGCACGGATCATCTATTTAGATATCTAATACGTCAGTCTTTAAATGTTTTTGTTGACACGACATGTGCCCGGTTTACTTTACTAAAAAATAAAGTAACAACAAACGTAGGCTAGACCGTGTGTCTGTCTGTCACAATGGGTCAAATAACAAGTGCCATGTGTGTTGTAAGCGAGTCGATTCGCAACAGAAAAAAAGACTCCACCAATCCATTCGTCATTTGACGTCAGTTATGGAGTTATGGGGCCGGGTTATGGATCAATCTTTCGCCCGTGAAAGATGTAACAAATGCTTCATGGCATGTGTCAAACCCACGTGAGTAAGAGGTTCCATTCACGCCGGCACGGGCCATTCATTGGGTTTTGGTTTTTAGTGAATGACCATCCGCCTCCATTGATGGCTCAGTCATGCCTACCCAAAAGTATCCACTTACTAAGGATACTAAAAAGGATCATATTTTAACGGTGTAACTCCTGCAGAGGTTACTAATTTTGTGATGCTTATTACTTGAAAAATAAAGCGCGAAATTAAATATTTAAAAGACGTCAGAGGATTAAACGACAACATTTTGCGTTGCGTCGTTGCGAAAGTTTACACTAAAATGAGTTATTGCACAGCTATTGCAATCATTTAACGGCAGCATTGTACAATATACCGCAGCAAGAAGAAACCGCACCAAGCAACAGATGTCACAGAAGAAATTGATTTGTTTCATCACCACCGGAATGCATTCCTGCTATTTACCCAAGCAGCACTCTCCGTGCAGCAATCCAAGCGCCGTGTACAAACAGTGTGCTCTAGCGATACAACAATAACAATCGAAAAAAAAGGCAAACAAACAACAGCCACTTAATAAATGGATCAAATGCGATTTGTGTTTTTAAATAACTCTACTCGACAACTCTGTCCCAACGTAAACGACACGATCCGCTAAGGCCGACCAAACCGGCGGAGACACAGAAAATAGCCCAAACAATCGACAAAACACCACACCACCGTCGTACGTCATCAAAACAAACAGCATCACCAGAGAGCGCAACATCATCAGCACATTTGATGCCGATGGGAGGGGAGAACAGTGGGGGTAGGGAACTCATCTTTCTGCATCATCACCACCGCATTTCCATTGTCGTCGCCAGTGGAGGAAGCGATGAGTTAGAGCTCTCGAGCGCGCGCGCGCATTTTGATCGCTTATACGGGGGACGTCAAATTGCCGGCCAAAGGCCCGCTAAACGGCCTCCTCTTGCTTGCACTTACCTTTCTCAAACCATCTGGGAGGGTGAGGGTGGGTTAGGTGGAGTGGGGTCAGTAAGCAAATTGTCTTAGCAAATTGAAATTGGTACGCCAGTGATCGTGTTTCCAACGCTCAAAAAAGCTTTTCCTGCAGCAAAGTTTTCACCAATTCTTTTGGAGATCTGGGAGGGAGGGTTTGGGGGGGGGGAGGGTAATTTATTGATAAGAGGAGATTGATACACAGCGGGAGAGAAAAAGACAGAAGGACAGAGAAAGAGAGTTAAATGAAGATAACATAGCAAACGAACGGTTGGGGAGGCAAACGCGCTTTGACCGTCTTTTGCGCAAAGGGGAAGAAAGAGGAAGAGGCCATTGCTGCCATTGAATCAAAGACAATCGTGTAGGTCGTTTGAATTGTGTATGTGTGTGTCTATTTTTTGTTATGCTTTTTGTTATGAAGCAAGAGCGAGAGACGAACCAAAAAAAAAAAACGACGATAAGGCACGATGAGCGAGAAGCGACACGAGAAAGCGAGACGGATCAACCTGTTTAGTGGCCAATAATCAGCAATCGCAAACCTGCCGAACAGATTGAAGAACTCGCTCGCTCATCTGTTTTACGTTTGTGTGTGTGCGTGTGTGTGTGTGTGTTGGTCGTGAAAACTGAGTGCTCCACCGGTGCTTTGCTCATTCAAACACAGCAGCATTCGAAAGAAATGGACCGCAACATCTTACGCGGCCCCAACTTACTCCTTCAACCCTCTCCGCACCTTAACTTCCACCCCCCCCCCTTTTGTTTTTTTTCTAATCTATCACCAATGCGAACGCGTGTGAGTGTGGGTGCGCGCGGCTGGTCATGGTTGCCAAGTCAACAAGCATCGCCAAACGGTTTGATTGAAATCCGGCCGGTTGGGAAGTGGGGTGGTTTGCAAGCGGTGTTGGTGGGTGTTATGAACAAAAGGAAGAAGAAGAAGGCGTCCACTTAAAGAGAGAGAAAAAGCGAGAGAGCGAGAGAGAGAGAGAGCAACTGTATTTGCGTTCGTCAACAAATAGTTACATTGTAAGGGCAAGTTATGAATTTATTACGCGATCCGATGGCACACACCACAAAGCCCAACCCACCCAACCACCCCTCGCGGACGGTGCCAATAGATCGCACACTAACGCTGCCTTCCCAAAACGGGGGGTTTTGTGTGTGTTTGTGTAAGTGTTCGGGGTGTCATTCCACAAACCGTTCTCTCCTCTGCTGAGTGGCGCGCGAGTGTCGGGGGTTGAAATCGTGTTGAGTGTCCGTTTGAGTGACCGAGTCAGTCTTTGGTGAGTGACTTAGGGGGGATGGTCACTGATACGGTGATTATTGTTTTATTCATTTTGCTAAGCAATATTAATAATTGTAATGATAATACAACACACTCATACTTTGTTGTAAGATTATTGCACCATTTCAAAAACTGTAAGTTTAAGACCAATAATTTGACGTTGTGTTGTTAATATTGCAACCAAAACGTGTATCTTTTCGACACACATTGATTCTGTGATCATTAGAAAACAATCAATCGAGAGCGGGGGACATTGAATTGGCTCCCGAACTGCGCGCTGTCGGGAGCTATTTTCGGCGCTCTCAGCGAAGCTTTTCTCAGCAGCCATTGGGACGGCCGCCACCCTCTGCAACACTCTGGTTTGGCCACTCACACACCTAGCGTGGCACGGCCAGGCTTCTCGAACAGCCACACAGAGACGTAGCACACACACACACACACACACACAAGGAGACCATTATCAGCCCAAGTTTGCCACTTGGTTTCGTTCGCCGATAGATTTGCTCGCAATTCGCATTTGCTCTCTGTCTCTCTCGCTCTTCCGGCGTTATCACAAAACGGTTCGTGGCGAGTGAGCTACTTGCCACCCCGCCACCCCTCCCCCGCAGGCCCATCAAATCCAAATCAAACAGCACCCCGCGCATCGGCTGGTGGATGGTTGTTAGTGAGTTAGTGAGCGCCGCAACGCGCAATAGACAAGGGAGTGAGCGTCGTGCTGTGTGTTAAAGCCGAGAGCGCAACAACATAACACCCGGCCCATGGCCCGGCCAGGTCCGAGCGCGAACCGTTTTCAGTCGCCTGCCGCACGTGGTACTATCGGGAAGTAGTGTGCAGTGGCTTGTTGGCGAGCGAGCGAGCGCGTGTGCGTCTTTTGTGTGTGGAAAATCGCGTGCGTCCAACATTTGCAACCGCGCGCAATCGAAATTCCTTTTGGCTACGCGTGAATTTGGTGTTGTTTTTTTTGTTTCTTCTTCGTGTGCGTTCGTGAGTGTGCATTTTGTGTCCCTCACAACCTTGAACCGAAACACAGCCCCCCCCGCATCATCGTTGTCTTCATCAAAGGCGCGTTCGCGTTGTGTGTCTTTCGATTCCGCGCGTGTGTCTTATCGGAGTAGGGGAAAATTTGTAACGCGAATAAAGAGCAAACAGCAGTGTTACGGTGAGCCAAACGAGCGATTAATTTTCCCTGTTTGTGTGTGTGTGTGTGTGGCAAAAGAAAAGTGTGTTTTCCACCACGCACAGTGCGTTAATGAAAAGCGAAAACAATTGTGATAGAGCAGCCAGCAGCCGCAGCAGTTTGCGTATCAAAGCGTGCCGAAGATACATTTCGATCGGTGCCCAGCATTGCCCTTTGCCTGTCTGTGTCCGTGTCGTCTGTGCCAAAAAATAACACTCATCCACCTGTTGCGTCAGGTTGGGGTGGTGTTCGTGTGTGTGCGTGCGTGTGTGCGTGCCCTGTATTTCGCTCCGGCCGAATATTCTGGAGAGGAGAATGTCCTTGTGCTTCTTCGGCCTCATCCTCCCCCCACCCAGTGTGACAAACTCTTCAGCCCGTGTGTCCGGGTCAGTGTCTCCGGACGTCCGATTCGTGTGTGTGTGTGTCTGTGACTGCCTGTAGGTAGGGTCAGGGAAACTGGGTGGAAAAACCTTGCCCAAACTGTGTGTGTGCGATTTTTTTTTTGTTGGTTCCTTTTGAACAAACGAAAAGAGAGAAGACGCACATTTGTCAGACGCAATACATCTCGTCCCGATGCTGCTGCTTCCCGGGGCATTGTCGGCCATCCATCCAGCTCTTACTTGGATTTGTGCGCGGCTCGATATATGTTGTGAGTCGTTCTGTGTGTGTGTGTGTGGTTGGGAGCATCCTTGTACCGTGCCTTGACAGTGTCCTTTTGCTCCAAAGTTTTTCTGTTCGCTTTCTTTGGGGTGTGGTATTGCTCGCATTCACGCGCGCGGAAGCTAGAGTGTTGTTCGCCCACGGATTCTGATGCTGCTGCTCGTTTCGTGTCGACGGCATATTCCACAGGTTGCCATTGAAACGACGTGGGGTTGCGCAGACATTGCATTCGCCAAAAAAGTGTGGGAATGAGTTTGCAATTGTGTTGATGCGTGTGTTTTTCTGTGATTTATTTGAAGAAAAAAGGGCTACGGCATGGTAGCTTCTCGACCATCTCACACAGGGTGAGGTTTTGCGAAAATCTGGCCCCGGCGGAGAATGCTTTCACAAAGCCCACCGCCGTTGTGACGCTTTTCCCACTGCAACGAGGCAACAAACGAAGGCGGCGAAGGACCGCAGTTTCGGTTCAATAGGTGGCCGTGTATGGAGCTGTGGTTTTAGAGCCTTTGGGGGGGGGGGGGTTGGTTGTGTAAGTGTGATTGGCAAAGCTGTTTGTGACAACTTTGTGCGTGTATGTGTGGGTTTGTGAGAAAATCGTGAGGCCCCACTGGAATTGGGAGGAATGAAACATCATACTCCTACTTCACACTTGCCCAAATGCGTGTTTAGTGACTGTGCTCGGGGGCTCCGGTTGGGTCCGTTTCCTTGTTTATTACACAAACACACACACTGGGCGACACATACCGCCCCCTGGCAGGTGCTGTAACAGAACCGGGCGAAGCATGACGAGAGCAGCAACAATTTACACGCGCTTTCGTTTCACTTTTGTTGTTGTTTTATTACTGCACACACACACACGAAAAAGAAAGAGGGAAAAACCGTTCCATAGCGTTCCGTTGTGTGATAGGGCATGAAATTGATAGCAGCCAGAAGAGCATAATTGTGCATAATTTGCGCGAAAAAAAGGAAAAGAAAAAAACAACAACAATCGGTTTTTGTAAGCTCGGTCGTCCCTGATAGCCATCAAAATGATTTAAATGAATCGAACATCAATATTAGCAAAAGGTGGCTCGTGCAAAAATGGTTTTGTCTCCTTTCCGCTCGGAAGGTTTTTTTTTTCTTTTTGGTTCGGCTAATAACGATTTATGAATTGTATGGTTGTGAATTTTCGTTTAGGGTCTGGTCCACCACCCTGATGGACGGTGGCCCACTTGGTTGGCTTCACACAAATCCTTAATTCCTGTCGCGTGTAGCTTTCGCCAAAAAGAGCCACCTTTTTACCCCCACCCACCCACAGGAGAGGTAGGTGGTGGTGTGCAAAAAAAAGCAACAGCAACAGAAAAAAGCGTCAAAAGTTACACCAAACTAGCCTCTGTACCGTGTGTTAATCTCACGTGTAACAGCAGTGGACGCTAAGGAATACGGAAACAGCGGAAAAGGGCAATTAAGAAACACAAAAAAGTGTTAAAATATACATAAGTAGAAAAGAGAATTAAGAAATGAAAAACAAAACGTGAAACAATAGAAACAGCTGGAAAAAATGAAAAAAGAGATAGTGAAAAAAAGGAAACAAAAGTCCAAGTACACAATGAAATGGAAAAAAAACGTAAAAAATGAACTTGGGAATAGTACAAATAAATAAACAAACAGTAAAGCGGAAAATTGGATCAAGACAATCGAAAAAAAAGCAAACAAACACAAAAAAAAATAAAGTTACAAAATGGTGAAGAGACAAGAAAAAAAAAAAACAAGCAAACAAAAACAAATTAAAACTATTTCCCAAAGCGTAGCATCGCTCAAAAGACGAAACAAAACTCGAATGGCGAAGGGCTTTGGCAAAGCAAACGTATTAAAAACATATTGCAAGTGGATCGTTGGTTCGGATTGCAAAATTTTGCTCCCCGATGCGTGCGTGTGTGTGTGAGCATTAGTGTGCATTCGTATGTGACCGATAATGGATGCTGTCAGGAAACTTATGACGAATTTCCAACGCTCGGTGGCCGCAAAAGCGCTCGGAAAACTGCCGCCCAGCAAGCAGCGACCCCGTTTTGGACAGCGGTTGTGCGATGTGTGGGCAGTTTTCCTTCCCCCATTCGTCACCGGACCAAAACCGAAACTCTCCTTTCCACCCTGTGTGTGAAGCCTGCCAGCACCAGGCGTACACACGGTCCCGCGAATGAATGTGTCCACCCGAAAAGTGAATGTCTTTGCTTGCTTCGTTTGGTTGGTTTGCGGCGTTTGTTTTTGTTGAAGCTGGTTGGCCGTTTGCTTCCCCCCAAGTTCGATTTTTTTTGGTGCGATAGTAAGTTTCTTTCCAGTTGGCAAAGTTGTTGTGGTAGGTGTGTGTGTGTGTTTATGAAAGTTGATTAGTGTGCAAAATGTAGGTAAATGTCAAACGTAGTATAATTAGTGTACGGCCGTGTATGGTGTTGTACAGTTTCGGACGGTTGAGATAATTCCGTACGGTAGCGCAGGCCCAAAAGGTTTTTTTTTTTCTGTGGGGTTTGAAATATCGACCATGAACACACCTGCTTCCCCGGTCTGTTCCTTTAATGAGTAGTAGGATTTAAATACCTAGTACTGCTTGCAGCTCGTCCTTTTTTTGTTTTCTTATTAAAAGCAAAACGCTTTCTGTCCGCTTTGGAGCTTTCAACTCGTTTGTCGAATGCTGTTACAGCCGCGGAACACTTCACAGAGCAATGCTCTCTTTCTCTCCTTCTCTCTCTCTCTCTCTGTTTGGCTAGAATTTTACCAGTGGAAAGCATGATTGACATTCACGGGTGAGTGAAAGTAATTGAACCCGTGTAAAAGGCGGCAGCAGCAGCAGCATCATTTCCAGAAAGGCCCTGGCCAAGAAGTTTGCTTTCACGGAATCCGGCGCTTTAGCCGCTCAGTTTTGGAACATTTTCTAATTAATTTAATTGATCTCCGCCGAGTACGCGCTCGCGCCTGAACCCTCCCTTCCCGCTCTTGGTCTCTCTGCCTCTCTCTCTGTGGCCCTCTTTAGGTTCTTCAGGTCGTCATTTTCATCACCGGATAAGGTTTCTTATCATGCAAAAATGGTTATTCGCTTTGCTTTGTTTTTTTTTTTGTTTTTGGGCCGTGAAAAAAGTCTTCAAACAGGTTCCTCGGAGAGGAAGGATGGAAAATTTGATTGAAGCAGCTTTGCCACAGCCAACACGGCGCGCCCGTGCTAACCGTGCGCAGAGGAAGGCTTTCGGCCGTGTCGCGAGGAAGCGTTTTCCCGTTTACCGATAATATCTGGCAGCTTGGGACTTGCGTTTTTGCTAGAGTCGGTTTGTCCTCTTCAGCCGCTGGCCGAGCACACTTAAGATGATGGTAAACTGCTGCTTTTTGATACTTTCATAATCTTCATAGAAAGGAACGAAAAAATGGTTTCGATCAGCCATCAACCAATCGAGACCGCACACAAGGACATCGAGGAGAACACACTGTGGCAGGAAGGGAAGTCGCACCAATAGTCGGGAACAATCGGCAGGAGAGTGTTTTTGTTGGTCGTGTCTTTGGTTTGCTCTTGAGGCAACGGTCAGGGCAGCTTCTCCGTACTGCTTGCGATAGAAGCAGCGTGGCGTAGAGCCAATTGCACAACAAAAAAAAAAAAACGCAACCAAACCGAAGCGCAACGTAGCCCTGCGTGTTCCCCGTCCGCTGCTTGCAATCAAAATACCGCAACGCGCTTATCAAATCCTTCCACCGTTTTTTTTAGAACGGACCGCGGACTTACCGTGTGTCCGTGGTGTTTCCTTCTTTTTCGGATTGGATTCAATTTCCGAGCCGAGACGGGAAGCGTCGTCTTATCGGTGGAAGGTTTCGGGCATGGCACGGCAGACGATGGGGAGTCAGCAGCAACTGCGCGCCTGTTGCAATGACCTATGTTCGCGGAAGGAAGAAAAACGAAAAAAAAGCCATCCATAAGGGGCAGTAAGTGTATCAACAGCGAGTAGAATGCAAATTCCATTCAAATCCGGAATGATTTGCAAAATTGGACTCATAAAAGTACTAAAAAAACACGCACACAGACATTTGTATAAATAATCACAATTAAAATGTCACATAATGAATGGGGAGGAGGCTTGCGATAGCCTTGTGTCGATGATTATTAGAGCAACACAGGCAGTACGGCCGCGAATGTCAAGCAAAAACAAAGAAGTGAGTGAGAAGCTACGATCGATCTTGTTAGGAAGTGATGGGCTGCTTTTTTGTGGGTTAGAATTACATTTACAAACAACCTGCATTCCCTGGTGGGCTGATAGTGAAGGGCACGGACACAGACGCACACACACACAGACACGCCTGAGATCTCGGCGGGCCTTGCTCGCTGAACACTGTGCGGGATAATGATTTATTATGTTGCGAATGTGGTGTACTTTTTTTTTCTTTTCTATCGGAAATCCGTCATTTATTACCTTCAATTTAAAGGTTTTTTTCCCTCTTCTATCAGTAAGACGCCTAGCAGTAAAAGACTAGCTTTACGTGACGCACATTAGGTGAAAAGTGAGACAATTGCTGAATTGTGTTAGAGTGTGGTTTTGGTTGCAGTGCGTCAGTAGACCACGACACGTGCGCAGTTTGTGTGTACGCTTCGAGCTTATAAAAAGTAAACAACAGTGTTATAATAAGGCGCAGTAGTGTCTGTGGCAGTGTATACAAGTACAACGTTGATCCGGAAGTGAAATTTAGTAAAAATTCTCCACCAGAAGATGCTTGCCAGTGCCCGGCGGCTGGCGGTTGTAGGTCGGCAGCGCAGCTGAGCAGCAGTTCGTTGCTGTGACAGCGGCGGCCCCGTAAGAGCCGGCGGCCATCAAGCTGGATCCGTCCAGCGGTAGTCCGCGTGCGGAACCGTCAACGTCTTCAACATGTGCAGCGACGGTACGAGCTGCTAAGCAACGGCCAGTAGTGCGAGACGCATCCCATCGCTACCACGAACAAAGCAGCTCCTACTCGGACGAGCTTACGATGAACATTTCCACCGAGTACGCACCCACCGACGGGATGAGTCGCTCGTCCTACACGCGATCATCCTATCGATCGGCCTACTACGGTGGGCCATCGGAGATCGGTGGCAGTGGTGCAGGAGCTCTCGGCTCGCAGCAGCATCAGCCGCCGTACGGTGGTGGAGTCGAGACGATCGGTTTTGCCGACGGAGGAAACCACTCGCGGCGGCATCACGATCGATCGGCCGGCATGGCGGTGGGTGGAAGTTTCGAGGGAGATTGTAATGAGAAGCCTTTCTACGCCCCATCCCCCCTTGGG
The DNA here is from genome assembly GCF_016920715.1 of Anopheles arabiensis. Lineage (NCBI taxonomy): Eukaryota > Metazoa > Arthropoda > Insecta > Diptera > Culicidae > Anopheles > Anopheles arabiensis. The sequence goes on from NC_053517.1 coordinate 100,633,293, forward strand.
TCCGATTCGTACGCTTCGGACGAAGGCAGACACTCGGGCGGATATCTGGCGAATCCTTACTACGGTGCGACGGCCGGTGGTGGTGGTGGTGGTTACGGGCATCAGGGTAGTATGATGCGCGCTATGCCACCCGAGCTGGGAATGTACGGTGGAGGATGCTACGGCAGTCCACCAGTACCGTGGTACCAGCTTCCGCAGCAGCAGCAACCGTCTTCGTATCATCAGCAACAGCATCCGGGACATTCTCAGCACCATCACCATCACCACCACCATCATCCCCACCACAGTCAGCAGCAGCATTCGGCATCGCCAAGATGCTACCCGATGCCACCGGAACATATGTACAATATGTTTAACTTTAACAGGTAAACTTCTTGGCGGGTGGTTATTTGTAACGCCTGGGAGGCTTAAAAATCCAAGCAGGACGATTGTTTGAGCCATCGATAAGAGAAAGGTTGTTTTCATTTGGGGGTTTTGTAGATTAGGCTTGTGATTATGTCATGTGATAATGTATGAAACCGTAAACTGAACAGTTGCTTGATATACAAAGGTAATCCTAAACCTTCTCAAACATCAATTCATCAGAACTGCGTACCGTTGCATCTCCGAGTTCCAAGAGTATCTAAGGACATCAGATTTCAAATATTTTGTATTCTGATCAGACCATCCATACATTGTTGTTTATTTATGTTCATAGTAATTCTAAGCCTAATAACAGACTTTACCTCCAACAACACTTTTAAAAGGTTGATCTTGAAAACAACAAAACCGATTCGGCAGTCTTCCATCCCACTGTTTGATGCATTGATGTTTGTTGTTAAACCCCGGAAAATCCCAAATATCAAAATATTGATATAATTACTCATCATTAGTTTGTACCTGCAAAAATACTTCATTCCACTGCACGTGCACTAATCCATTCTTTGCTAGAATTCCATGTTCTTGGATTTCAGAACCGTATCTTCTTACCATTTCTTTGCTTCCTATTTTTTTTTTTTGGAAGAACGCGTCAATCGTTTTCCTAGAATTGACAAAGTCTTTAAATGGCGAACCGGGGCTTAAATATCCCCAGAATAAACGCTGAATTGGATAAAAACTGTGAACTTTTTCCTAATTCAATTACATCTTCTGTAATGCCGTGTGCCTCGTGCACGATACTTCAAAGATGGTTCAATTTGCTAATACCGAACTTTCCCGAGCCGGGGAGACCCTCGCTTTAGCGGTAACTCGTCGGGGGTTGGATTTCAGTTTAGAATGCATAGAAGCTAAGACCCATAAAAGCGTTTTTGAGTCGTTCCTTATCTTTTTGCCATAACTCTGCCTACCAGGAATTATCCGGATGTGTATCGCTCTCCGCTTTTCAATGTCTAGACACTAAACCCGTGGCAAAACGGGAAGAAAACAAAATTAGCAACACACATTTCGTGGTAAGCATTCATTACTCATTTCCGAGTTTTGCTTTTTTGCTTTTGTATCCTCGGTCCTCGTGAATCGCCCGATTCACCGACACAGCACCAACTCGAAGGTGTGTAATTTAAATGTTATACACCAAACTTTGTAGCTCAGTACATTCTGGCGAAATGCTGGACGAAAGTCGACTTGATGAAGTCAGGCTAGCAGCCCATTTTGTACCACTAACATCTCTCTTGCTCGACTGTTGGCTTTCCTTCCGAGCAGCAGCAGCAACAGCAGCGTTTGACGGGCAAACTTTCGCGGCAGCAGCAGCAACAGCATCAGTGATGTATCAAATAAACTTCCGACGCTTACGCACCCGTCCCTCCGCGCCACCCTTCTCTCCAATGCAAATACCGTTTAGGGAATCAATTCTCGGAAGGTAGAAAATTTCGTCAAAATGTCAAAAAGTAAATCTCTTGGGATACGTAGGGCCCCCGCTTCCTGCCAATTGTTGGATGGCTCGAGAGGGATAGGGATGTTGACAGTGAGGGATGGTAGTTATTTCATTGCCTAGGACCGTTCGATCCTGGACCGGGTTTTCTTTGCACGCCTTTTTAGGTCTCTCGGTTAAGGATATTTAGCCATTTTGTACGCTGTCCCGGGTTCGGCTGAGATACTTTACCTTGCACAGTTTCTGACGTTTCTGTTGAATACAGAAGCTGCCGCAAACACCAATGTATTGGCCTGAACCTTGAGCACGGACAGCCTGCTGGAGCTGCTTTGGTTCTCGCCATTAAGACCGTCGCGTCGTGTGTACATTGTTGTCAGGCGTACAAAACACGACGTGTGGGGTGTGTTCTTTTTCCCGCAGTCGATACCCTCGTTGCTGCTACTTCTCGGATCCTTCACAGTTTGAATTTTCTTAAGATGTTCCTCATCTATCAAAGTCGGGCATTCCAGTAACGCTGTAGTTAGAATCACGAACGAGCAAGGTGTGCTATTCGTTCGCCCGCACACCATTAGCAATGCATGCCTCCGGGCGCAGAATCAGGAGCTTGTGTGTGAACTCATCAAGTTGCACTGTGAATAATGGGAATCTAAAAACTACTCACTTCCACTAAAACACCTTCCACCGTCCTTCCAATCAGCAACGGTTTTCATCACTTCATTTTATTGAGCACACAATTCCAACGCGTGTATGTGTTACGCAAAAAAGGGCAAGCGAAAGGTGAATCGGTGCAGCGGGGCTGAAGTTCAACAAGTTCGAGGGGCGGGGGAGGGGGGGATGAAGGGAAAGGTCCCGATGGGGTGAGATTTGTATCGATTGCAAAATGATGATACGTTCCTCTTGAGCAAATTCGCTGCAACAATGTTGCAACAAGTGCATTCTCCACCTTCCTACCCAAGTCGCCATTACACTAACTACTAATACTACTACAGCCAAATTTTATTGCTTTTCCACTTGCACAACACTGTAGTGTATGTGTGTTTGGCGGTGTGAAGCTATGTGTGACGGTTGCGGTGAAAGGGTGTGTGGACCCGCGATGCACCCTTGGTGGGTGGGCGATCGGTTTCTTTCGTTCTCTCTCTCTCTCTCTCTCTCTCTCTCTCTCTCTCACTCCCTCTCTGTCACTCCGTGTCAGCAAAGAAGCAACGGATCACGTAGTGCAGCACCGGTATAAGTCAAGTGTTATTAGTGTGCATCAATGAACTACCAGCACCTACCCAACCACTACCACTCGTTCAAACGTTCTCCGGTAATGTGGCCGGTAAGTGTATCTGGGATCGAGAAAAGTACGCCCAAAGCCTGTATGGCTTAATCGTTTCCCGCTATTTCTGTCCCTAGAGAGCTTGTGGGCGTTGGGTGACACAGGTTCTTCCGGTTGTCAGGTAGAAAGCCGGTTGGAATATACTGGAGTTTTATTTCTTTTCTAAATGAAGTCTTTAATCCAACTGATAAGGAATAAAGTGCGCTTTGCAGGAAGCGTTCACTCTCTGATGTTTAGCCCAATCAGCGTCGTGCAGAGGATAAGAGAGCAGGGAATTATAAAAGCGTAAACAATTGGACCAATTCATTTCCATCCCTTGACCACTTTTTTCTCTAGATGTGCTCTTTATTGGAGAGTTTCTGTTGGTGTTGTTGATGAGATTGAGTGCCTCCTGACACACCGTAGGGTTGAGGATTTGTTGGTTGGTACTGTGTGTTTAATAGAATTACAATCGGTTCGTCCGATGACTGTTAAGACTGTTAAATAAAATTAATCTAGTGTCAAAGTCAAACGGATTATGATGAGATTTGAATACACGACCTCCATTGTGTACGGCTGCGAGCTTTGCACTACACCATGCGACTGCTTTCCTGATGATGCGTTAAAAGTTAACGTGATTCGGCAAGTTCATCACAAAAAAGCGTTTCAGTATATGCATTTCATCCTCGAAAGGAGCAAAATATGAGTCACACAAATAAACAACTTGAAATAAGCTGTTCATAATTTGATAAAAAGTGTTCAGTGGTTTCCACGTCCCGCAAATTGCTAGTGCATACGTGTGTACTGAAATGGCCCTCATTCCATTTCCTTTTTCATTTCGATACATTGTAAGCTTGTTATGACCCTTCTGGCTTGCTCTACCTGTTCCGCCTAGCAAACCCTTTGAAAATGAATTTTCCCATGAAATATCACACACTCGCACGATGCAACTAGCCTCTCCACCTTTTACCACCTTACCGGCAAGGATGGTCAACTCTGGTTGGACAGTTCCAGCAGGGACATAAACTAAACGTTTCAGTATCCGGTCGCAGTCGCATTACCGAAGCGGGGCTGTGTTTACATCGTGGTTTTCTTCACTTTTATCTGCTCCATTTGTGGTTGACTCTCTCCCTTTCCCTCCCACTTCTCTCTACTTGCTTTTCCTCTGCCCAGGGGATGTAATGCAATAGCCAGCCACATTCAATTGAATGGTCACACAAACATTCCCGTTTAAATGCACACTGTTGCAGCTATTTCCGTACCGCTTGTAAAAGGGATTCCAGGCTTACATATTGGTAAATACAAATGCACACATACAGTGGTTTGGTGGAGGAGACTTGGCAATTTGCTGTTGCGTCTCTGTGTTGTAACGCTTGTTGTGCTGTTTGTCCAGTAATTATTTGCATATTTACAATGTTTCCTCCCGCGAGAGTGGGTGCAATTTACGGTGTGCGAAGAAACTGCAACAAGTGAACACACTCACACAACTCACAGAGAGTGAGAGATGAAAAATGGCACGTAGCTGGAAGCAATGCAGTAAATTAAAGGATTGAAATAATTAACAACAATCCACATTCCCCCATTGGTGCGGACGCGCGCGCCCGATCATCCGGAACAGGCAAACGCGCGTCATCGGGATCCTTTCGCGCCTGGGTGGCATTGGGTACGTGTTGGACACGCCATATCAAAACACTCCTGCCCTACAACAACCACCCAGCTTGCCCCTGGTCAAACCTATCATCAGCTTTTCCCGCAGGCAAATGTAAATGTAATAAGCAGTAATTAGTGTTACCATTGTGTTTGGCGATTGGCCACTTCACGGTTTCGGTGTGGAAAAACTGCGCAGTAGCAGCAAGGTGATGTGACGTGATGGGTGGGCGCGATTGTGCCCGGGGGTAGATTTGCTGACCCAAACGCCGTGCAAAGCGACGACGGCGGTAGAGGCCGCGTTCCGTTGCGGGTCGTTTGTTTTTTGTTTTGCCTGCTTCTTGGCTTGTCCGTGACACGTGATCGGCACGGCTCCAAGCTGCACCAGGAACAAGTGACCGAGCAATCAGCTCCCGAGTCTGTATGTGTTTTCCGGGAGGGGTTGATTCGAGAGCCAACAGCCTGCAAGGGAAAGTATATTTAGCGCTGTTAATCCAACGCTCTTAGCAGCAATAAAAGGAAACTAGTCCGCGCTCCCTCGAGCTGGAAAGTGCACTACAATCTTGCACTTGCACTTGAGAATATCAAACTGCAGCACTCTATGTTGTGTTTTGTTTGGTACACCACTTGTCTCTCACTCCGTCCCGGTGCTTTGTCCGCGAGTTCGCGTATTGAACTTGATCGGTGGCCACTCAATCATCCTCGAAGACGCCCGGCCCTTATCTACACACCGTTGTTTCATGCAACTTGCGGTTCAACTGCAATCAAAACGATCCTTCTCTCTTTCCTGTTCTTCCTCTGGTCGTACACTAATTGCTCAAGCGGAGGGGATGCGAGCTGATAGCAAATGTTCCTTTGCTGTGGTGTAGTGGTCCATTTTCTACCAAGGATTAAGGGGAGCGAACCATTGCTTCCAACTACTATTTACCCAGCGCTTCTGCTCGTCCAACAGGTAGCAAAGGTGGGGTGTGACGACAACTCGGTTGATCGTGTGATCGCTCTGTAATCGTTGCTGGAACCGGACGAGCTCCTGGCACGTACCCATCGCACCCCTATTGTGCTACGAGACGGTGGGAGAAAATCGGATGCCCTCCCCCTCCAGTTCATGCGCACGCAAACCGGCAGCAGCGATTGGGTGGCAAGATTCCGCTGTTTATTATCGTTGATTAATTATCATCAACTCGGCGTCAACAAGTTGGATTGCTGCGCGCCTCACCGTGCACGGTAGTTTGATACGCCGCGCGGGTTTATTGCAACATTGTTGCAACTAATATGCACAACTTCTCTGTGTGTGCAGCATGTGGTGTGTGGCGTGTTTGTTTACTGAGATGGGCGTTCGGGGCGAATGGGAGGTGCATTAGCAGCTTTTGCTACGCTGTGAAGTGCATTCTGAAGGTTAGCCGTTTCCTGACGTTGTCCTAGGTGCTGTTATGTAATTGTTAATTATATAAATGGGTTTTTTTTTGCACTATTTTCATCACATTTATTTTTTGTTTTGTTCCTGGATCTTTCAACAGAAAATACAATTAGAAGAAAGGATTTCCCTTTGAACAGTGCATGCAGAAGTTGAATGAATGTATTAAGGGCTAGCATATCAAGCAAATATTAAGATTTTCCTTGTTTTTACTTCAAAATTGAACACGTATTGCCCATTATGATGTTTTTTGGGCCGGTCTGATGGTACAGTCATCAACTCGTACGACTTAATAACATGCCCGTCATGGGTTCAAGTCCCGAATAGACCGTTCCCCCGCAGCAAGGATTGACTATCCGGCTACGTGGTAATGAATGAAGTCTCGAAAGCGTGTATAGGCTGGCATGTTTTTGTAGGACGTTACGCCAAATAGAAGAAGAAGAAGAAGGTGTTATAATTCAATCCAGTATAGATGATTCGAACCAGCCACATTGCATAAATCACTTATACTTGAATAAAATGTTCTGATATATCATTCATATGTCAAAGATCGATAACCGATGTCGAATCGATTCTAAGATATATTGGGCTAAAAATTTACACTTTTCTGTATGGAATCTTTGTATTCTTTTCATCTGGGAATTATTCAACCTTTTTTATGTATTTTGCAATAATACTGGCTGTTTGTTTCCGTTTCATTTCATAAGGCTTATTATTTGGATTATTGGATTATTTGCATTGACTTTTCTGTTTAATTCTTTGCAGTATTATGTATCGAACTGCTTATCCCCTGAACACAACTGATCTAGATTTATCATCTGACTAATCTAACTATCCTGTGAGTGTATCAAAAACAGTAAGACAGGAAATTAAAGTCCATTTTATTCATACATCCAGAATATACAGAGATTCTCATAGAAAAGATAACGTCTGATGTTCAATCGAGATACGCGTAAAAAAATCCCCGAAAACAATGGTTCAATGGTGATTGAAATAATTGGGTCTATCATTGAGTAATCATTGTGCGAATATCACGCCCGTTCCTCTGCTTGCTAATTAATGCATGATTCACTTAACTGATATGATACCCGCACAACTTCCACATCTTTATTGTCCATCTGTGAAGATAATTACCTAATCTTCCAAATGTTCGCATCCTCTCGGAAGATATTGAAAGGATTTCGCTGCCTCACAAAAAAACAGAGCTTAATATCCCTCTAGCTACAATAGCGTATCGCAAAAAGAATGGAGTAATCAATCCTTGCCAATACTCCCCTTCCAAAAAGAAGGAAACATCCCCGGTAAAGCTCTTTTGTGTAAACAGGAAGCTTGGGATTTCGTGGAGGCATTTCCCGAATTTATCCAAGCGCAAGCACTTTCTGTGTTCCATTATTCTTCCATTGCCCCACGCTGTCTACCTTTTCCTGGAACTGTATTGCGATTTCGCTTGCTTTACTTCCTCCTCTTCCGTCGCACCGTGCTCTACTAGTAGTTGATGAAGGGGAGCATTATGAAATTAGATGAGAGTGTGCGCGCGCTCGCTTTCTCTCTCGGTCCAGGAATTATGTTTAGCTGATCTTGTAACAATAACAATTCTTCCCGGTCTGCTCGTCGCTTCCAATGGAGGAAGAGTACTCAAAGAGCACCACCGCATCATTATCGCAGCGCGCTCGTGTGTCGCTTGCATCAATAGAAGTGAAGGTACTCCAGATACCGGGGCCCTAGATTGGCATCGGCATTTAGGGACCCAATTGAAGGCGAGCTTTGTCGCGCGAACCTATCATAACCGTTTCATCGTTCAATCACGTCCTTGCTCGATCGACCGATTCTTCTTCTCTCGCATTCTTTGCTCTTGCCCAAAACGTGCGCCCGGGATGATCCGGTTAGATAATGCCGCACAGCCACGCGCTCCTTTACCGGCATTCTGGTACACTGCCATCCCTGCGTACGTCTTACTTCAGGAGCCTCAGAAGAAGAATAAAAAAACCTCTGAAATTAATAGTGAAGATACACAGAGTTCGTTGCAGTTTGGATATCGATAGCAGTAAGCGTTGCTAACTGTTCGACTACTGCCCGACTTCTGCTGCTGCTGCTGCTACTACAAGGCACAGGAAGGTAGGAAGACGCACGCTGTCCCGGGAATAAAGATCCTAGAAGCAACGGCAGCAAACACACGCACACACATACACACACGTGTCCCAGCCCAAACCAAAACGGTTCGACCGAGGGAGCTGCTCTCGATCCCACCCCGAGGCTGCTGTTTCTATTTCTTCGCCTCGCTCGCTGGCAGCAGGGGCTCATTTTCCGAAAGCCCTCGTCGGTCCCGGGAATATCTTGATACAGGTTTTCGACCTTGTATTAGCGAATTCTTGGAATGCCATTCAAAATCGTGCACTTGAAACGGCAATATTGCGTAAAGCACAGGACCGCTCGGGCCGGCGCTGATGGTGCGGTGGCTCTCTTGTGTTTGGGGTTTTTTTGATGGGGGAATGGGGGCTTTACTACCTACCCAAGGTTCGGTACGACTCTCTTTTTGTGAAGCATGAAATTTTCCTCGCACCAAAGTGGAGCATGCTGGAAATATAGAGAGATAGAGAGAGAGAAAGCGAGCGAGAGAAAGGAACAACCACCGTATGCCCTTTTTGCTTCTTATTGTAAGACGACAGCGGCGACGGTGGCAGGATCGGAAAAGCTTTCCTTCCACAGGTTCTTTCGCCACTGCGAAGAGAAAGTGAAATCTAATCTTTCTCTTTCGCTTGGAGCTTGTTTTTTTTTCGGTTTGGTTTGTTGTTGTTGAAGGGCTGCCACTTTTCCGTTGCGCCTACCGTGTAACCATCCATCTGCTTTTTTTGGTCCGCCAAAACCCTAACCTAGGCCTTGCCTGGGACGCGATGCGGCCTGCCGCTCCTGGTAGGCATGGTATGGTGGTGGTGTGTTCGTATAAAGAGGCCGGAAAACACCGAGACCCGTCGTAGTAGCTCTTGACAGCTTTCGTTTGATTTTCTTGCTTGTCTATTTTTTGTTTCTTTCCTTTTTTTGGCGAAGGGAAATTGTTCGGTTCTGACGCAAGACTTTGATGAGTTCTTGAGGCGAGGAGAAAATAGTCTAAATAATTCCGAATTCAAAGGAAATGCTAAAGGAAATGCTGTGGATGTATGTGAAGCATCAGCGGCGTATCGTTTTGGGTGGATTAAGGGGGGGGGGGGGGGGCTAGCAGCTTGCAAGAGTAAAAAGTGTTCGAGTGTATGTGTGGGTCCGTTTCTCTGTGTTCTAGAAGCAATTCGAATGTTACATTCGCATTCGCTGACTAATTTCGCTCACCTTGTGCAGCGAGCTCCTCCTCTCTCTGCTCTGGTTGGAGCCGCCGTGCGCTATTCGAATGTTCACGGTAAAGTGGACTTGTCATCTGAAGCTTCAAGATAAGCGTTTTTATTTTTGTTGTTGCTGTTGTACCACTTCTTCAACGGTGTGTGTGTGTGTGTGTGCGTCTCACTGCTTAAGGATGAATTAGCTGGAAAAACATTGTCATCCTTTCGGAGCTAGAAACAGCTGGCGAAAGAACGAGAACGAGCAAAGCTGGGATGCTGGAAAACGACCGGGTGAGGTCAGGTTCGTTGCATATGATGCTAAAAGGATTTTGGGAGGCACACACACACACACAGGGACAATGTCGATGACAAGAAGGATGCCGGTTTGAAGAGTCCGCTGTTGGCGTGTCCTTTTCTCGGGCAATGAAAGAGTTTCTTGGAAATGTTTCGGTGCTGCTTGCTGAACCCGGCAATGCCGGCACTGTAGGCTCTCGAGCGACGAGTGGTTGCGAAAGGAAGTGGTGGGGTTAGGAGGGGGATAAGATGCTCGCAACCAAGCCGGGCAAAAATGCTCACCCGAAAACCCTTCTCTTCCCTCTAAAGAGAGGAGATTGGGACAGAAGAAGAGTGTACATCTTCCGAGCCTGGTTGCTCGAAAATATGGACCCTTTCCAAGGGGAACGACGAGGATCAAAACGCACCTTTTAGCGTATCAACCCACTACCGTCACACGAAAATCGGGAGTGAAAAGCGATGGTGGCGAGGACAACGACGGCTCTTGGCAAAAACGTGTGCGGTGTGGGAAGTTTTGAATGAGACATTTAATTAATCATCGAATTTATTCGCGCACACCAACCAGACGCGCCTCTCCCTTACAACCAGAAGAGCTGCTAATGATGTAAAAGAGAGCCCCGGATGAGGTGTGGTGGTGGTGGTGGTGGTGGTGGTGGTGGTGGTGGTGGTGGTGGTAGCGGGAGCACTGGGCGAGCATTGAATTTTCACCGGTTACTGAAGCGTGCCAGTACCACAACTTTTCGGTTGCGATGCGTTGCCATAGGAACGCTAATTATAATGATAAATGTGCTGTTTTTATTAGGTTAAAAGAAGGAGTGTGGAGTAGGGAAAAGCTTAATCGTGTGTGAGGAGATGGCGGGAAATAGAGAAAAGGTGTGTATTGTTGGATACTTTGTATGAATCTTTGAATGGAATAAACTTAGTTTGTCTGTAGATGATATGTTGATATATAATTAATTAGTGAAACAAGTTTTCTCTCGTTGCTTCTTCCTTTATGTTTGCATGTATTACCATATTTTCTAAGTTTTATTGCAAGTTTAAAATACGAAACACAGTTATTCTTTAAATATGTTGTAAAACACAATTGTGTTTATTGTCCACCAGCCGCCAGATCTGGATTTGAACATCATCCTTTCGTTTACAAGCTTTTAGCGCTAGACACGACACTATCCATCGTGCTTCAAAGTTCTAGTGTTATATCTTGGTTTGTATTTAACAGTTGTGCTTTCGTGAAATTCGTGGATGTAAATAGTGTTTAAAAGGTTTTACCGTCAATACAACTTTTTTGTTTATTCTTCAACCTTTATATATCTTTAATACAAAATTTTCCTTCAACTGCTACATTGTAATACAATTCGTTCGCCTTGAAAATTCATTCCTGGGCAAAATATATCCATCCTCGCTGCATGGTGCCAGCATAAACACAACGCCAGTACCGCTGCGTTTGGTTTCGGGAAAGTCGAACATTTCCGCAACCAAAGAAAAGGCTGAGCGTTCAAGCTCCCAAAACAGACCTTCCCTCGCAGCGTACCAGTAATAGTGATTGCTTATTCTTCACCGTTCGGCAGTGACCGCCTTTCGCGGATGTTTAGTGCTGTTAGTTCGTGATGAAATGCTTGTGTGTTGCACGAGAATGGCGGGAGCAAAAAAAACACACACACACCACAGCCAGCACAGCGTATAAATATAGCGTTGAAGATGCAGATGCAGATTTGGTTCTTATTTCAGGATCTCTGTTTTCCGTGCATCGTGGGTAAATGGGTGGCAAAAGGGAGAGGCTAAAAATAAGCGAATCGTATTCATCGAAGGGCGCGTGGGCGGGCTTTGTTTTTTTGTTCTTTTCTCACACTCATTACTTCTCCGTCTTTCCCTAGCTGTCCATCAAGTAGATTAAATGTGTGGCCTGCTCGAGAGCGATTCTTGTTTCTTCGACCTAATTCTGGACCGAATGTGTCACACCGTCCAGACAGGGCCGCGGTGGGCGCTTGGCAAAAAGGGGTTGACCTTGTCCTCCTTTTTGCAATAGTTTTACGAACCAGATCACGCCGCGACGGCGGCCGGTGTCGAATGTTTGTGCTCCGATTGCATGCACCGCGTAACCGGACGCCGGCGGGTGTGTCCCGTGGCTCAGAATATGACAAAATGAGGCGCTTAATGTTTGTGCCGCCGCATCCCCAAGAACAGTATTAGGGAAGAAGTAATGGCTGTGTCGGTTCCATACGTTGTCGTATTTCGCTCGTGCCGTGCCGCGTGCCACTATGACGGTAGTCTCTACTCGGTCGTAATTGGCGGGACGAGATTCGAGAAGCTAGAGGACGGCAGGCGGGCACAGAAACTTATAGGCCGTCGCCAGTGCAACAATGTTGCCGTCTATCCAAACAAAGATGGTTCCTCTGCGCATTAGTGTGGAGTGGGCCGGCACTGGCCGGCCATGCACCAATTGCACTCCCATCACTCGGTGCCGGTGTGCATGCGGGGGGGGGAGTAATCGCAAACAAACACTCCACAAACCGCATCGTTCCGCCGTCGTTCCCATTTGCCCCCTGTATCCCAGAGGAACTAGGGAATGAGTGCAATTCGCCGATAGTTTCGTTTTGTTTTGCACCGGCAAGTAGGGTAACTCGTGAGAACCTGGGTAGCTTGGGGGGATGGAAGATTTCTCCCTCTTCCACGAGTATTTTTAACGCCCAGTCGGTCTCATTTCAAGCCATCCGCGGTGCTGTCGGAGTTAGCGGTATGGTTTGAAATTTCAAACTTCAGCAGATATTTACTCCGCTCTTTTGTGTCTAGACGAAACTCACGTGTTTTGGTGTTGTTTTGATTCTGCTTCTATACGATTTGATTCCATCCGACAGATGTCTGGGGAACTTCACAGTCACTCATCGTGGAAAAGGCTTTTAGCTGGATGGAGCAACAGTAATAGAGAGTTGTCTGAACATGATGATTATTTTGGTTGAAAATAAAACCAATTAGTTGCATCATTATGGCACGTCATTTAAAGCAAGTGGAACCGTGGATTACCGATTCCACGAAACCAATTCGCCACGCATTAAAAATCCGCTGGTTTTCTGCACAACGCATGATCTGTTAAGCCTTTTTCCCACATTTGTCAAACCGCGCACCTACACGGGGGGAAGTGATACTGTGGGCACGGGTTGAGTTCATTAGTGCAGAATTAAAACGATTCCAATGCGGTGTGCTGTTGGTAGAGGGCGATGATTGGCAGGAAACCTTCTCATCATTTGATTAATCATTTCTCTATTTCTCTTGCGTAACGGCTTGTTTTGTGTTGACGTAGGAAGTGTGTGGGGTTGGTAAGCCGCCACTCAAGTAGGACGACTCAGTTTCAGAAATCAGTACTGAGAAATGAATTTGAGAGTGTTGTGGAAGTGATACGTATGTTTTGATGTTTGAAAATAATCATCAAAGAGCTTTGTTTGAATGTCCTATTTTGCGCAACATTTGTATCAGTACTTTAAATTGGTGTTAAGCGTATGTGAGCAAATTAAATTAATTTAACTATTGCCCTTTACATAGGTGTAATGGTGATAACATTCAATTTGGAGATAGACATTTCATCATGGCTTTCTAACAGCAATAACTGATCGTTAACTGATGATCGCTTGCTACTCTGATTGTGCAACTAGATATATTTAGGTAGTTATGAAAGACTATTCGCATCTTTATTTCCCTCAAAATGCTCCAACTTCTTGCCGTATTGACTACCGACTACCTCAATTGATATTTCACGAAAGCAATTTCTCGATAGAAAGCACGAGACTTTTCCATAGAAATAAAATAATCAATAAAAATTAATTACTGCTTAATGATTCCGATGCTGGAATTTGGAGCGTTTTTCTATGAAGTGAGTCAAAAATGTGCCACCGTGTAATGCTTCGCATTTGTAGCGGAAACCTAGCCGCAGCCCGACCAACTGGAAAAAGCGCCAAAACGTTATTCGCTGTTGCTCTCTGCATTTCCCAAAAAAGGAACAACTTGCACCCAACTGGAATGAGATGAAATTATCAGTAATTGATAGGAATTTCCAGTATTCTGAATTGCTGGAAAAATGGAACAGACACACATACACACCTATTTTAAAGAAACACTCTGCTAATACGTTCCGCTGAACTTACTTCGGTGGTCGCCTGTTGGTTGCGTTCTCCACACCACTCCAAACGGTTGTAGCACGGCAGCAGGAGCGGACATAGAGGAGCAATTGTGGAGGTGGAATAGAATATTGATTTCTACTTTTCTACAACACTGGTATCGCAAACTAACTCGAAACACTGATGACATTGCGCAATTTCCAAGGCACGACTCCACATCCATACCACCGATGCCTACCGAGCGTGTCTGCTCGCACTCTCTCTCTCTCTCTTTCTCTCTCGCCCCCCGAAACTCACGCTCTCTCTCTCTAATACTGTGCAGACCCTACAAGCACAAGCTGACGATTGTTCGTCAATAATTACCTCGTGCCTCCAATGCCACCCACTACCAACTCACCAGGAGACACTTATAAAGACACGGCGAAGATAGGAAGAGGAAAAGGGAGACACCCTACACGGTTAGATTTCGGGACCCAATTTATCATCGGAAACAGAGTCGGCATAAGTATATTAATTTCGCATCGAGTATTAAAAGCACACGTAAAATGGATGTCTCTGCTGTGAGTGTATGAACGAGTGTGTGTGTGTGTGTGTGTGTGTGTGTGTGTGTGTGTGTGGGCGTGTGTGTGAACGTATGGTTGCGTAGAGCATCTCTCAGAAAGGTAAATAAATGCTCGGTAACAGAGATGCGCCGCAGCAGCTGCCTATTTGCCGCCGCCTATCAGTCCTTGAGCCGAAGATATTGAAGGTTCTTTTACTGCTTCCAATGCTGGATCGTTCGATGCGCGATCTCTTCATCTCTTTCCATCAGCTCTTTGCACCTTACCGAGTCAATCACAAGTGTACGAACAGCAGCCTCCCGAGAGATGCCACACGCACCTAATTGAAAGAAACCTAAGGACTTTTGTGCGGAACTATGTAAATACAAATTAAAACGCGTTCTGGCTCGGACGCTTCTCTTCCAATTGCTCATGCTGTTTACATTGCTGGAGAAGTGGCATTGCAGAAACAGCATATTGATTGCGCGACTAGGTTTTGATCGTGTTTTGCGCGTGTCTGCGTAAGCGTAAGTGCCAACCTTGTTGTATTTTGCTGTTCGAGCAGATAATCGAAACCCTGTTGCGTCTATTGAGACGTCTGCATTCATCATCTCCGGCAAAAACCACGGATCCCACAGTCCCAAAAACTGCCAAAATCCGTAAAGTCATTGAATGAATTGACTGTTTCTACCCTTTTCCTAGTCGATCTCCTCGAAACCACTCATTCCGTTTGCCTTTCCCAGCCCTTTTTGTTAATGTAAATCGATGGTCAGGCTTGTTGCAACCTGTTAGCAAGCGGTTTCAGGCACCAATCGGCAACGGATTCATAGTCATAGTGCTGCGCTGTGTTGAGACGTCAGCAAAATCGAAGTGGCGATCGTTTGCTGTACAAGTTCGGTGTATGTGAGAACTAGCTAGTATTAACTACCACTACTGTTGCTCTCGTGAGTGCCTCTTTACTGGCAAAGCAGGCAGAAATTGGCGCGCTCCACCTGTCGTTTTCCACGCGCTGGTGTTCAAATCGACCCGCCATTAATCATACCGCCTATTTACTAGCCTAATGTCCTTCTAATGGGTCAGTTCTCTATTCCCTCCCCCTCCCGACCACCCACCTTCATCCGGTAAAACAGCCGAAACAAGTTTTTCGTTGAGTGTGGTAGTCGTAAAATAAAGAGAAACAACGTGTTACTGCAACGCTTACATATTAATATGCTACCACCGCCTAATTCTCGCTCACCCTCTCTCTCTCTCTCTTTCTCTCTTCTTTCCAGAAATGGGCGCGAGGCGCGAAACCGGGCGGAAAAGAACCGGCGAGACAAGCTTAACGGATCGATACAGGAACTTTCGGCGATGGTGCCGCACGTGGCCGAATCGCCCCGCCGGGTGGACAAAACTGCAGTGCTGCGCTTCTCGGCCCACGGTTTGCGGGTGGACTATGGTAAGAAGGGCAGGCAGGCAGGGCAGACAGGAAGTCTGCAGCAGTATGTTTTAAGTGTTACAAGACGTTCATTAACACACATTCTCTTCCCAACCATTTCGTCTTGCAGTGTTTGGCAAATCTAAACCGGAGGAAACGGTCAAACCGGAGGCACAGGACTCGCTGTTTCGCATGCTGAACGGATTTCTGCTCACGGTGACGTGCCGCGGCCAGATCGTGCTCGTGTCGCCGTCCGTGGAACAGTTTCTGGGCCACTGTCAGGTGAGTGAGAATGATTAGTGGAAGTCGTGTTTTTTTTTTGCCACACTCTGTTTTGTCACTCGTAACTTACACGAATTTGTGCGCTGTTTGAACAGATGGTAGCAACACATGATGATGGTATGCCGTAGCCGATTATTCCGTGCTAACACAACCATGTCGGGTTCGGTTTATAGCGGCAATCTAACAAATTGAAACAAATTAGCTACTGACCTAATCATTTTATATTTTTTTCGTCTGTGATATTTTCATAATTTTGCGGCTAACTTAATGTGGAATGATTATCCACATTAAGGCACTATATTTACAGATTGATTTCTTAAAATCCGTATCTATTTCGAGATTGTTTCGTCGCTATCTAATCACTTTATCTATCAGGGTTTTCTCGCTTCCATTTTTAACCAATCTTTCGGTTGTGTTGTATTGAATAACATGCGTGTCACATTTAAATATATCCATTTATAATTGGATGCGTGATATATCTATGCAAGCTCCCGCTGACAACACTGTGTCCCCCTCTCTCAGCCTGTCCCTCACGGGGGTGAAAGCCGACACAGCTTCGTTTAACTATTCATCTTTCTATCAAATAAGCAAAAAAGCTTCCAAAACAAACCACATAAAACCACCCCAAAAGCACACACACACACAAACACCAGCTGATCACAACCTTGAGTTGCATCGGAAACGATCGGACGCGATCAAGAGAGAGAGAGAGAAAGAGAACAGTCCGTTGATGAAACGCCACTTAAATTGCGTGACTAACATTGGTAGCTTGCAGCGAGATTTGGCATGTTTCTTTCAAGTCAAAAGTACAACAAAACAACAACGTTTAAACGCTTGTCGTAAAGTGAATAGACACACAAAAAAAATTGGCACAAAATGATAACTATCTTAGAGGTTTTGCAATACCGCTCTACTACCACCAATTTCCTTCGCGTGGCGTTCGGCGTTTTGGCGTATCACCCTGCACACATGCAGAGTGGTGCCGATTATCGTGCCTACCCCCCCGTTACTAGCCTCACCGAATTAAGGCTGAGATTGCTTCGTGGGGAGCGGGTCTGTCCACTGCTCTGTCCACGTGTTTGGCGTAGTTTTTTCGCTCTCTCTCTCTCTCTCTCTCTCTCTCTCTGTCTCGTTTTTGTTTTTGTGTTTTCTACGTCCGCCTCCGGTGCATCGAAACTACTAATGTTTACGACGACCGGGGCTACCTTTCCCTTTCGCGGCGGAACACATCACGCTGATTGTGGAGCTTGGCAAGGCTGCACACAACACCACACTGCTGGCAGTTGCAAACTGTCAACTCTTGTGGCGTTTGAGATGGATTTTGGGGTGCTCTGCTCCCCTTCAACCAGCCCAACAAAAAAAAAAAAAACTATAATTTAATGTGTTTTTGATTTTTCATATGTGTCGCTCGCTGTGGCATGAGAATGGAAGAGGGTTGAAATGCAATCAAAAGTAGTTTTAACGCAGTGTCTTGCCCCAACACCGCGCGATAAGTCTGTGGCAGTTTAATGTGTGGCTCCCAGGCAGCTCTGTCGGGGGGTTCCCCTTTTTTGGGGAGCTTTTGATTGCATTGCGAGCGTTACTTTCGGGCGTTGGGGTAACATGCAATGATCCGCCGTTGGCTGGTGAGCTGTTGTGTGCAGGGGAAGGGGTAGGTAAAGGCGGACATGTCAAGGAAAATGTTAAAAATTTGGAGATTTATAACTACAGCGGGTCAAATGAAAATGGACACCTGTAGACAACGTTATAAATTGAAGAAGTTTACAGTATTTTACCATTGCATTCCTATGGCTTTCCACGTCTTGGTCCAATCCAAATCAATTCCTCGCCGACTGCTCATTCAACCATGAATATAGGAATTGTAGGTGCCACACCTCGTGGAATGCAGGATCTAAAGCATTATCGGTCACTAACAGCTGACACATTGCTTCAGCTTACAGAACAACAGTCAAGAACTTGTTTTTAGGAAATTACTCAGAAGAAAGTCCACGACCCCACCATGTTTAATGGACTTGTTTAATGGTCAAAGCCATTTTTCAACCATGTCAAAATTAAACTTTTTGATATTTCTTATCCCAAAGATACTCTTATCTATTCCTGAAGAATGTCATACCAATGTCTCTTCTATTTGTTGATTTAAGTATTCCAAATCGTGACAAAATATTGGATTTCGTGAGGTGCCTCATCAGGCCTTATTTAGTGCCTTATTTAAGGTATTTGATGACATCTAGTCATCGCCAAATGATATAAGAAATAAAATAAATAGCAAAATAAATGAAAACTAGATTTTTTATTGCTTTAATGTTGGTTCTTTTCCCAGTTTTTTGCTTAATAATCACATCAACTCTTTCAGCTACTATAACCTCCTAAAGTATAAACAATTCGAGTTGCAGAGCGTGAGATCCGCAGTAGTCAAATTCGATCCCCGCAAGGGACCGCACGATTAAAAACTTGTTTTGTTCGTGAATTTTGTATACTTTATGCCAATTTTGTTTACGACTCCGATGTTGTTAATCGATCGAAAACAAATGAGACAAACAAGCGCGACAAGCCACAGTCGAAACGTCTAGAAACAGATGTGTTTGCTTTCGGAATGCTTGATGCTTGTGGTACTAGACAAACTGGTAGCTACTATTAAGTATAACACATAAAGGCGGCTACTTTTAAACCACTCTTCACTTGTCGCATGCTGACGGTGGTGGTGGCATTGCAAATGTCAAGGACTTAATATATAGAGCCGCGAACCAGCCGGCGCAAAAAAAAAAAAAATCAGCAAATCCAAACAACGTTCACAAACAGTGTTCGATCGTGTGCACCAAACAGTAGTCGATCTGAAGGAAGGCCTCCAGTGCACGCGCTTAAGGACGAAGGAACCGATGCTTGCCCCCAAAGGGGGTGGAAAGGAATGCCGCCGTGTGCTTGTGGCGGAACCATTTCCACCGCAGCAGACGCACATATTTCCACGCACAGACGCACACACACACACACACACGCACCGTGGATGCACACGGACGATTGCATCTTTATCGGGAGACTGCAACCCGCACCTCTCTATCAAGCGCCTCCCCAGGTGCCTGGGTGCTGTAGGGGCAACGATGGGGCAAACGTAAACATTCGTGACTACGTGCCTAACAGAAGGATGTCTTCGCTTGTTTGTTTACCGAGCTGGTGTGTGTGTGTGTTCACGTTTTCTCCGCCTGGTGTGTGCTACAGCCAGCTGACCACACCCGCCCAAGGTCACCGGGGGCGCATACAATTCGCGAACTGAAAGCGAAACAGCAGAGAAGGCAGCCTGTTGATTCCTTTCCTCCGATCTCTTACGGACCTTTCAGCTTTGGCGGCCTGTAAAAAGATTGCTGTAAATTTCTCCTCATGTTTTCCACAAAGCTTTGGTTGTGATACCGGTTTTTGCAACCGAGACACCAAATAAAAATGAATTCAAACACGCCAAAACGACACTGCGCGAATAACGCAAGTGTGTGCTGATTCGATTAGGGTGAACCAAAAAAACAAAACAAGCAAAACTGGCCTAAACCTGAATTGTAACATGTTTGGAATGGAATTAAAGCTGTCCGTTACGGCGGGCTAGCGATGGGTGGGTTATGTTTTATGCGTTTTTTTCTCGAAAAAACAGCATTCCCAAACACATGCTGAAACGTTTGCATAATATGATTAGCAGGAGAGATACAATGATTTTACTTCCCATTTTCCACTGCCCTGCATCGAGCAGCGAAATGTCACACCCGGTGGCGAGATATTTGTGTGTAAAGAAATTGTGCCGCTAATATATAGCTACACTTGCCCGGGGTTTGGGCCAATAGTCCCTTGCCAAACGACGAGGGGACGTGCATTGCTTTCGTAACCGGCTCGTACAAAGACGATGGCCGGAAACATCCCAGCTCATGTGGAACGGTGATTCAGTTCCATCTCGGTGGGTCGCGGTGGCACCACCAAAGCGCGCGGCCCGCAAACAACAACGCCGATTGCAAATACTTATCAACGGGCGCAAGATGATGGATTAGTGGCAATCACGGCCCTCGCTCCCATCCCCAAAAGTGCAAGAGTCCAGTCGGTTCGCTCGCTCGCTGCCCCGACCGTGTGGTTTGTCTTGTTTTTGATTAGATGCTCGGTGCTCGGGCTCTCGGTACGGCATAACGATAAGCAAAAAGGAACAAAATAATAATGTCTTTTGCGAGCGATACGACCCCAAAAAAAAGCACCTTTCATGTTTGACTGTAAGTGTGTTCACAGCTCAAGAAGACGCTACAGCGCTCGATAATGAGTATCATTTTTTATTCGATTCCGTTAATGAATTGGTCTCTCTCTCTCTCTCTCTCTCTCTCTGTTTGTCTCGACTGTTTGGCAAAATTAATCCTCCTGTTACAGCCACATTTTATTACAACATATTAAATTTCATTTTATTTACCGGTTTTATTAGGCACTTGGAAGCAATTTTGCCTCCAAACCAAAGGTTCTTTGGTACGCTCGTCCCCGTTATCAGTGTCGCTAAATGATTGTACCGGAAACATGTATTGCCGCAAAGAACAGAAAGGCGAAGAAAAATACCAAAACAAACCAATTAATCCCGTATGTTTTTTGTTTGTTTTTGCCTCACTCTTCCGATCTCGCAGACTGATCTTTACGGGCAAAATCTCTTCAACCTTACCCACCCGGACGATCATGCGCTGCTCAAGCAGCAGCTCATCCCGTCGAACCTGGTCAACATGTTCGACAACGGCGGTCCGAGCACCAGCTGTGGTGCCCCACCGGCCCTGCTTGGCTCCGGGGAGGGTGGATCCGGCACGCACGGTACCGATGGGGGCGGTGAGTTCCAGCGATCGTACGACGACGAGGAGGAAATCGACCGAAAGCTGCGGCAGGATCATCGGAGGTTTACCATCAGGTAAGAGATTTCTTTTTAACCTCAGCGACAACAGTTGTTTCACCGGTTTGCTGTTTGCTTGCGCAGGATGGCCCGGGCTGGACCGCGATCGGAAGCGACGACCTACGAGCTGGTCACGATCGATGGGTGCTTTCGGCGGGCGGATTCGGCACCGCGTGGCAGCAGCAGCAGCAGCAGCAGCTCCTCCGCCACCAAAGCGGGAGCCGCAGGGGCTGGCGGTACGGCCGGCAGTATGCAAATGATACGGCGGGTGCGGGGCCGCGACGACGCCATACCGCTGCACAGCATCAACGGGAACGATATCGTAAGTGTTTGACATTTCCCTATGCAAATGAGGTTCGCTGGGGGAAAAAAAGAACTGAATGAATGTTTTGTTTGTCCGGGTTTAAAAATAGATGTTTATTTGTTTACTTTTGTGTGCGAGGGATGTCACTATACATGTCCTTCTCGGTTGTGAAAGGTGGGTAGTGTTTGGAAATGTTTATAGACGTTTAGAGCTGCATCACCTGCTTAATAGACCACGCCCTGGCTGGTTAAAGCGCTAAGAGTACTTAATCTTTGCGCATCATGAAAGGTTGTATATGATGAGACACGGACAACTCCGAACAAGTTGAATGATCGTAATGGATCTGTTTTTGTCTTACTAGTCGATGTAAATCACCACGTCCTTCGAAGACATCCCGGCCTATTATAGGCTTTCGAGACTTATTCAGTTGCCGGATAGTTAGTGCTTGCTACGGGGAGACGGTACATTCTAGACTGGAACTCATGGTTTTTTTTACATTTGGACAGGAAATGGCACTTGTCGTTTTCTCTTCTGATATTTCAAATAACTTCAATCTTAAGATTTATACATTCGGGTCTTCTTCATGAATATTTTTTCGAGGATTTGTTGGTTTTCTGGACATCCGCAGTCATCAAACAATTCCAACTTGTCCCTATCGAGAAACGTTCCAAATAACAATGTGCTCTCTGGAGCGCCCACAAGATTCTGATCGACTCCGTGTTCGATTCCGACTCTTGCAAAAGCAGAACTACTAGTTCCACCTGGAGTCGAAGTCGTCCGCAGTCGGAGGTGGAGTTGTCCGAAGACGGAATCATCCGGAATCGGAGTCATCCAAAGTCGGAGGG
Source organism: Anopheles arabiensis (assembly GCF_016920715.1). Classification (NCBI taxonomy): domain Eukaryota; kingdom Metazoa; phylum Arthropoda; class Insecta; order Diptera; family Culicidae; genus Anopheles; species Anopheles arabiensis. Next base: position 100,655,480 of record NC_053517.1, read on the forward strand.
GTCATAAGTAGGAGTCGTTTGGAGTCTGAATCGGCCGGAGTAAGCCGGAATCAGAATCATACTAGAATTGAAGTCGCCCGGAGTTGCCTAGAGTCGATCAGTGGTAGGCCGGTATTTCATTTTTTTAAAGTTTTTTTTTCGTTTATTGCTTTGCCGAAGTGAAGAAGAGATGCTTTGTGTGTGCACTTCGTAAACAGGCCTTTGTAGCTTAGCGAATACTACAATGTTTTGCGACAGCATCCTTGCTTGGTCCATCTCTAGCCCCGACACGCACCTACTGCGATTCCGACCAACTCCGGATGACTTCGACTCCGGACGACTTCGACTTCGCATGACTGCAACTCCGGACCACTCCGACCCAGAACGAATCCGAATCCGTCTTTGGAAGACTCCGATTTCGAGTGACTCCAACTCCGTATGAATTCGACTCAGAATGACTTCAACTCAGACTCCGGATGATTCTTACTCCGAGTCTGGATGACTCCGACTCTGAATGATTCCGACTCCGGATGATTCCGACTCCGGACGATTTTAAATGGTTCTGGACGGCTCCAAATAGTGTTGGTTGGAACTACCTTCAGGAGTCGGTTCCGTCATTTTAGAAGTCTGATTGGAGTTGACTCGTGATTTTTGCCAACTCTACTCATCACTAGTATGTACCATAACTAACCCTTCAAAAATGACCAATAATCAACATCATATTGTAGCTACATATCGTACACTGTAAAGACTATTCGGCTATATGCTATATACTATATACTAACAGTCTACACCACTTCACTCTCCTTGCCATCCCTCTTCGTTTGCAGGTTCTGATTGCTTTAGCGCGTGTGATGAAGGTGCCATCTATCTGTGATCGATTGATTGAGGCTTGCAAATATGAGTACAAAACACGTCACCTGATCGACGGCCGGATAGTGCAGTGCGATCAGCGCATCTCGATAGTGGCCGGCTACCTGACCGACGAAGTGTCCGGCCTGTCCCCGTTCACCTTTATGCATCGGGATGACGTCCGATGGGTGATAGTAGCGTTACGACAAAGTGAGTTGACTAGGTGTTGGCTGTTTTTCTTCTCATCTCTTTCCATTCTAACTGTTATTTTTTCGTTTTCATTCTTTTCCACCTCCCTCCAGTGTATGACTATAATCAAAACGGCGAATCCTGCTACCGGCTGATGTCGCGCACCGGGGACTTTATCTATCTGAAGACGCGCGGCTACCTGGAGGTGGATAGCGATACCAAAGTGGTGCAGTCGTTCGTCTGCATCAACACGCTCGTGTCGGAGGAGGAGGGCCAGCGGCTGGTGCGCGAGATGAAGCGCAAGTTCTCCGTGATCGTCGACAAGGTGGAGCTGCCGGACGAGAGCGGCGAGCCGGTGGTCGAGAACCCGAAGCAGATCGAGGAGGCGGTCATGAATCTGATCACCAACCTGCAGCCGGACAGCGAGGACAAGCTGCTCAACACGATGCCGGCCTCGCCGGCCAGCAGCATCAAGTCGGGGTACGGGGAGGGTGCCCCCCTCGCGATAGTGGCACCGGAGAAGAACTCGGTCAAGTCGGCGATCGTGAAAAGCATCAACGTGGTGTCGATTGCGGCGAAAACGATGCGCGAAGGCCGCTGCTCGTCCGTGTCGGGCGGCGACTGGTCCCCGATGGGGGGCGATCAGCAGAACAGCAACGGGAGCAGCAGCACGGCCAGTAGTAGCGTCAGCACCGGCATGCCCAGTCCGTCCCGATCGGCGTTTGCCGATGGCATTGGTTCGCCACCACCGCCACCACCACCACCTCCATCGTCGCTGTCACCGGGCGGCGTGCAAAGGCCCACGGTGCTGCAGAAGCTCGATCCACAGCTGTCGGAGGAAGCGGCGGCGGTCGGTGCGAACGTGGAGCAGCGCGTGCCACCGCTGCCCAACTCGCAGCACTACTTCACGCAACCGTTCTCACCGTCGGGCGGTACGACGCCCGTGCCGGTATCGCTGCTCTCACCCGCCTCGTCCCACTACAGCCAGCGCAGTGCGCGAAGTCCGTACGGTGGTTGTGGCAGCGGCATTGCTTCCCCTCCGGCCGCAATACACGGTGGTGGTAGTCGAACAACGACCGTGCTGAAGCGAACGTACAGCAACAGCAGCATCAACAGCTTAAACTCGCTGGACAACTATGGCGATGGTGGTGAGGCTGGTACGGGCGACAGTGGCAAGCGGGCGAGGATGCATGCGCTGGGCAACAGCGATCTGGCCAACTGCTTTAGCGATCTTATCAACCCTGGCTCTGGTAAGTGGCGACAAATTAGCTCACATGCTCAGCAAGGATAATTTGAGCTTTCAACTTTCACCTGTAGATCTTACATCGCTGCTGCCGAACTCGTTCGAAGCGCTCGATCAGTCTTTGCTGACGATGGAAACGACGACGACCATCATACGGGACCGAGTGAGCGGCTACTCCAGCTTGCATGAGTCGCAAAATCGGTTGGATCGAATAGTGGTGCGTAACGAAGGGCGGACAGGCAAACAGGCACCAATTAACTCTCTTTATCTCCAACTCCAGGAAGAGCATCAGGAGCAGCGCGAAATGTTACAGTCAATTCAGCAAGAGTACCAGTTGCAGATGCAGTCCAACGGGACGGGGAGCGATGCAATAGAGGCGGACAATGGTAGTGTAGGTGGTGGTGGTGGTGGTGGTGGTGGCGATGAACCGAACGGAATGCTGTGCAATTCCCTCAGCCAAAGGGTCAGTACGATCACCAGCACGATGGCGGCCGCCGCCACACCGTTAATGATGCCTTCCGTCATCACGTCGAGTGTTGGGCAGCAGCAGCAGCAGCGGACGGCTGCAACGGGGAGCGCTGGACCGGTGGCTGGCACTGCACGATCGGAAAAGGATGCAGGGAGTTAATGTTCATCAATTCGAACGATCCTTTTTCGCCGTTGGCGCTGTAAATCTCATCACAGAACGTACTTTTCGTCCAATGATTGGACACCTTTTTTGCTCCGGTTTTTAGTTCTTCCCCTCTACCCCGACTACTTCCACTTGCTTCCGTTCGTGGATTTAGTTTTTATTTTACCTTTCTATTACACCATTTCTTTTCGCTTGCAAACAACCACCGAGGTGCAAGAGCGAACCCGTCGTGCGAACATTTTTACCATGGGAAAAAGGACGTTTGGTGCATAAACGCAACAAACGTTGGTTGTTATTATTTCGAATAGAAGCGAACAGAGGAGAAGGAGAAAGTGCTAACGAGAATGGGTTTTAGGAACGTTGTAAACGTGCAGAATGGTGGCAAACTATTCAATACAGGCTCAATGTTGGGTGATGGATCTTTCTCCTTTACCCCCTTTCCTGCTGCTAAAAAGCAAAACATTTTAAGTCAACGAATTCAAACAGGTCAAACAAACAAACAACGGCACGGATGTTGATGAATGTTGTACATATTTATACACACCATGTATATTTACATGAGTTTTTTTTTTTTTTTGGGAAGTGATGATATAAAGTATTCTCTTATGCGTTAGTGAGTGCGAGAAGCTTGGTTTTCTCGCTTAGGAGACACTGAATTCCCTTTATGTACCATACCCTTACACCATTTCGGACCAGCTCTGTGACGTGAATCCAAATTATTGTTGTGCTAGAGTTGGTAAACCTATTGGCGTGTGCGTCGTCGGGGGAGCGTGTTCTTTCCAAAACGTGGAGTGGTCCAACGTCCAACGACGACGCTTGATTACACACTGACACACACACACTTGTATAGGATTAGCAAACTGTTTCCGTTGTAGGCTAGGGTATAATTTGGAATAGGAAAAGCTCTATGAGGTGCGGATGTGTGTGTGTTTTGTGTGCAAACGGTAAGGAGAAGAGATTTCGTGTCTAGTTTTAATTCGTTTACCCATGCGGACGCGTGATCGAGTAAGGTATGGTTTTGTTTTTGCTAGCGTTTAAAAATGTGTAAAATTCAACCCACTCTTCATCCCGGGAAGAGCAACGGGTATGCTGTGTGTAAAATACCGTATACCATAAGTCCCATACGAATGTAATTTATCCAACGCACGGAAACCAGGTCTTCATCCGGGGCACAGCTTGTTATACAACTGGAAGAAAGCGATATATTTTTATTGTTTTCCTTTATTTGTTTTGTTTTTAAAAAAGAGAGAAAGAAACGAATGTGTATGTGTGTGAGTGTGTGAGAGAGAGATAGAAAGGATAGTAAAATCGTTTAATAAGAAGTTTATTTAGACGCTGTTAGGACGGGTGTTTAATAGTCGTTGGATAGGCGCGGGCGATCGCCGAATACACAAAGAAACAAGTTACTGATACTGATGCTAAGGTGTAATTAGTAGAATTGGAACAAAGTTACTTTTTATATGTAGGTGTGCGTGTGTATGTGTGAATGTGAATGTGTGTGAGAGTGTATTGAAGCTAAATAAGGGGCAAAAGGCATATAGAGGCGAAACAAAATGAAAAAAAGCCGTGGACGTCACAAAAATGTCCACCTCTTTTTTTAATGTTTCCGTTGTGTTTGTTGGTGTGTGTGTGTACGAACGAATGTATGCAGCGAAAAAAAAACCTGGTCAATTCCAGCAATTGTGTAGTAGGAGTTATAACAAATTAAAATAGAAGAAAAAGGGAAAACTAAACCATACTGATGTAACGATTCTGTGCCTGCCTGCTAGAAGAGGATCGAACGGGAGAGAAAGGACAGCACAGGAAGCAACTCAATATGACTATGATATTTATTTTACCTTTTGTTTGTTTGTTTGCGTATTTACCTTTTTAATTTCAAACTCATGCTCACACAGAAATTGGGAAAGTTGGCAGTTTGAAATACAAATCAAGCTAGATGTAACCACTTTAATTCAGGAGCAGAAAAAGGGAACAGGAAGTATAAGCAGAGGATTAGTTGTGAGCTATTTGTACACCGATTAATTAGCCTTATAAGATACAAACACAGACACGAACCCACACACACACACACACATCGAAACATGATATTCTGAGGCAATATTAGTTAAAACAGCTCAGTTGTAGTGATTTTAGAGAAGGTTAGCAATTCACAAGGGCCAATTCATTGTCATTCAGAGTGGCAAACGGCAACACAAAAACACACAGGAAGAGAGAGAGACACTCCAAGCAGGAAGCAATGTCCCTCCAACATTTGGCAGTGTCCTTCCTTTGAGTGGGATTGTGTGGCCATTTGTCGGCCTGCTGGCAGAACGAGTTTCTTTACCTTATTCTATTCCATTTTCCGTTTTTCCACAACCCGGCCAAATTAGGGCAGCGGTTCCGAAGGTATGCAAGCAAACCAAAAGAGCAAAAGCAAAACAAGAAGAAGACAAAAAACAAACAAACAAAGCATGTTTTACAACAACTACAGCAACAACAATAACACTCAAGAAAAGAATAATAAAAAGAGAAACACAATACCAATTGAACAAAAGAAGAGCAAAACACAATCATTAAATAGAGAAGATAGCGAAGAACAACAACAGCAGAAAAAAAACGTTCCGAAAACAGTGTCATCAGAATATAACGAAAAGGGGAAAGAAAGAAGATAAGTACGCGTTTGACTTTTTCACAGTTATTTATTTGCTTGTACATGGTTGCACTAAACATTATAGGCTTGCTTCGCATCTTCTTCTTTCTTTTCTTCTTCTACTTCTTCTTCTTCATCATCTTCTTCCTTTTCTTCTTTTCTTCTTCTTATTATTCCTTTTCTTCTCCTTCTTCTTCTTATTCTTCTTCTTCTCCTTTTCTTAGCATTCGCTATCATCTCCCAGGCCCTTAGACAAAACATACATTGCACTTTAACGCTCATCTTTGCTTGGCGTTCGATCTACTTAAGGGGCAGAATTGCCACCTAAAGGATCAACACTCACACAAACGCAGCTAACGGATACAAAGACACTTTTCCTCCATCGACATTCCCTCCTTCCCTGATATCTTTCCAGCAACTGACTCTCCTCTTTCTCTTTCTCTCTTTCTCTCTCTCTCTCTCTCTCTCTCTCTCTCTCTATCTCTCTATCTCTCTCTCCCTCTCCCCCTCTCTCGTACTCTCGCTATTTCACGAAAATTTCCACTTCCATTGGTTGTGCAATTAGAAAGTTCATTTGTTTCTTCTGTTTTGTGTTGTTCCTGTTGGTTACGTGCCTTTTCTATTTGCTGCTGTTGGTATGCTTTGCACGAAAAAGACCGTATTATTCAACCACAGGCGCTTGCAAATACAGGCTTACGTTGCTATATGTATGCATGTATGTATGTATATGTATAGATCCATTAATCAGTGTGTGTTTTGTTTCATAGTGTTAGTTTTAGTAGCTGCTTCCCGTGCTTCCATCGTTCTAATGTTATTGTTCCAGATTGTGTTTGCTAGGAGGAGAGTTACAAGATTAACAAGTTTTTATTGCATGTTTTTTTTCTCCCGGCGCTTCAACTTAAGCCGGCATGGTTTTTGCGTAATGAATGCGCCACTGTGTGTACTGTTTAAGTTGTGTAAATGCTTCGCAATTTATATACCTTTGGTGTGTGTGTGTGTTGTGTTTATGTTGTGTACAATGTTAATAAGTGTGCATTGCCGCTCCGGAAATGAGTACAGTAGAACGACAACGGCACGATTTTCTTTTCTTTTGTTATCGATTAGAGTTTCTTATGTTGGTTTTTGTTCCTTTTTTGTGTATTTTTTGTTTTGTTTTGTTCACCTTCTCTTTACCTCTTAACGTGTTACTACTTCTTAGTTGCTTTGTTTTGTTTTTGTTTTTCATTATGTTTTCTTTTTGTTTTGTAGAGTATTGTTAGCTGTGATGCCTGTGAGAAGCGGATGTACGATTTAACTATAGTAAATGTTGTATTTTGCCTGGTTCCTTCGTTCCCTGCGGCCCCAAAACGCGCGAAATCACTGCTAAAGCTTTCCTGCGACTCTGCACAACTCTTGCCCTACTCTAGCTGCTTTGTTCGTTCGTTCTGTGTAAAGAGTGTAAAGTAAAGAGTTGGGAGAGAAAAAACCTCCAAAATCAAAACACACGCAACACCAACCGACTGCCTAGAAAGGGGCGGCTTGTAACGTTCGCTTCGCGTATAGTTTTGTGTGTGGGTAGGACTTTTGGAAGTTTAAAGTCACCGGGAGATCTTTAGATTTGTTTTTCCACAAACACAACATAGGGAAAGAGAGTTATTTTTTGGTTTGTTTTGAATTTTGCAAATTTGCCTCTAAACGCTGCTCTAAAACGTGTTGTTACCCAGCGGCACTGCCAATAGGAGTTTGCGTTAGTTTTGTCTTGCATGGAAGAAAAGCGACTATATCTTACACGAAGCATTAGATTTTTCACGTTTCATATACTTTGTATTCGATCATTCCTAAGCCTTTTCATTTTTTTTGTATTTATTATATCATTTTCTTTTCATTTCTTAACTTTCTCTCTCTCTCTCTCTCTCTCTCTCTCTTTCTGTGCTATAAATATAGAGTTTGCTTTTCCTTCTCTTAACAGCATTCCATCCATTTCACGAGCGTGTATGTGAGTAGTAGTGTTAGATCAGCATTGAATGAAGTATATTGTTACTAATATCGCTTGCATTAGTTTCAGGTTTTGTATGTTTGTTTTTTTTCTCGTCTTGCTTTTCGATTATCTATCTTTCGCGATGACAAGTTTCTTCCATTTTAACTACCAGTATGTACAGAGAACTAAACATGCTGAAAGAGCAAAGAGCAGAAGAAGATGATGATAAACTGTTTGTGTGTTAGCTTTCAAAAACTCGAAACAGTATAGAGTTAAGGAAAAGTTGTAACCATCTTGCCCGTTCTACCAGGTTCAAGTACCTTGCCTGGTGTTCATGTACCTAATGCTGTTTTTTGATAGAAAGTTAACATGAGCTGCAGCTCCGCCAAAAACCGAGAGAGCCACCGTGCCCTACTCGTCCTCCGTTGTGCATTTACCTACATACGTCGTATAATTTGCCGTAGAAAAAGCGAAAAAGTCTGCTCAAACTATGCCTTTCCGGAAAAAACCGTTACAAATGTGCTACAAAGCCACATATGAAGTATTGGGGAGGGGTTACGGAAAGCGTGCGATTAAACGTCTACACTCTGGTCGACACTGCTTCTCGGTCACTAAAACAGCCAATTTGAGAGTAGCGCCAATGGAACGGCAAAAAAGCGCGATCGAAAAGCATGCCCATACTCTACATACGCACTCCCAACACTACACACAGGGTAAAACATAAACAACATAATGCTAACTAACGAAGCACACCATCCCCACTGGCGGGAAGCAGGGATTGTGAGACTCTCGTCTCGGCTGCTTTCTAACATTGAGATACTTTTCTTTGGTTTTGCATTGGTTTTCATGATTTCTTTAATAGCTAAACTGAAGGCCCCTTATGAGCAATGTCGAAGGGCTGATACTACTACTACTAAAACTGTACAAAAAAGCTTGACGGGTTGAAGAATGTCTAACTGAAAGGAAAACCCTCGGGAGTGCAAGAGTGAAAGAAAGTTTGCTCCTTGGCGGTGGATCCAAGCCCAGTTCTAGTTGCAATCTCGCTGGCTCGCTTAGTCTATGTAGATGTCCTCTATCGGATATGCCGTCTCTATGAACTTCTGGTAGAATCTCTGAAAAGCTCGCCTGAGAAGATACGCGGACGGATCATGGTGTTAGCAACAATCAATAGATCTTCCTTTGCCGTTCACAGATTGTCCAACTTACCCGACCGCCTCCGCAACCGGGCGGGTCGACTCGGTACCCTGGAACACGTGGCACGCGAACCGCTGCACCGTCGGATGCTTCGTGATGAAGCCGATGTAGCGATGATCCCTCGGGTGAAACGCACAGAACGACACGTTCTTCAGCGAGTAGAAGTAGTCTATGCAAGGGCCTTTGGATTTTTTGTTCTGCAAAGGGAGGAAGAAAAACCAACATACAAATTAGCTCCAAAAAACGTAACAATAATGTCGTGATGTCATGAGAGTGTCTAAACTTTTGAGCGCTACTAATGTACACATTTTTATTGCAGACCCGCTGCTGTTTCTTAACGCTCGATAAGCGGCTTTACCATGTGGAACTTATTTATCACCTAATTGTATCGACACACATACTAATGTGTAGTTTCTAATCCACACTAGTGGTGTGCTCTCTAGAGCGCATCGAAGACTTCAATCCGACTCCAGTTATTGTTATTCCGATTGCAACTCCGGCAAAATCTGTTTCACTAGTTTCGCCCGGAGTCACCGGGAGTCATCGGGAGGCGTCCGGAGTCGTTCGGAGTCGCCCGGAGTTGGCCTAAATCGGAGTAAGAGATGAACTTCCTGTTCTCAAAATATTGCACTGGCCGTCCTAGGATTACTTCAGACGACTCCATATGACTCCAGATGATTCCGGACGATACTGGATGACTCCAGATGACTCTAACTCCTGACACCTCAATATGACTCCGGACTACACCTGATGACTCCGGAATACTCCGAACGATACTGAATGACTCCGGATGACTCTAACTCCGGACAATTCCGAACGATACTGAATTACTCCAGATGACTCTAACTCCGGACAACTCCGGCTGACTCTGACCAACTCCGGACGACTTCGAAAGACCCCGGACGATACTGGATGACTCCGGATGACTCTAACTCCGGACAACTCTGGCCGACTCTGGCCAACTTCGTACGACTTCGGATGACTCCGGACGACTCGATATGACTCCGGACGACACCCGATGACTCCGAAAAACTCCGGACGATACTGGATGACTCCGGATGACTCTAACTCCGGACAACTGTGGCCGAATCTGGCCAACTCCGTAAGATTTCGGATCACTCCAGATGACTTCAGATGATTCCAGATGTTTCCGAACGATACTGGATGCCTCCGGATGACTCTAACTCCGGACAACTCCATATGACTCCGGACGATACTGGATGATTCCGGATGGTTCTAACTCCAGACAAGTCTGGCCGACTCTGGCCAACTCTGGACGACTTTGGATGACTCGGGACGTCTCCAGATGACTCCGGACGACACCGGATGACTCCGACTCGGGATAACTCTAAACAGCTCCAGATAATTCTGGGCGGAACTACCTTCCGGATTTGGTTCCAAAATTTTCGGAGTCGGTTCGAAGCCGACTCTGGAATTTTGCCAACTTTGCCCATCACTAATTCACATGTATAATACTGCGGCCTGTCGTGTTATCATGCCTCAAAATGACTCAAATTGCATGCCTCTTGCACGCGCTTTTGAAAGACTCAAACACACACACGCACAACATACTCACCCGCGATCGATCCACCATCCTCAGGCCCTGGTCCGAGATCTCCAGTATGCACGGCTGCGCCTTGGGCGACTCCGTCCCATTGCCGACAATTTTCCGCACCGCCTGGCAGACGACGCCCGTACCCTTGTGGGCCATCGTTTCGACCGAGCCGAGGTACCCGAGCAGATACCGTTCGCGCTTCATCTCGACCGAGGTCGGATCGAAATCGTTGTAATCCAGATCGACGGCGTACGCCGAGGGAAATATACCCTGCCGCCCGGTGCGCAGATTGACGCCCTCGCACCACAGATCTTCCGCCTCCTTCTGCACGTAGATCGGGTCGCCGATCTCGATCTCGATCTCATCGTGGTGCCGCGGGATGAACTTGTGCAGGGCCCGGTGCGTCGCCTCCAGCATCTCCAGCTGGCTGTACGGGACGCCACCGTACGGCGGGGGAAACGGGGACGTCACCGGCGACACCGGCTGCACTGGCGGTGGGGACATGCTCTTGTAGTCGTTCGGCGAGTGGGCCGTACTGTGCCCGCTGTCCACGTCGCCCAGGCTCTGCAACCGTTCCGAGTCCGGGCTGGAGTCCTCGTCCAGCAGGTAGCTGCATTTGAGCGCGAGCAGCGAGCTCTGCTTGAAGAAGGTCGTGCCGGGCTGGTGGTGATGCGATGCCGGGTAGTGATGCGGTGCCCTTCGGCTGCTGGCACTCAGCTCGTCCGCCAGTGACGTTTGGCCGGCGAGCAGCTGAAGCACGGAAGCTGTAAAATTTTGCAAAAGTGTATGTTAAACTAACGAATCGAGTTCACAACTGGGTAGGTGGCACGGGGACTTACATTTACGATTTTTCGGAATCTCCGGCAGCTTGCGCCTTCGCCGCTCGACCTGTCCCGGGATCCAGGGCAGCGAGCTGGTCCTTGCTAGCTGGGAGCTGCTGCTGTTCGTCGTGGTGGTTGCATCACTCGTCACGGAAGCACCGCCGGCCCCAGCCTGACCCAAGTTCACCGCCGAAGGATGCTGCTGGGAATGCGCGTCTACGTCAGCCGTACCTTTCCCGTCGACCGTGTGTGGCGTAAGGTGCAGCTGCAGCAAGCTTTCCGGCCCAGAACCAGGCGCCGTCGTTGCCGTCACCACCAGCAGCTCATCGTCACCATCGGAACCGTCCGAAGGCTTCCGGTGCGTCGTTACGACCGTCCGCAACCCATCGCCAAGCTCGTCGTCCTCGCCGGTGCTGCTGCTGCCACTGCTGATCGTGCTAATCGTCTGGATGAGCTGCTGCGTCTTGCTCGGCGTTCCCTTCAGCACTGAGTCGACCGTCGTGCCGGTGTCGCTCGCCGACAGTGGCCCATCCTCTTCGTGGTCCGACGAGGCGTCGCTCTTGGAGGAGGGCGTATCGTCCAGATCTAAATCTGCCACCAAGCTGCAAACGAGAAGCACACAGTGTAATTAGTTTAGTGCGAGAGAGAGAGAGATCTGCTGCTCCAGTCGGCTGCAATCGAGGTGGAAAATTTGTTTGCTAAATCGCATTAAAAGTGTCCTCCTCAAAAGCCAATCTAATGGGAAGATGTGCAGTTGACCCCATTGCTTTTGGGTCGATTTCAATTGTCTGGCTGCTGCCAGCGACACGAACCCGGAGGCTTCTTTTTTAATAGACTCCAGCACTGTCCAAAATGTCAGGTTCGTAGTCGAGTCGAGCGTGAAAAATGGAGACCCGAAAGGAGCAACAAAAAAACGCCGATTGGAGCCGTTTTGGGTAGGATACCGCATCCCATAAAGACCTCCGCCCCCCGGGGTAAGAGTATTGATCGGATTTTATCTTCCGCTTGTGACATCACTGTGGGTAAGTGTGTGTGTTTTTCTTTTCATTTTTTCCATTCTATCTCACATCCATGTCCATCCATCTTGCAGGCAACCGTGTCCGTTCTTTCTTCAACGCAATTATTTCGACGCCGGCATCGTAAAGCCATCGTGCGATGATCTTGGATCCAAGGGAGGAAAGACCTCTACGTCCATTGCACAACTTGCTTCCTAATGAAGGTTTATTGGAAGAAGACACACACACACACCCACCATCCGGAGACGAAATTCGATTAACTTTAGCACCCTTAGCACTGGCTGTTTGTTAAGAGCGTTACGCGGAAAAATAATGCCCCCCAAGGACGCGAGCCCAATGTACCCCAAGAATGATGGTTCCGGGCCGGAGGGCTTCTGTTCTGTGTCACTCGCATGTGTGTGATTGACGACAATTGACAGAAAACAGTTGCTTATGTTGCAAGAAAAAGCATAAAAGAGCTCTAATTGATTGTTGTCTCTTTCGGTTCGGAGTGAAATAAATGCAACATTAAACTGAAGCAGGATGACTTACAATGTTGATGCAGAAACCGCTTTCCCTGCCTGCACAACCTATGACCTTCCACCGTAGCCGGCTGTCCACTTGGACCCTATTTGTTGATTAAAAACCCCCTGAGCACTAGCACCAGCGAGTGTCAAACGTGACTCATTAGCAGACACAGGGAAAGCAAGCTGCAAGTGCACGTGCACGTCCTCCGCTTTCTCACTCATTAACCTTCCCGTGTGCCATTTACATACAAAAGCGAGTGAGTGGACGAAGTAAGCAACATGAAGTAGCAAAAAGTAAGCAAGGAAAGTGCAGTTTGTGTGTTTGACAAGGCCTTTCTCTTCGCTGGCGAAGGTGCGTGTGGCGATGGTGACACGCTTCTTCTATTTCTATGCCCATTTGCAAGGGGCCTCCTCATCGTCAGGCAAGTCATCTCTTACTTATGCCTCATCATAAAGAGTGCGCTGTTGTATTATTCTCTCCGGGTCTAGTTGCTGTTTTTTTTACAACTGTCCGAAGCATCCCGTCTAAATACAGCAAGGCGGATGTCACACAGAACGGTACCCCGGAAGGCCAACGCTGAAGGCATTATTAAAGGCATCCTTTTCATCCCAACACGGGTCTTTCTTTTCTCTTTTTTTTTGAAGTACAAAAAAAAAGGATAAAAGAGAGAAATGTAAATAGTTTGCGTCATGCAGAGGATGTAGAAGGATGAGAAGTAGGAAAGAGCGAGGCTATTTTTAGTCAACTTCGTTCACAAATCACAACGGATCATGTCCACGAATAAGAGTAGGCCTTGGACTAACGCGGCGCTTGCCCATCCGTTGCCAATATGAGATGCGAACAACATGACAACATGACACGAGCGGATGGCCTTTTGCACGTCAAGTGTCGAAATCTTTGCACGCTCAATAAAAGGCAAAAACATCCTCAAGGAAATTAACGCACACACACACACGGACACACGGACGCGAATACACCTGTGGTGAAGAAGAGTAGGCGACGACACGTACACAAAGCGGGCAGATGTTATTGCATCCATCAGCGCTCGGCCCAGGCAACTGATACGCAAAACTTCGGCCCAAAGAGGGGATTTTTCCGCATCCGTCACACGGTTTCTTTATGCATCATCATGTCGCCCCGTCGTACACCTTTGCCTTGCCCCCCATACGCTCCTTTTGCCGCACCGTGTGTCAAGGATGGGGCAAATGGCGTGCCGCTGGGTTTCCTTTGCTTATTCCAGGCAATGGACTGATTTGAAGCACACAATCACACACACACACACACATACGTTTTGCTTTTCCAGATATGCACACACACACACACACACAAGGACGGCGGAAACCAAGAGGGGAGGAGAAATAAGGCCACAGCTCCGTCGTCACCTTCAACCGTTGAGTGGAAGTTTAACAAGGTGCAAGGAAATTATAGGCTCTGGGTAATTCGGTTTATTTTCCTTCGTTGCTCCACACCGCCCCACTTCCTGTCTAATCGCTTCCTTGTAACATGTAGCACACACACACACACACACATACAGACTTTACTTACGAGTAGAACGGTGCGGGAGCCTTTCGGAACGTTGGCAACGCGTCCAGATTTTGACGGAGCTCCTCAAACTCCGTGTCGGCCATGGTGGAAGGTGGGTAGTGTGTAAATTATACCAAGCTGGACACACTATCGAACACGGGCACACACGAACTCTGGTCGTTGGGTAATATTTTGCTACACACACACAATCACACACACTCTTCAGGAGTGAAAAACGATAAAGCCTGGCACACTAGATCGAGCCATCGGAGCGCAAGCGATTTGCAAGCGATTTTCACCAAACACCAACACACCCTGTTTCAGCTTCTTGGCAGCAGCACCACGGAGGGGGACTCTTCCAACAAAAAAAAATCCCCCACTGGTCGAGTCCCTGCTGTTGCTCCCCCTCCCACTTGCTGCGGGGAGTGTGGCCGCAGCAAACCAAACCACTGGACACAATTTCTGGCACAATTAATCGGGACAAACTTCAGACAAAGTTCTACTAGTGCGCGAGGCTGTACATCTTCGACGTGTGATGGCCGCACTATCTACTCTCTGCAGGACGAGCAAGCCCTCACGCAATAATAGGCTCTCGCTCTTTTGCGTGTGTACCTGCGCGCTCTCTCTCTCTTTCTCTTCCTCTCCCAAACTAGAAACGTTTGACGTTTTCCAAACGCACCATCATTTTCCACAGTTCCCCCGTTCGTAGTAGAAGAAGCCCCGCGAGTGGTAACAGTCCACAAAACTCATGCGATAGAAAAACAGAGCAAAAGAAAGATAGAAAGAGAGGGCTAGAAAGCGAGAGAGATTATCCCTGCTGGTGGTGACGTTTTTTCCACACCTTGTAGGCAGGAGCGAAAGGGAGCGAAGCGTTTTTTGCAAGGATTTTCCCGTGCGCCGCCGAAGTTGAGAGTGAGAGTGTTTTGGTGCTGCCCTCCGGTAAACCACCATGTGCCAGGCGCGCCGTTTGCGTATCGATTATGGCATCGCGGCAAAGGGGAATGCTGCGCACATGCGCAGCATGTCGGTTTGAGCGTTTCTAATCCTTCGTCCAGGGCAGGAATGGTGTGCAAGGGATTTGTTTTTGAGAGACCTGGACGAGTGTCAGGTGACGGATGACTGGTTTTATGGGACGTTTGCTTGTTTTGAATGGGGTAAAGATGTTGAAGTTTGTCACGGACGATGACGTAAATTGGGGTTTGAATTTGGGCGCAGATAGTCGTTGCTATAAATATGGTATCATTTTGAATTTGAATTTATGATACTCAGTTAAGTGACAAATAGCATTCGATACTTTATTTATCAAATATCAAGGAAGATGGAGACTTGCGATTTGTACTTCTGGAACCTCCTTACAGAAAAAAACTCAGGTCCGCATGGTCTTAGTCTATTGATATCTTTTACAATAATGAACATCGCAATTTGTAAAGGTAATGTCCGATTAACAAGCTACTTGATGTTATAATAGTTACATTTTAACGTTAGAAGTATTACAAGTGTGAGCAAAGAATTTCTTTTTCTAAAAGAAGAAGACTTTTAAATTCTGATCCCATAGCGGTACAAGGCCGGATCCTGAATCCGTATTTGCTGTGGTGCTGATCTTCCATTCGTATTGGTCTTGGATCCAAACCATTATATTCTGATTCTGAGTCCATATCAGTCTAAGAACCGGTACCCAAGCCATATCGATGTTAGGACTTATCCTCTAGACCCTATTGGAACTATTTCTGGGCGAATATCGATTCTGTGGCTGATACTGATCCCTGCTGACTGTGAAACTGATCTTGAACCTATGCCGTTCTTGATACAAATTTCATTAGGCTCCAGGAAGGTATTTCAAACACATACCCTTTTACGATATAGATTCTAGAAACTCTAGAGTAGATGATAGAAACCGATCTAGAAGCTGATTCTAATCATCTACTACTCCTAAAACCTACTACCAGTCCTATAACCTACAACCAGTCCTGATCCTAGATGCCGAACACATACCATTTCTGGATGTGATCTCGAACCAATACCTACTCTGTGTATCAGTTTTTATGCAAATCTGTTCTACAACTAATCCCAAGTCCATAGCTGTTGTGGAATTGTTTCTAAACTAAACCCGTTCTCAGAATTATTCAAGGAACTGCAAAGCCCGATTGATTCTCTTAGTATTCTCTTGATAAATCCAATCTAAAAACATGACTTGGAAAGGCCTCAGTCATGGGATGAAACGCATACTAGTGCTGTTCCTGAACTGATATATGTGCAAAAATGAACTCGAAAATGAACATATTAAAACATCATTAATTCATTTTACAAATATCTCGTTTATAAGACTAAAATCTTCCAGTTAGAAATGATTCTAAACCGAATGATCAACATTCATCTTTCCAATTTTCATTATTCACAAGCGTTTATAACAGTTCACATAGTGCCAATAGTGCCTAGAGCTGCTAAAGTCCTTCTAGCAATGTTGAAGTGGAAATTTTGACAATTATTGTAGGTCTTTCTTACGGTCCTACTTTTCGATGACTTAAGTTCCTGCTGTTAAACTCCAGGGATTTAGAATGATTTGCAAAGTTTTATATAAAATCCTGAAACGTCATGCATGAAGCGTCCCAACGATCGTGTCTCATTTGCTCTATATGTGACAGTCATCTGTGCATGATGTGGCAGCTAGCGCGTGTTAAACAGTCATTGAACGGAACATTGGAGGTCTCGTTACTCTGATTAATTTGTGCGTTTTGGGAAAACCGTTCACAAGTCTTGTTGGAAATAGGCTACAAATTCTGTAGTGCAAATCAGTTGCTTTGTTTCTCTTACATCATCAAGCCAACCAAGGGTTTTGATGAAAGATTTACATCTCTAAGCCGCTTGTAATGTTTCTTAGTATGAGAAGTTGAAAATTCTCTCCAACAAAGCGTAAAAGAGGTCCGTTTTTTATAAAGAACGCCTTTCAGTTTACATATCCAGCTTGGTAGCATTCAAGGATCATCAATCAATGAGGGGTTCGTTAAGAAACCTTTCTTTCCTCACTTAAACGGACAAGGCATAACGGCAAGGCTCGCCAACCAGTTGATTCCGCACGAAATAGTGAACCACATCTACACAGCCCCAGCTTGATGAATATATTCATGAATTAGCGTTTATCGCACGTCCTACGCGTTCCTCACGACTATCGCGGAACGATCCACCAAGAAGTCGTTACATTAAGTGCATCCACTGGATACTGAACAGTGTGAACGGGCGGTAGGAAAGGGAACGGAGTTTATCTCCTGCTCCTGTCAAATCAAAGTCGTCGATCGATCTCACACCCTAAAGCCAACCTGTCGCTGACGCTGAGCAGGAAAGAAATCAGTAAAATCAACTCGCAATCTCTCAGTGCGCTTTTCCTTTCCTAAGATACCGTCCTTGGACGGTATTTCCAATCGTCAGTCTCGAATAGCTTCCCTCTATTCAAACACCCGTACCAAAGCACCCGAAGCAGGAAGCAGAAATCAAACCGATCTGGGGATGGGCAAAGAACAAAACCCACAGACCCAAACACCGCTGACTGACGGACGGGCCTTGTGCCACAGGGCTACGGTTTTATTTTCCCAACACGCTTCTCCACTTTTCCGCTTTCCGTGCTCTGTGTGTTCACAAACAAACCCCACACACCAACCAGAAGATTCAGTCAGCAACAAGTGGAAATGTGTGACTAGGCAGCAGTAGCAGCATTGTAACATGGTTTTCCCTTATCATCACTATCATTATCCACTGCCCGGGCTCCACACATGCTCTCAACTCTCTCCCCTGTGGATCCTTTTATTTTGCAAAGGCAAGCGATTGAAGCGTGTCTTGTGTTTGTCTGCCTTTTCCTTTGGCAAAGTGCACGCTTGTGGTCGTTTAAGTGCGCTTCAGGGTTCCGTTCTTCAAAGCGGCCGCTGCTCCAGTGTCTTCCCTTTTCACAGCACGGAAGCATGGAACGATAGCTGCGAAATTAACCAAAAACCAACGACCCTTACACCCATTCAAACTGTGGGAGAAAAGAAAAAAAGGGTCAGCAAAACGCTTCTTTAGTATAAGTTAAAAGTCACCGAAGAGCAGCACAATAGTGAGAAGAAATTAATTCTACACTCCGTTCGCGGTGACGCAGATGCTGCCGGACCGAAACTCCTCGAGAACCTCGGCGTGACGGTTATGTTGCCTCGCTGGGAGGACTGGACGAAAGGGAAGCAAATGTTCCCGTTCCCTTTTGGCTATCCTGCTCCATGCGTGTGTGCGAGAGTGAACGTACGAGTTCTAAGAATAAATGGCGCCAGGCAATGGGGAACAAATAGTGATTTTATACAGAATGGCTGACGGTAAGTACTCGAGCCGGTAGATAAACACTCGAGGGCTCGGGAGATGAGATTCGGTTTCTTTTTTACTCCTAGTCCGCTGGTTTCACTGTTGCGGTCTTGTTGCTGGGTGGATGATTTACAATGTTGGTGCCAGTTATTCAACACCAGGGAGGGAAGGAAGAAGGCAAGAGGCCTGTGTAATGTCTATCTAGTAGCGATAGGTTGAAAGGGGTTTTAGTTATAGAATTAGATACATTTTACCATTCAATGTCTGAGTTCTTTCTTCAGTTTCAGTCAGTTTTAAAACCTCATAAACGCAACTTCCCTCAACAAATTGATCAATATCCACAAGGCACAATTAAACGTCTTGGATCGTTCATTTTATTGTTTTCCACCTTAATGACAGCAATTTCAATACATCCGAACAGTTTACTGCAAGTCGCTCAGCACTCACAAAACGTTCACACCAGAAATGTTGATAAGTTTGTCCCAACGGTAGTGAACGATTCCATCATTCGTCATTATTTTGCCTTCGATGCCTCAATGCCTCCATATCCTCGGCTCATCATAATCAACCGCTCGAAGCTGCTCACCGCCCACCCATTGCTCGACTCATCCACCCATCCTTTCCAGCAACAAACACAAGAACGAAAACCAGCATAAAATCACCTCGACGATAAAGTTTAGATTATTCCTGACATTATCGTGATTCAGCCAATCGTGGTGGTGGTGGTGGTGGTACGCCGTTGGGAGTAGTGCAAAATTTTCTTAAGGACCGTCCGATGGGAAAGAACATCGAACCGGCACATCCATCGTGCACAGGATGAGGATGAGTAGAAAAAACACACACTGTAAACGGTTGGGATATCACTTGGGAAGGGAAGCGGACGATTTTATGCTGGTTTCGTTCCGAACGTGCTCCGAAGGAGGGAACTGGAAGGGTGTGCTGACTGAGAATGAATCGGTAAGCAAAGCTAGAATATATATATGTCTCTACACCACATTCCCCCCCTCTTGACTTGTGTGCCTACAAACAGGCCGACCCCAATCCCCACCCAATTGGGATGCTTCTTTCTGCGTAGGATGGCGGCAGAATCCTGCCACCGTTTGGGGCAGAAGGTATAAAAGCGCCATTAGTGATTGGAAAGCTCACCAGTTGATACGAGTGCGTCGTTCGTGCTGTGTCGTCGTTATTCGCAGGGCACATTGGCCACTGTTTTCTGGGGTTGCTGCAGTGAACGTTTCTGTTTGTCAACGGGATTTGTGAAGTGCAATAAGTGTTTTCGGTTGGACTTTTTTCCCCCTCTCAGGTGTGCAAAACGATGAGTGGCTCCGGCAAAGGATTATTGGGATTATGGCTGTACCATAGCGGCGATCAGGAGTGGGCCGTTAAGGAAGGCAGCCCGTTACATCGGCGGAAGGAATTTGCTGTAATTATCGCTTCCTCATAAGTGTTTGTATGTTGTTAAAACTGACCCAAAAACAGAGACATTTGGTGCATTTTTTGAAGACTCTTGGCGAAGCTTTCTGAAGGATTAAGTGTGCTAAAGTGTGTTGGTGTGATCTGTGATACTCTGGAAAGGAGCAATATGATCATAACTGTATGAACGTTACCTCTAGACTTTTTTGGCTTTTTTATCATAAGTGATGGTTTGTGTGATTAATTCTCCATAGTTTTCATTTTATAATCTACGTCGAAGAGAAATGTGAAGAAATGAAACAGTTAACTTCTTACGGTGTTTATGCGCAACAGGTGTTTGCTAGGAAGACTTCGTGAAAGATATTGAAATGATACGATATCTACAAGAAATCGTAAATTAGTGGAGATTGACTTTATCTTTCCTCGTATTAACCTGCCTAGAAAATAAGTTTTTGTATAAATTTATACAAATTAGCTTTAAATCACAACTTTTTCAGTTGACAAACGAGCCATCCTTCAACAGTAATTTTGTGAATAGTTTAAAATTTGACTGCACTCTACTCTACTGTCCTATTTGATACTGATGCTCGTGAACAGTTACGAGTATTCCGACGGTAGATGAAAGCGGAGTTAGTTTGTCTGTAATGTGTTACAAAACAAGGGCAAGTGAAACAAATACAACACAAACATTTTTGTTTGTTGTGAGCTGTCTAACATAATACGCTAAAAACAGTATTATATTGAGCCTACTTTTAGCTTTTTCAGCTTTTTCTCAGAATTTATAAATTGAAGTCAGAAATAATATGTATTGATAACTACATGTTATGCTGAAAACCAGTCTAAAGAGGACTTGCAAGGAAAAGTCTTATATTTCTTTAGGATTGTCTCTGTTAGGCCTTACAATGTAACTATCATAACGGAATCCAAATTTAAATTGCAGTTCACGTTTATTAACAGTCGTTGCCACGAAATTTTGGCCATAAGGCATCAATTTTTAACAGTACGCATCAATTTATTACTCTAACGCATCTATTTTTGTCTGCAGGTCAATTTTTTGCTCTTGTAGGAATCATTTTGATTTTACAAATATGAAAACTGTTTTCAAACATTATAAAAATTACACAAAAAACTTAGTAATTAGATTGTCTATATGAAAAATACCTTGTCTCCAGACATGGCTTACACACGATTTTTTTCCACTTCAATAAAACTTCCATACCTGGCATACATATTGTTATATTTCATATTCTCTGAATGAAACTAAGAACTTAATTTTAATAGTTTTGGATATTACATTTTCAGACATTATAAACCGATTGACTTGCAGTGAAATTTGATGGCATAGAGTCAATCGGATAGAGATTGACATAGAGACATAGAGCATAGAGAGATGCCTTTGAGGCAAAAATTGTGAAACTTTGTAAAAAATTGGCACGTTAAGATCGTTTTTAGACCTGCTATATTTTATTGAATATTTTTCAGAATATGGCATATCGTACATCAAAAGAAAGGATATTCAAATCCCCGAATATTTAAAACATATTGAAATACTTAACTAAATGCATTTCCTTGTAATTCCCTGCTGACCATTATGTTTGTGCCTTGAACAAAGCGGAGATTTACATGGAAATGCGTTTAATTTATAAATAAAAAAAGGTCCTTTCTTTTGCTGTACGAAAAGCAATATTCTATATTCAATATATTAAAAAAACTCAAAATTTTCACACTCAATTTCATTTCAATTCATTTGTTCAATTTCACTAGGGGCTCTAACGCGTGCTTTAGAGACAAAAATATGTGAGTTGGAGTCAAAAGATTAGCGGCAACGACTGTATACCCGTTTTTTTTAATATTTTAAAATCAAAAGTTTAGCACTATTGTGCTACCTGGTGGATCTGTGACATTTACATTATATGTGTGTTTCTTCAGAATATCAAAACAATCCAAGAACATATCTTCAACCTCGCTTAATGTAACAAACTTAAAAAAAAGCTTAGCATGAGCTTATTTTAATTATTGTTAAACGTTCTCTGTGAATTAATTACTTCTCATTCAAAAGCTGAGGTAAAAACAACCTCAAATGATACGAATTGAAACTCACCCAGAATGATTGAGAGAAATTAGTGTGCACCCACAAATATTTGCTGTGCTGTAGTCAACTATGAAACGAATTTATAAATGGAATAGATTAATCTGCAACAAGGCATTTTATCGAGGAAAAAACAAAAATTATATGAATATTTCCCATTGCATACCTTCAGGCGCATTCAAATACTGGCCAATTTTCTTATGCATACTTTCAACCAAATGTTAGTTCTTACTTGAGACGCGTTCAACCGAATGTAACGACCCTATCTGTATCACCCCCAACAACACAGAAATCGGCCGACCACAGCAATGGCAACGAGCGCAACGGATCCGACCGGACGTCCATCATCTTCACGCTGAAGAACCAAATCGGTGGTTTGGCCAGTGCGCTGCGCGTGTTCCAGGAGCTCGGCATCAACGTCCTACACGTGGAGCTGAACAAAAGCGGCGAAATGTGCGACAGTGCGGACGTCCTGGTCGACATCGAGTGTGATGCCAACCGGCTCGAGCAGGTGCTGCGACTGCTAAAGCGCGAAGTGCAGTCGGTTAACTACGCCGCCCAGATTAGCAGCGATGGACCACCGCCGACGCCACTGTCCGCTTGTGGTAGTTTCGGTAAGTGAGTTGGACGTTTCTAGCATGTTCTAGCTTAACGATGTAAGCTACTTGGGCGACAGATTTCGGCGAGATGCATTGGTTCCCGCGGAAGATATCCGACCTGGACCGGGCGCAGAACGTGCTGATGTATGGCAGCGAGCTGGATGCGGACCATCCTGGGTTTAAGGATCCGGTGTACCGCAAGCGCCGAGAGCAGTTTGCGGCCATTGCCAACTCCTACAAGCAGTAAGTATGCCGTTCGGTTGGAAGGGAGAATTTTTGCTTCCAGACCATATTATTTTCTAATCATGAAACTCTTGCTCTTTTTTCCTATTGTTCCTTGTCCTCGGACACCAAACAGTGGCAGTCCCATCCCGAGAGTTCAGTACACACCGGAGGAAATCAAAACCTGGTAAATTAGATTTACACTTTGCCAATGACTTTGCATATCACTCCCCACTTGCTTAAGGCATCGATCGAGCCACTGAAAAGAACACACCGGAAACTCTCGACATCCTGTCGAAAGGGACGTTAGCTCCAAACGGATGGGTGTAATCAATCCAGTGCTACGTCTAACGAGTGTCCCATTCAAACGGGTTAATTAAGTTACGCCCAAGAACTCATCTTTCCTATTAAGACGCCTTTAGGATCCTTGTGGTTGTTTTGGTGACGTGCTAAACCTTTTTCCCTTCCCGTTTCTTTCCGTTAAAGGGGTACGGTGTTCCGTGAGCTGCACAAGCTCTACATCAAGCACGCCGTGCCGGAGTATCTGGAGAACTGGCCCGAGCTGGTGAAGTACTGCGGCTACCGGGAGGACAATCTGCCCCAGCTGCAGGACATCAACGTGTTTCTGAAGCGCAAAACTGGCTTCCAGATCCGCCCCGTGGCCGGTTACCTCTCACCGCGCGACTTCCTGTCCGGGTTGGCGTTCCGGGTGTTCCACTGCACCCAGTACATCCGCCACTCGTCCGATCCGTTCTACACGCCCGAACCGTAAATTGAAATTTCGAATTATACAGTGTTTCTGATTGGGTGCGTGTATAATTTGAAATTTTGTATTTCCAGCGACTGCTGTCACGAGCTGCTCGGGCATATGCCGCTCCTAGCCAACTCGAGCTTTGCGCAGTTCTCGCAGGAGATTGGGCTCGCTTCGCTCGGTGCGTCCGAGGAGGATATTAACAAGCTGGCGACGCTGTACTTCTTCACGGTCGAGTTTGGGCTGTGCCGTCAGCAAGATGGCAGCTTTAAGGTGTTTGGGGCCGGGTTGCTTTCGTCGGTGGCGGAGCTGCAGCACGCAATCACCACGACGGATAAGATCAAGCGGTTCGATCCGGAGGTGACGTGCCAGGAGGAGTGCATCATCACAGCGTACCAGAACGCGTACTACTACACGGACTCGTTCGAGGAGGCAAAGGAGAAGATGAGGTGATGCGAGAGAGTTGGTGTTGTATTTCTTCTCTTATTAAGAGCATTTCCGTCGCTTTGTACAGGGCTTATGCGGACACCATTCAGCGCCCGTTCGGCGTGCGGTACAATCCGTACACGCAAACGGTGGAGGTGCTGAGCAATGCGAAGAAGATCACGGCCGTCGTGAGTGAGCTGCGCGGTGATCTGAGCATTGTTTCGTCCGCCCTGAAGAAGGTGTCCGCGATGGATGAAAACCTGGACGTGGAAAAGATTGAGAAGCTGCTGTCGAGCAGTTTG
This sequence comes from Anopheles arabiensis, assembly GCF_016920715.1. NCBI lineage: Eukaryota > Metazoa > Arthropoda > Insecta > Diptera > Culicidae > Anopheles > Anopheles arabiensis. The sequence goes on from NC_053517.1 coordinate 100,679,699, forward strand.
CATGTGAGTGTATGAAAATCAGTACTTCAGTGCTTTATGGTTTTACTAAATGCTTGCTCTAATTGAAGGTGTGCGATAAAACACTTAATCCGGAAGAACCCGACGGACCCGAGCAGACTTCAAGTACACCCAATAAAGAGTAAAAACGCTTAAAGGGAACTCGAGAAGAAACAATAGTTCGTCCTGCAGGCTGCAACACGTTTACACAAAATGTACAATAATAGACAGTGGTGAAATGTGGCAAGGAGGAGGTTGGTGGGCGACTCAGAGCGTTGCCGTAATTCGATTGCCGTCTCTTGCAAAATGACTCAAATTTCCTTAACTATACAATCAACGAATGCGCAGTGGTTGTTGGGCAACATTCTGTGAAAGTAAAGATAATCTATATGTCATTAGATGTGAACTGTAAAATAACTCTTACCCGTTTCTGTACAATCCTATGAATAAAATGCGTAAAGCAACAAGTTGAGAAAAAAGGCAATTGCAGGGTTGTTGTTTCAATTGTTTGCACTCATTTTAAACATCCAGAGAAAAATGTCAAACGCATGTTGCAAATTAAGTTTTTGTGCATCAAGATCATTATGGTTTGCTTTGTAAGATTGATTCGATTACAAAATTTCTGAAATGTTTTTGTACAAATGATCCAACTGAAGGTGATAAATAGCTATAGTTATTAAATTGAAAAATGTTTGCACTTGGCATCCGTAGTACATTTCATGCAAAAAATTACTTTCATTCGACCAGTTTGTCCATTTCCTGATCGATTTAAAAGTGAAGAAACTTATTATTAAGACAGTATTTTCCTTACCTTCAATTTGAACACTTTACTGTAAAATTATACATATTTACATGGATTTTCATGCTGAGATTCAAATTTCATAGGGTGATCGCATCGTGATCTCAGCGTACAATTCGGTAGATGCATCGGCTCCTACAAAGCAGGAAAACATCGATTCCCAACCGGGTCTGCATTCACCTTGAGCCTGAAATTGAGCATAATCAGTGTCCAAAAGTCTTTCATTGTTGTGATATTACAGGGTTTTTCTTAAGTCAGTTTCAAGCTCGATTGAGTTTGACAGTTCTTTGTTATGTGTTGAAAATCATGTGTTGAAATTGAAATTTCATGTTGAAGCAAATACACCATTTGACAGCTGTTGAAAAACATCTTGGAAGCGGTGAATAACAATGTTTACATTCGAAACTGACTTGGAAAACCCTATATTGCCTGGCATCAAAGAGATCAGTTAAAATAGAAGTAAAACATATAAAAACAAAGAATAGCTCAACAGTAGTCAAAAATAATTACTTAATAAATATTGTATTTTTAAAATTTTAACAGAAATTTCCGTTAAACTGTTGTGTGCCTTCAAACATTTTTAAACTGTTCCACCAACTGTTATACATGTCTCCACCTCGCGACAGTAAGCTTTTTCGAACAGCAGAACCTTTTCTAAAGAAAAGCATGCATCTGCTCGAATAATTGCTAAGCACGGGGTGCGCTTTTGCGTGCAAAGCTTTCGTTTGTAGTTCATTTCAATTTCAACATTCGAGCAGTTGTTGATTGAGGTTTTTTGAAGTTATTGATGCGGTGCAGTTTTAACAGCCGTGAAATTGATGGATGATGGAATTGATGGAAAGCAGATACAATATCAGTTCATGCTACTATAACACTAGAATCTATTTTTCAGTGTTTCAAAACTAGCAATAAGACTCGTTCATACACAAATAAAGAGGCTTGAAATATATAATAACTTCAACAGATTTCTCCAACAGAACTCTCAAGCTACGAAGTGAAGTGAAGACTTGATGTGTCCTCGATCGAGCTCGATTCAATCTAGAACTGTAGTCACTTCCCAACCTATGGTCAGTAGGTCAACCAAAGTCTTCCATCCGACAAATCTTCCTTCCAGAGATCCTGATTCCTAACCACTTTTATCCGTCAATAAGGCAACAACATTACCCTCAACTCGATTCGTTCTTCCAAAAAGGGGTTTCACACAAAAACAAGAGGGACACAGAACGCTTATCATCCCCACCCCCCTGGCCGTACTTGTACCGTGAGCTCTGCCACCCACCGAGTGCCCATTCGGCGCTTGGCCAACCCTCCGACCAAACTCTGCCGGCGTACGGCAAACAGCAGACACTCCCTACCGTTTCTGCACTGCACTGACCAGATGGTACTGGCTGGCGCTGCTGACTCTCTCTACCCCTGACAAGGAGGAGAGGGTAACATGAGTTTCGCCTGCACCTTGTACACCCTTTTGTGGAAAAAAACGGCGAACGTTCGAGGACGTCGACGGTGATCTCAATTAGAAACTCATGAAAACAAAACAACAACAACGTCAAAAAAAACCCATGCACCACGCGGATGAACAGGGCGGGACAAGGATAGGACGATGCAAGCAAAAAATTCGTAATAAAATAAATAAAGCGAAACAAAACAAAACCATCTCCGTCCCGTCGGGCTCACCCACCCGCGTTGTGCGGAACACAGGAACTTCCGGGGTTTGATTTTTTTTTTGCTTTTTTGCATGCTGCAACTGGCTCGCGCGTAACCCTTTCCGGTTTTGCCGGCTCCGGACCGCACGGGGTGCAAGGGGCGTTATTACGTCGTTACCCTTAGAATGGAGCGAATTTTGCTTAGAATCAATATTACAAAACCTTCCCTTCTCTTCGTTTCGTTTTTTTTATTTTGTTTTGGACCCATCACAGCATCAGCACTTTTTGGCTCGACCGCGTGTGTGTGTGTCTGTGTGCATGTGGAATATGTACATATTTTATGTAATATCCGTTTTGTTCGCTGCTTGATTTCGTTTAAAACTCCGCTTTCCGTACGTGTGTTTGTGTGTGTGTGCGTTGGTTGTTTTGTTTTTTGGTTGTTTGTTTTATTTGTTTTGCATTTTATGTTTTGCAGTTTTGTTCCCTGTTTCTAGCGTTGGTCGCTTGGTTTTGATTACGTTCCGTTCTGTGAATGTTCCAAACCCAACAGTTCAAACCCAAACGATACTCAAAGGTGGTGTGTGACTTCCCTCCGTGTGGCTTTCTACATTGTGCAAGGACAGCTTCGTTTATACATTTGTTTTTTTGGTTGTCTCCACTGACGCTGACTTACAACACCAACCGAACACACACGCACACACATAGATGCGGGTGCCTTGTATTTTTGTAGCTTCGCTTGTTTTAATTTTATTTTCATTATTTTTAAATTAATTTTGTTCCATTGCACACAAGCGGCAAACATAGAGGAGACGGTTGGCTGGGAGGGGTAGTGCAAAATACGAAACAGCGGGCTGAACGCACAGGGTAAAGGGCAGGGCGAACAAAGAATGAATTTCGTTTTGAACTGTTTTTGGGTAGAAAAGGTAAATGTATTGCTAATTTGAAATTCAACAAAGTTTCTGTTCATTTTGTAGAAAAAAAAGAAAAGGCAATTAACCATGATTTACTCATGAGTGGTGAGCATATTCGATGAGTTACATTAGCTTAGAAGATAAGACTGTATGATCAACGCAATGGCGTAATATACAAACCAATTATCATGGACTCATTTTGGAATTATCATCTACTCATTGATGTGATTTTTTGTTTAAATTTGAATTATTTTAATTATTTCCTTTTTATAAAATTTCACTTGACATTTTTTTGATATTTTGGATATATGTATCATTATCCTTTTTCCATTTTTAGGTTTTTTCTACTCTCTTTTTCTATTTTTACTTCTTCTTTCGACTATTTTCTGGTTGAGGTTATGATAGAACTATTATTTTTGAATTATTTTACAATTCAAGTCAGTTTTTGTCTATTATTCAATCTCCATTCAGCTATGTTTATGATCATCTACTCATTTATATCCTTTCTTACCATATTATACTTTATACTCCTATGAATCATTAATGCTTTTTCCTTCATTTTTACAATTTTTGCTTATAGATATGATGTGGACTCCTTATTATCCCACTTTTGTGCATCTAATCTTTTGTTGTTCTCTGTTTTCTTTTCTTCCTTCCAGTACATTATTCACTTAACGCTGGAACGTTTCTACTGCAGCTCTTGTTAATGTTTCTGTTTGATATTTAATTTGTCCTTAGGATGGTTGTTAACTCATTCAAACATGCTGAACTATGATAAAATTTGTTTAATTTTATTTGTGGAAGATTCCTATTTGTCTTCATTCTTTTGTTCTTGATTGTCTCGTTGCGCCTTTTTTTAGGTTCCTAATGTTCCATTACAAATGTGGCCTATTTTTCCCTCGACTTTGTCCCCTAAACTTGTCCTTGGTCCTTGGTGGACCTAAACTTTGTCCTTTATACTGTAACTAAAATGTAATAAAAAATCATTTTTAATACTTTATACTTGATGGTTTTGGGGGAGTCCCATTGTACAGTCATCAACTCATACGGCTTAACAACATGCCCGACATGGGTTCCATCATAATATGGACCATATGGAAGATTTTATTTTCAAAACTTTATTTTTAAATAATAATGTGCTAGCGTTGTGGTCTGTTAACTCACTAAATTCAGTGATTTTGTTGCACATCGGGGGTCATCGGGGGTCATCATTTTGCTAGCATAAACACCGGTATTGTGTGGAATTTTAAATGTTTTTCTAAATCTAATTGTCCGTTCAGGTGCAAATAAAATTAACTTTTCTGACAACTAAGGAGCGTCCATTTCGCTAGCTAGGAGTTAAGCTATTTTTTAAACTGGTTTTTTTTGTAGGCTCTGATGTTTCTACCTCTTCTCTATTTGAGCACCGCATTCAGCTAGGAGTTTTTCGTACAATTTTTTCAATCAAAAGAAATCTATTATCTAAACAAGGTGTCACAGAGCCGTAGATTGTTCAAAATCAATTGTAGTGTCATTGTTTAGCGCAATGTCGTCCGATTTTTTACTTGTTATGTCTCTCAATCGATGTGTTTCAAAGCATTGCCCGACACTTTTGGTTGTGCCTCACTTTGATCCAGTGCACAGGATAAACAAGAGCGTCGGCAAAAGCTGTCAAAACACCTGCACAATAAGGCACACGACGGTCAGAGGCAACCCATTAGGCGTCACTTTCCGCGACAAAGCGCGGGCGACCACGTCCTTAACACCGCGGAAGGATGCCTTCTCCCCCCCCCTCCCCCCACCAAGCGTTGGCAGGGCAACAGCAACAAAAAGTGCACCCGGAAAAATCAAATCTCGCCCGCGCCTGTGTCAAAAACACGCGAGTAAGGTGTATGTGGCACTGGGGGGTAACAGCAGCAACAACAACAAAAAACTCCCGAAATAGACGGTCACAATTTAGCTCGTTCCTGCTCCGGTTGCTCACAAAAGATGTCCCGGGCAAAAGGGGAGGTTGGATCCCCCTTCCTTCATCACACTTGTCACCCTGCCTGAACGCACGTTGTTGGAGCTGTATCCCCGAAAAAGCTGTTCCCCTTTTTTAATAAATTTAGCGTCCACTAGGGCCGTCCGCGAGCCCGCGCACACACACACACATACATTTCTTTCTAGGGGGTTTAGGATGAGTGAAACTCTAATGACGGACTTCGATGCGTTGGCCCCGGTACGACGTTTTTGGTATCGTCGTCGTCGTCGTCGTCGCGATTAGATTGATTCCGGTGCAGGGCCCATCTTTCGCTGTATTTTTTCTCTACTTCTTCTTTTTGCTCCGATGCCACCCTATTGCTGGGTGTGGCAAGGGCAGCAAGAAGCGTTACCGCGTTCACGTTGCGACTGATTCGCATCCGGTGAGCGATACGCCATCATGTGTGTGTGTGTTGGTAGAGGTAGATGGACGCACCTTTTTTGAGGTCCTTTTTTGTATTTGGCACACGAAAACGCAAGGTGCCTTTTATTCGAGGGGGGAAAAAAATCCCTCCCTCACACACGCTGGAGGTACAGGATAAATTCAAAAATAAATGAAGCAATAAGAACAACAGGGAGGGGTGCAAAAAAAAATGCACGCCAACGTCGCGCCGCCAACAACCAGCGCAGTGCGCGCGCGAGCATTTGGAGATGGTTTCGGGTTTCGCGATTTTTGTTCCCGCCACGTATATGACATCGTTCGTCGGCCGGACACTCGCTGTGGGGAATGCGCACGGGGTGGCTGCCGAGATGATGCTGCGAGATGATGCTGCCTAGGACTGGGACCGTGCAATTTCCCTGCAGGCCATCGTTCAAAGTATTCTTACAGTGATCGGTGATGGGATGAAGGGTTAGCGGATAGGGGTGTGTATATCCGTTTTAAAGGCAAGAGCGATGGGAGTAGGTACCCGAGAAATGGAAGGGAAACAGCCACACACTAGTTTTTGCTTACCATTTCACTAAAAATCCCGGGACTGCGGGTTTACGTAGAGAAGGTTTTCTTTTCGCATTTTTTTCTGCTCTCTCTCTCTCTCACTCTCACTCTTTCTCTCTCTATCTCTCTGTCTTTTTCATTAGGTCGTGCGTCACATTCGAATATTCGAATTCTAAAATTCGCCAACGCCATCTACGCACACACTTCCCCGACAGTGGTGGCCCGCTCTCCCTGGTGGTGAATCCGAGTACGAGGGTGAGGTTTAATTTTTCACTCTTTACTCGTGATGCAGCCGGTTGCTGCGTTTTTTTTTTCATCCCCTTGTTTCAATGCGTGTGTATGTATGTGTGTGAGTGTGTCCTTAGTTTCATTTCAGTCATCAATTCTTGTTCCGCTTGGGTATATCAAAAAAAAAAACTACCAAAAACGAAGAAAAAACAATAAAAAAGACGGCGAAAAAAATGACAACGGAAAGGAAAACCCATTTCTCCGATGCTTCGATCATTTTGCGCATCCTTTTCCCCATGCCTTGACATCGTCGTCGTCGCCGCGTCTGCCCTGGTCTGCCTTTTCTCAATGGCATCGAAGTTACCTACGCGCGGGGACGGCCACGGCGGTGACTGCAGGCGGCACCAGGTGGGGAACCTTGGGGCTTTTCTTTCCCTTTTTGTTTGTCCCGACTGCCCCGTTTGCCCCGTTTGCCACGGGAACTGGCAGCGCATCATCAAAAGAGTCACAACTTTCGCTCGCAAGAGGCCTTACGACGTGTGGGATTCTTTCTTTTTTTGGTGCGTTGTTTTGTTTTTGCTACTCCTATGCTGGGATGAGTTTGGAAAAATAGCGAACGCAAACCCTTTTCGCACACGCATCGAGTCCTGCATATACATAGAGATACAACCGCACAGAGATGAGAACCCCGAAAAGGGGGCAGCTGGATTGTTAGGTGGCCGTGTGGTCAGCTTCGATGGGAAGGGAAAGAATGGATTTTGTGAGTGAGTGTGTGTAAGGAACGGCGGATGGCGTCGATTCCCGAAAAAACGAAACGAACAGTAAAAATGCACATTTTTCTCCACCAGCAGGTTTTTTGCTTGGTTTTACGTGCGCCCACTGTTGGCTTTGGAGGGTGGAACGAGTTGATGGAGAAAGGCCTTTTGCTAACGAATCTTTAGATGGAAAAATTCAACGCTGGTGTTGTATTTCAATGCGATCCAGTGCGGGAATTAAAATAGATGATGCAAATTGTTTTTTCACTCTATTTTTTAAAGGAGTTTTACACAATTTTCGTAAGCTTATTTAATTTTGTGGCAATATTTGGTTTCTTTTATGTAATATTGTTTGTTTTATATTATTTTCTTTAATTTATTTTTATTCTTCTAAGTGTTTTTATGATTTTTAATATTTTTTTAATGATTTTTAATATTAAGTACTTACCTTTATCTTTAAAAGCTTTTTCACATCCAATTTTAGTACTTAAAAGAATTAATGATTCTTAAGCCAACATTTCAACATTTCTAAAAGGACTCTTAGAACATGCCGAACTGACTTTGTTGCTTCCATTATATCCTTTTGTGAATAAGTTCTCCTGCCTCCTGCCCCTTTCAATTCGATTGCATTTTTAACCTTTAACCCGCAGCGCTTGTCCACTGTCTCCATTCTGAAGCCTGACACGCCTCAATTTACCCGTACTGCTGCTGATGCTGCTGCTGCTGCTGAGGAATGCTTGTTACTGCCTTTAATTTGGGCAGCAAAAGAACTGGGAACAAAAAACGAAACTGAAAAACACCTTAGGATTTTCAGCTTCTCTTTTTGCTGCTTGTGCTTTCTCTGGATCCCTCATCCATAAAAGCAGGCAAGTTGTGCGTTTTTTACCCTTGCTCTCGATGGAAATGCCTTTCCGTTACCATCCCGTGTGAAGGCATTTCGGTGTACCGCGCTGTATGCACCACCCCCAGCCATCCAAACTCCAGTTTTCCGATGGCTTATGCATATTATTGCTACGGAAGCTTGTTAGACGAGCAATGTATGGAACATGGAAAAGCATGAGAAGTTTAAAAAACAAAAAGAACAGGCCAAACCAAATTTACCGAACGAACACCTACCAAGGATGCACATCCACCATTTAGTAAACGGATAGCACTTCGATCTTGTGCAGGGACTTTTTACCCCGTTTCTGTATTTTTTGGAGTATTCGTTGCTGGTAGGCTTTTTTGTGCCTCTTACTCTCCCGTCCACTTCGGTTAGCTGAGAAAGGTAGACTACCAAGCGGGTGGGTCATCTGAGGCCTATTTTTTGCGTTTGCGGTACGTTGGCTAAAGCCCTAAAGTGGACGATGTGTGCGTTGTGCATGCGTTAGGTTAGATGTGCCTGTAATGTAATTGATTTTGTACAATGTTCGCACACGCTTCGATGGAAGAAATCGTTTGTGGAGCGTCCGACGATCGCCAATGTGTTCGGGGCAGCTTTTACATGAATTGGAGTCAGGCTGGATGTGTAGCACAAAAACTATCCGAAGATATTCTACCAGGCATTCACGAGCTACGTGGTCGTGGAGCGAATAATTACAGTTCTAGTCGTTTCCTTACTTTAAAGCACCGTTGTGAACGCTTTGTTGGTTTAGAATTAAAGATAACGCTGTTTGTGGGATAATTTTTATAAGTTTAAAAGCATCTTGTGGCTGGTATTACATCCTTGAACTTGTTAGTTTTAACAACTTCAATGACTTTTCGTAGTAAACGTCCGCTTGCAACATGGTCTGAGCTGCTAGGTCAAGTCATTTCGTTAAGATTTTAAATTAAACATTGCTTTATTCACTAATAAATACAGTAAAATGTCTCTCTATTATCACAGTTGCTTCCATTCTACATGCATGCAAGGCTAAATCGACTGTTATCTTCAGAGCTACACATGATATGGGCTTCTAAATTCCTCATGTTAAATTATTGAACATAAGATCACATATTTATCGGGAGAGGAAGTTGTGTAGAAGTACTTTTTTTTTGACACTCAATAGCAAAACGTTTGATTAGTTGCACAAACAATATTCATATTTCTCTAAGTTGTTCATCCCTTCCTGTATAATCTTAGAGAATTTATCTTACCGTGTGTCTACATTAGTTCGAACTTTTCTTTCAAACCTTTGGAACCCTCCATCAGGCTTATCGAATGTCATTTTTTTACATTTTTGAGAGGAGTTAGATGGGATTGACAAGCAGTTAGAATTCTTCTTAAATAATTACATCTAGACAGGGTTTTATAACTACTTCTGGAGAGCATGCCTTCCCTTCCCAAATTGTTGAAACTGCAAACCGTAATCATACAAGTTCAAATCAACTCAAATGTCTCGGGTCCGTCACAATCCTATTGTCGAATGGCTTTATTCACATGAAAAGAAATTGTTTACTGGACTTATTGGTCGGTTCCAATGATGTTTTGTGCTCGTCTCATGATTTATTCATCTTGTCCAATACATTTTTCGTTGATTGTCATCATTTATGATGATGATAAGTACCACCTCTTACCCCCAAATCAGGTATGAGATGGACGAAAAGTATCTATAAGATAATTCTACTCTAATAGTTGTAATAAAATAAAAAATGGATCTGGAAAAGCAAAAACCTAAACAATTGGTATCGTTCGATTGGACATCAATACTATTGAACCAAACAATTCTGGGAATCGTCTAAAAAATCGTGGGAACTCATCAAAAAAATATGGGAAGCAACCAAAAATTATGGGAACCAACCAACAAATCGTGGCAAACCCTGTATATAGCAAGAACAACTAATGTACCACAGAAACTGTTTTATTGAGCCTTTTTTTGTTAAACCTGTGTCAGATGACTGCAGTTGTACTTTTGGAGCAGATTCCAGAACCAAAAGTAAAGTAAGCGTCGATGTAATGCGTCCAGATCTGATACTTTTGAAGTGCTTTAAGCATTTCAAATGTAGTTCCAGAACCTTTTCTGAGTGTTTACTGCAACTAGTCACTTGATGCTGACAACTTGGTGCTCCAGATGATCTACAATCTACAACGACACAACTAAAGCAGGATATGTTTCAGCTTTTTAAATGATTTAGGAAATTGTTCGACATTTGAAAATACTTTATAAACTTTACTAAACGATCCCAATGCGGTAATGTAATTAAACGATCCTATAAGCTCAATTTAACAACAAAAAAACCGCATACAATGATCCAAAAATTCAGAATGAAAAACAAACTCAAAATGTTTGTCTGCAAAACTCTATTCCCATGCACCAGCTTGAGCCTATTGTTGCACTCTCTGCACAGTCAAACTTGACCTTCCAAAAGCAAAATCCTTCACCAAAAAATGCATCGCCCTGCAGATGATACGATGACGGCGATGTGCATTGATAAGGTTCCGGACAGCTGCAAACGACCAATGTTTGTAGAACTTTTTCTCGCAAAAACAGGTAAAAAAGCCCCACCGAAGGAGAAACTTTCCCCAAAATCAACCCGGCGACGGTGGTCGGGGGTTTTTCACAAACATTTTGAATTATCGTTTACTTCTAAAAAGTGTGTTTTTCTTCTCTTTTTTTGCACTCTCCACCATCGAAAGCATTTATACCAGCAGTAGTAGTGCATCGTGAATGCATCTTTCCCGCGTAGGAAGCATCCGGCCCGCACAGGCTGGTGCAGTGCACAATATGCATTTTCTCTAGTGCAAAAACTCCACGGTCCAAAACCGCAACCCAAGCAAAAGCGCCAACGTTTTGTTCCGCTGTGCATATATATATACATTCAATCCTCACTATTCCCTCCATCTAGAAGTGGGTCCTTGCTACTGCAGTTGCTTACCGCTTGTCCGGCTTTAGTGGTTTGCTTTTTTCCAGAACCGTCCAGACCTCCGCTGCACACGATTTGTAATTGAACATTTCGCTTGATTCACTTCAATCATATTCAACGCACAAAACGCAAAGGAGCGCACCAACCGGTGGCTTGCATCTCCCGAATTCGTCCGAAAATGAAATTGAAATCCCACCACGAAAAACCACTCGTACCGTGTACGTGTGTGTGTGTGTGAGTGCGCCGTTCAGCAGGACTATAGTTATGAGCGATTCAAGAAATTCCTGCACACGTCCCGGCCAGATGCCCAGTAATCTTTGTGCATTCGCTGGCCCGGTTCCTTCCAGCGCCGGAAGTACGTGCAAGCAAGCACGCACGCGGGTTTCAAGCGTACACGCTTCGTTGCGCGCGTTGCGCTGTCTTTGGCGATGGCGCTTGGCCGCTCTGTTTGCTAAGGGTAGGACGGAGTGTACTTTTTCAATTGGCCCACCACCACCACCACCCCTGGCAGGCAAGTGTAGGCGTATAAGTTTCGCCGGCGTGGTGATGGTGAGAGAACACATGAACACGCATAAGACCGGGGTGGAATCGCGCTTTTGGTGGCACAAACCGTGCCATCCGGGCTAGCAAGCACTCTGCACTTGGCAGGCGGCTGAACATGGCAGAAAACGTGCGTTTGTGTGTGTGTGTGTGTGCTGCAGATCCATCAAAGAACGGTTTGCACCGTGCACCGGAACACATCCGGAAACGAAAAATGCTTCCACGGGCCGCGAAACGGATCCTTCCCAGGGCTGTGCCCCAGCAAGAAGGATCTTGAGAACTGAGCGCGCTGGCGTCCGTTTTTGCTGAACCGGACTCTTTTGCAGGCTGAATTTCTATTGCCATTCTGGAGAAAAAAAGCGAGTAACTCGCTTGTGGTGTGTGTGTGAGAGGGATTCAATCCACTGGCACGACCACTTCCTGTTTCAAGTTTCGCGGCACTAGCAAAATTAGCCCCCGGAATGGTTTCGGACAAGTAGCGAGATCATCAAACAAGCGCTGCAATGCAATCGTAAGAATTGGCCGGGTTTGGACGTTTCAGACACCAAAAAAAAGGGCCCTTTTCTCGCTTCTATTTACCAGACCGGAGCTGCAAGCCGGTGCTGCATCTATTCATGTGTGCAGCGACTGCAGGACGACGCACGACGACGACGACGATGTAGGTCCGTGTCCGTGAGCGCGTGGCTGTTGAACATTTTCCTTCACAAGCGCTTCACATTTTAGCTTCGCCGGGTGCTTCCAGTGGGGCCGGGGAGCCCGGCGATCGTTTGTCAAAACCATTGCAATCGAAATGCATCCGCGTACGGGGGTTTCCAGTGTGCGAAAATCTTCACACACGCACACACAAAAGGGATGGCCACTTTTGGGCAGCGAAACGGGCGAAAGCCAGCACTCTCCAAGGGAGAGTGAAATTACACGGCATGGGACGGTTGGTGTGTGTGTGTTTCAGTTCAGCTCAGTGCAAAAATCTGCATACATGCCTTGAACTGAAAACTCCTCCCATTTCCTTCTGAAAAGGCTTTCCCAGTTCCAAGCCCGGGCTGGCATGGAAGCGAAGTGAAATGTTTCGGGTTTAAAATAGTGAACCATTCTCATCAATTGATGCAGTTCGGTGCGCTTTCATCAAGAAATGTCATTTCGTTTGATGTCGGCTGTCTCTGCGCGGTTGGTGCGTGTGCGTATCTTCACAGGGTCTGTACGTGAGAGATCCTTGTTTTTTGCATGCGTGCATGCTTGTTCTTCTTCTTCTTCTTCTTTGTCAACCACTTTTGATTGTCAGTTGCTGTACGCAATTTATCAAACCGAGGACCTAAACAAAAAAAAGAGATGCTTGAGCAGCCTCCCAAAATGGCAGCCATTTTCAATCAAAATCATTTGTTTGTTGTTTGGGGAGTCCTTTTGCATGTGGACATGTCCGGGGTGATGATGAACAATTTTCGGGTGAGGTTTTTTGTTAGCTCTGTGGCTAAGTGGCGTCTGCGTTTGGTCGGAAAGATTTGTTCATTTGGGCCGTCATTGTTTAGTAGGATGGAAGGGGTTTTAAGGTGATTTGTGTGTGAGTGCAAGCAGGACTGTGACTGAAAGCTCTTGAAATGCCGTATCAAGAGAAAGATAAGTGACGTGCGTGTCACGCTGAACGTGTGAAATTCGCTCCTTCACGGAAAGCTAAGACAAAGCACCCGGGGCCAATTGCTGTGCTTAATTGCATGTCTTTACCATTTGTAGAGGGACAATACGAAATTTCAATTGAAAACACGATTGGACGCCATTATGTTGAGTATTGTCTGAATAAATACTGACGGATATTTACTTGTATTGTTTTGAGTTAAGGAATAAAATTGGCGAGTTTAGTGAGTGCCACAGCATAATAAATCAGCAATTCAAATCTTGCTCTGGTCGTCGCACCGAAAACGAAGGAACTTTTTCAATTTTAAACAACCCAAGACCAGATTAATTGCGCATCAATTTTGTACAGGCTTTAAGTTATCGAGTTCAAACTGATCAAACCCCAAATCATTGAATTACACTCCTCTAGAACCGTAACAAATGAACAACTATTGTATAAATAGGCTCTAGATAGCCACAAAAGACACATAAATGTGCTCTGTTTTAAAAATCGGTATGAACTTTTAGGCCGGTTTCGATGTTTTTCATTCCTCAAGAACAAATCCAAGGTTTGGCTCCAGGCTTGATTGGAAAAATTGTTCCAACGCTTCATAACTAACGATTTATTATCACACAGAATCGACAGAAAAGGACATTTGATAGATTTTTTAGCAGAATATTCCTTCTTATACCTACTTCTTTCACTTGTACCATTTCACTTGCAGTTACTGTACTGTAGAGACACACTTATGTGAGATTCTCTCAATTTTGCGCAATACCTTTTATACCGCAATACCACGGGATGTTTAATATCTTTTCAATAAAGTCCTTCTAAGGTTTTATTTAGAGCCACCATTGAGGCTATTGAGATATTTGCTACATGGACAAGACGCCGGATGAGAATGGAGCCCACACACCCTTGTAGAAGCCGCCATATCTATCAACTAAGACATGGCTCATGGTCAAAGTAAGTGAAGTATTAACTTGACTTACCTTAACTTATATCAAAATGATTCTAAATGAACTTTGTGCAACGTAAAATGTGCAATTTTCTGACTTTAAAGGTCTAGAATCGATGAATGTTGATTGACTGGCAAAGTTACCTGAAGCGTTCTGCAGTTACTTAAAAACTGAAGAACTCTGAAATGAAAAAAATGCTCAAAACCCATTCCAAAAGCATGTAGAAGTAATTCAACAAACATTCAACATAGCCCAACTACAAACCATCTCCCTTCCAACACTGTGTAAGTGATGTTCTCGTAAGGAATCTTCTCCCACAACAAGCAAACGACCTTCCCCATCCAACCCATCCCTTTCCCTCGGTATCATCCCACATCTCGCAAAAATGACAAAATGGTGCTAAACGACCAGAAAGTGTGTTTAAACTGTTGCCTTCTTGTATGCCCGGCACGACCCGGCCCGACCCCAAAAACCCCGTTACCGAACGCACCCGAACCTCTCGCAGCCCCAAAACGGGGTAAAGGCTTTCGGGGCATAAACTTCTCCGCACGGGAAAGGACGGTAAGGATGAATCGAAAACCACCACCTCAGACACTGTTGAACGTGTTTGCCTCGGTGTCTTGGGTTTGGCTCAAATGTGTGTATTTGTGTGTGGCAGTGTGTTTGCTTCTTGTCCTTTTTTGCCGGCATCCAACCGGCATCCTGTTGCTCCAGCACCGGCGGTTGTACGGCGGATGTGTTTACCGAGCGAAAGATTCCTTCTCCCGGAGCGGCTGGGGGGGACTGGGAAAATGTCTCGCTTTACCGCCTGCTCCCTAGCATGATGCTGCTGGAAGCAGGGCGAGACAGAGGAACAGATGGGTTGGGGGTGCTATGGGTGAGGTTCGTCCTTGTGTGTACCGAGCGCACGAACCAACCCCAGAGCTGTGTAAGGATGAGAGCAGTTGTACCGAAGGCAGCTTTCTTGCCACTGTACGATGGGATGCCAAGGTGGCTTCATTGAGTGAAAATTTACTTTCCCTTTCCGCAAAGGACTATTCGTGACTTGATAGCTACCATCTTGTTCGTAGTGTCGGTGTGTGTGTGTGTGTGTGTGTGTGTGTGTGTGTGTGTGTGTGTGTGTGTGTGTGTGTGTGTGTGTGTGATTGTGGAAATTACTCCGCTTGGTCGAGCATTTCGCCTGCTCGCTAGACGGCAGCAGAAGGAAGATTAAGATTCACTTCTCTCGAGGGCGTTCTGCAAGGTCGTTTCTTCCTGGGCAGGATGGCAATCGATCCCGCAGACGGAGCGCTGCAGCCGAGCAGTGATGAAGGGAAGCGTTGGCTGTTGATTCTGGTAATGATGATGTTACTCACCCCAAGCTTCCGGCATCCGTCGGCACGGGGTTTTGCCGGTGTGGCTTTTTTGGTTTACGCTATCAGGGGTTTCGGTTTGACAAATCGCAATTGAAACCACTCCCCTGCTTGATACGGACAATTTGTGCAGCTCCGTGTTGATCCCCGTCGGGTCTGCCGCACCGGTCGGCAAGTGATAGGAGCAGTAGCACCATCCTGTTGCTCAAGATGGCAACAGTCTGTGGGAAGATGCATGCAGCGGATAGAGATGAATTGAAATTTTGGTTAAAAAGTACCATGAAAAAAGGCTGTCTAGGAATAAAATAATTCAAAATTCAATCGTACGTTCCAGCCTCTTGATACGCGCCTCTTTCCGAGGAGCCCTAGGCAAGCAACCACATCTTTGCGGCACCATGTTTATTTTTTACGCAATAGAGCACCCCTATGTTTGCGCACGAATCATATTTAACGCACATTTTAAAAACTCCACCAGCTGATAATGATTGTTTCCCTTCCACTCACTTGAAAACTCAACGCGTTTTATATCTGCAATGTGGCTGTGGAAAAGCCTCGAGGCTATTTTTAACAGCAACTTGAACCAATCGTGCTCGCTGTTGCGCTTGTTGTAGCGTTGTTGGTGAGTTCCTTTTTCTCGTTCGAATCACTCTCTCACCCCTTTCTATTTTAGTCGGAATAATTTCATTTCATCACTCACACATTTTTCCGCGGCACCGTTTTTCCCATTTACGAGTGTAAATTAAATGTAAGTTTAATGATTCTGCACTGTACGGGCCTCATCGGTCGATTGCCAATCGTCGGTGGGTGTTCGCTCGACGCGCGGCCCTCACCTGTGCTGGAGTGTGCTGGAGTGTGATGTTTGCTACTACAATTTATGCATCTCTCTTTAACTCCCCTTGCTTCCTCACACCGTCGGCAACCATGTTTAAGCAAAGAGTGTGTATGTGTGTGTGTGTGCTGTATTATTTTTATAAATATATATTTTCCGCAACATTTTGTAGCAACACCACACTGCGCCGGGCAAAGTGAAGAGGGCCGACAGCACTTCGGTGTTTCATTTGGCGGTTTGCACTTGGTTACGCTCAACTGGCCCGCGCACTTCTCCCGAGCTGGGGTGCTTTGGACGAGGCAAAATAAATGTTGAGCCAATGCTGTTTCGCCATGCGATGTATGTGTGCTTTATGGAGGATAAAACCTGATGAGTATTGCGGCTATGCTGTACAACAGGATGAGTGGCTCACCCCCCGTGCGTGAGCAAAGATCGGTGAGGGGAGGTTTCCTAGATGGGTGTTTCCGAGCCTCCGGGCGATGTTTCGTGTGTGTGTGTGTGTGTGTTTGTGTTTGGGCGGAGAGTGAAGCTGCAACTGTTTTAATTGATAAGAAGAAAAATGAGATTCCAAAACGTTAACTGCCGAAAAGCACGCCAATGATCGAACGGATTGTTGTGTGATTGCAAATGTTTAATGTGGTTTTATTGCCGGTTAGGTGGGAGAGGAGATAGCGTAGCAAAAACCGAAATCGGTCTATAAAATCTGTTAATAAATTGGAATAGTAAAGCAGGGCGAGCATATTGAAGCTCAATGGTTAACATTAGTTTTCATGTTAAAATTTGTGCAAACCGTACTATGTTGCAATGTTCTTTGCATATTTCTCTAACTATAACGCTTATTTTTCTTATCAATTTTTACATTCGATATTATAAGAACATTTTATTACAGTTGTCGCTTAGTTTTGGTTCCATTTCTAGTTTATATTTTTGTCTCTAAGGTACCTATTTTTGACATCGTGTCATAAGTTTTGCTCCTAAGGCCGAAAATACATGACGCGAGGTTTCCTTAGGGTCATATCGGCCTCGTCTGCAATCTCGCTGGCAATTCCGCAGATATACCTACCGCGAGCAGTTCTGAATTTCGTCGGTAACGACATCGAATGACGCTTCATTGCTATTCTGAATTGACAGTCGAGTTATACGAGTTTGGTCGCGGTACCGAAGAAACCTCGCGTCGTGTATTTGCGGCCTCAGGCATCAATTTTTGACCTGTAAGTCAATTGTTTTGTTTACAAAATTAAATATAGAATCTAAAACTGTGTGCTCGATTTGAAACTGTAATACAATTAAAGGTAAGGAATTCCTAATTAAATTGACGAAATTAACTCTATAAAAATTAATATGCCTATCTTTTATGTTTCAATACAGTGAAAAAAGTTGAGATATATTTCAAGGTTGATGTAATTTATTTTTATTTTAAAAATTAAGTGGTTTTGTGCTGATTTTGTATGTTTTCCGGTTGTCTTAAATCTATTCAAATACTTTGTAAACATATCATAGTTCCTACAAAGGTAAAAAATAATCTTTACTTAGAGAAAAAAAAATAGATACGTTAGTGACAAAAATGTCAACCACTGTTGCAAAAGACCAATTAATTTGGAGAAAATTGTTAACAATTGTTTTTGGTAAATAATCATAAATCTAGTTTTGTTTTCTGTATTAAGAGATAGTGCCGTACAAAGAGGTCGAAAGCTCCTATTTCGGGCCTTATTATACATTTTCTCACTCACCGTTATCCCAATGGCTATTACAAATGGAGGGCATCGTACTCCTTCTTCGACGTTTGCCGTAGCACCATACTGAACATTCACACATCATGTGATTCAACTATTAAAAAAGATGCAAAGTGTTGCCCTAAATAACATTCAATAAAGTTCAGTGGTTGCTAAATTGATGCATTAGGTTTAACTTAACCAAGTTCTATAATAAGCGCTTAATCACTTTTATAATTTCTGCTTTAAATTTGCTCTAAAAGCATAAAGCTTCTCTTACCATACTTCGTGGTATTATCCTTTCGATAACCCAATCCCTATAATCAGTAATTGCTTCTTTTCCTCCTTTCTTTTACTGTTAGCGATCAACGTTTTATGGCTATCGTTTTGGATTCTTTTAAACAAGATAAATGTTCCTATACATTATCTTAAATGTACATACATAACTGCCACTATTATCTAGCCAACATTACTCAAGTTATTTCAATTATGATATTTTCTATATTTTAACCATTGAAGGAATACTCTTCTCCCTCGACGTAACTGCCCTGCAGCCAACTATCCAAGTGTATTGACGTATTCTGCTAAGTGGCTACATATCTCAGCCAAAGGACTAAACGGTCGTGTACTGTTTAAAAGCTTGCCTGGAAATTCAAATAAAACAAAACTTTCGAATCGGTTTTGCTACATCCCCTACAACCCCGCCTGAAAACCGCTCCCCGTGCTCGTGACATAATGCGCAATTTAAAAAGGCATAATGCATCATAATAACAGCAAAGGAGCAAGCGAAAAAAAAAACAAAAAGAAACCATACTGCCTCCCTTCCATCGACCGGACCGTTTCGATCGTGCTCAATTATTAGTATTGCCATTTTTGTGTTTTTTTTTTTGCTCCACAATCTCGAAGCGCATAAAGAGTTAAATGCACCAGTGCTGTTTTGCGTGACCACAAACGTCAGCGCCGGAGACTGACACTGTCGCATATAAAATAAAATGTCGAATTATGTCCATCACTTTGCATTAATAATCGCTGTTCCCCCCCCCTCCCCCCCCCCCCCCCCCCCCCCGGATACATACGCTGAGTGTCCATTTTAGTTTAATCGAACCGTCGGGCGGTTGTGGTGGATGAGGATGAGAAGGGGTAAGTTTGAAACAATCCCGATCCCGTCCATCATTATCATCTTTGAAGGGTTGCGAGGTGCCGGGCGTGGCGGTGAGGCACCGAAGTCCCAAGTCGATCGATTGTCGATCATAGTTTGTGAGGGGCTTTTTCGTTAATAACGAATACAACTTCCAACCATTCCCCAATCGCTGGGCCAAATTATGCATCGTGGGCTCGAGGAAAATGGGTTCAATTTTGGTGAAATTGGATTGGTTTTGGGGCGCTCTTGTGTTGTTCCATTTTGTTGTGGATTTTCAAGGCATTTTTTCATGGATTAAGGATCATTATTCTATGGTTTATTTCAGTGTAAGAAATTATCTAAATTATATGAAATACAGTTTGCCTTTTAAAACCATTAAAATATCTATACGGATATGGAAAAAATAAACTGTCATTGATTCGCAACGAATGATAAATAATGATAACGTCCACAGCACAGCAAAAACGCACCATTTATTTTGTTTTTTTTTTCATACCTCCCCTTACCCATTTTCTGCATTGTCGATGCGCTTTTCCTTTTCCCCCGGTGGACGTGAAAAGACATAAAAACGAGAACTAAACTTCACACACGTTACGCAAACGCCTGGGCCGACGGTATACGCAGTGGCTGGGCCAAAAGAAACGCCCCAGGAATCGGGCCCCGTTCGGGCTATCGGGCTCCAGACACGCACACACTCACACACATGCTACAGGCCTGCCAATAATCGTTGACGAATGGGTTTCGTTCTCTTTCCTTCCCTGCGAAACCGCCGTAAATGGGGTCTCTCTCTCTCTCTGTTTTCGCTAGCATCCTTCACGGTGTGCTTTCTCTCTCTCTCCGACGCTCTCTTTCGTAGCTTTACTCTCTTGATCCCCCCAAACCCCCTTTATACATGGATGCATTCGGTCAAAGGAGGCTCCGATCTTGCAGGGGATCGATTTTTCGAGGAGCCGTTGCCTTTTTTTTGCCACCTTTAGCGGCAGACACGCAACGCAAAACCTTTTTTTTTGCTGTTTTGTGTTTGCGCACCTCTTCACACTAGGATGCCAGCGCTTACGGCAAGGTCCAGCCATTTGACTTACCACCCCTGGAAGTTTGTGGTGCGCCCAACGAAAGAGAGACAGAGAGAAAAGGGCCTCAGAAAAAGAAGGTATCTTCAAGCGTGTTCGTTTTTTCGCGAGTCTCGATTATTTACGAGGCAAAGGAATGGTACAAAAAATAACCCCCATAAGAGCCCATGCTTGCATGTATGTGAAAAAGCGCTTTGTTGTGTATATATATAAAAATATAAAATAACTATTGTACGCCTTTTTTCCCCTCCCTTTTCCCTTTACCAAAAGGAGTCCCGCCAGGCGGCCATTGCACCACGACCGACCGATCGGGACCGATCGAGGAAATGCAAATGCAAGATTGCATGCACTGCAGTCGTTATTTGGTTGGCAGCGAGTGTGTTTATGCTGATGTTGGTCTCCCCCCCCCCTCCTTAACGCACCTCCCCGACCCCAATTTGCTATCCTCGCCAAGCTCTTTTTATATTTTTAATACTTTCCCGGCTTCCGAATTACACACCACACACTCGGCCTGCTCGCGTTTTTCCTTTTCACCGACCTGACCACCATCATCATCGCCATCATTACGTTGCGAATCGTGCGAATTAATGAGCTCACAGAGTGGAGTTTTGTCGGGCGAAAAGCGCTACGAAAAGGATGATGAATGTAGTGCGGCCGCAGCCGGGCTGTGTCCTTGCGGTGTCTGTTCCTCCACTGGGCGATTTGCATACACTGTGAATTGTGTTTTTCTTTAAACATATTAAACACACCCGACTGCAAGTGCATCTTCATTATCTTGCAACGCGAATGAAAAAATGGAAATAAATAAATAAATTCACAACTCAGGCCCGATCGCCCTTGATTGGGCGCTGACCATTTAAACTACTCCTTATAATAAGCGTTTTTTGTTTGCGGGCTCGAGGTGCACTTGCACACAACCTCCAACTCCAACCGCTGGAACATTATTATTATGTCCCATTCTGGGTTGCGGCGAATGCACGCACGCACACGCAATGTTTCCACTGTTGTTTGGTGCTGGACCTGCTCGGTGCAAGGATGAAGGAAGGCGGCCATTTGCCTTGCAGCGATTTGCATTTGTTTTTGTGCAGCCGAAAATGGCCGTGGGCTGCCTTTTGCCGGGGATGGGAGATTTGGCCTTTTGGAAGCTGCAGGACACTGTGCTGTGCCGATTGTGTGTGTGTGTGTGTGTGTGTGTGTGTGTGTGTGTGTGTGTGTGTGTGTGTGTGTGTGTGTGTGTGTGTGTGTGTGTGTGTGTGTGTGTGTGTGTGTGTGTGTGTGTGTGTGTGTGTGTGTGTGTGTGTGTGTGTGTGTGTGTGTGTGTGTATGTGTAGCTGTGTATTATTATTATACACTTCGAGCATTCGGGATTGTTTATCGACGTAAGCGGTTTCGAGTGAGACTGCATCAATCCATTTAGCGAACCGTTTTTCTTAAATCGAAATCGAAGAAACATTATTACAGGTCCTGGTCGGAATGGTCTATTTCTTGGGAAAAAGGGCACATTTTGCAATCAGTTTTGCAACCGTCTTTCTCACAGGCACTGAGAGCACCCTATAAATTCAATCATAAAAACAAACCCATCAGCAAAATCTTCTTGCCACAAAATTGATCAACGACCGTTCCCACGGGGTCCAGATGATTCGATTACGTTGTAACACGACGACCACGCCTGAGTGCGGCTGCACTCAACACTCCGACTTTGTTGTTGCTTTGCTTTGCACAACAAATGTGCATTAGAACGTGCATCGAATGCCCGATGCCCGCGCAGCATTACAGAGCAGATCAATGCAGTCGTCTGTAGCCCTCGCACTGGAAAAAGGATCCCAATCCTATCGCGAATGTTGGTGACGCTTCCCGTCCACTAAACTGCACTCGATGTGCATCAACCCCTCGTCGGTGTCAAGGTGCATCGTTTAATTCACTTGTCACACTTGCCCGATTGCAACCAGTTGCATCGCACGGTACGGTTAGCACGCGCCCAAACCCAGAGCCACGGTCCACGGTTTGCTACAACAAATTTTCAAACTCCCCAATTCACATGAGCTAGAAGAGTGTAATTGTGTATGCTTTCCACCGCTTACAAATAGGCTGACTCGTATCACGCGGCATCAATATTTCACCGATTGCATCACAACTCTTCATTTGTTCTCTTTGTTCTCTCTCTTTCCACAACCTCCCCCCAAAAATCGGACGTTTTAGAGACAGTTTTGGGGGGATAAATATAAAAGTGCAACAGTAAACAAAACGATCGCTTCCCACTCTCTGCTGTACAGCAAGGGTTGGATGCATCTCCCTCAGGATGCACTTCACACGACAAAACAAACATTGACATGCTCGTAAAAAAGTCACATGCACTTTTGGGGGCAAGAAATACGTTCCCCCCGAAATTGGGAATGACCAAAAAAAGGCATCGCCACTATCAGGACACTCCCGGCACCGGAGCGGAATACGGGGATCGGGATGTGGGACAATGGTGCGTAGTGTCAATGGTGTAAAATTGTTATTCACTTACCTTTCCGGTCCTGGCTCTGTGGTTTGGGAATGCATACAAACAAAGCAAACGAAACAAACGAACAAAAAACACACACGGTTGATAGGGGAATTCCATCATTGGCGTATTGGCAAAATAACACCTCTGCTGCACCCATTCGAGTGTGATCACTTTTCAATCCCTGCCCGGCGCTTGTGTGCGCTGCCGAAACGCACACTTTTGTGTGCACCGAACCGCGGAGGATGCACCGTGGCCACGCGAAGTGCATTCCTGGCGTGCCGTCCGTGGGGTTATCCTCACACGGTGGTTTTACATGCAATCAAACGCACCTCACCCCCATACGCACGCACAGTGGGAGTCAATTTGACTGCACTTTACCGGTTTGTGGCTGTTTCGTTTCACAGACTGGGGTACTGGCACGCGCGTTCTGTGTGTGTGTGTGGGGGTTTTTTTGTTATCCAAACAGTTCGGCGTGGTGCATTGTGCGGGAAATCTTTATTTTCTCTCGGCACGGTAAAACCAACCGCCGGTACAGCGAAACGCCGAGGACACTTGTTTGTTGTCTTTTTGTGCGTATGTGGAATATACCAAAAACCACTGCAGCCTGCACTTTCCGCGTGCAAATGCAAATGCATCCATGCAGTTGTTGGAGGGTGTCAAATTTTTTTTCACTTCTCTCTCTCCGCCCGGTGGCTTTCTGGTCGCGTGGCTGATGGCTTTTTCATTCCTTTGTGGAGTTTACGCTTTCCTGTCGTGCTTGTGGCAAACTGAAATCATGGCCCCCGTGACATTGATGCTTCGGATGGATGGGACCATAAGGGGGGGAAGGGTGTTAAATTCTCACAGCAAGGTGTTACCGATGCATTTTGTTGGAGGGTTTGGTGGGGGATGGTAAAAAAAGCCAGCCAGCCTGGGGGTTTTCCACCCATAATTGATGTGATGAGAAGATGGGTTTTTATTTTCGTAACAGATTACTTGTCACAGATATTAATCCTGTCGGTGAGTAATTAAGATGAGGCTGATGCGGGGAGTGGTTGACGATACGTGGTTTTAAAATGTCAAATAATCTGACACCTGATTGTAGTGCCTCAAATTGAGATTTTATCCAGATTTCATTTCATTTAAGTGATTCTTTTAAATTTAGGTTTGTTGATTTATATTAACGTAGCCGTACAGTACGTTGATATCCTTTTCATGACTCGATAACTTTTCAAATTGAACAACATGCTTATTTCTTAGCTTTGCACACAAAATATGCTCCTGATTTGCTATGTGTGAGCTAAAGGGTTTCCCAATTGCTGTGGTTCTCTTTTCGGGAAGTCTTTGGTTGTTTGGTAGAGGAGAATCTCAGAGAAATACGTTCTTGGGTGCTGGCTAGTGATGTGCTCTCTGGAGCGGACCCACGACTTCGATCTGACTCGAAATTCGATCCAATCGAAATAGCTTGCTCCACCTTGAGCCGGAGTCGTTCGGAGTCGGAAGAGGAATCATCTGGAGTCGGAGTCGTCCTTAGTTAGAGTAGTCTGGAGTAAGAGTCGTGTGGAGTCGGAATCGAAGTCAACCAAAGGATTTCGTCTCTGTTGAAGTCGATGGGAGTCGTCCGAACTACTCCGAACGATTTCTTAAGGCTCCGAATAATGCTGGTTGGACCCTACCTTGCGGAGTCGGTTCCAAAATGTTCTTACTCGGATCGGAGTCGCATCCAGAATTTTGCCAACTTCACTTATCTCTAAGGCTGACTATGAGGTTGTGTCGCAGTATCATAGTCATATGTTAGGTCAATGTTGACTCCTCACTTAGGCTAATTTCAAATGAAGAATTTTTTTGAATTAGAGCTGTTGATGATCATCTTACCGAATCTGAAGAACACTTTAAAGACATCGGAAAAGCTGCCTTCAAGTTCCAAAGATAAAACATTAATGCTTTAGCTCACTAATCCCATAGTCATGGAATCGTTGAAAAAACCATATATATGCTCTCCAATAAATCTCTCTCTCATTCTCTCTTTTTTTTTAATCTCTCATTCCTTCACACCATTTTTCGCAGACACGTCCCACGGTCGATATTGATATGTGCCGGTCGATTAGCGTTGCTGCTTTATTTATCAACACGCACATTAATAACCTTCCACCGTGACATTTTTGACAAATCAAACAGTAATAAAACGTCACGTCGCGTGTAATGTGTGCCACTCTGGGGACACGGGTTGTGTCACAAACACACAAACACAAACCCTCGACTCATTGCTCCTTTTTCCCTGTGTCACTGGGTTTTTGCAACCTGCAAATTGATGCCCACCTCCACTATGCAATCCATTTCCTCCACGGCCCATTATCACGCGGTACGTGATCGCGGATAGCGCTGGATTGATGCGCTGGACGAGCGGCTGATCGATAGACGTACGCGGTTTTTTTGTGCTGGCTGCGAGTATCACTACTCGCCATTCGACAGTCGGTGACGCGTACGCGATGCAGGCGCTAAACGACGTGACGGTTGTTTCGGTGCTTACTGCAATAATGGCATTGTCGTAATTGCAGCGTCAAACGGGGGCGATGGTACGGTTCAACGGGAACCAACTGCGAGTTGGTGATAATAGTACCGGAGAACGATTTTACAGGACGTCGATGATGGTGTTTCGTTCGTAGGTTGGGATATTGATCCGTTATGGTTGCGCGTGATGGTTGCGGAAGGATGCAGCCACAGTGACACAGCGAGCAGTGTGTTTAGCACGTGCTTCTGTGCATTAAAACCGATTGGGAAACCGATCAACCACGATTAGCGAGGGCATTATGTGGACGGTCGTTGAAAGCTATTGATGAATTTAAACACTTCTTTACAGCCTGCTCTGCAAGCTACGCAGCCTAGCAATAATAAGTGTGGGGCATTAATTCGAATCAATCCGTGCTCGAGCTTCCGAGCAATTGGCCCGAGGATTTCCAAATTATAACCCATCGATACACCCCCATTGATCGCAGACTCCGTTGCACTATAATTTGATTATAATAAATTCAAATCCAAACGCTAATTTGCCCCATCTAAATCGGCTTCTGTGGGGGTTTTTTATGTTGCTTTGTCCGATTTTTGCATCGATTTTGCTGCCGGCGCATCAATCTTCCCCTGCGGGAAGAAATCAGTAGCTTTTAATTGCATAATGAAGCGCTTTGCTACACTGAACCAATCGCTCGTTTCGCTACTGTTTTGGAATTTAACCGTGGATAAAAAAATAAATTATTATGTTTCTTTCGTTTGCAAAACCTCGCTCAAAGACAACAGACGCCTGGTGAAAGAAAGCAGACGTCTGGCGAGATTGCTAAAGCGCGACTTAATGGGGAAAGATATTTTGTAGCATGGAAAAGATTCCAGCTACCAGCAAAACAGAACACAACGGAACATTCAATTGCATTATGCTCGCTAGCGGATGCAAAGTCGTGCAGAGTGGAAATCAAAAGCGTCGCACGTTTGGGACATTTATTGGCGCTCAAAGTAAGCAGTCACCCACCGTTCGTTGTCGAGGCTTCCCAAGCTCTCCACAACGACCTGTAGGTTCCCGGAGAAGAAACATTTATTTCTTACATTTAAGTCTCCATGCCATGAGCATGCCGGTGCCCCACACGATGCCCACGAAATCGTGCAGTTTGCTGATTCCTTCCCACCGCACCCTTCAGCACAATTTCTATTAACATGATTATTTATAATAATCATATTACGAGCAATATGTTTATTAGTATGCAAAACTCTGCGCCTGATGGTTCTGGCCGATGACAAAATGCAGCCACGGAGCTGCTCCTCGCGCCGCTGTCTCCGATGGCATTGCTTGTTAGTCATCGTTTCGTGATCACTTGGCCGGGACTTGGCGGGAGCAACATAATTTCGTGGGCATCGTGTTGCAAAATGGTTCTTCGATCGTGTATCGTGGCAAACGGTAGCGTCGTTGCTACTGTACTGGGGTGGCCGTGTAATGGTTTGCAGAGACACAGGGCGGGCAGGCTTTTGTGGTCGCCGGTGGTCCAACACGCTGTAGTACCCTTCTGTAATGAATGTTCTGGCGGGGCGAACGGTAGTTTGGCAGAGGCAGTGCGCAGACAATGCACACAATTTAATTTGCTGCAGTTGGAAGCGGAATTGGGGTTTGCTCGTTTAGGGAGGGAAAATAACGACAATGAAAATGATTACACTGGTTTATGTTGGACTGATGATTGTATTATATTTTTCAAATAAATTTCTAGTTTTTCAGAATAACCTTCATTCTCTATAAATCATCTAAATATTCCTGGAGGATCATTGAACCATTTAGCAAGCATTTTGAAAGTATTAAAAAAGTTTCATTTGAGTTCCGTTGACACATTTGGCTTAACTACAATTGAAAGATGTCATCGGGCACAATATGTCAACCAGAAATTAAGCTTCTTGGACAG
Source organism: Anopheles arabiensis (assembly GCF_016920715.1). Lineage (NCBI taxonomy): Eukaryota > Metazoa > Arthropoda > Insecta > Diptera > Culicidae > Anopheles > Anopheles arabiensis. The sequence goes on from NC_053517.1 coordinate 100,706,904, forward strand.
AAATTCAGCATAGCAGTGTTATAGAGAAAAAATTAAATGCTGATTTTAAACATTGATCTTGTATCAGGGATAGAAACATATCATACAACAATATTTTACAGGACATTGATTCATTAATAAAACAATCGTTTTACTTTTAGTCTTTCTGCAATCACAATCTTTTTTGTATGTTCTTTGTTCGCTTTCAATGCATTATTGTGGCACAAATATGAGCAAGCAGAAGTTGACGACCAACAACATGCCAAGCATGTAAAGTTATATTGTATCTTTTGATACCACAAAGTTGTTTTTATACAAATAATATATAATAGTACTACCAATTCATAATTAGCAAATAATTCACCATAAATAAGCCATTATAGATTTAAAGACTCAGTCCTTAACCATCGTATTGACTTAATGATAGATTTTATTACCAGCAACAAAACTAATTGTACAGAATACTTCACTCCTGGCCAAGTGAATATATGTCATTCATTTGTTCCATTTTAAATACTCTCTACCCTAACGGCCAGATGTTGAGTATCTAGAGCCTGTGGCATTTTCGATGGATTAAAATTTGTATGTGATTTTTTCTTGATCGAATCATGGTTATTACTACTTTTTTCTTGTTAAAAATACTTAAAATAAAATCATGTTTTAAAACTGAAAAAAAATTAGTTCACTCTCTATATGTCAAGGCTTGAAGTTGCGTCTAGTGGAATGACACCTTGAGTGGAATGACCACGATTTGAGCTAGCGATAGAGGATCTCTTCTGTCTACAAGATTTTTATTAAGAACAATTTATAAAGTCATTTTCGAATAAGTTTAATTTCTACATAAGTAATGCAATTTCCTAATACATAACATTGGAGCTTGATAGGCAAGAATAAAAAAGATTTATTTTCCATTTATCAGAACATTCCATGCCAACATTACCCGGAAAAGGAAATGTACCTCAACCGGACCATATGCACCTATACATTTCTGCACAAAAGATAAAGTCAAATCAACACATCACACCACACCGGGAAAAAGATACTAGTACCTGCGCTTTCCGGACTGCTCGAAACTACTAATCTAAAAAGCAAACATTACCAACACGTTCCATGCCTGCCCGGCGAGATGCTGCACCAAGCAGCAGGGATGGGAAATGTTTTAAGAAATAAAACTATCACAAACGGGAATGGAGCGCTCGGTGTTGGTTATGTGTCTCCTTTTTTTTGCGTCACTCGAGAGTTCTCAGTTGTGTTCTAATGCAGAATCAACTAGCCGCACGGTGCCACCGGGTGCCGATGAGCAAAGGGGAAGAAATCGAAGCTATCTTTCGCACAACATTGAACCATTGTTCGAAGCGTCCGAGAAGCCTACGTAGGTAGGTGTGTGTGTGTGTGTGTGTGTGTGTGTGTGTGTGTGTGTGTGTGTGTGTGTGTGTGGCCAAGGGGACCCATTTTTGCACCACTGCTGCACTCAAGCGGCCGAGGAAAAGCGGCGGAATAGGCAGAGAAGAAGCGTAGAAACATCCCATCCACACGGACAACACGAACACGGCATGTTCCCCGTGCATCGCGATTCACGATCAGACGTTTGTTTACAATCCATAACCGGAAGGGTGTTCATCATCGTAGGGCCCAGGGTTTGCACATCCTGTCCTTTCTACATTTGCTTTTGCCGCGGACTCTATCTGCGGAGTGCATCTCCTTCGCGGAATGACATCGGCTGTCGCTGTAGGGACACTCACTCCTAAGGACCTTTCCGGGGCTGGTTGGCTGGATGAAAATGCGGGCGTCTGGTTCATTTTTTATGCGAACCAGTCGATTCACATTCGCTAACGAATCGCGACATGAGTGTATGTGTGTGTATACGTTCGTTGTTTGATGCTTGGCTATATATTCGGCTGAATTTTGGCATCCATTTGACTAGACGCGAGGGTTTCGCATCGGGATTTTTTTTTTGTTGGCACACGCGAGCCCCTTCTTCCATATATGCTTGCTTCAAGTGAACGCAAACGATCGAATGCATATTTTCTAAGGCCAATATCGGCACCATATCGCACCAGCCACTGGGACTTTGGACGCTTTTTGCTGCGGCTGCTGCTTCTGCTGCTGGGAGAAAGAGCCGCTAGCAAAACACACGAAACTTCTAATCTCGATGCAGCTCAAGTGCCAGCGGTGCAGCGGTGGACTTCTGCCCAGGTGAGGTTGCTTTTGTTATCAGCGGAAAGATAAATAAACCGTACTGTGTAGTGTACACCGTTGTACACCCTGTACATATTCCCACCGCCACTTGTCTCACAGCACCCGGCCAATGTCTTTTTTCTCGGGGAACTTTCCCGAGTTTTTTCCTAGCGTGTTCTGCGTAACTTACAGTATCTAATAGACGCGTGTGAGTGTCGCTTTTTGAAACTGTTCGACTTTGAAGTCAATTTCGGCGGGGTTTGCCCCCAGTTATGGTTGCTTTCTTCAAACATGGTCGTCGTATGGGAGTTATTGGAAAAAACGGTACGTTGGACGTGACCAGCAACGGCTCCAAAGTTAATTCCACGAGCTTTGTATTGCTTGTTTGGCTGGGCCGAGGGTGACGGATGAGGATAGCTTTTTCGATTGCTTAGGAAAGAACTGTAACATGCTGGATGCAACATTGAGCTTGTTGACAAGGTCTGAGTATTTTGAAGAGTTTTGAAAAAAATGTTAAATCATAATTCTTATTGTTAATTTGAAATCTGAGTTCAATAACTGTTAGGATATTAAAGATATTGGAAAAGGTAGGAAATAAGTAAGCCTCGCTATCTTCTGTAATAACTGAACATTTTAATTAAAGATAGCAAAATATCTAATCTTCAAAATTTCATCGATTGTAATGTTTATGCATTTGTCTCGATTATAGGCTGTCTGCCGTAGTAAACGACGCATTCCAATAACTTTCATTGTTCATTAGTCCTCTATTTGCACGCGTATTGTATGCCGAACATAATCACATCGAAAGAAGATCAAAAGGACCAGCAACTTGTTTTCTTCTTCTTCTTCTTATTTTTCTTATACAATTGCTTTGACACAACAATTGTTGTCGGTCAAAGCTTGCCTGTACTACCAGTGGGCTTTTTCTTTCAGCAACTTATTGCTTACCCATAGTCAGCATATTGTCAGTAACTTATACCCAAGAAAAAAGAGTGTCTTGGTTTGAGCTGAAAACCATCGATGAGGCACTCTATTAAATAGGTGCAACGAACAGGCCTGTACAAGCTTAAATAGCCAATATAGGTGCAAGCGCACTACTAAAGGGCAACTTTAGACTCAAACTTCATTTTACTTCAATCATCAATCTTCACTAAAAGTCAACCCATTGTGATTGTCGATTGTTGTTATAGGGCCTGCGAAGAATTTAAGTTATTAATATCTGTATAGAGGATAAGAACCGATCGTGTTCAGTATTGTAGCAGCAGGAGAGACTACCAGGCCACGTATAATAATACTACGAGGCTAGGACATTTAATGTTACTAAATCGGGACTAGGAATCCTAGGAATCCTAGGAAAGTAAAAGAATACAAAATTATGAAGCCTGAATGAGATCTCTAGTAAACTGAGAGATAGCTAAAAGTGACCAAGAAAGATAGTAATAATCAGTGCTTAACCCTATGCCTGTAGTTTACTTGTGTCTTAGAGCTGAGTCACATAAGAAGATGCATTGTTAATTCAGACCGTTGAAAACAAACAAAGGTGTTGGAACTTACACTTAGCTTTAAACTTATATCTACATTATCAGAAAAGTTTGAAGTCGGAAAGAACATACATTGGATATGTTTATCCGTTTCCGTGTCCCTAAATATAGTACAAAAAATATATACATTTGATAGAAATTATAGAAAAGCCTTCAAAATACTTCCAAGCTTGTCAGAAAGCTTAGAGCTCTAATCGTTATACATCCTCAGAAACAAGAAGATCTGCTCACTGAAACTTAACACCATTCTATGCCGGCCAATCCAAATAAACTCCAATGCAGCACCTGATTACCTACACAAAGGATCCAAGTCCCAGCCTAACGTAAACCTCCAGACGGCATGAATTTAGGCAAATTTAGTCATCGCTTTTATTCCAAACATTAACAAACACACAAACTACCCCATGTGATTTCAAATCTCTCCTCCCCTACCCCTGATTGGAGTTGATAGTTTTGTGTCCTTCGGTTCGATTCTAATGTCCAAATTATGCGCCCGGGAGCCTCCGGCAGCCTCAGCTCGAAGAGAGCAGCAGCAGCAGCAGCAGCAGTAGCCACCGCCTGCTGTCGATAGGTATCGCACAAAAACAAAACCCCAACCCAATTCGTCGTCCATTTCGGAGGGGGTTGGGTTCCACCTTGGTGTCCAATTATTGCTGACAGGCATGCACGGTGGACACAGTGTATGCACACACATATATAGCACACCGCCTTACCGCCGGTTTTATGAACAAATCTTCATTTTTCTTGCCAATGCCCCTGCCGTACCGTTCTCGTTGGCAGTCGCCGAAATGTGCTACAAGCTAGCGAAACAAACCCCGTTCCGCCGTGCCGTTTCGTGTGACAAGCAAAAATAAATAAATCATTCCGTATATTAGAAAACCTCGGCCTCGTGTGGGGTGAGTATTTTCTAAAAAGCCCATTCCCCCTATACCCTACCCGCACTCAACCCGCTTTTTTAACCTCGAACCACCCTTCCAAAAACTGCACCGTGCAGGCCGGATTCGTAAGGAGTGTGTGTTTGCAGCCGCTCCGTGGACGCAAATAAGTAGACGGCCAAGTGTGGATGCCCCAGGTGCAGGTGCCAATGGTGGAGGAAGGATAAAACATTTTTCTCCGAAAGTAAACCCAATACCCGATGCCCGTGTGTAGGCCTGTATGCAACGGATCCGCAAACGGTCCCGCAGTCGAACGAATCGAGCGCGCGCATATATAGAGACGTTTTTCGATTCGATTCGGCATCGGGCACACACTCCCACCCGTTTGCTTGCCCCCTTTCACCTCCCCAAAAACCACGTCCAGTGAAAACCTTAGGCAAGGGCTGCCCTTGCCTTTGTGTGTCGGGTTTCCTGGGCGGGCGAAAATCCCCGGCAGAAGAAAAAGGATCTACCAGCACCAACAGTAGCAGCAGTAGCAGCAGCAAATGCGAAATAATATTTATAAAGCACCGAAAAAGCGGACAGCACGGGCACCACTAGGGGGAGAGTCATGCGGTGCACAAAGTGCACACTGCCAGCAGCCACCCTCCGATGTTTGGCCCGGGAGTTTGAGAGCTGGGAGCAAAATGCTCCATCCTCCAGGTTTGTCTTTCTCCAAAAATGCGGGCAAACGGCGGGCTTTGAGGTGGAAGTGAAAAGCCTTCCCGGGGTTCTAATCGCGAACGGGCGCCCCGAGTCGAATCGGTCGAAAGAACGAGAAAACTATCCGTCCGTCCGTCCGTTCGCACCGGTAGGCCTGGTGGATGGTGATGATGGGACGGGGTAGGCTTTTTCGTCGATTTTATTCAGACAGTCGCAGAGGTTCGAACATTCCTTTTTGCATTCCCGGCATTCGATTCGGCCACGGTCGTTGCTGCTGTTGTTGTTGTTGTTGGAGCAGCAGGAAGGGAAGAGGGAGGGAGGGGTACGGTAGCGCGACTGCTGCACGGGCCACAGTTGCGCGCTGACGGTTCTCCCAATCGTACATCTCGGAGTTTGCTTTCTTTCCATCAAAAAAGCGCCCCAGTGGCAACTGCGTACCCGCCATATCCCCTCCACCCCCATGGTGGACATTCGGATTCCGTTTCCTTCGAAGGTAGCGGACAGCAGCAGTGGGGAGGCAGCAAACGGTAGAGACAAACATAGAGCAAACAGTTCGGCCTGCCATCATACGCACGCGGCGAACCTTTTGCACCAGGCACCATCGGTCTGGGAAATGGGCCTCCACACGCGTACTCCCTTGTTCCTTGTTGCTGCGTTTGCTTGTGTTGTGCTGCGTATCCAATCAAGCTGACCGAAAACTACGTCGTCCGAGAGAGCCATCGTCGTCGTCGTCGATGATGTCCTTCCGTGCGCAAGGTGGCCAACGATACGCGACGGTGCAGTGGACGGTTGGTGCGCCTGCCTCTGTCGCTAACGCAATGTGCGAGGCTGTATGAAGGTCCCTTTTTCTCAATATGCAAGTGTGTGTGTGTGTGTGTGTGTATGAGCAGGTTTTGGTATGAGGGGCCGCCACCATGACGACGCCAAACGATGAGACATGGGCCCCTGGGAAACTGCACCATCCGCTTCCTGCGGGGGGGGAGGAGAACCCGTTCGCGCGTTCTTTCCGTCATCATTACGCTTCTTTTCCCTGGGCGCATCTCGTACGCATCTGCGCCTCGCCGTAATATTTGTCTCGCTCCTTCTTTCTCTCTCCTTTTTTGGTGTGCGTGTGCGTGTGCATGAACCGGGCACAGGAGGAACCGTTTCCAAGGGAGATTCAAATAAGAGATCAATGCGTACAACCCATTGCCGATGCGATGCGATGCAACTGTACACACCGTAGGGAAGTTTTGCTGGAGATTTGGAGGTGGGTGTGGGCGAGATGTGCGTGCGATGGGGTGATGATGCCTGAACCACGATGAAAGCTTAGGGCTTAGGAGCTTCTTCTGGCAGTGCGAGCGGGATGGAGAGCATCCTGGGCGGGTGGAAAGCAGCGAACCTCGGTGCCGTTTCGAACCGTGCGTTTGGCCAGCGAGTATGTTATTGTATTATATTTTAAAACCCGTTCCTTTTTGGCTCCCACACGAACGGGATGGTGGAGCTGCATCTCTCTCCCTTTCTCTCTGTCTCCCTTTCTCTCTCTCTTTGCGTAACTATATAAGGAATGGGGAAGGAGGCTCGTGTGTGTGTCGTGCGTGGAAGGAATCGAATTGGAAGCCGTTCCAGTTAGACGGAAAGATATCCTTTTTCCCGTACCGTTCGATGAGGAACGACCGTGCGGGCTTTGCCTGCACACTGCACAACGACGGTGCTGCTTGGTGGAACTAATTTGTCGATTTCTGTTTCAGCATTCCCTCCTCGCCCTTCTTCTTGCTGCTTGCTAGAGGTCTTGCCTTGCGAAGCCGCTTTTCACGAGACGCAGTTTGCGCAAAGTCCTTGCCCGGGCTGCGAAGCGAGTGAAATCCTTGTGGTGAAATGGCTCCAACACACACGCACACACTCCCACCGGTACCGGGTCCTTGTTCGGACAGCGAGCGCGGAAGAAAAGGCTTTCCTTTTCTGTTGATCGAAGAGGGAGCGAGCGAGAGAAAGACACTGTGTGACGGGCGGTGCGGTGCAGTATCTGCTGCTTGCTTGGGGCCTGCTCTGCAAGTGTGGCGCAAGTGTGCAGGAAACACGACACAAAACCTGGAAATTCAATGTTGAAACGATCTGTGCAAACAAATATTATACACACACACACACACACACACACGCACGCACACAGTTACCAGGGGTCTTGGGGAGCGGGTGGAATGGGAGTTTGCTGCATTCCAGGGAAAAATCCAACTGAAACCCACGCACACACACGCCCACGAAAACCCCGAAACGCATTGCGAGGGACAACCGTGGTAGGTTTCGATTTCGAAATCAACGTTTCTTTCAACGAGTGGATGGGTGGGTGCGTTTTGAGCCTTTTTCACAGTTGCATGTGTACAGAAACGAACGGGGCTGGGTCCGTGGGCTTTGTGTCGAATTGGTACACGGACACGGAGAAGAATTTTCGCAAACTCAACGGCATCGGATGATTGAAGGCGCTCGCTCGCGTCCCGCGCTTCGCCGACACCGCCCTCACGGGTCCGGGCGAGATGTTGATGTCGATGGACAAATTGATTTTAATTTCCATCTTTTTCCCCCGACCGGGTATGCGGGTTTGTGGGGGGGGGGGGGGGAAGTGCAGTAGCGAATGCAGTTACGGGCCTGGGCCGGGCTGGTTGATCGGCAGCATCATTCATCAGCTGAAACAAACGGTCGGATGAAGCGGGAGACACGGTTGAAGGAAAACCGCAGGGATTAGGAAAACGAATGGCGCGTTCCGAGTTTCAGTGAGACACCGTGGTTCATAACGAGATTGTGTGAGTTTTTGAAACACAGAACAAAACAAGAAAGCTTTTAGCGTTTGGAGGTTTGCGTTTGGATTTACAGAATGTGTTGTTGTGGAAGGTTGGAATTGTATATAAATCTGATCGTAAGACACTTTTACATGCCACAAGTCTTTTTCTACAAAGTGTACCCAACATTATGAATAAAAAACTGTTAAATAGGTTTAAAATAAATCAATGCCATAACATATTAATACTGAAAATACAATTAAATAGTTCAAACTCACTCAATTTCAACTTTTGAACAGAATTCCATAATAATACAACCAACCCCCCGGAGCAAATGGTGATGGAAAATGTACTTTCATCACAATCTTGCAGTATTCAGAATGGTAATAAAGCAATTAACTCTTGGTTTGTCTGTGCGTGTGTATGTTACACAACTCCACTTCACCACACATTTACTCGCGGGAAAAACGGGAAAACCGAGCATACGAGCAAACGATCAGGTGTCGCTATGAATTAACCATCGACGTCTAATGAATCGGGGAATGACTCGGAATGATGAATCGTGTGAATACCACACCAACTCCACCAATTTCACCCTCCTTCTGTGTGTGTGTGTGTGCGTCTGTATTTTTTCCCGGTTGTGGGTAGAAACGGCGTAAAATTGCATTTTATACCCACTTCACCCCATGTTAAGTGCAGTTCTATTATTTGTGCCATCCACCAGGCACCAGCCCGAAGCCATTGCCGGCAACATGTGTTTGTGTATGTGTTTTAAGTTAACAAGGATCAAATGGATGAAGGGACAGGTGAAAAATGTACAATCAAAGTTCGTGAAATATACAACACCTTGTGCAACATTGATAACGTTGTTACTGTGTGTTGGTGTGTGTGTGTTGTTCGTTTTTATGCTTCCGCTCTGGGCAGAACAGATTGCTAGCAAAACGGTGTCAGATTGCTTGGCAAAGGGGATTGATTACCGCGTTGGTCGCACATTCAAACGGAATATTGAAGTAAACGCATAGTAGTGTTGGTTGGTGTGTGATTTTTCCAAGCATTTAGAGATGTTTTTTGCCAGATTGTAAAAGTAATAATTTGGTTTGAACGTTTTTTTTTAAACGGTCAACTGATTGAGACATCAACCGTAACGATGATTTGTTTGTGGGGTGAATTATTAAAAACATTAATGGGGTGGTTAAGTTTGGCACAGAGCTGAAGAACTTGGTTTAAAAAAATACATTCATTTACGTTAATTTTTCAGAACAGTTTCCAGGAAATTTGTCGGCGCTGTTTTGTCTGGCAGGGATTTCTCGTGTACGTCATGTCGTACCATACTGTTTATGTTATTCAATAACGAGGGTTTTATTTTACGGATTTGAGTTTTGTCCACTATAATATACGAATAGGTAAAACAGATACAGCAAAAAATGCACAATAAAGGTTAATCAAAGCTGCTTTTTATTTTCTCAGCTAAAGTTTATTGAGTTGTATAATGGATACTATAAACGATTATGTTGCCAGAGAAAACGAGTAATGATATCATATCAAATAGAGGATGAAAAGGCATAGATTGCAACTGTTTTACAGGGTTTCCCACGATTTATTGGTCAGTTCCCATGATTTTTTGGTGCGTTCTCACGATTTTTTGGTCGTATCCCATAGATTTTTGGTTCGTTCCCATAATTTATTGGTATTTTCCGATTGGACATCAATACAATTGCACCAAAAAATTCTGGGAAACGACAAAAAAATCGTGGGAACGCACCAAACAAACATGGGAACCCACCAAAAATTGATGGGAACCAACCAATAAATCGTGAGAAACCCTGTAAGTAAGAATTTTATCTCAATTCGAGGATATTGTTTGCTAAAAAACTCGGGCAATTAGTTTCTAATCTATTTATGTTATTTATTTGTTCATTCGTCTATCTATCTTTTGATTCATTAAATTATTTACTTTAATTATTTCTACATTTGTTTATTTTAAAATATTTGTTATAAATTAATTTAGTATTATTTTATTTTATTAACTATTCAATTATTTATTTTTTAAATGTGGATTTATTTGTCCTGTTATGGAAAAGAATTTAGCTTTTGATTATAATCATCCAAACTATCGTTAATTATAATTGCTATTATCTTCTTTTCTTTTTGTTTCTTTCGAATCAAAGTCTAAAATATGGCAAATAACTTAAACTTAGATGGAAGGTAAATAACATAAATATTTTGACTACATATTAGCAATATAAACCACAATAAGTAGCAATAGGTGTATACAAATTGTGAAAATATAATGAATATTTTATTTACGCATCTTAAATTTGTAAAAAGTTCTTATCTTCTGTTGAATATAAGATCTGTAAATATTAGAACTATTCACTTGTTTCGTGCTATCTTTCAAAGGTTATACTTCTTTTCGCACTTAAAACACGCCTGGAAAGTAGAACTTTCTCCTGAAATAATTTGTTTTTCAAATATCTAACACACATGTCGCACATCCCACTTTGCTCCACCTGCAGCGCACACGTGTCTTAATATAATTACAACAAATGTTATGCTTGCACCGGTAAAACCCCCAAAAACGCTACCAGAGAGAGGGCAAGCGAGGCAAGAACCACCGAAAAGCCGTTGCAGCCAATTTCCTTCCTCCCTTCCAAATCCAGCTCTGGACGATTAACGAATTGATTTCGCAATAATTTCCTTCCCCACGGCCGCGCGTATGACACTCGACCGTGCCGCAGACTTTAAGCAGACATCTGTGTGACATTTCACACCGCAAATATTTTAATTTGCATCTATTTCCCAGCGACAGCGATGTGCCCAAACAGCCTTACCACTTCCGGGGGGAAACCGGTCGAACCCCGGGCCGGAGCGGAGGAAAATAATATAAACCAGGCACAGTGTGTGCACCGCATGCTGCCGCCAGTGCTTTCACCGGGGCCACCACATATTTATACGAGCATGCTTATTTATGCTTCCACTGCAGAATGCAGCCTGCATGTGTGTGAACGGGTGTGTTTGGATCGGTGGATTGCCAATGAGATTATTATTCAAATTTAGATCATTTCCTCGTATCCCGTGCTTGAATGGGAAGAGCAGGCGCGGCATGAAAGCGAGGCGGAAACAATCCCAAAACCCGGCCAGACAACACATCTCCACCATTCGAGCATGCGGATATTTATCGAACACAAGTGCAATTCGGAAGCAAAGTGCATCGAGCGTGTATCGGAACGCTCCCTGCTACCCATCCTCACAGTTCTCTCGATCCTCCCGGATCCATCTAATAAAATACAACATAATGCACAAATCCAGCGCAAGCCCGGGCCGGGCCGGGGCATTTAGCACGCGGCACAGCAGTCGAGCAGCCTTCCCTCCACGGTGTGACAACACAATTATAATCGTTTAGTTATAATTTACACAAAGTTTCATCCGCCAACTCGCTTGACGTGTGTCAAATCTCCATCAATTGAGTAATATGATAATAAGCGGACCAGTCGATTAAATTACAAACCGGACGCCGGATGCTCAGGCACCGGCAAAATCCGGTCCTGAGCGCAACCATAGGCTCAACCCTCCCTCCCCCGAAGACCGTCCTCTTCAGCGACCCATCGGTTGCTCCACCGATATCGTAGGCACCATTTCGCTGGAAGTTGGCGAGATGACAGGTTTAATTATAATATTGATATAAATATTTCATATTTCAAATCCATTCCGAAACGTTATTGGGCTAATTATACGGTGCGATGGCGATGGTGGTGCTGGTGTGTATCAAATGAGGCGGATTGGAACACGTGTCAGTGGGTTAGAAGAGGTGAAGTGTGTGTGTGGAGAGTTTGATCCACTTTCAATGCTCCGGAAGTTTTTTTTTCTGTTGTGTTGTGTGGTTGTTTGAACGGTTCCGTTCCTTTTTTATTTCGATTTTATTATTCAATTTCAAGCGCACTTGAATCGGCGTGATTGATGAACGAGAGTGTTTTGGGTTGCAGTGACCGATGATAGTGTGGTCCAGACATTTTTATACAATATTTTAAAAGTACTTTTTAATTTTGATAAATCGCTCTAATTAATAAAAATAAAGCAAATTACAGGATATCTCAATAACTGTTGACACTATGCCGTGGTATTTTGACAGTTTTTTTTATATGTTAAGACTAATTATGTGTATCTTTAAGATCTACAGATTCTATAAATTCATAAGTCATGAAGTTGTATAGAAATAGAAACTCAACCTGACTATAAATGTTGGCTCGTTTCAGAGAGAACTATTTCATCCTTAGCTTACCATCGAACTCTAATTGCCCTCCAGCATGCTGTCCAACTTGCATCCTACATTCGGTTATTGAATTCCGTTGCCATTCGATAGCAAACAAAAAACCTCAACAAAAAAAAAAAACTACAATCCCACTACACGGACTTGACAGGAACGACCATCAAGAAAATCAACTCAACGGGTGGAAAAACTGCACCATTTTCCACTTTCGGTTCTTTCTAGCCTTTCTTTCTGTGCCTGTGATTGTATCACCTTCGCGCTCAGTAGCTTTACCATTTCTCTCGTTTGGACACTTGGTCTGTAACTGGGGAAAAGTGTGTGGAAGAAAGGACATCCCCATGAAGAAGAAGAAGACACAACCCGAAATGCCCAACGGCTAGACCCAAAGTCCTCCAACCCATGCTCCTGTTTTTTTGTTTCAGTAACTTCGATTACTTTTCCTACTCGGGAGTGTCTTCCACCTGTCCTGTGTAGTCGCTGTCGCTGTGGTTGGTCGCGGAGTGCAGAGTGTTTCTACCAAGCGCTACCAAGGAAAGGACACAACAGGGCACACCAGCGCTGTGCAATAATTAGATTTCAGTGGAAAAATTGCAATCTAATATTATTATAGTTGTTGTCGATAGAATATTCAAAATGATTCCGGTGTTCTTTCCGATTGTATCGGTCCGGCGCCAACCGTGGCGCTCCGTGTTGGCACTTCGTGCTTCGTACACAGAAACGCTTATGGTGGTGGTGATATGACAGCATGGACGATTCTGTTGATTTGATTTTGATGCAGTATAGTAGATGTTGCTACGGGGGTTTTTTTCTCGGGTGGTTTGGAGACATTGGTTCGGCACGTCGTTTGATCATCATTGTAAATGGTCGTAGGGCTCGTTGAGGCATTCGTCATTCTTCTTCATTCAGAATTCCTGGACGTATTTGCAAAGTTACCGTGCTGGATGTAGTTTTTCTGCGTGTATTAGACACAAAAAAACCAATGCATATCTTCGATTAAAGTCGATAGATTCTAGTTCTTTAGACTAGATGCTTCTTTAAATCATTCGATTGCTTCTATTATAACACAATTAAAAATTATTCCCAAAGCTCCATTCATTGCTTGCCTTCCCGCAGTCATCTCTTTACAGTTCAATATTAATAGCCAAAAATTCGCATTAAATAAAGTCCTCCTTTGCCGATCCAGCCCCGTCCAGCCAGCAGTCACGTGACGCTGCAGTTTAGACACGCCAAAAAGGGGACCACAAGTCATAACACCTCGACCGAGTCGAGTGTTCCCACACGATCTATCGAACCATCACAACCGAACGACGCCGAACGTGGACGCGTTGCGTGCAGTGCGCGGTTTTGGTACGAGTCATTAGTTGTTAAATCAGGCGAAGAATTTGAAACAGATCACACGGCACCCCCTCGACCGCCAGTATCCCAGCTACAACGTGCGACAACGGAATCGACACCGTCATCCGGCTCTCCCCCTGGTTGGCAGGATGGTAGGAGCCCACAATGACCGTGATATTTTCTTTTACATATAATATGTTGTGCTTTGTTGTTCACAGCTGGTCGGGTCGATTGGACTCCGGTCCGGCGGGGGGATTTTTCTTTTTTTCTTCCAGCATCAATGATTGTTGCTGAGGAGAACCGTCGTTCGTTTCTTTATTTTCCATTATGAGGTGTAAAATTGCACCATTTAATCTTTAATCTTCGCCTCATCGGCCTCAAGCTCCGGCACGAAGGGTACGCTAATCGAAAGAAATGCGATAGAAATCCTCAATAGGTTAGTGTGGCGAGGTAAGAGGAGAGGGCGGGACAAGAATAAAAACAGTAATAGAGGCAATAATATAGTAAAAAAGAAACAGAATCAGTTCAAAACGACACACAAGGGAAGTGGAAAATGGAGAAGATGAAAAGAAAAGAAAAAAAACACAAGATCACCCCCAAACACACGAGCGCAAAGTTATGAAATAAATCCTCAACCGTTGAAGCGTTTGGGCGATTAAGTTGTAAATCGCTTTTGTACGCTACGCTCAACCATCTCGGGACGGTTTTCCCTCTCTCTCTTTCTCTCCTCCTTTTGCCCTAGGACCTAGCCGCTTTCCTTCCCGGACGGAAGCAGCGCGGTAGCAGCGCATAACGCATCGCACCCGTCTGCCGCGTTAACCTGTCTGCGCTCCCCCGTGATCGTACCCTGATCGAAATGAATCGAAATGAAACGATCAACAAACAACAATGGCCCTGCTGAAAATGCGCGCGAGCCACAAACAATCGGATGCAGCAAACGCAAAGAAATGGAAAAAAAACCGACCAGAAGGGCCACATGGCAGTGCTGGAAGAGGGTGGACCGGTGGATGACAGGGCAACATAAATATGATCTCAACACAAAACAACAGCAATCTTAGAGCAACAAAAAATAAAGAAAAGTGGAGCGGGTTATGGCAGATTCTATGCAAACCGTGGTCGCGTAATATTTAAATTTCACTTCCGCCTGCGTCACGTTCCGTTTTTGTTTTAATGCTGTTCTGCTCCATTTCTTTCGCCAGGCAAAGTTCACGCCAACAGACACACACACACACAGCGAGCAGAAAGCATTAATAAACCGACTGCGACGTTCGTTGGTGGATCGTGGCTCGTCAAATGCTGAACTGTAGAGATTAGTTGGCATTTGCTAGCGGTCGGTGGCAGCGAACAGTTTCTCTCCCCACCCGTTTCATGTGACTCTCGTTCCGAGGGCGAACACTGAGCGCTCTCGATTATGTTTGTCCGTCATACGCAGCATACACACGGGAAAATGACTTCTTAAATGGCATCCGGTCGTAAATGTGTATCAAATTTTAAGACAATAATCTACCGGCGTGTACGGATCCGGCGGCAGTACGGATTTTAAATAAGTATTACATACCGGTCCACAGGGCTTGTCGGAGGGCTAGGGAGAAGGTTTGATGGAGTTCAGTTTTTTTCCTTCACCCGATCACACATTCTCTAGGAGCGGGTGGAAAGAGGAAAAAGGAAAGAGGGAAGAGAAAAAGCATGTATCATTACAAACCCACAAAACGGTGATCAGTGCGGTGCAGTGAGCTAGCTCCACTCGGGCCACCGTTTTGGCCAGGATTAGTTTCAGCATGATGTGTCGTTTTTGTTTCATATTTTGTTGTGTGTGTGTGTGTGTGTGTGTGTGTGTGTGTGTGTGTGTGTGTGTGTGTGTGTGTAAATGTGCTTTTTTGTTTTGATTTTCTTTTTTGCTTGATTGTTTGGCATCTCCTTTTTGGTTCGTCGTTGTATGTGTGTGTGTGTGTGTGTGTGTGTGTGTTGCTGTCTTTAGTTTTGTTATTTCTTTTTCGACGAATGACTGACTCCCCCGTGGGGTTTTGATTATTATTATTACTATTACGATTATGCCTTTATAATATTTAATGCGAGTTGTGCCTTTACTGTTAAATCAAAAGAAAGACCTTTGCCTTCAAATAGTAATTAAGAGTCATTATTGGAAATTATTTATATTGAACAAAGTTGACGTAATTTTTGAACATGGTTTATAGTGGTTTAAGTTAATTATACAACTATTTTCAAATCAAACTCTCTTATTTATTAATTTCAGAAGGTTTTATCACATTGTTGGTCTTCTCACCATTAAATTGTAACATTAACATTTTTCAACTTCCCATTCTATTGATCTCTTATTTATCCTCTTACTTTTGTTAAGTAAAAAAACATTCTCTTTCTCTTTATTTAATTGAAGCTTACAAAGTCAAACCATAATGATGGGCTTTTCAGCTAATCATTCCTCTTATAAACGTTTACGCTGAAACAACGAATGCAAATCAAATAAACATCAGGGTTTACGAAGGACGCTTTGTGCTATAATGGTGCAAATGTATCAATTATCAGGTGTTAATGCCACAAAAAGCTGACAATGGGGTGACTTTACACCCAAGAATGTGGCCCGACTGGCTGCTCTGGAATGTTTACCATGGATTCAGGTACATAAATAATAACCGTTTCTTGCACAGTCCGGATGATGACTTCTTTCTTGACTACCTCTTTCATGTGACGAGTTGCAGCGCTTAGCAGACAAGTCCAGAAATCGACATTCCAGTTCACAAAGACATTGTTAAACATTCCAGAGGACCTTATCTTTGTACCTTTTTTGAGGCATGCATCTATCAACAGCATTTTAATGGTGAAACAACGGCATAAAATAGTACAACTAACTACCGACAACATATCAGAACTATTCTCCTAGGTCATATATGCTTCCCCTAAATGCTCAATGTAAGAACAGTTGAAAAAACCTGCAATCCCGCAACCCGCACACAGGACGTTCCCTAAATCTAAATCTCTTTTGTCAGCATTAATTGATACATCATGTACCTGTTGGTCCGTGTGCGACAAAGTGCGGCTAGCTGTGAAACCGCAAAGTACAACAACAAGGTGCTAACAGCAAAACAATAGCAGTCAAATTTGGTCGTCCTCAACAAGTCGTAGCCCCCGCCCTGCCTGACTTGGTCGTGCAGGCTTTGATGAAGAGGCCCATGCCCATGCCAAACTCCAAAACTTGAGCAGCAAAAGGCAACGCTTTACACACTGCGTCCGTACGTACGTCGTCCGATACAATGTACGCTTTGTCGGATCATCAGTCGGTAATGGCAAGTGGGAACCCACAGGAAACCCATTCCGGGGGAGAAGGAACCATCGAGTGCGAACATCAACACCGAGATTCTAAGATAACAACTATCACATTCCTTACATCGTCTTTCGGGATGGGTCGTTTGGGAAGGCTTTCGGATGGTCCACACCATCGGGCTCGGTCGTTGGACATGCTCGGTCTCTTTCTTTCACTCTCGCTCGCTTGCACCAACTTGGGCTTGGGTAATCGGTTTGTATATTTATATGCAAACTCTTCCCATCTTCTCAAACGGCTTTGCAACCGGCTGCTTTGCAACCACAGCTCACAGTGGCTCCACTTTCAGACACAAGGAAGCTCTGACTTTTCCCATGCAGAAACACGGGGAGAGTTGGGGGGGGGAGGAGTTTTGCAAATCTGAAAGGAAAACGTTTTCATTTTCGGACGACACCTACGACCGGCGGTGACGACGACGGCGATGATGATAATGATGATGATGCTGAACTCCGAGCTGCTGTACACACTACGGCTTGGAAGTAGCTCAACTTTTTCACCTTTCACCATCTGGTCTAACCCCCCGGTTTCGGTTTCTGTTATGGTATGGTGCTGCTGCTGCCGCACCTTTGAAGAACGGAAGAACTTTGCACCTTGACCACATGCTCTTCGTCGTCGTCGTCGTTTACCGAGCAAATCGTTTTACCATTCAGCAGCAACTTCATTTGGGTGTTGGGTCAAATGAAGCACGAGAACGGAGCGTATGCATCGGTATGCTAAGAATGGCCCCGGAAACCGCCGGCCGACTGGTGAGATTGACTCCTTCGTTTCCTCTTCAAGGTTGAAGCCTTCCTTCTCCGATCCGAACCATTTAAGAAGCGAAGCATCTTGCCCGCAAGGCTTGCCGGGCATTCCAGGCGTGTGCAGTGTGTCTGGTACAATCGTAGAAAGTGGAAGATTATTTAGAAAGCTATCTTTATCAAGTGTATCATCATCATCATCATCATCATCTGTAGCACTATCAGCAGCAAGGCAACCATCATCAACACCGCTCGGTAATCGTGCAGATTGTCGGTCGGTTGTATGGATTGCAACGAGGTGTTTGCATGTTATGAGCCGGACCCGATCTGCCTTCAGGGCAGACAGTGATGTTTATGACACAAAATGGTTCAATTAAAATGTGTAACCTTGTTTGGGTATTGAGGCAACATTAGCATGCATTAGGCGTGGTTTCTTGTGTCTCTATCAACTGTCTTAATCGTTTGCGTTTCTGGAAATGGTTGCAATACAAGTCGGAATCTTTGTTTTCACCCCACATTAAGCTCTTGTTCGCCTTCACCACAAACCCATTAACCTTAGCGTGGCTTAAAATGAAACTCATTTTTAACCCCCTTTCCCCCTTTCTTATCCCAAAAGCCGTAGTAAGGAGAAATTATTTCTATCTTTAGTTTATATCAATAGAAGAAATATTAAAATCCCGTGGCACACTCCCCGCACTCTACGATGTCGACACCGTCTACCGTTAGCCCTCGAAAGCCCCTGCCCGTAAGTACCGTAGTCACATAAAAATTATCTTTCACAGTGAAATGGTAATGATGATGATGATGATGGTGGTGATGGAAGTGAGCAGTGCGGTGCGGTGCGGTATGTTCTCCTTACACCGAAAGGGGTTTGTTTTATTGATGCGTACGTTTGATACAACGCCGTATTTCATTGCGTTACTTCGTTATGCTCCCATTCGCTAGCTGCAGTTAACGCTTTTTAATAGCCCGTCGTCATGCTGTTTGCTAGGATTTGTTCGTTTATGGGAGTCGTTTGGGGTTTTTTTTTGTTTTTTGTACGAACGCGTACTCTCTGTACGGTTGATTGTAAATGCAGCTCACTCCTAGTTTGTGCAAAGAATAATTCAAATATTATTACATACATGTTTTTGGGGTCGTTTCTCGGGGTTTGTTTAAAATCTATCGAACAGGAAGTTTTACATTCGCGTTGAATGTAGTAGAACTTTTGGTGGCATGATTTTTGGGTATAGAAAAGCCTTTCAATCTGTCTTTTATTCTCAATTTAAACCTTGAAACCTCAGGCTCTATACTTCTTGGAGCTTTTGACTTTATTGATCATCTTCAATCTTCATGTTGAGACTACAAATAGAAACTTCCTGTACGATGTCTTCGCATTGTTATAAGTATCAGTCATGCTTTCCTGCTACAGCTTAATGTAATTAATATTGTCTTTTTTCCTAATGTAAGCCCTGATATATGTGTGAGATCTCGTGATACAGTTCCGTGGGGCGGTTCCGGGGTACAGTCGTCATCTCGAACGACTGAATAGAATGCCCGTCATGGGTTCAAACCTAGAATGGACCGTCCCCCCGTAACCAGAATTGGCCATCCGTCTGCGTGGTAATGAATTAAGTCTCGAAAGCCTGTATTGGCCGGCATGTCCGCGTAGGATCTTACGCCAAATAGAAGAAGAAGAAGATATGTGTGAGATATTGAAGATGCTTTAAAAAAAATCCTATTAAGTAGATTAATCTTCTTTAACAGCTTATTTCTTCGTTTACATAAACTGATCTGCACAAACGAGATATCGCAATGACCCTTATGATCCCAAACCAGATAACTTTACAACTCCAAAATACAATCATCTTCTGATTCCGCTTCAACACCTCCATCCAAACACTTGAAACAATTACAAACCTCTGTAGCAAACTTCTCCCGCAAAAGAAAACACTGTTCCTGCCTAATCGTGGTCAACGATCGGCTGATCGTTGCCGTCCCAACTAACGACTCATCATCCGTAACAAAGCAGCTGCGGATGTGGCTAATTCGTTCGGTTTCTAATCCGTTTTCTACACCACCAAACCTCGCGCTTCCATCGTCCCCCTGTGTGGTTGTAGAAACAATGAACAATCCCCTCCGCCTCCGGGGGCGCGCAGCATTAGAATCAAACATTACGCACATATTATTATTACGTTTCCGTAACGGGCCGACGTAGTTCTGTTGGTGTTTTTTTTTCTTCTGGCCCCCGCGCACCATACTGCAATTGCTCGCGTGAAGTACACGGTGAAAGGAAAATAAATAATTTTCATAAAAAATGAGCTCACCACCAACATCGGTTCGGCTGTTTCCTTTTGCTCGAGTCGCAGGGAAAAGAGGGGGCAATTTCTGTGAGAGTCGAGAGGGGAACCAAAAGGTGCGCACACACACGTTCACAACTAGAAATAAAACAAGAAATTACGATCACAGCACTGCTTTTGCGCAAATCAAGCAGCCGGATTGTTTTCCGGTTGAATGGCGGCTGGCGGTGATTATGTGGCGGAGTGCGCTGCGTTCATGCGGCTGAGGATCGGCCGGTTCGATCGGTATGTTTATGTTTATGTATTAAAACAATTCATCTGCTGGACCATCATTAGCCGGACCGGGTTTTCGTACGATTCCTAATGTCCTGCGCGTTCGTGGCGTTGAGTTGCATTTCTTCGAATCCAAAAAGAATTCTGGTCATACACGGCACAGTCGGCATTCGGTTCGATCGATTGTAATAATACTTTGTATGCTGGGCATTTTTTTTGCTGCTTTTATTGCATTGCCATTCCTGTATTAAGCATAGTATTTTAATAAATTATATTTCCCTCACCGTATACTTAAGACACTTTCAATCGAACGCATTTCATCAACGCCGGAAGCTTCTGGTGCTGTTCGGTGCGCTGGCCATTCTTTCGGGGCAGCAGAACCGGGCTGCCTCAGACCTCCGTCAAGGCACGCAGGTATCATTAAAAATGTTGCAAAAATTGTAGGCCCTTTTCTCGTCCCGCACCGAGCAACACCGCCGATCATTCGCGCTCCAATTTCGATCGCTGCCACTGTGCCGGGGCTTTTGCATTTTATGCCTCCACTTGCAGGAAAAGGGAAGTGATCACGCAGCAGGCAGGCTTCTTTTTCGCTACTCCGGACGCTACTCCGACAGCATTACTAACGGCGGTTTTTGGCGGTAAAATTTGCAGCTCCCCCTGTGCGATTGCGTTGCGTTTTCCGCTTCGAGAGTCGATTGACCAGTACATTGATTGAATGATTACCTTCAACCGGACACTGTGCAGCAGTGAAAATGAACGACCGCTTCGACCGTGTTCCGAAGCTGGCTACCGAATTTGACCGCCCACTCGAACCTTCTTTCCCCCTGGGTTCAAGTTGCGTTCGGTACTTTTTTGCGCGCTACCTGCTTATTTCGGTAGTTCCGTTTTGAAGCGTCCTGCCTGTCCCCCTCTCCCTGTTCCTTTCCCAAGGATCCGAGGGTTGGCTTGTTCCGCAAAGACCTCGAATAAATTATTTCCGCTCCCGGGGTACCTAATTTAGATGAATTAAACGAAGAAATTGTATCGGTTGTTGGGTTTGAAATTTTACCCACTCGTCCCTTTTCGCTCGTGTCATTTGAGAGGGGAAAGAGTGGCGGGAAGGGCCTAATGTGTCCCTCCCGTCTTCTCTCTCTCCCTCCCATTCAATCATTGGAATGTGTGATCATGTAGAAAATCTATGCCTTCAGTGAGGGGCACAGATTCTTAACCCCAACGATGAGAGGCAAAATAATCGGCACCACACATATAAACGCCCCCAGAAAGAGCGGAGGAACAAGAAAGAACGCGCACAAAAACTAATCACCAACCTGCCCGAGAGAGACGAAAGGAGACGACGGCTAATGAACGAGCGCTCGGCAGGGGCATCTACGTCTAAAGGGACAAAGCATGTAAGAGAGAGGTGTACAAGAAAAGACGTAACACAGCACGTAAGACAAAGTACACTTAGTGTCAAAATATTGAATAGTTATTGAAAGCACGGTCGGTTGCTGGTTGCTCCATCAAGCAGTGGTCATAGTCGTGGTTGGCCGATGGCGAGCAAAAGAAATTGCTGGAAAACTAGCAAATCCTCCCAATGGAGGCTCATTAATGTTAATAAAGATTTAGCGAGCGCGGCCAGACAAATCAACGCATTCAACGGGTAGAGAGACGAAGCAAAGGGAAAAGACATGGAAAGTGGCACAATCGGAATGGGAAGGTGGGGGTAGTAGGGGGTAGAGATGAAAGATCAATAAGATCGTAACGCTGGGACAGGAATCGGAAGTGAATCGGAAGTTCACGGTGATTATTTCAATTTTTCGATTTTATTACCCATTTTCCCATGGGACGGAGACTGTGTGTGCTGATTTGGTGCTGGGAGAGCGCGTTTGCTGGTGCGGGCTACCGGTTGAAAGGCAGGCAATGAAGCCGAGGGTCTTTTCATCAACGTGAGAGTTTTGGCTGAATTTTGAGTGTTGTAAAATTTAGGAAAGACAGCAAAACATTTTAGATCAAATTAATTTTATTTTTTTGATTAATTTTCTTACAATTGCGGCATTGAAGCACTTGTATGTAAATCTTTTTAGTTTAAATAGATACAAAGCAAGGAATTTTAACATATCTATAACACTTATAAGCAGTGCTGCAAAATATCACTTTCAATATCATACAAATATTTGACGGAAACAAAATCCGAAACGATTGGTATGACCAATACATGCTCAGTGACATTGTTGCGACTATTGTTTGGACAGTCACTTTATCATGACTTTTTTACTGTGATCAGTTGTACAAAATGTCAATGACATAGTCATGACAAATTCCGGTTAAAACAAAATAAAGTCACATTCAAGTGAATGACCAAGAGTAGGTTGCACAAAATATCACCAGGCATGTGATTGGCCAATCAACTGTATGAGTCTCAACTCTGATCATCTCAGTTGTGTACGTCATTTGATTGGAGCTTCTGATTTGGCAGCACTGTTCACAGCCAGAGAAAAACATGATTATGCTTGCGCAGGCATTGTCAGTCAGAGTATCGAATTTGACTAATGCACTCACATGCCGCATGTTCGGCATGTCATGGAGCACTTTCGTTGTGTATCATCAATGAGCATCCACTGATATGTTTATTGTTTTTGTTGGTGAACATCTCGTGGTAATCATGACAGTTTGCATCACTGGTGAAAGGGCAGAACAATTATCTAATCGATCATTGGATTGCTAGTATAAATGAAAAAATATAAATTATTTGGCTAAGCAAGCCTGTAATGTGAATATAACCGCATGATCATGAACTAACGGATATGCCAGCCATCGAAATTGAAGATAGTTTGCTGGACTTTCTGATGCTGTGCAGCAGCTCAATTTGCAGCAAAATGAAGGAAAACTGATTAATAAATGAATTGATTGATTTTAACATAATTTTACTGGCCGTTCTAGCTAATATTGTCAAAAATGTCATTCAAACCGATTGAGGTAAGGTCTTCAATTGCTATACAACACTCATTTATCTAATTGAACCCAAAGAAGAAAAAACCTAAGAACCATTTCTCATTTGCAGCAACAGCACAATGGGTGGAATGATATACTTAAATGAGCTTCATTTATTTGCACACATAACCCTTATAAGATGTAATAATGTGGTATTCGGTAAGCATAAACTGCGATCATTTGTCCCAAAAGCCACGTAGGGAGTGCTAGAGGGTGAAATTGATTCCTGCTCAAGTAAAGAAATGGAAAATTGAGAAACAATACATTAGAGTGTTAATTTCTAAAATAAAGCTAAATTTTTGTCTTTATGTGCGGCTATTTGTACACTTCCTCGAATTTTTGTTATTCATTCCACTGGGAGCAATTTCATTCCAATTTCATTTTTCAATCAAAAACAGTTCAATTCATTGCGATTTGCATAACTCACCAACGATCAAAGCAGCACCATTCCATTTGCCCTAACGTATGACCCCATTCTCTTCTCTTTTTTTGTTTTCCCGAAAAGCCGCCTAAACGCCGAATCCGCTCAACCCCGAACCCAACCCCCCTCCCCGCCCTGCGAAGAGAGATGATTAATGTTTTCTTTAAAATTTACATCAATATTTTTACGGCTCGACTAGTTCACCTTCAACCGCAAGCTACTCTTTCCTCTTCTCTCCACCCCACTCAGTGTTTCTCGAGCGAAGACCGTTGCCAACATGCCCGGACGGTAGTAGATTCCTGGAAAAGAAAATAAACACACTTTTCTTTCCAAAACCATCCTGGCTGTGTGTATGCATGTGTGTGTATGTGTGTGTTTGGGGTTGCTTCCGTTTGTCGTTTTGTTTTTGTGTTCTTTAGTCGGGAGTACGGGTAGTGTGAAGTCGAGCCGGTGCTGCTAACGATGCACTTCCGGTGAGAAGAGTTCTACATGCAAGGGGGACCACCTCTTTCCCAGCATCGAACCGTGGAAAATGGATTTTTTTAACAATCTGGTTTGATCGAAATGGTTGTTTTTTTTTTGCATATCGATTATGAAGCAAAAAGATGAAAAAAAAAAGTTTCAAATGCCTCATCATCGTACCTCACAAACTGTGCAGTGTCTAGTGCAGATACCAAGCTCAGAAAATTTAAACAAAATTTTGCTTTTGCTACCAACGGTGAGGAGCAAATCGTTTCCATTTCATTAAACAAAAAGATTCAGACACAACATTCCAATCGATCGTTACGCGATCGTTCAACACTTCCCAGCGGGGACACGAAAACCGGCAGGAGCAATATCATGAAGCAATGCCCTTCACACTCCACTCCACCACCAGTGTGTGCGCTCGTTCAAATGATTATTTCAAATGAAAAATCGATTTTTCATCCATTTTCTTACGGCCAGCGAAGTAGAATAATAACATCAAGATCGCTGGCGCGCGTGCACACGGTACAAAACGCAACCGGCAGCCGCGGTGAGCGCGCACACAGAAAAATATCAAAGGCTAATTAATTGTGTTGATATAAACAATAACGGAGCATATTGCCGGCATGCGGTGCACGGCTCGGTTTGGGCCGCGGGAATGGACCCGGCTGGCTACTGCTGCTTTTGCTGTGTACGCGCTGGTTAATATCGTTGGTGCCGGTAGCAACAGGAAGTCGACGGGTCGAAGAGCGAGATCGCGAGCACTGCTGAAAAAGCACGTAGAAGAAGCAATCCCGACCGCGCATTGACGATGACGGTTGGATGTCCATCCGTGGTGATTGTGCTGCTGCTGCTGCTGCTGCTGACGAAACATCAACCAGTACCAACGCACCCAAAAATGACCTCCCCAGGATGTTTCCCGACGCTGGAGGCAGTCTGGACAAAGCGCAGAAGGAACGGGGAGCCGAAAGAAGGAGGAAAGAAAACGAATATTACCAAACGTAATTGCTGCCAACGTGACCGCTCGCGGCCGGTGGTAGTTTTCTGAGGGATAAATATTTGATTATAGACCCCGTTGCTTAAGAAGATGGGTGGTGGGAAGGAACTGCAAACAGTTGGTACTGTGGGTAGTCGCGATCGGTGTTCTGTTCTTTCCCGTTTCTTTCCTTCCTGTAACTGAAAACCGTACCATCTCACCTAAATCTAAATATCCTTTCCCGCCTTTCACGGCTGGGAGTCGGTTTCCATAATTCACCAATCAATTTGCAATTAATAAATCAAACTTTAAAGTGAATATTCAATCGTTCCAGCTACCGAACGGGGGTCCCAGCTAGAAGGCAATGCCACATCGCCGATCGATTTGTTGGAGTGATTTCATCAGTGTGCCGTTTGGGGTCCCTTCGAAGTTCAAACCGCAAATAATTTTATATTGACGCACTGTCAGCTAGTGGTAACGTTTGGGCATGAACGACTTAATAACTGTTTCTTAGGTCCCCTATGCGCCCTTGCAGTCGTAAAAGAGGTGCAGGTGAAAGGAGTCCCACGAGCTGTCACACGGCTCGCGCTGACCGGGTGCATGTCAAAACGATTCACAATATTTTGTAATGACAATGTGACTTTTTAAAAACGTTCAGTTAATTGTTGCTTCCCCGCACAAAAAGCAAGGCCCGAATGGCTCAATGAATCGTCGAATGAGTGCTGATCGCTACTTCCAGAGAGTTGAATCCGGTTCGAAGGACTAAAATTTTCTGACGATACAGCGCTCTTTACGATCTTTTTCTTCAACACCCTTTTTTATGCCTCTTCTTACGTCACTTTCCAGACATCTAAGCTGATAAATGCAATCAATTACACACTAATACTGGTGTTTTTACCCTACCAATATCGAAAACATTGCTTCCCCATCGCTAAAATTAAACTTCCCTGCCAAGCAATTAAATTGCTCAAACAATCATACGCCCGCTGATGGGAATACATAATATATCTCCATCATAAGCTTCGAATGCAAACACGCAATCGCATTCTGAAATGAGGCCGTCGAAGTTGTCGAACTGCAGGTCGGATGCGGCCGTTCAGTTTTATTCTATCCGCGATCATGTATCACTAAACCCCCAGCACAGTAAAAGCCCACCCCTTCGCTAGCCCATCGACAGCCGCGAAGGCGATACGCTTCCGCTGCAACGCACGCAAAACAGTGCGTATCGTTCGTTGCATATGTACTTGCTCGTGCAGCGCCTACTTATGCCCGCTGCCGCCAAGTGCGTGCGTTTCTTTTTCTTGCAATTTCGCACGGGTGTGCGTCACTTTCTTCTTCTTCGCCCACGGGGGCATGATGCTTTCTTTTCTTCCCACCTAGGTCCAACACTAGGTGTGTTCTTTCTGCCGCGTTCGGCTCGGCCTGCACGGCTTTTCGCACAAAGGCACCGCCTTCTCACCGGCGAACCCGAAACCCTGAATGGCGTGTGCGCTGCTGTCCATGCTGTTTTTTTTTGCTTTGTTTCTTTTCTTTCAATTTTTGCCCATTTTTGCACAGCACACGGTTCGGTTCGGTCTTTGTGTGTGGGGGGGGATGGGTGAACGAGAAACCATCGCGCTCGGCTATCTCATTGTGTGTGGCGGGTCTCTCCCCCACCAACGCCATCGCCAATAATGGTGGGGAAAGGAAGCTTTGATCGACACGCACCCGGCATCGAATGGTGCTTTCCGATTGGGGCAACGCTCTGGCGTGCGTATGGTGTGCCTGCTCTATCCACCGGCCACCAGCGGCAAGCGTGCGAACGAGATGGAACGAACGAGTACGCGGGCCATGCTTTTTGCCCTGCGTGAAGGAGGGGAAATAGTATTCCATCATCAGCGTCATCATCATCACCATCACCATTGCACTGCCGTCATCGTCATCGGGAACGTTGTTCGGAACGTGCGCGCGTGAAGAGAGCGAGAATGGGAAAAAGAGAGCGAAATACGGCGGTTTGTTTTGACAGCTTGGCTCTCTCTCGCTCTCACCCTGCCCACGAGGGGTTGGGTGGCTTTGTAGAGTGAGTTTTGTTGTTGGTGTTGTTGTTGCTGCGCCCAACATGCAACCATGTGTTTGATTCAAAACTTCTTTCGCTCTCTCCGCTAGGTACCGCGTGGTGGTGTAGATAAGGTAAATAAGGGGAGAGAGAACGTGCGAGCTATTACACGCACACGCACACAGCGGCGGATTTTCGAGCAGTTTCCACTCACCCCCGGCGAATGATTGATATCTGTTTTTTTTTTTTTTTTTTTGTGGTTAACTGTCATTATTTATTTTATGCAGTTTTGTTGCTTGCTTCTCCTTATGTTTTATGTGGATTGAATGATATAATGTGGTAAGGATGATTGTTCCATAGCTTTACTAATTTTATTTATTTTATTTTATTTCTTTATTCAAAATTGTTTTTTTTTCTTTTAATTTTAAATGTTCAAATTAAAGCATGTAAGAGGAGCGCACGTTACTTTTGAGAAGTAAAACGGTGTTATGAACTTTTATAACATTTTAATTTACATTTTTACAAAACAACACTAAGAAAGCTTTCTTCTAAAGTGAGTT
Source organism: Anopheles arabiensis (assembly GCF_016920715.1). Classification (NCBI taxonomy): domain Eukaryota; kingdom Metazoa; phylum Arthropoda; class Insecta; order Diptera; family Culicidae; genus Anopheles; species Anopheles arabiensis. Next base: position 100,734,587 of record NC_053517.1, read on the forward strand.
ACACAAATTTTTAATAATTCATGTACAGTTGCAACTATATTTAAAAAAAAACATAGTTACACCAACCCATCATCTTCCAGCCGAACATCTTTCCTAATTCAAATGTATCCAATTCTCACTGCCACCCGCTCCCGCGCAACAATCAAACAGAGAAGGGAGAGCGAGCAGCGTGCTCACCAACACGAGCGGGTTTTCGAGCAGTTTCGGTTCCACAACATAGCAAACGTGTACGGCGTGCCGGTTTCTGGTTTGTTTTTGAAGCACAGTCCCCTCCTCCCACCACAGCAGCAACCCGTCATCATCATCGCCATCATCATCGCCATCATTGCCGAGGCCGCGCTGGTACACAGCGGCAGCAGCAGCAAAACACGCACACGGGACTGCACACCAATCGAGAGAGCGGCCGCCGTAGCAGAATCGTTTGAAATGCCGTAGCGTACGGACGGTGCCCACGACACGAGCGACCGAGCGACCGATTTCTGCTGCCCGACAGCGACCAATGTTCCGCGCGCGCAATCGCAACTTCTCCCGCCCTTTACCACGTGTGCGTTTGTGTGTGTATGTGTGTGTGTGCCAGTGTGTGTGTGTGTGCAGTTTCTTAATTGTGCAGCAGGCGTCTCCGCGACAACAACGCTCGGTTTTAGTCTTCTCGTCATCCGCGTCACACACAACTCCCACGGCTGCACGCGGCGCGTAAGTGCAACACGGCAGCTTCCGCGCGCGCCGCAAGCTCCCTATTTGCGTAATCCCGGGTGTAAGTGTGTGAATGTGTGTATGTTTTGTGCTTGTAAGCAGGCGTTGGAGAATTGTTGTGCTACCGGAAGTTGTCACAGTGGTACATGGTGTGTGTGTGTGATGTGCCTGTGAAGAATGTCGTTTGATCGTGGTGGGTTCGGTGGGTGGGTTCTTTTTTCCCTTTTTTCGTGAACGATCTCACAAGTGCCACAGACTCGGTGCAAACGCTGCACTGCACACACAACGACGGTGTGACGTTCTGGAACGAGCGGCATGGCAAGTGGCCGGGGCCGAGAGGTTCTTGTGTAATAATTATTAAAACGTCATCAAGCGCAAGATGTTGTACGCTGACAAACACCCCTCCCCCCCCCCCCCCCGCTCGGTAATGCTCGTCATTGCCACAGGTCTGTGGTCTGGCGTGTGTGTGTGTGTCGGTGTGTGTGTGTGCACAGTAAATGTGAAACCGTTTAAGTCTCGTTTCGCCAAGAACACAGTGACGGCGACGAGCTTGCGGTGTGTTTTGCTTGGACCGTTTTTTTCTATATATGTATTGCTGCTGCTGCTGCTGCTTGTTGCCGGTTTGAGAAATAGAGAGCAAATCTCCAGCCAGCACTGGCAGGCGAACAAGTTAATTTATCTTCTAGCGCTCTGGCGCACGGCGCAAACAGGTGCTTCCCCCGGCGTCTCCGATCGGGCCATAGTTTAATGAGCCAATCGTGAGCATATTGAGTGATTTGGAGCCAGTAATGGAGGGTTTTTTTTTTGTGTGTGTGGAAGAGCATTTAAATAATACAACGTTTGCGACGTTGGGAAGGCAACGGCAAAGCAAAGTACTTGTTGATGGGGCGTCTGTTAGCATCATCAGCATTTGTTATAAAAAAGATTTTGAGAGTCTCTTTGTGAACTTGTGCACAAAATTGCATATAATATTCCCCACATTAGCCTACAACACCTTCAGTTGGGCCATTTTATTACATCTCACTTCCACAATTCTCAACGTGTATGGCGCTCGTATTCAAATTTATTCACACTTGACAATGATTCAGAGAAGGAAAAGAATGCCAGCAAGATAAAGAAAAGGGACAAAACAAAAAACAACTCCAATTAAAAACACCTCAAGTACGCTCGGAAAGCCCACCGAGCATTAGCGCATTAACCGCATCTGGCGGGTTGTGTGACCGTGTGTTCTTGGCTGTGATTATTTGACGACGCAACCCGAGCAAAGAGGTTGAGACGCCCGGAACGACCGGAAAGAAAGCGTTAGAAAAATGAACGGGAAACGTAGAGGGAAGAACCACAAACAAAACCCCCTCGGACCGAAATACCAACAAAACGCGCAACAAACCGTAAGAAATCGAAAATAAGCAGCAAAACAGTCAGGCAATGGGCAAGGGCGAGTCGGAAACTGAACGAACTAAATCCGCACGCAGATGCGGAAACGAAGAATTAGGGAATAAAACAAGGAAAAAAAACAACCAACACACGGGAGCAGTGGGCCACAAAATTGGAGGAAATGATGGAACCATGCTTAAGCACATACACACACACTGGTTGAGTCACGGACAATGGGGAGGGAAAACGGGAGGCCTCAATTGCCTCACAAATGGTGTTTCTATAAGACAATTTAAGGTGTCCCCTGCCTTCCCTGTCAAAGCTCAGATTTTTTTTATGATCGTGATTTCTTGTGGTCTATTTCTTATTTACTTCGCTCGTTTTTTTTTTTGGGAAAGAGCCCTCGCCAGGCCTCACCAATTGCTTGGGTGACGGACCGGTGAGTGAGCCGGAAAAGTGAGACATTAAAACGCGATTAACTGTCCAACGACATTTTTGAACAGCACAAGAACACATTTCCTCGCTCGTACACTTCCAGGTCGAAGAGCGTAAAAGGTTCAGTTCATTTTGGAGGAAGGTGTTTGAAGCATTGAAGACCTCAAGGGGTACACATCAGAGTAGGCTAGAGTGATCACAGACAGGGGCCTGCTGCACTTTGCTGCTACAAATCAAAAGCTATTCGAGCCTCTAATTGACTGTCAAAAGCGGACTTCTACATGTGTGTGTTGTGTTGATGATAAACGAACAGTGGTTGTCGATAAGACTTACCGAACCCTCTATCCCACAAATTCACCGGCTAGCACGTGGTTTTGTTATTAGAAGTCTCAGAGTGTGTCTGTGTGAGAGATTTGGAGAGTTACTGTGGGACGAAAAACGGATTCAGCAGATGTGTCGAAAACGAAACTCACCGAAGACTCGCCGAAGACTCCGAGTCTCCGAGACGGCAAAGGATGTCTTGGTGCGCGCTCTCGGAACATCACTCTACGTGTCGGTGTGTGTGTGAGGGTGGATGGGTGGTTTTCTCGCACAGTCACAGGACCAACGTGTTTTCGGGTTGACTTTTTGGATGATTGCGTTCTTCCCCATTTCTCCATGGCATGCTCGAAGTAGTCGAAGAAATCCATCTCGTGCATTTTTAATGCTCGTTTGGTAATGTTTGTGCAAAAAAAAAAAACAAGCAAGCTTATGCATACTTTATTTCCATCCCTCCAAAAGCACAGGTACGCACAGCACAGTTAGGCCGTGGTGACAAACTTTAGCGTTTGGCAATCGTTCGTGTATCGGAATTGGAGAAAAAACGTGTGAAGAAAAGTTTAAACATAAAACTAAAGCAGAGAAGTAGAGTGTGTGTGTTTGTGTGTGAGTGAAAAAAGTGTGTGTGTGTGAGTTGATCTTGAATTGAAGTGTCAAGCATGTGTCGGGAGAGGAAAGATACTGTGCGCATGCAGTTCTGTGGCGCAATTTCGTGCGTATCGCCGGTGTACAAACGTTAATTTTGAGTGTGCGTGAACGTTAAGGTGAAGCTCGTGAACGTAGTGAGACAAAGTTGTTTGAGGTTATAAAGCGCATCAATACACTCTCCAGCATCAAGTGAAGCTCTAAAGACACCTAAACACAATCCAAACAGGCGGCTCGAGCACCGTGTCCCGCTCGTGCAGCACTCCGACCAGCCGCGATGCCATCGGACACACCGCCCCCGTCCGCTACATCGGTGTCCCATCCGTCACCAGCGTCGAGCCATCACGATCCGAACGATCCGAGCGCCCCGCCCAGGGACCCGGTGGATCGATCGGGCACGGGGACGCCCGGACCCTCGGACCACCCGACCGGTGGTCACCTCGGTCACCATCAACCACCGTCGAGCTCGTCCTCGTCCAGCTCGTCCTCGTCGTCCTCCAGCACGTCCTCGTCGCTCTCATCCCTCTCCCTGAAGCGCTCACTGGAGGAACCATTGACCACCGCGAAACCGTCGCCCCCTTGTTCGCCCCTCACAATGGATCATCATCATCAGCACAAGGCCGCCCGCCAGTCGAGAGCCGCAAGCCCGGCCGGACGTTCCACCCAGCAACAGGCGAGCCCAAGCGCCCCCGGAACCGGCGGCTCTTCCTCCGGTGGTGGTGGTGGTGGACAGCAGTTCTGTCTGCGCTGGAACAACTACCAGACCAACCTGACGAGCGTGTTCGATCAGCTGCTGCAGAGCGAATCGTTCGTCGACGTCACGCTCGCCTGCGACGGCCAGTCGATGAAGGCGCACAAGATGGTGCTGTCCGCCTGCAGCCCCTACTTCCAGACGCTGTTCTTCGACAACCCCTGCCAGCACCCGATCGTGATCATGCGCGACGTTAGCTGGGCCGAGCTGAAGGCGATCGTGGAGTTTATGTACAAGGGCGAGATCAACGTGAGCCAGGACCAGATCGGGCCGCTGCTGAAGGTGGCCGAGATGCTGAAGATACGCGGGCTGGCCGATGTGAGCGGCGATGCGGGCGAGACGACGGGCAGCCGGGCCGAGCGGGAAGCGGCCGGTAGTCGTGGCCCCGAGGAGCTGGATCGCGACGAGCACAGCAAGCTACTGAATCCGCTGGCGATCGTCGGAAGCTCGCTGCTGGCCAATGGTGCGGCTTCGGCAGCAATGGCGGGCGGCAATGGGGCAAACAGTACGGCCACGAGCGGATCGGCCGCCGTACAGGCGGCTGCGGCGGCTGCGGCCGCGAAGAAGCAGCGATCCGGCCGCGATCGCGACACGACCAAAGAGCACCGGATGGACGCACGGCTGACCGAGTTCGCGCGCGACCTTTCGCGGGCCGATCCGCACATCTCGTCACGCGACATTAGCAGCGTGGCGGCGGCAGCTGCGGCGGCTGCCGCGGCCGCTGCCGGGCTAGCGGTAGGCGAGTGGCCGCTCGGAGCGGCCGGGCTCGAGGCGGCAGCAGCGGCCGCCGTTCAGGCCTCCACGCCCAAGAGTGCACGCAAGCGCCGGTGGCCCTCGGGCGAGCGGAGCAGCATCGGCAGCCCGGCTGACAGTACGCCGGACCAGTTGGAGGTACCGTCGCCGATACCGCCCACCCCGTCCAGCCTGGCACAGTCGAGTGGTGGAGGCGGAGGTGGTGGTGGTGGTGGTGGCGGTGGAGGAGGAAGTGGTGGTGGTGGGTCGAGCAATCCGCTCGCATCGTTCCCGCTGCCGCCGGCACTGGATACGGCCGCGATGGCGATGTCGTCGCTGTCGTCCTCGATCGCGAACCATCCGGACGACATGGAGATCAAGCCGGGCATCGCGGAGATGATACGCGAGGAAGAAAGGGTAAGTTTGCGGGATAATTTCAGTAAGGACTGGGTGCGTTGAAGAAACTGATAGGCAATTTCGGTTGTTTTCCATTGGAGTTTGCCTTCAATTTCCTCACTTTTCACACAAATGTCCACCTCAACCTTACTGCCAACTCAAACTTAATATTTGCTCCAAGAATAAAACATACTTCCCCGTGCACCAGCGTAATGCCATCGATTGCTGGTAGAGTGGGGGCCTTCTACCTTTTAAGTAGAATTTATTCGCCTGCTTCCGTCCCTCGCTTCACATTCCACCACCACCACCCGGCCAAGCACTTATGGTCGGATGGAAACTAGCTCAAGCACTAGCACTAGCACCCTCCCACCACCAGACGCTTAACTTATGACAGTCGTCGGGAGCAATATGTGGCCGCGATGAAAACTGCCATTAGAAACTGGGAACTCGGTTCCCATTCTTCCTCCCTGCTGCACTCCCTTCTGCTTGGGATGGCGAGGGTGCATTTAAACCATCCGGTCCTATTTCTGGCTTTATTCTTGAGGCTATATTTCATTTAAAAATAGCAGCCACTGTGTCGTTTGCCCGTCTGTGTGTGGTTGCTGGAAGTATGTACCGTATGCTCTTGCCAGCGGATGCAGCTCGGGCAATGAATGTAGTTTTGCGGTGCGAGGGCTGTGACCACCAACGCTCACTCAACACGATCGATCGGGACTTTGCAATTGGTCCCGGCAGCATTGATTTGATTAATTCTAAATGCGCTACTTTAATAAGTCTTTATAAGGCCGTGCTGGAGAAGTTGACCTATATCCGTTTTGGGGGGGAAAGAGAGATAGGGCATTAGGATGCATCAATTCAATGTAGTGACATCAAGCGCATGCAATTCTTGATGTCAATTTACCTTTTTCGCTGAAGTGCAGTGTACCAAGCACGAAGACGATCATGATGATGATCATGCCCCAGGGATGATTTCTTCTTTCCGTTCGGAAAGCATATGTTCTTTCATTTCTAAACAAAACAAGCGGCCTTTAGAGTTCAGAGTTTCATTCTGAAAAAGGGGTGAAGGCGTGTAAAATAAAAGGGGGAAGCTAAAAGCAAAGTGGCTCGCCGCTCCATTTAAGGGTGGAGAATGAAAGAGACGAGCCGCAGCGTTAGCTGGATGGAGGAGGAAAATTAAATATATATAATATTAGTGTGCTGAGTGTGTGTGTGTTTGTGAGTGCTTTTTTTCTATGTTTTCCTGTTCTCTCGTATCCTCTTTGCCTTTCCCCCCGTTCCCATCCCATCGGCGTTTGCGAGAAAGTGAAACGAGAGCGTTAAACCGTGCGGAACATTTACGGGCAAACGGCAGCGCGACACAAAACAACACCCACGACCGCGTGTTGTGACGAGCCGCGTCTCTCGCTCTCTTGCGCGCACGATGCAGACCAATATCAATAACGTCTTATGCCAAGGGAGGTCATTACACGCTTGCTTTAAACAATATCCGCGCTCCGTACCACAACCCTCCAGCGTGCCCCGCGAAGCCGTATACGCAACGAAAAGAAAACTGTCCCGTTGGAGTGGGCGAACGCACATTAAAATAAATAAAATGTGTACATTTCTACTTTATACTCTTGCCCTGTCGTCTCTCCGTCCACCTCCCCGCTTCCACTACCGGCCCCGACGAGCGGCCTCGTAAAAAATCATAAAAATAATAACACTAATATAAATACTCCGCTGTTTGGAGTGGCGCAAAGCCGGAGTCGCGCTCCGGTCTTTGGTTGTGGAGAAGATGTGAAGCTCCATGAAGGGGGAAACAGGGAGTGGAAAGAGAACCACACACACACACGCGCAGTTTGGCAAATGAACCAAATACAGGGTGACGTAGCGTTGTCTTGCGGTTAAATTGTATTTTATTAATTTATCGTACAATAACTTTGGTGATTAAAGCAACTCCGACAGCCAGGGACAAGCTGTGAGGGGGAAGAAATCGAAAGATTTGGTTTAAATTCTGTTATCACACTGTTACGTTTTTTTTTCTTGGGTGGTTTATGCAAATCGATTGGAAGATATTCAACTTTCAGTTTTCTTATCTGTTTGCGACAAAGTGATCTGTTCCAAATCCGTTGATTGTGCCGTAATGTTAGTAGCTCTCTAATTTACGCCTTTTCTGTTCGTTAAATATGGATTTTAACAGTACACGGGCAGTTATGTTCCTCGCGGTGTCCAAATTCTCTTATCAATGCGACGAATCTAGTGATTTTTTTCAATAAGAGTTTATGTGTAAACAGTTTTACTGATCTTTAACCCTTCCTAATGTATCAAATAGTTAAAAAATCGAAATCGTAATGGTAACTGACCAAAAAACTCGCACATTAAATGTTAATTTTTAAGGTTTGTGGTGTATTTAACCAACACGACGATGTCAGACATTGTTGTGCAGGTTTAAAGCAGGGGTCTCCAAACTACGGCCCGCGGGCCGCATGCGGCCCTCAAGAGCTTATAATGCGGCCCACGATGACTTTGCCAGAGTTAATATAAATATTACGTTATTATGACTTTTTCAAATAGAATTGTATTTTTTACTTTTCTTAGACAAAAATCATGCTTTGGTTACTCGAAGCTGTACTAGTAACGTTAGTATTTTGTTATCAAAACGAGATTTAAACGTTCAATCATCATTTAAAGGTAGCGTAAAATGGCCCTCAACATAGTTATTTTTTAACCAATGCGGCCCGCGAGCTGAAAAGTTTGGAGGCCCCTGGTTTAAAGGATAAAGCTTTTTTTTAAAGTTTTAGAATCGAAAACTTTATAGCACAAATAAATGTTATTACTTATAAATACTTATCCATCAAAGGTATGATTGCAATGAACTTTCTAAAATGCCTTTAAAGTATGTTGTTGTTAACACATTTTTGGCAGTTTTGAAGATGAATGTTGATGAATTCATCATAAACAAACTTAGACAGTACTTGTTCATATTTCATTCTTTACAAAAACACCGTCAAAGACGAGTTTACATGCAGAAAAATAAAATATTAATAATAGTTCATCTCCTCTGAAAGTAAACACTGTCCGATGCACCCTGTCTTCTAACCGATGTCAGAAGCCCAGAACCTAAAACCCACAAATAGAGAACCCAATTCGTCGGAACCGCTCCCCGTTCGACCTACCATCCCGGTTTCCATCCGCTCGTGGGTCGATCTTTTGCTTTTTGGGTTCTGTTTGGGTTCGATTTTGTTTTGCGCGGGGTTTTGCGCCCGGTTTGGAAGAGCGACCGAGAAGAACGGCGCGCGCGATCGGTGTTCCAAGTGTTGGTAGGAAGTGCTCGTTACTGTGCGCGGAGCTGGCGGAACTGCTCAGCTGCTCTCGAGAAGTGGAAGGAAGCTTGAGTTGTGTACGCGACGATAAAAATATATAAATTATAATTTATTATTATAACAGCAAAAACAGGCGCTCTCGTTCCCCGTTTGCTCGCAGCGAGCGAGCATCAGAATTTTTGCTCAAGTTTGGAGCAGAAGGTACGCGCGGAGAAGGGGGGAAGAAATCAGTAAAACGAGGAGGGAAGGAATAGGGAGAGGAAGCGCGCCGATGGGGTGTAATAAAATGTATGATGTTATTAATGAAAATGCCTACGAAAGTAAGTGCTCTTATGCTGTTTTCTTGTTTCGCTGGCTGCGGCTCGCCCGGCCCGGCACAGTGTGGCAGCTTCTGCTGGAATATATTTATTTCTATTCTGCTCCAGCACTAGGCAGGCCGGCGTCCCTTATCGCCGTGTCTTCTTTGCTCTTCTTTCCCTGCTCTTCCGGCTTTGCTTTCAACTTCATTTATTACACTTATATTATTCTCCTTCCTCTCTCGCGTCTTTTCTTTCCCAACCATCTTTCTCGGCTACACGGCCTAAGTACACAGAAAGTCGTTTCTTGCGTTTTAACCAGCCCCGTTCCCTCACTTCACCGCTTCGTGCGGGGTCGATTGTCAATATGTATGTATGCTTTGTAACATACTTTATGTGTCAAGATCTAGATCTGCTGATGGGTATCGCGCGCACCACAGCTCCAGCGCAACCGACGCGCAACAGCGCAACCGACGACGCACGCGGTACTGCACCGCTGACTGGTGGGCCTTTTGGGGACGGCGGGTGAGGTGGCAAACAACAAACGGCAAAAAAAACAACAACAAAACTGCGACTCATAACGGGGGTGACCGTTTTTCTTTTATTTTTATTTGCCTACCCCACTCCCTTTCCCTTTCCCTCTTACCACGTGTGATCCACGAGCATGTTTTTTTGGTTCCGGTGGTGGAGTGCACAGACAGATGCGACAAGTGAAAATGGGCTGTCTAGTTGGGCTGGAGAAGTGGAAAACTTTAACGCAGCGAGGGTGGCACATCATGTGCACTGCCGACAACTTGCTCCCCAATGCGAGGAGGAAGAAGAGAAGAGCCTCAAAAAAAAAAAACAATGACATTAGCACGCATCGTTTCGTTTCGCACGCGCGTGTGACGATCGTGTTTTATATTTATATTTTATATAAATTGTATCTTCCCACAGAGTTCGCCGAAGCGACTTTACGCTGTTTAGTTTTATGTTGGTTCCTTTTTTTCTGTTTTTGTTTTTACGGTTGTGATTCGGGTAATGCTGTTTGTTCGGTTACATTACTGAACGGTTCCCGGCAACGCTCTGCCCAAGTGATGTCATTAGGCGATAGGGCGATGGGCGAGAAAAATGAGTCACATAAAAGCCTACCTCCTAGAGCGATGTGGTGGCGAAGCATTCGGGTGCGGGTCGGGTTCAAAATTGCTACGTTTAATTTGTCTCTTTATTGTGTTTCCCGAGCGAAAAATGTGGTTTGGTTCCGTTAACTCAATGCGTGCGTTCAGTGGTGTGACAGTGGAGTTCAAGTGGGATCGCTTGATGGTTGTTTAACCTTTTCTTTTAAATGTTTGATGTTTTCAAAAAATCAATACACAAGCTTGTTTACCTAATCAAACTAGTTAAACTAAAACAATACTATCATGTTAAAGCATTCTTCCGGAAATGGAATAAATAAAATAAACATCCAACTGAAGGCTGTAGTAAAACTAGCAAACATCTGATCAATCATAGTCGTAGCCCCTCTTGCACCACTACGGTCGTTGTGCCATTCTTTACCAACACACTCAACCCAACACTTGCAGTACAGTTTGTACAGCATTGCGTGCCCAGAAGGAAAAAAATAATAATAATTTGACCGGCACTTTACAATAACACCGTATTGCGCTCCTACCGAAGGAAAATTTACAAACTGTCTGCACAAATATTGACAAGCCGCCAGTACGCAAGGTGGACCTATGTGTGTGTGAGTGTGTGTGTTTGTTCAGTTTTTGTGCACCATCGCTTCAAGGGTCCACCGATTGAGGTCAACATTTTGGTTTATATATTTTTGTGCTTTTCAGGGGGAGGCTGCTCTATTCGATTATTTTCTTTATCACCACCGACGAATTATTATATTCGCCTTAACCGACACATGCGCAACAGGTGAAACCAACGGCGGAACGTTGATGAACCCTCTCCCGGCCCCGGGCGGAAGAGGGTGAATGGGAGGTGCGCGTGGGAGAATGGTAACTGGTTGATGTAATAATTGAACATAATTCGTAGATAAGATAAAATAATTGAACAACTTTACTTTTCAACCGGCACCGGCACACGATTGTCGCCGGGATGGTACCGCTCGAGGTTTTGAAATGTATATTAAGCCACACAACAGCATATAATAAATTTTGGAACTCATTGGCTGTAACCCATACTGAGGGGAAGGCATTTGTCCTTGGTTACAAGTTATTTTTTTAAATTTTATTGTACTTATTGTGAGCGGCAAATGTAGTGCCGGTGTCACAGTCAACAGGTTTATTGCTGTTTGAAACGTTCCAGAACGTCGAGTGTCGGGCCACGCCACACCACACACAGCACACACACACACAAGCCTTATCAAAAATGTTGTAAAATAATTGCCCCGGCGTGCTATTACACGGCGAGCCGTGGTGTTGATGCTTAAATAGAAATAAATATATTATATCAATTCACGCCGGCCAGTCCGAGGCCATCGCCAGAGCGGTTCATCGCCGCCGAACGAAAGCCAGAGGGAAAAAGAGGAAGCAGTGGATGGACACACAAAAGGGCATCATTGTGTTCGTTATCGTTTCCATACCCCCTGGTCACATGCTTGTGCGTGTGTGTGTGTGTGTGTGTGTTTTGGGGCGGCACAAAATGTATAAAAATTTGATAAGCGACAATTAAATTCCATTCTTTAATCAATTTATTTTTTATGATCTTTTTTGTCGTCTCGTCTCCCCCCATTTTTGTATGTGCATTGTTGTACTGTTGTCAGTTTGTTTGGTGTCGCAAGATGAGCACGATTCGGTTGGCGATATAAACGCGGTCACGCTAGAGACAAACAATTTGCTTGTGGAGAGCTCCACAATTGATACACGGAGAGGGGTGCAGGGCAGGGGTGGAAGCAATGACGCCTTTTTAATCAGGCCGTGACTATGCGGAGTTTCGGCTTTGTTTGCTTTTTTCTTCCCAAGACTGACCCATGAACAAAACTGGAGAGCGCTTACGAAAGTGACACTGTTTAGGCGAAAGGTTCGGTGGATCACAGGGAGTGTGATAGGATTGAATGGGTTGTAAAACGGTTCTGCCGAGGCAATTGGTTAATCATTGATCGTTTGTGCGAGATAAAGGCAGGCGAGAAGAAAGAGACATAGAGTGTAAAATGATAAGCGGACAAGAGGTGATCAATAAAATCATTTATTTTGGATAGTTACTTCATGGCATGATGCTATGATAGAAATGGCTGGTGTTGAACCACTTCTTGATTAAGATTGATTTTCTTTGAGATGGTGTTTGTACTTGATGATATGAGATGACGCGCTTCTTTCCTGCTCAGAGATAAGACATTGGAAAACGTACAAGAAGCATATTCATAGCTCGTAATGCTTGTCTTCTTTTATAAATTCAATGTTTTTTGATTGCAATATCTTTGCTGTAGTTACTTACTTACTTATCCGGCGCTGCAACCGCTTTGGCCTGCCTCAGAAGTGTCCGAAACCACTCACTGGTACTCAATTTGGGCCTACCACGCCTCCTCAGACCTCGTGGACGGCCAAAAACTTTACTTTACGGACTGGGTCGTCCGTTTCCATGCGTACAACATGGTCAGCCCACCGGAGCCTGGCGTGCATGATACTCTGCACGACATCTCGTATAGCTCGTTATTATAGCGGCTCCTCCATTGTCCTTCCACACATACGGGGCCAAGTATCCTTCTGAGCATCTTCCTCTCGAACGCGGCCAAGAGGATTTTGTCAGAATTAGGCAGTGTCCAAGTCCACGTGAACCGATTTCTTTCTTTGATTCAGGCTGTAGAATGACCGATTGGCAGTAATGGATCCTTGTGCGTAACTCAGCTACCATGCTATTCTCGTTGCTGACCTTTGACACACGATAGGTGAATTCTGGGACGACTTCCAAATGACACGACACGCTTACATAAGTTTGGATTTGTTATTGGTAGGGCCGCTGTCGTTGTCACTATTAGTTTGGTCTTTGCCTCGTTTATCTACAATTTGAGGTTCTCAGCTGCCCGCTAGATCCCTTGGAAGGCTTTTGCTATATAGGAGAGCCGCCGACCAATGATGTCTTTATCATCGGCGTATATCAGGCTCAATAGTTAGAATTATCAACTACTCAATAACATTCAAACACATATTATAGCAAAATTTTTATGTAATGCTTGTCTTCTTTTATAAATTCAATGTTTTTTGATTGCAATATCTTTGCTGTAGTTACTTACTTACTTATCCGGCGCTGCAACCGCTTTGGCCTGCCTCAGAAGTGTCCGAAACCACTCACTGGTACTCAATTTGGGCCTACCACGCCTCCTCAGACCTCGTGGACGGCCAAAAAACACTTTACGGACTGGGTCGTCCGTTTCCATGCGTACAACATGGTCAGCCCACCGGAGCCTGGCGTGCATGATACTCTGCACGACATCTCGTATAGCTCGTCATTATAGCGGCTCCTCCATTGTCCTTCCACACATACGGGGCCAAGTATCCTTCTGAGCATCTTCCTCTCGAACGCGGCCAAGAGGATTTTGTCAGAATTAGGCAGTGTCCAAGTCCACGTGAACCGATTTCTTTCTTTGATTCAGGCTGTAGAATGACCGATTGGCAGTAATGGATCCTTGTGCGTAACTCAGCTACCATGCTATTCTCGTTGCTGACCTTTGACACACGATAGGTGAATTCTGGGACGACTTCCAAATGACACGACACGCTTACATAAGTTTGGATTTGTTATTGGTAGGGCCGCTGTCGTTGTCACTATTAGTTTGGTCTTTGCCTCGTTTATCTACAATTTGAGGTTCTCAGCTGCCCGCTAGATCCCTTGGAAGGCTTTTGCTATATAGGAGAGCCGCCGACCAATGATGTCTTTATCATCGGCGTATATCAGGCTCAATAGTTAGAATTATCAACTACTCAATAACATTCAAACACATATTATAGCAAAATTTTCATTGTGTTTTCCAATATTTGCTTTGTTTTAAAGGTAGCTAAATCGTTTATAAAAATCTTTAAAAAGATAAAACCTGTAATAGTAGCATGTTCATCAAGTATATGAAGCAATCAAGCGAATGTATAACAAAAAAAAGTAATAAATATATTTGTACTTCCTGCAAAGTATGATCTTGGACCAAAATAGTAATTGCAACAAATTTTCAGCAACTTTATGGTCATAAATCGTATTCAACTGCTAATAGGAACCAAATGAAGCTTAAATTAATACGTATAAGTATTAGCATCATTCATGTTTTGCAACACAATCTGCATGACACTATTTTGTTTAGAAAAGCAAAAAATTCAAAGAATCTGTAATCATCAGTCGGTGAACTTCCAAGAAAGGGTACTCAATCACCTTGTGTACAACTTGTTAATCTGAAGTAAATGGAAAGATGACATGAAATACTGTCGTCATAAATAAATTCCAAGCATTGACTAAGCGGCTGTAAGATTAATTCGTAAGGTGTATTCGAAACTAAAACTAATAAAACACAACTACACAAAAACTACTTTAATACTTCAAAACTTGAGCCAAACTCCAGCAGTATAAACTAGTTGTTAATGTACCGAATGTGGAATACTGATTTAAATGTCAAAATGCACCATTTGATGATGGGACATTAGAGTGTACGAGATAAATTCTCTGGTAAACGGATTAACGAACAGTTGTCAAGACTGAACATGAATGAAACCTCTTTCAATTGTAGGAAATCAACAAAAACCACAACTCTTTTTGTTTGCTTCTCTTGCACTCGAAATACGCACTCCAACAATCAGAAGCTCGTTTGCCGACGGCTTTTCCATGTGTGTTTTTTTTACAACAATTTTTACTTGCCAGGCGTTACTCAATTCTAAGGCGATTGTGTTTTATTTTTAAAAGTCACAAGTAAAATTTGCTCCGTCATTCTACTCGGCCTGGTTTCCATTTGGATTTTTTGTGTTTTTTTTGGGTGTATAGTATTATGTCCACCTAATCTTTCCACTCGTAAATCAGTAGCTTTATTTGGTGACAGGTTTCGGTTCAGATCGCTTCGTCGTTTATTTGATTTGTTTGCTTTTCTACTTTCCAAAAAAATGTGGAAGATTATTAGCGATTGTTTTAAGCATTCCCCTGATCGTTCAAACTGTTGCTCATGATTATCAGCTAGCATAGTTATTTTTTATATAACTTTTTTCTTTTTTTCATGTCAGTTAGTTTCAAGGATAGGTGCTCAATTAGTGCTCTGGGCAGAGCGATGATTATAAGTAAAAGGGAGAAAATGAAGGAATTGATTTCCTGTGGATTTTTTGGTTTTTTGAAATGGAATTCGAAATTGCCGTACAAAAACACACACCCCACACGGATGGAGTGCCACAATGCCAAATGCGGTAGAGGTCAGTTTTTGTGAGAGGTCAGTTATGGCGATAATGTTATCAACACGAAGAAGCAAACACTGCAAATAGGGGGGCCCGAAACTAAGCAGAAATTCATCCAATTCTCGCTGTACAGCAACGGACACTGAAATACGAACAAGCGATTTACATGGTTTTTTTTGTTATTGTTGTGTGAGTGTATAATAGCCTCGTTGCATAAACCACGGTAGCGAACGATGGGATCGATGTTTTGTGTTATTATATTAGTTATTTTTTATCACCTTGATAAGTGAGGCTGTTGTACGTGTGTGTGTGTGTGAGTGTAGCAAGCAAACCAACTCGTCGGTATCGAGGTCTAAGCGTAACTATAATTATTGCCCTAGCTCGAGCTCGTAATGGGTCGGGTATTGTCTATATTTGGAAAAATGAATAGCGTTGGTTGTACAATGTAGCCTGATTCCATTTGGCGGCTGAAGGTTTGCTTTTAATCGTTATTTGCTGTATAAATCATGTACAATAGTGCTTGGCTGTTCGAGAGTATTCTTAACTTTGCGCTTAGTTCGCACTGCTTAGGGGAAGTTGGCATGATTTCATTTCAAATAAAAAAATCTATTCTCAAATTTTCCATAAGTACAATTCTGTTTCATTGTATCTCAGTATGAAACTGCTCAGTAATTAACATGAAAGCCGAAATGCTGTGTATGTCCTCCTATTCACATTTATTTTACAGTCGTTGTCGCTTAAATGAGGCTCTAACTAACCAATTTTTGGCACAAGGATGTCAAGTGTTGACAGCATGTTTGCCATGTTTGCATCTAAGGCTGATGCCTAAGCATTTTTGACAGTGCGTATAAAGTGTTGTCCCTACGGGATGTTTTATGTCTGAAAGTGTGTGTTCTAAAATTATGAAGTTTAAGTTAAGCAAAGAATAATTTGATTAACAGAACTTACTCTTTTTATTGCTACGCTGATCTTTGAAATTTTAACGGAGTAAAAAAAGGTTAGTTTTAATGTTCAGCTATAAACAACGTGTTGAAAAATTATCACATTTAAATGTCTTTTTTTTCTCAACTAAAACAAGAACAACAACAACAACAAAAAAACAAATTATCAGCCATTCAGTGTTTTTGTAACGTTAAATTGTAATGATTCCTATAAGAACCAAACATTTACAGAGTTGACTTTGACTTTACAGACAAAAACAGGTGCGTTATAGACAAAAATTCATGCGTTGAAGTCAACATTTAGCGGCAATCATTGTAGCGTATGATCCAAGATCTAAGGTGCAATTTTTTTTTTTGTAAATGCATTGTACAACAAGCTCAATGTAGCCTCTTGTCGCTGAAATTGTGTTCCAGTTTTAGCTTTAAGCAGAGTGAAAAATATTTTTCTATTCACCCGCACAGTGTGACTAACCGTTGAACCAATAAAAAAAACAAAAGAAACTGCATACCGAAAGGTGGAATGTGAAGGAGGTAAAATAATTAGTTTTATACATAGTACATGTGTGTACCAGGGCGGACACACATACTCACATTGACACACCCACAGTACGGTCCAAATGAACCACCTATTACGTCGTTATTATTCGGTGCAGGAATGGGCAGGGGGAAATGGCGGTCTGAAATGGCGAACACAGAAAATGCGCCCTACCAACCACCGAAACCGTATCAACAGACACGGTCCGTGGGGCGACTGTGGGAGCAGCACCATTGAAAAGTACAAAAACATAAATAAAATGAGAAATAATTGTGCTTACAATGCAACACAACCTGGTGGAGAGTGGGATGAAGGCAGATGGAAGGGAGATGTAAATGTTACAAAAGAGCGAGTGAGTGAGAGAATGATCATTGTAACAATAAAAAAGGGTTATCAGGGAAAAAGAAAAGCCTATTCACATCGATTGCCAACACATCAATGGTTTGCAATAAAAAAGCGATAATCACACACAGCGCCTAGAGAGCGCCTCGGCCAAGCGCTTTTATAATAAAGTCGTTGCTGATGGCGATCGTTACACATACACATACACCCTTGCATTGCATGCACCTGTCCTGGTTGCACGGTGCAATCTGTCGATGGCACTGAAGAACAATAACTGCATTATTCAAATACCGAATACCGTATATGTATGTGTGTTGGAGGAATAAGTTTAACCATGCCATCTCGCGCGCGCGCCTCCTTTCAATTTCTAAGCGTGGCCTTACGACTGTTACTACTACTGCACTGTCTACGCGCTCGTTCTTTTGCAATTACCCAGGCGGCCGCTTCTACCACAAACATCCAGCAACATTAGCTTTGTGTGGACGCGTGGACGGCTGGTGAAGGTGTTGGTTGGTGGTGGTGGTGGTTCTGCCACACAATAAAGCGCTTAGTTGTAAACAAAATTAATACTTTATTATTAATAATAACACATGCTCCCTTTTGCTCGCGCTTCGGAGTCGTCCAGTGGTACGTGAGCAAACCAGATCGGCGGCAAATAATAAATACACGATCGCGCGAGCTGATTACTAGCGGCTGCGGCTACACGGCCCCGCAAAACGAGCGGTGGCAGGTGGACCACGGAGGGGGTTCATAGTTCGGCTGCACTTTGCACACACATTGTGTGTGTGTGTGTGTGTGTGTGCATAATGCGCCCGCAATTGCTGCTGCTGCACGGAACTCGATCGAGAGAAAGAGAGATGCAATCGAATCGTTCATTTATTACCATTTTTTGTTGCTTTTATTTTGCCACTGTGTGTTTGTGTGCTCGTTGTGGCCGCTATTACCTCCACAATCATTTGCACACGCTTCACCCGTCACCGTCAGAGGGGGGGCCTAGGGAGTCGCTGAGGGATGGCAATCGCATGGGGTGAGCTGACTCTTTGATTCTTTATTATAAAGCGTGTGGTTTGCCCCTATTGTGTATCACGTGTCGTCACGTGGTGCATTGTGCAAGCAATTCTCGGAAGAAAGAACACTCTAAACGGTGGAGAGGGTTAGGGTGGGGGGGGAGCTTCATAAGCCGCCCTTACGGGGCAACGGCGGGGAGCAGGCACCGCGGTGTTGTTTATTTATTTGAAGAATCAACGATTCCAAAAGCCATGAAACCTTCAAAATGGCACGTTCTAATTGCTCGGTCATCACATCACATTTCTCTATTTATTGAAATGCAACTGTCACGAAGTGGGGCTGTCTTTCCACCCGTCCATCCCTTCCCTCACCATTTTTCCACACGTTACACATACGATCGACGAAACGTGTTTAGTAAGTTTTCTTTATTCAGAAAACTTCTTCACCCATGCCACGGTGAGATTCTGGTGAACCGTTTTTGTCACGTTGTTGCCACCTTGGGAGCGTTTTGACATTGATTTGCTCCACCCAAAACATGCTTTTGTGTCACTTCAAAGTCAAAGTCCACTTTTACGTAAGCTTGATTACACACACACACACACACACACACACACACACACACACACACACACACTGCAGCCCGAGCTTCAAAAGAGTTTGTTTAAGTTTTCCGTTTTGCTGCAACCCGTTGTGGAATGGCAACTGTGCAGCTCGTCTGCATGACTTTTAGGGCCAATGGGGGGCTAAGGCAAAGGGGCTGCAAAGGCTACAACGGGTCGGCTAGAAGGGTAGAAGAGCGTGCGGGAAGCGGTTGTTTTGCAAATCAAATTAAGCTGGCTTTATATTTCATCGAGTCGTTTAATATTTGATTATTGAACAACAAAAGGCCGGATGCATATATGATAAGTGGAGTGAGCTTTTTTCCTCCACCTCTGTCTGCTGCTGTTTGTTTGTGGTGCCACTAGCAGAGCAAATTATGCAAATCATTTTCAAGGTTGCAGTTTTGCTGCATCTATTAATATGCGGTGCGGTGGAAGTAATGACAGTAGGAGCTATTCAATAAAAATACATTTTTGTGATATTAAAATGTTACCTAAACAATACATTTTTGTTTCAAATCTCAGTCCCCGAAAGACACCGAACACCGTACCCCTTCACAAATTGGTATCAATCCGGTACCTTCGTTTAGTGTCCCCGCCAACGCCATTGGTGGTGGGAAAATCGATTTTTAATGAGCCATGAACATGCACACTTGTGCCGTGAAGCCGAAGACCGGCACAACCGTGAACCGACTGGGAGGCAAATGGGCCTGCCCAATCTTGCTCTCATAATCCTTTACCACTGTGTACGGCTGTGTAGACGAGTGTCCTGGTTTCCTGTGTTTTCCCTTGCCAGCAAGTGGGCAGCGAACATTAACTCCGCTCGGGGAAAGGTGTCGCCTGGTAGGTGCAGTAAGCGACCCAACCAGGTTGGTGGGACAGCTTTACGCGCCTGCCAGTTGACCGTACGGGCAACACTCAGGCAACGGTCCAGTCCAAACCGTTCGCCTGGTGGGTATTTATTTGTATTGAATTTTATCTAACAAATTAATGAGGAGAAATATCGTGTTTGTACCGCCAGGTCGCCATTTCACAGAAATAGAGAGGAAGAGAGAGAGAGAGTGTGTCTAGTGCAGGTAAATAATTATGCAAATTGTATATTTTGCAAGCTTACGGATATTTCTCAATAACGCCGGGGTCAGAGATTTTAACTCCCGGTCGCGCAAAAGGATTTCCTCCAACGAGAAGGTACGAACCGGCCCAGAAACCAAGGTCCCTCTTGACAGCCTGTGCTTAAATGTGAGGATATCGGTGAGGCTTACAAAACACTGCCGCCTCCATTTACACAGACACCAATGTGTCCCACTCTTCCTTTCTCCCCTTCCCTCCCGATTGGTCCTTTGCTGCAGTTTCGATTTCCGCGACCACCATGTCTGACACCGGTACATGCTCTTTCTAGCCCGGCAAAATCTCGCGCCACACTGGAACGCGATGAGCTCCCTTTCGTTTTTCCTGCTTTTTTTGGCGCGAAAATCCTCCCAGTTCACCCCGTTGTTTGAGCTCGAGATGAAGCATCCACCCCATTTGCAACCGTATTGGTGAGATTTGGTGTGTGTGTGTGTGTGTGTGTGTGTGTCCTTGTTTTGGGCGGGAGAGCTTCGATGATTATGATGACTGAGCGCGCTCGCCAGGAGGACAAGCGCACTTGGGTGCCGCTCGAAACGAAGGAGAAAGGATGGTGGAATATTTTCCCGCCACTTTTCACCATCACCGGAGCAAACCGGACTGACCGGCTGGTACTGTTACCTCTGTCTTTCCCTCCCGGGAGCCCTCCCTTTAACCGGTTGCCTTCCATCGGCGATTTACAGAGCGAGCAGCGAGCGCCGTCGCCACCGGTTTTTGCAACATTGGCCGACATAAATTGTGCAGGATTAGTACATAAAAGATTCAACCGTGCCGCCTCGAGCGTGCTTCGTCCCCCCCTTGCGTTTGTCGATGTGTGTGTGTGTGTGTGCGCACGAAGGGCCACGTGGCTTTATATGTAGTGGAAAGGTTTGCGCGATCCTGTGCTTTTTTTGTGCGTCTGTTTGGGGCCACCTTTGAATGGTTTCAACGATTTACAGCGAGCGACTGGGAGGTATGGTGTGTGGTGATGGGGAGGATATTCATTGGAAGAGCATTCGCTGAAATGTTTATGTAGGCGGCGGGCATTCTCGTTCGTGCAAGCAAGGATGTGGATATGTTGGACGGTCGTATTGGTAATGTTTCTTTTTTTGCATGTAAATGGTGTAAGCATACAAAATATTTGGAACTAAAAAAAATAATTAGAAAAATTACTTTATACATAATTAGAAAAATTATAGATACATGAAAATCATTATTGCTCATTAATACTGTAAAATAAATGTAAATGTAAAAAAAACACTGTAAAGTAAGTGATAACACATGTAAAGAAACGGGAAAAACAAAAAGGAATAAAAGGAATAAAATAATTAAAACATTCTTCGACATAAGCAGAACAATTTGATAAATCATCAAAAACATAACAATTTCATAGTTATGGGGAAAAGAAAAACAAAATAAGTAAAACACACAAAAAATTGTAATTTAACACCAAAAAAGTTATATAAACATTCTAATGGATGAAAAAAACCATTCTTATGCTTTTTTTTGGCTTTTTTGAAAAACAATTGGCTTTTATAAAAAAAATCAATACAAAGTTAAAGTAGAACAAGCAACACATTCATTGATGGAAAGTATATAATGATAAAAATCAAACAAATCGTAGCAGCGCGCCTTATCTTACTATCCAAAAAATCAAAAACCTACTCCATTGAGCATTTGTGTGGAGCAACACACCTACACACACACACCCATACAGACCGCAAAAGTACGAAGCGAGAAGGTTAGATTGAAATTACTATTTGGATACCGTGCATAATGTATAAAATATTATCCATCTCATGCCCAGTCCACCGTGCTCTCTTCCTTGCTCGCTGCCAGTAGAGCCCGAACGAATCGAACGATCGTTAGGAAGTTCTCGAGGATTACGGGGAAGTAAGGGGTACGCAGTGGCAGTGTTGGAGCAATAAAATATTCATACTATTTGCTCCCTTTCCTCGCCCCCGCTCCGCTCAAACGAAGCCTTGGAGAAGCCACGGAGTCGTGCAGTCGTTAGCTTGTGTGTTTGGCTAGGCAGGGAGTGGCATGGATTGGAACCGTTCCAAACAGTCGCTTCCCCTGGAACCTTAATGCAGCTCCCAGTGTGCGTGGAAGCGTTCCCTAGTCCCTTCCGAAAAGCTTGCCTTTTGGCGTAAAGTCGGGAAAATCGGAACAACATTCATGGGCCAAAGTAAGTGCAACTGCAACACCTTGGTTTCATTTGAAAATTGGCTCACCTGCTGCCCTCCTGGAATGTGAAAAGGGTCGGTCTTGGCTGCCAATAAACCCGATTGCGTGGCTTTCCTCCATCACTCTCCCGTCAAACGGTAGCAGGAACCGCTTGAAACATTTGGCGGTGGTTAAGTTTTGCGAGCCAGGAGCCAAAATGATTGACGTTAAATTAACCAATAATTCATCACTTCATCCTCTGGCTCTTGCTTGCCGGCGCACACGGGCGGTGCAGGTTTTTCCCTTTTTTAAATATTTTATACATTCTGAATGAATAATTTCAAAAGGCTTTCTTCCCACCCACGGACAGGCGCAGGCCTCATACTTTAGCTCTCTTTCGCACGCTCTCTCTCTCTCTCTGTAGCATCGGAATCGATTCACGCGCGAGCCTGCCTTTCATCCCGTTCCTTTTGAGCGTTACTTTTCAAATTTGACCTCTTTTTCGCTTTCGCTTGTTCGCACCGCTTTTCCTTGACTTCAGAGGAAAGAAAAGCGCGCGAAGGAGCAGCAAAAAAGCACACTCCCAGGCGCCTTTGCTTTGCCAACCGAGCAAAATACATCTTCCCACTGACAGGCTGCGCCTGGCGAGCGTTCGTTAAACATTGATGGTGGTGTAATATTTATGCCCCGCTTGCACTGGCGCTCCTCTCCTTGCCTTGCTCATAAGCTTCCCTGGTGGCTTGCTGCTCCTATGAGGAGGAGAAGAAAAAAGGTGAGCTAACTTGAAGTGTTTCCTGCAAACTTTCAGCTTCCTCGCGCGACGGCTTGCCGGGGCAGAACGCGTCGCAAAACACACTGACACTTTGGCAATATAACAACAACAAAAACGCACACACAAAAAAGCTTCATCTCATGCATACATATACGCCAGTCACGGATCGCAGCTGAACCGTCCTGCTTAGCCGGGCAAGAAAAAGCTGTAAACGGGACGAGAAACGAACAAAGTGTCTCACCACCATGAGCGCTCGCGCTCACACCAACAACCTTGGCTTCCGCTGTCCTTTCATATACCCTCCTGTTCAAGTACATTCCCGTTTGTGAGATGGGTTGATGGAGGGGGGTGTGAACTCACACCCTGCTGCTACTGCTGCAGCGGGGAACGCCGTTGTGCCGAGCACTGTGTTTCTAAAATAATATTTAATATTTAGAGCAGTATAAATATTAAATGAAAATGTTGCTGCTTGCTAAAATTATATGTGCATACCACCGTGCGCCTTCCGTTTCGCGAACGTTGCCAGGAGCGTTGCTATGGAAAGGCTTTTTCCCGGCTGCTACTTTGTAAGTTGAACAGCTTGCTAGTGAGTGTGTGTGTGTATGGGCGTTTTTTTCCTGGTGCTTTTTGTTAGTCATTCTTCGCCTGTAAAAATCGCGGAAAACCCACCCGCAAGTAAAGCCACGGTACGTGCAAGTCCTTGGACTGGTTTTGACGAGGCCACTCCGGGCCGGGGCAAAGAAAAATAAAACCACACGTTGGTGTTAGGCTTTCTTGATGCATTCTTTATTACTCGTGTCGTGTGCTCGGGTATCATATGCATGGCTTTGCCGAATCATGTCACCAATTTTGAAGCAAAAAAGGCACGGGATGGCAAATTTTAAGAAAATGATGTCATAAGTTTGATGCAGTTTTTAACTCATTTTTTTTAGAATAATGACAGTGTGGTGAAGAGTAAAATGTCCCTTTGTAGTGTTGCTTAAGATAAAATTTTGCTCCAGCATTTATGTTTGTTTCCTCAATTAACCAACATTGACAACGGCTATGAAGTTGATTTTGTATAAAAAGTAATGCGATTTGAATAGTTATACTGAGTGGAAAAATCTAAAATTTCTTTGTTTTCTCATACCATACAGAAATACTTTAAATTTTTAAACTTCATAAATAATTAATAGCGTTCTAGCAATTTGAAACAACTCACAAGGATCAAATGCGCAGTTTCTGTATGCATTTTTATTGACATTTTAACGTCTCTTCTAAACGAGAAGGCTACTAGTAACATGACAAGCTCTTGGTCTGATGCAACGCAATACGTTAGTTCGAATCTCGAATTGTCTTTCATCGACCGTGCTAAAGAATAAAGCTTTTCTTTATACAGTGAACGGCGTTTGGAGTGTTGAAAGAATACTTCTTTATGTGCATTTTTGTGTTTTCCTTGAACAGACAAATTGAAGTATTAAAAATTACAGTTCGTGTTACAAAATCCAACCACTCGAAAGGTAACTATATCATCCCAAAAGCTGTTTTGTCAATATTAACCCACTGACAGCACTGCAGACGTATGTATATATGACACTGGATGTTGCAAAACTCCCAGTAAAAAAGCAACATTCCCAATGCATTCCGCTCAGACATTCATGGGGGGTTGGTCGGGCTAAATCAGGTGAAAAATCGAACAGAGCGCGGGACAAGAGGGGTCAGCACATGATGACGTGTGTCGTCAGCTGCATCAGTGCGTGTATATACGTGCACGTCCCACTATATAGTAACGGGGTAGCACACTTGTTGATTGTCCTGCTGCCCATTGATCCAAACGGCAGCCACAGCAGTGTGTGTGTGTGTGTGTATGGGTCAGTCAGGATGGATGAAAACATGATTCGCGCGCGCGGTAAATATGTGCACTGGAAGCATCCTCCCTGAGAGAGAGAGAGTGGGGGTGATGCTGCACGACATCGCCATCAACCAATCCTCCCATTTTACCAGCGCTTGTGGCGTGGGAATGTAGCGCGAGCAAAAGTGCAATCCTGCACATAATCATCGTTCGGCTTCCGGTTTTTCCACCCACACCACCCATCCGGTACAGTGGGTATGTGTGTGTGCGCGCGGGATGAGTGTTTGGTTTGCCACAAATAAGTCACCACCATGCGAAGGTGTGAGCGATGCAACGGGCTGCAAATCGTGCCATTTTCCATGTCAATGAAGGTTAAATGCGTGTGTGTGTGAAAATAAAACACAAAAAACGCAAAACGAACCTTTGTGCGTTTGTAGCGGGGGGTTGGGTATGTGTAGCAACGCTGGCAATGCATTTGTGTTTTTATGTTCTATTCATCCTGAAGCATCCTCCTGAAGCAGTCGCGATGATTTTTTCACCCGTTTGCTGCGTGTGATGCGTGAAACCAGTGCGCCTAGTTAGTGACGAATGAGTTAGCTCTGTAGTGGAAAACTCTCTCCGACACACAAACACACACGCGGCTTCGGGTGGGTGAGTGAGCTGTTGTATATAATTGTAGTTTCGCGTGCACCGGTGTGCCGGATGGATGGCATGTGGTTTGTAATTGTTTTAATATTGCTGTTGATTGCTTTATTAGACCAATGCATGATGCATCTTTTTCCCGATGGGAGACAATGCGCCTACAATGTAATCGTATCGTTCCCGTGCTGTTTTACATGTAAAGGAAGTGGATTAATCATTTGCGATTTGCGCATTGCACATTTTGTTAGTAATTATACGATGCCCCTTGCTAGAACGCGCTCACTTGCAGCGTTTCATGAGGGTGTTTGACTGATTAACTGTTTGCGTTTGGATCTGGTTGCAATATCTTTTAAATAATAAATTTCATATTTTGAAGCAGCATCAACCAAACACTTCGGGATAGGTTGTTGCAGCATCAGAAAAACCATGATTATGTTAGCGATCTGTTGAAAGCATCTTTTCGGCTTCGTCATACTTTTTCTGGCAGCTAGGCTTTACAAAAAAGACTATTTATTATAATCTAATTAATAAAGAGAATCTCAATGTTCCTATTTTTATACACCTGGACGACGTCACTATTAGGAGCAAGTCTCCGAAACGCATACTAATCATACAAAAGAGCTCACCGCAAAAAAACGGCAAGCGCTTAATATTTCCCCTAGCACTTACACTTTCATATGTACAATGTACCGACAGTATTAGCGAAGCTTTACGAACCATGCCTTGCTAATTTTGATCCATGAAAGCTAAGCACACATCAGATCCCAAGTACCGAGGCATCGAGGTGCCGTTTAGTCTAGTTAAAATCGCTGTTAACATAATCCACACCACTCTATTATGATTCTTAGCTACGAGGGGCTTCGTCGCAAACCATCCGTGTAAGCACATTGAAAGGCTTTCGTTGCGGATCAGTTCCGAAAACCAGAGAGCGTTGCAACGTCTTCCCAAAAGTTTTTCCCACGTATTTAGTGCATCCCGTAGCAGTAGTAGTGGGGGGAACTGCATGAACCACCCGTTTGGCGACTAGCTTTTAGCACAAAACCCGGCCCGGAAATCATCATTCACGCACAAATCATCTCTCCCCGGTCGCACGCAAGCCGGGAGATGGAAGTGTAGCTGCCATACAGCCCGGGGGCCGGAGGTTGGCCATGCCGGCTTTGAGATGAATGGAAATATGTTTAGCTATGCGATGCAGCAGGCAACACGAGGGGATGGCGAGGGAGAGACACGTTGTCAAAGCATACGCACACACATTCGAATCGTAGGAAGTGCATTCAGGATGAGGAATTTATGTTTGGCAAGGATAATATTTCGTGACATGCTTGAGCGAGCGCTCTGGAGTGCGCTTCAAGTAGTCTGAAGCACACAAACAAACACACACACACGCAGGACATCATCTACGTCATGCCTGTTTGCAAGTGGGGACAGCGAAGGGGGCGAGAGAGGTCGGCCACCACTACACACACATAAGTTAATTAATTCACTATATTCATTATTTAATTAGGCCCGAGACCCGATAAGTAAAGGAAATACTTTGTCATTTAGCTATTATCTTAATAAATGAGAAATGTGCTCCGGGTGAGCTTTGGTGCTGCGCGGTGACGGAACGGGATTACGGCGTATCTTCGATCTCAAAGCAAAGGATTTGTGCAGGAGGGGAGCAGGTGGTTATGATGAAGCGGTAGAACTACAAACAGTTCTGACGTAGGCGTTTGTGTCCTCATTTCCTAACCCGACGGACTACAAAAGCGTTCCCTGCTAGACGTTCTAGTGTATGTGTGTATGTGAGTGAGTGGAATGGTGGATTGAGTTTGATGCTTGCAGGGATGCGAATAATGCGCCCACAAATCTAATAAGGATGCATTTTACAGCTGCAAATGGGATAGGGCAGGGCATGGAATGGGCTGGAATTGGGAGGCTGCTTGCCAGATTAAGTTGTTGGTGGAGCAGCTACATTTACACAATTACACACACTGAAACAAATCAATTGTCATGCATAAGTAAAGTACAATAACTCTAATTCACTGTCTTCCGTTTCGTTGCAGGTATGTACAGGATAGAGCCAGATGTTGTGTTACATTCTTGGAATTTATAGTGTAGTAAGTAAGGTTCATGCTTATTTTATATTTTGCTGTGATTTTAACGAATCAAACTCTTGTATGAAAGGTTATATAAAAGCTCACAACATCTTTGAAAATGTACATCAAATATTAAATTCGTGGAAAAACATATACCTACATTGGAGGACATTTAGCGGACATAGCGGAGATCCCTGGACCAATTTCGAGAGCGCCATAATCGAAAGCGCAACCGGGAAAGCACCATGGAGGAATTTGTCGATTGTTACTTTCCTCCTAAATCTCACTTATGATGGTGCCCCATCCTGACCGTCCCCCATTCGCCCCCCATATTAGCACGAATCGTGCACTTGCTCGAGCGGTGCCGTCGAGAAAATCATGAAAATGGAAAATCATACCCTCCATCCTCGTATCGCATCATGCTGGATGCACCCGCACAAGGAACGACTGTTCGTTCGTTGCGTTTTTTTTTTGTTGGGCAAGCTCATTCCACCCCCTCGACACACGGGTAAGATTCAAATGAGAGGATATGAACGAGAGGGCATCATCATTTGCCGAATCTCATACCAGCAACACCCACAGACACATTTGGGTGCTTTTTGCACATTTCGAGTGTGCAGTGTGCCGTTCCTTAGCCAACGGGTGCTGCTGCTGCTTAATTTCGATTTGCAAACTTCCCTTCCCTTCAGAACCCCATCCCCAGCCCCCAGAACGAAGGCATAAAATATTTGTTTTCTCGGGCGCACGAGCGAGGGGAAGGGAATAGAGTGTCGAAATAGTTCCAGGTTTTGCAAAACAGTGGTTTCGAATGCATTTTCGCGAACGTTACGCGCGGTGCATCCTGTTTGGCTCTTGGATCGAGATGCATCGCGATTTGGCAGGGTCTGACCTGGAATGCACAGGACTCCTATCTCTCCATCCTTCTCACTCTGTATGCCCGGGGTTATCCTATGGATGGGATTGAGATGGGAGGGAGAAGCACAACGCGCCTCGTGGCTTCCACAATTTACGTGCATCTACAATCCCCCTTAAAACGCATAAGCAGCGCCGGTCGTTAGGGAACCGGCCCCCCCCCCCCCCCCAAAACCCTTTCGTTGGTGTCTTTGTTTTTCCCGTACCGCCCGGAGCCGACTTGGATGGGGTTTTCCGAAGCCGAAAATGTTTCCCAACCACTCCCTCTTACTCCAGCATTTTCGGCCTACTCGTCCGCGCGTGTGTGTGTGTGTGTTGGCGCAACTGGAATTGAGCTACCAGCGAGCTTACCACAAAGACATTTTACATCCAAGCGCAAGCCCTAGCGAAGAACGGTAGCGCCCTAGCGATGACCTCGACGACGGTGCTGATGACGATGATAGGTGCGTACGGTGTGCATGTGTGTGTGTGTGTGATTTGAGCTTGGAGTGGTGAGCGAACGTCCAAACCTATCTTGCAGTGTGGGCGCACACAGTTCGGCTCTTTTCAATTTATCTTCCAGCAGAAGCGGTCCGGACCGGCATAGCCGACCGAACGATGGTACCCCGATTTGCCCCAAAAAGATCCAGATGGAATGATCTGTGTCTCCGGGTGCCGGGTCGGTAGCCGGTTGGTAGCCGGCCTCTAAACTGCATACGTACGAATATACGAATGCCCTGCTGTGTTCCGCTGCTAGAGGTGCAGTAGGCTTGCAGGAAACCAAACGACGGATACCGGACGAGGAGTGGTCATCATGGTGGCCGTAGGCAGAAGAAGCGCATCCAGCGAAGAGCCACGGGTGCTCAGCACTTCGATCCCGTCCGATGGCTGATGGTTTACCGTACGAACAGTACTACGGGACACGGAATTTATATAAAATTTATCATTCGAGATTTCGATTTCGCATGCCCCCGCTGCCTGGTGTGTCGCTGCCTGCTGAAAGGGTCGCTCTCCGTACCTCGCGCATTCGTAGCGGAATGTGATGCAGAGGGTGTGTGCGAGTGGGGGTGGGGTATTTATTTTGTTTTGTCTTTGATAACCAAACAATACATCTCTATTGCCAGCGAGGCCGCTGTATAGTTAGCCGGACGGTTCGTCGTCGCTGTCGTCGTCGTCGTCGTCGTCATTGGATTGCGTTCGATTGGTAGAGATGTGAAACTTTTCCTGCGTTTCACAGGCGATGGCGGCTGCCGTAATTGGGATATATACATGGGACCAGTCCAAAAGAAGATAGACGGGAGAGAGTGAGAGCAACCGCAACAGTCCGGGAACAACACAGCCTAAATCCAAACCGTTGCAGCGATGGGTTGCATTTCATCTGAGATTCAGGAATGGCCAGGAAAGAGGCAACGGTCCTAAGGTACTCTTCCCCGTTTTCGCTTCGGAGTCTAGGGGCGAATTATCCACCCAGCCCGGGAAGAGTCGTACACGGGCCTGTGTGTGTGTGTGTGTGTTCCCGGGGATAGGATGCAAACGAAGCGCTGGCAACGCATCTGAACGCATTTATAAATAAATAAATAAAACCGGCAACCTTTTCGCAACCGTTCGTTCGTCCTTCGCTTTGGCAAAGGCTTTGCTGCGGCCTTTGGAGCGGTGTTTGAACTGTGTGCGTGTGCGTGCGTGAGCGCGAGGATAGGAGCTTTCATTCCGTAGGGGGGGGGGGGTTCATCCGGCGAACGGGCAAAGGATGTGCAGCTCATCTTGCTCTTTCAGCAATGGAGTTTTCGCCCTCAAAAAAGCGAAGAATTGAACGGAATTGGATATTGGAATATGCCGATTCTAGGGATCAATTCCAAATAGACGGATGCGTTTTTGTATGAAAACGTATTAAAAGGACTTTGAAGTCGCTCCAGAAGTTCGGTGAAGAAATTTGTAAATCCTGATCAATATTTGATACGAAAAGGCTGCTTCAAAGTTGTCCCTAGTTCCAACATCGGTTTTGAATTATTTCACTTTTGCGGAGCCAACAAATCCCGGAGTTGTTTAACAATCGCTTTCCAATTGAGCAATGCTATCATTTGCATCTTCTTTCCCCATTAAATAAAATTCAATAAAAATTATCTAGAAGGGTACTGCTACTCCCTTTCGATTAAAAATATGAATTTCTTTCCAGTACCCTAGAGAAAAACTCTGTGCAATTGATGCAGCAGTACAGTGTCTGTACTGCCCGAGAGTCTGATGAATTATTTAATTATACAAAGAAATCTTTGTGCGTGTGTTAAAAAAGAAAGAATCATCCAAAGTCTCAACCAGCTCTCCGACATTTCCCAGGCAAGATAAAGTTTTCTGAAATATTCATAGCTCAAACATAATTCTTCTAGCAGGCCTGCTTGGAGCATTTGGGCATTGGGAACAGCAAATAAATAAATGAGTAAAAGAACAGCTCAGACGCTTGCTCCGCTGTTCCCTTCAGTTTGGAGTTAACCCAGGGAGCGTTCCGATGCGCTTTCGGTTGCAGAAAAACGCACCGAGAACTAATTCTTGATCCCACTGGACGTGGACCAAGACTGGAGTTGTCACAACTCGAGTTGGTTTGCCGGGACACAGATGCATACACATTTCTTTTGCAGTTTTTGCAGACAGCGCAGGAAGAGTTGCCTGCTAGTTCTTGAACTGAAATCCTCTTAAAATCAAACTCCGGTCCCGATATTCGCATTTTACGCTTACCTGCCTGGTGCATTTGCCGGTGGAGGACGTCATTGATTTTGCAGCCTGGTACCCCAAGCAGTCCCGGGTTTGCTGTTGAAAAATTAATCAAGAATTCTATTTTCTTTCAATTAAAAAATCTACCTCTACGAACGCATCGCTCTCTCTCTCGCCTTCTCTTCCGTCTGCAAAGCAAACACTGTGTTCCGGTTCTAGGAGTTCCGCAATAATCATGGAGCCGCAGCCGTTTCGGACGCACTCAGTCACATTTCAATCACGGCGACTCGGGCGGGGATAGTCTCATTGCCCTCACCGTCCTGAAACAAAAGACCTGCAGCAGCAGTACACACAAAAATCCATCGTCATGTGTGCGAGTGTGTGTGTGTGTGTGCCGTATTTGATTTGCTGCCCACCTTGCCCACACATGGAGTTGTGCAATGCCCTAACCGAAAAAACGGGACCGGGGGAAACACTGGAAATCGAACCGTACAAATCCTTCATCCCAAAATTGTGCTTGTGTACACCGTCCGTTCGCTTCCAAGATACTGGACTCCGGTGCAATGCATCTGACGGAGGGAAGGTGAAGCTGAAGGATATTTATTTTGGATGCAGTTGCCCGGGTCCGTTTTTCTTTCCCGAAATCCCGGGAAGCGGACCGAATGTACGACGGCTGCCGGTGCGTATTTGGTCTGCATCTGATTTGGACGGGCAGTCGGACAAACCTCGAAGTAGCATTTCCTATTTCCGAGATGCGCCCCAGAGTTGCCATCGACAACCTACCCACCTGCCCAATTTTTACCCCGACCGACAGTTGGGCGAAAGATATTGACGAATGTTCCGATTGAAGCACGTCACCCGGCCCTCGTTCGCGTCGTTCGGACGAGGCTGGAGATGGAGATCCGGTGCATAAAAGGCCTAGTCCCTAATATCCATCTTGCCGCTGCCGGTGCGGGATGCCCTTATTGTGGCAGTGTACGGCAGAAGAATGTTCGCGTCTGCGTTTTCCGAATTTCCACCTCAAGGGAAGAGCCGGGGGTAAACCACACATGCACGCATTTCGGAAAGAATCGATCGTTTTCGACAAGGCTTCTCGTGCCTGGACGCTAGCTGGGCGCGAAGCACCAACGCACAAAAGCGGCCTCCTTGTACGGTTGCATCGAGGTGCATGTGAGACTATCCCCAGCCGGAAAAGTTGGTCTAAATTAAAAGAACCCGGTGCACGGTGCTCGGTGCTCGGGTGCGGCTGACGTTGGTGGAATGATGCCTAAGTCCTAACGCGGTCCTAACGCAACGATGGCCGGGGCATGTCGTGTGGTGGTGGAGGAGTTTCTTCTGATTGACCTGTTCCTTTCCGGTGATTGCAAATCGGGAGGATGGGAAGCAAACCAGCATTGAGCTTGTTGTGAATTCGTAATATCGCAGGATGTTTCTCTGTGTACTGTCGAGTACAGCCGGCACACCGCCGCCTCCTGTTTCTCGCAGTTCAATATAATCCAGGCTCTTTCTTTGGCTCTTTCTGTTCGTTGTCCAGGAAAAACCTCGCCAGGATCCCGAGCGAAGAATTATGCTAGTACCGGTGAACTGGCAACGGTTCGTGTGGTGTTCGGATCGGTGGTGATATTTTTTACCAACCAATGTTGTTTTGTACCTTTCCCGGGCTACATTTCATTACGCGACTTGACCAGACTACTGGCTTCAGCAATCCTCCTACTTCTCTGCCAGGTTTTTGGGGGAACATCTGCATGTGATGCACTGATGCAAACCCTCCCGGACGCCATTTTTGCCATCGGAGACAGTCTTGCTGCGTGGTGTTTTCGTGCTCAACTCACTCTTCCAATGCGCACGGTGCACATCGCCAAGGCAAAGGATCACCCCTCGAGGGTGCATCAAAACCGCGAAATTCTTGCTTCACTGACCGGGGCACTGTTGATGGCGTCGTCGGCGTCGTCATGTTTGCTGCGTTTTCTCTTGTGTGTGATGTTCCCGATGCTGGCGCCACCGGGGGGGTTCTCCTCACCGTTACGGCAGCAGTGAAAGCCGCCTAAACAGTGTCCGATGATGTTTCTCTACCAGCGGTGCGTGCAAACACACATACACACACACGCACGGGGGCGTCCGCTTTTCGGTGCAGCGGCCGCTTAGTAGCATGTTATTTGAGCTGGCCTGGACATGCTGGAAGGTGCCGTTTCTTTCCGACCTTCTTTTGGGCAGGGCGGGTTGCGGTCGTTGGGCCGGCTCGATATTGTTGTGGCCGATGGCACTGGATTGGATTACGAGTGTTGTTGGCTGAAGATGAAAGCAAGAGCTGGAACCGTCGTGTTCTGACGTCGAAGCGGAAGACACACTAGTGCACGACCATCGCGCACACATGCACTTGCAGCTGCAGCTGGACGGTGCGAGGCATGTTTCTCAGCGATCCGAGCGCGTAGATGGTTTAGAAAATTGGTCCATTCTTTTGAAATTTTGGATGTACGCGAACTAATCGGTGTGAGGTGCGTTTTTTGTGTGCTTCTTGTTCTTGTTTTAGTATTGATGAGAATGGAAAAAGGGTGCTGTATCGGTTGTGGTTAGGGACAATACTGCAGCAGGAGAATTCGCTGCGTTCAGCGTTTTATGGTTCGTTTGAAGATTTTGTAGCTCGCAGGAACGGCTTTGATTATTTCTTTGATAGTTGTAGAGGCGTTGGATATTGATGAAAATCCCTTTTATATTGTATCAAATTCGTTTGTTTGCATGAAGCTTTAAAAGATACTTTTTATTCCACAAGAAAGAGGATGATTGTATACCTAGCCGGTCTCGTGGTTCAGTCGTTGATTTTGATAAAACAAAAAAATCAATAAAAAATATATTTATTATCCCCTAAAGATATCTTATTCATTGTCAAGCATTAAAGTTCATTAGATATAAAAGCATTAGATATGAAATATTTTAAGCAATTTTGAATCTGATATTCTATGCAAATCAATGATATTTGATACACATCACATAATCAATCATAATATTTATAAACAAGTTCAGAGGCCAAAGATACTTAACGAATCCCTACAGTTTTCTTGTTAACCTGAACAACAGTTACCAATAAATGAATTTTGCCTGAAAAAATGTATCGTAATTCAACATGTGCAGATAGATTTACATTCCATCAACATTCAAATCTATCTCGTTCTGTAGTATTGCAATAGGCATGTCTGTACAGTTATGATAGCGAAATGTTTGACGGTTCAAAACGAGAAGCAACCAAAAAGCTATTCATTTCGAGAAAGATTCACATATTCCAGTGAATCGTATTTCTTCCACCCGGTTTATGAATAAGTGAAGGGATGGTTTCGCTTTTTTGAAATCAAACCGTACGCACGTTCACCCAGGTCCACATACAAAAAGAAAAAGGGAATGTAAAAGGTATTTTTGGTGGTTGTTTTAGAGCAGCTTTACATTACATCGTATCGGATAAATTACCCTGACAAGTACGGGCGGGCACGGAGCATTTGCTTACCGTGAAAACACGTACCACACAGTACCGTTACTGTGCCGCAAAGCGCCGGACACGATGTGGTATAAACAGCGGGAAGAAGGTACGACGTTACGACTTCGGTACGAACATACGGAGAGCTAGTTTCGTAGACTCGTTCCACCATCGGTGATGATGAGAATCGATGATGCGTCTGGATACGCGAGCATCACCGCGATTGCATACGGCCGCACACATGTGTTGTTGTGCATCTTCATCGATTGGGGCGTTTTTGCAGCGGGAAACACGATCGATGGTTCTTGTTGGATTGGTTATTTAGAGCATTGGAGCTTGGTTTTATTTCACCACGCCAGTGTACGGGCGATTTGAGCTGGGGGTGAAATACTTATGCAAAAAACTGGGAGCAGCATCAAAGAGCACACAGAGCAGTTCGGAGATTTTTCCAATGCCGATTTGTGTTCTCTTGAGGTACCATGAGTTGTGATGAATTCGATCCTAAAATAACGTCAGAAAGAAATGGAATTTTTCTTAGTTTCTCCCAGAAATCCCCATCAATCTTGTTTGATTATGTTGATGAAAATGTTAGATTTTTCACCATTTCAGTGTTAACTTACTTAGTCAACTTAAAAGTCAAAAGGATATTTTGGATATTCATATTTGGTACTGCAGTTAAAAACAGCTCACCTTGAAACACCATTTCTGTGCGCGGTTGCTGTTGCTGACTGTGGTTCTTTTGGTGCGCATCTTCAACGCATTGTGCAACCCCAAACGCCAGAGAAGCAAACGATCAAACCTTGCTCTTGGTTGGTCCTGCCGCGGTCCAAAACGAAAGTCTGATGTGTGCACATTCTTCCCGTTTGTGTACGGCTCCAAACAAGCCTAATACACAATAGCCAACCGGCCACCACAAAGCACAAAATTAGAGACGGTCCTAGCTTCCGTGCTATTTTGCCCGCTTTTTTTTGTGTGTGCCGTTGCTCACCGTACGTTCCTTGTCTCAGTTCCCATGATGTGCGTAACGCCTGCGGGCACTTTTGGATGTGCAATACTCCCACTGCCAGTTCGAGGATCCCACACCGTCCTGCGTTGGTTAGATTCCAGCGATTCGGTGCGCAATTCGCGCACCGATACCGAGCGAGCCGTGATTGTTTTCGCGTGCAAGTGAATCTCGACCGTGAGGCAGCGCTCTGCAGGAGGGGGAAGATCTTTTTTTTTTCGGTGGCCTGAATTCTCGTACATCACACCAAGTGAGCACCATCTGGTGCAGTTTGCAGCACCCGACCCTTCTGTACCACCTTCACCACCGTGAAGAAAGCAAAGGAACGAACGGACTCTACGGACGCAGTGGAGTCGTCCGGCCTGTTGCAAATTTAATGAGATTGAATTTTAGATTTTCGTCATCCAATTTAGATTTCTGGTGCGAAATCTCGCGGACCGCGAGAGCTTCCACGCACGCAGATGAGCACGCGGTGAAGATAGCGCACTGATGAGCGCGCTCCAAAAACCCGGGGGCGTGCAGGAAAAAATGCTGATGAAATCTGGAAACATTAGATGAAAATGTGATTTGATAGAATGCAAACAAAAAGGCCCTGGACATGAATGGAGAAGCAATCTTGACATGTTTTAATGTCCTGCGGAAAGCCTGAGAGCTGATAATTTCAATAAACCGGATTGTCGGTTAACAAGTTGTAAATCTAATATATGATACAAGAACAATTAGTTTATCAAATAAGACATCCAAGGTAGTTTGGGATATTGCATCTGTACATACTTCCACACTTTTTCAAAGTACAACCTCGTACCACCTCCTATCTGCCTCGTTATGCACCTCTTGATGTATCTAAATGCATCAACTCGTGGAACTCAAACGTGCTGTCAGTGCCCTTGATGCTGTTTACAAAATATTCGAGAAAATTGTACCCACAAACACAACGCTCCATGAAAAGGATACGCCACAAGAGTTGTACCACTCATCACAGCTGCGTATGTAGTGGCCGCTGTACGCATACTCCCGGGGAAACAAAAGATTAATGTAACTATTCATGATGATCGCGAACGAATGTAGAATTCCCCGCTGTGGAGGAGAAGCAGGGTGAGTATCAACCATCATCGTCATCTACCATACTCTGTCTCTATCTCTCTCTCTCTGCATGCGCTCCAAACGCTTCCGGGCGCTGCAGCAAGACAACAGAGGCCGGAGAAATTTCGGACGTTTTTGTGCCAACTCTCCCCCCTACCAAAAACTCCCCCGGGGTGTCGTCGTCAAACATGTGCTTGTTTGGAAGTGAAGCCTTTTTAGACAGGTCGGAAACGGTGCCTGTGTAAATGAAAAAGGGGGAGAGAGAGAGCGGTGTGGATAGGTTTTCGGGGCGGCGGTAGGGGCTTTCGGTTCGAAACATCGTAGGCACTGCTGCATTCTATTTCTATTCGTCGCATGATTATTTGATGACGAATTTGATTCAATATCCTTCAGCCGAATATTGTGTGTGTGTGTGTGTGTGAGTGACCAGTGCATTCAGCCGGTGAACCCTCTCAATGTATAGGTCCGGCCCCTTGGTGTCCTTTCTTCCCACTCCCACCATAGATCGCCCGATTCGTTATCGAATCGCTCGAAGGGTGCTCACCGTTGGCCGTTTGCTTGCCAGAAAGCTTGGCATTCTCCATTCTCGGCAAAAAGGCTTTCGGGCGACCATTCGGACAAGGATCATCTAATTCTTCTCGTAACCAGCGGTGCCCATGGCACCCAACAAAAGGACAGCTACTGATCCGACCGTCTGAAGCACCACAACACGCATAGACGCGACTCAGTTTTAGGCTGTTGTTAGGAGCACGGCTCTGGGGAGGATTTATTTTGTTTTAAATAAACATGGAATTATAAATTTGCACATTTAGGAGTTATAAAACACGGCCGTGTTTTGATGCAATATACATCTCCGGACGTTGGCGCTGCCGGGCGTTGTTTGGCGGTCGTAGGCACAGCACAGAGCACTGGTCTTGTAGCTGCATTTTACCAGCATTCTGCAGCCTGGCAAAAACGGCCTTTCACCGTTTGGTTTCTGCACGGCTGTATTCTATGCACTATGGGTTTATCTTGTTGTTTGGCAGGGTGGGTTAGCAGGTTTTTTGGGTGGGTGTGCGTGTGTGGGATGAGAGTTACGGTTCTGTACTGTTCGTTCGCTCGTCCTTGCAGCCTCATGGCTGCATCATCAGGCTGGCTCATCCTCATCGACGAGACGTTGTCGTCACATCGCAGGGGCCAACTTGGTCATCACGCTCCTTATTTACAGCAGGCTGTACTAGCGAACTATGGTTGCAGTGGGCGCTAGAAGCAGGGATCGTGGAAGAATTCATCACCAGTAGTTTCTATGAGCCCGAGCGGGCCGCTTCCTTGTGGTGTGTGTGTGTCTGTATGTGGAGGAGCTAACTCAACCAGACATGACGCCCATCAGTGTGCAGATGTTAAATGTTTGTAAAAGTTTTTTTTTGTGCCCTCTCCGTTGTTGCTGGGTCTATTCACCCCGACACGCCATATGGAATCTGCGAGCATATTTCGCAAGGAGGTTGTGCATTATAAAAGTGCATCTTCCGATGCATGCGCCGGGTCGGTTTCATTTATGTTCGTGGATCGTAAATTCGTGGATTTGCTAACATTTCCCCTATGTTGGATGAAAGGGTTTGTGGTGAGATTCGCTGAATGCTTCGCTTTTAGACGTTTGAAAAGGCGTTGAAGTGGAATACCTGAGTTAGAGTTTGAATATTCATAATAGGCTTTACATTGCCAGTAGTATATAGTTAAGCATTGGCAAACAAAGAATCGGCTTTGAAAATATTTGTCTAATAGAAAAATCGTATCATATCTCATTTCAAATACGATTTCCTGTTTATATCTCATATAATCTAGTTGGATTTAGGGAACTGTATTAGTCGGGACCATGCAGGCGTTTTTGTCTATATTTTTTCATTTTATGCTCGTATCTCTATCAAGAATTTATAAATAGCGTTTAAAAGTGACCGTAATATTTTTTGGTTTTATTTTTAATTCTAAAAATCATTTCAAACACGCACAATTTAACGATTGATAACGTCACTCGAGCTTTCTGTTATACGCCACGCAGAAAACAATACCCAGACAAAACGGAACAAACACGTAAATTAAATGTTTTTATTGTCTTTTGTGATATCATCTAACATACGACTAAAACATTATAATCAATCGAATCGTATTGCCGGGAATGAAATCATGCAGCAATTATAAGGAATTCGATTACAATCTTTTCTGAGGCTCTTTGCATTGGGATTGCAAACGTCTTATTAACATAGCAGCTCAAATGTCATTGAAAGTAACAAAAAAAAAAACTTCTTCTTAAATGTGCAACGTGAAGAACACATCTGAGATGATATCACAAACATTTGTTACAGTTATTGTTTTTAATTAACATTTCGTAATTATATTTATTACTAACATAATTAGTCGTTTTAAATGGAGTTTTATTTTGTTTGTTGCAAGCTCTACCAATTCAAACCCCTTCCTGCAGGGGATGTTTTTAACTTCCTTCCACCAAAATGCCTTCGATTGATTAGTAGAGCTGAATGAATTCCACTGAAAATAACGAAATACTTGCCTGCCCTTTCTCTCGTACCAAACGAGAATAGCTCCTCCCGCAGGTTTGCCCTGCCACCGATTATCGGCCAAAACTATTCGCGCTAACCTTCCGCGAAGCGAGCGAGCCCACGAAAGCCATTACCAGCAGCCCCCGTTTGCCTTCACAGTAAAATGCGCTAATAATAACGAAAGGCGCGCGCACACACACACATACACACTGCAAAAGGGCACAACCCTTTTGTGGCTCCCAGTGCCGATTGTGCTTCGTTACAAAATTACATTCCACTGGTTAGTTTGTGCCGTTTCTTTCCACTACTATGCCCTTCCCGTCTTTACTCATTATAAACTGCAGCGCAGCAACAAAAGGGCTGCAATTACACCTACTGCACAAGAGAAGGGGGGGGGGGTGTAAGGGGAAAAGGGACGGTGCATTCCCCGGTGTGTTGCATGATGCAACGTAGGCAGGAATGGGATGTTTCTTCTAATAGAAAAAAAGCAGGGGCGGAAATGCCATGTGGTGGGGAGTTTTGTTTCGTAACGCGTAACGCTTGTGATTGTGACGTTTTAACTCCATCACTGTGATGATTTTTCTCTATTTTGTTATGCGATTATCATTGGGTCATAAATAAAAATTCTCCCCAAAAAAAGAAGGTGCTAAAACACGAACTCTTTTTACTCATATCACCGGGTCGCTCTTCACTGCCGCCTTGCTGCCTAAATTGGAAACAATTTTGTTCAACGGGCGCAATGACACGGTTTTGTCTGTGTCTTCAATCAATTTGAATCCACGCTTACGATAAGATTCACCCACCCACTGCATTCATGCTAATTCCCATTTCCAACCCGGCCACCGAACACATTTTTACTCGATCCATCCATCCATCCATCAAACTGCACTTCTGCTTCTCAGTCTCCCACAGCACGCCTCCCCCCATTAGCGTGCGATAGTTTAAAGAAACACAAACACACACACTCACACACACACGAAAGGGCACTTTGGCTCAACGACACTCACATAAAATCGGCCCCACGGCCATCCAACGACCAACGGCCAGCTGTGTGACTCCACGGAACAAACACACAGGGCTCAAGACAGAAATTAATTATTTGTTTAATTTATATCAT
The DNA here is from genome assembly GCF_016920715.1 of Anopheles arabiensis. Classification (NCBI taxonomy): domain Eukaryota; kingdom Metazoa; phylum Arthropoda; class Insecta; order Diptera; family Culicidae; genus Anopheles; species Anopheles arabiensis. Next base: position 100,774,685 of record NC_053517.1, read on the forward strand.
CCGGAATTAATTTATCACAATCATCGTCGACCGGGAGGGGGTGGGATGCAGCAGGTTCCTCCTTCGCTTCGGCAGCCGGACAAGGAACGGGGAAAACTATAAGCAAAGCAAACACGGGCACCAACTGCTGTGTCGTTGGTGTGCGATTGAAATGTTTCGCCACTGCTACTGCTGCTACTGCTGCTGCTCACGGGGATAGACTGAAGAAGATTCTCATAAAAGGCTGGACCGACGAAAGACGAAACGTAAAAGAACGCAAGTCGTGCGAAGAGCAAGAAGGTGAAGGTTTGGTGAAGGTTGTTGTGACGGATTGAAATGGGGGAAAAAACATACAGTAAAACAAAGTGATGGAAAATGGATCGCTGTACATCATGCTGGGGGCAGCGCTCCCAACTGATTGTATTTACTTTTTGGTTCCAAAGCAGGGTTAATGATCTTTTGGAGAGAAAAGTTTGATGATAAAAAAGCGGAATGATATTTATTGGCATTTCTATTAATTTGATTATGGATAACAAAAACTGGAACACGTATTGCCACACCCTTGGCACGGCCAATAATCGAACCGAGTTGAGGGAAAACGAGCAATGGCTAAAGTTTATTAGTGATCTCTTCATTGTCACATTTTCCAACACCTTTCCGTTGCATCAGACCGTTGCATCGGCTCGAACGAACTGCCCTACGGAGCTCTTTCTCTCTTTATTGAAAATTTATATCTTCATTCTTTCGGGGGTACGGCGCGATTCCGACAACCGTTTCATTGGTGAAGTTTTCGGGACGAAGAAAATGAGCCTGGGTGTCGGGTTGGGAAATTTCACCTTCCCGAGTGCATCAGCAAGCAAGCAACGTACCTGCCCCGTACGGTGGTGCATCGATAAATAGATAATTAGAATAGTTTGATTAAAATTTCGTACCCGCCGCTGTGGGTGTGGTTCAACTCAATGACAATGCCACCGGTGCGTGAAAGACCGTCCTCCCAATTTGTCGCGATCGTCACTCTTTCTCTCTCTCTCTCTCTCTCTCTCTCTCTCTCTCTCTCTCTGTATACACGCGAAAATGCACTCCTAATGTAGAGGCCGCACTGCTGAAATTGCAACGCATCGGACACATTGACGCATCGGGTTTTGATCGGAATGATGATGGCTTGCTACCGGTGGAGTCTCTTCTTTTTTGTGTATGCTACTGCTGCTTAGAGCTCGCCCAGTGCTTTGGTGGTCCTTTTCTCATTCTTGTGTGGTCCGGAGAGGAGCATAAAAATGTCCAAAACCCGAGCGCCCCACTAGACGCTAGTCCTTGTAGGGCAGTTGATTTCTTATTTATTAGAACATCAGATGACGGACGGGAACTTCATTTAGATTTATGTTTCGTTTTTCCCTCTGTCCGAGCCAAAACCCGGGCCGCAACGGACGTTTGCGTGCGTTTCGCTAAATTCGCTCTGCGCTGTGGCGGCACTGTTGTAGGCAACGTTCCGTACTGCATAGCCGGGTGCCTGTCATTGGAAAGGTGCGCAAATCATCAAAGTGATGCAAACCCGAGAGTGTCCCCGGTTTTCCCCACAAAACGCTCCCTCCGTCCTCTGTTCCTCTTACGCTTATACTAGTTGCTAGTGCTACCTTTGCGATTGGACTATGCGTACGGTTTAGGAGCCCGGCTGCACGGACCTGCTGCAATGTGCATTGCACTTGAATCGTCGCGATCGCGAAGAAGAGTGACGAAGATGATGAGCCCCCAGGGGGCGCGCGAGAGAGAGAGAGGCATTGGGTTCCGGAATGCATTTCGGGTCTAAAGTGGCCACACACACACACACGGACACCCATGCACATACGGACACAGAGCACGTGTTTGAGTGGGCAAATGGGGAGGGTATAAACATTCATTTCCACCTCATTTACTTTGTCGTTTTGGAGCGCATTGCGATGGGAAAATTAGACGCAAATGTTGGTTGCGTTTTTGCGAGAGCAAATTTCAGCTGCACCACGTACACAATGTATTTGAGCTATGCTGAACACATTATTGGCATTTGGGTGTGTTTTATTATCCTTATAATGTTGAAGTTTTGAATTGTTTTTATTTGGATGAAACATCACGAAGATTTGAGGAAATAAATATCACAGATCGACGTTGTGTTTTAGCCATTGAAAATAATACATTTTGCTTTTGATATAAAAGTATAGAAACTGTGTCTTTTTGTATGTTTTCCATACAATTGATAGGCCACAAACAGCAAACAAACTGTTCATAAGCTCATCACGCATCCAGCCGCTCTACATTTGATTATCATATTTTAGTTCATTTCCAACCAATTACATCGGACAGACCAACTGTTCTCACCTGTTACGCACCTTCACGATAGAAAGAGCTGGGCGAAACCTAGAACGAGACACCGATACAGAGAGAGAGAAAGCGAGAGAAAGAGTCACATTGTGTGCCAAATTACACCCACCCATCAACTCCCACGCGTATCGTTCGCAAGTGCTCGAAAGTGTAAAATGTGCACCACGATGTCCACCGATCACCTCGGATCGTTCCACCTCTTTCTAAACCGGCCGTTCGCGCTGCATCCCATCCCGTATCCCATGAAGGCTAATAATGCATAAAATTGCTAACACCGTTTTCATCGTTCGGTTTTCTTGTGCGCTCCAAAAAAGCATTCCCCTTTCTCGGGGCCCTTTTTCGAGTGCGCGAAAACCACCGTGTAAGACAGGGCAACCGTGGTAGAGTCAGGCCGACTCTTGGCTCTTGGCTCGCAATCCCCCGGTGGACGATAGTAAACGTCCGGCCCCGTAGTGTTGATGGTGTGTTACATAGCGATGGACAGAAATTATGCTCAAACACACACTCAAACACAAACTGCTTCATCCGAGTTTGGTTGGCGGTGCAACGACGATCGGAATTAGATTTTCCATCCAAATGAACGCACAGACACACACACACACACACACACCGGTAGAAGCATTGAGTGCAGCCTGCCCCATCGTGACATATCTTTCACCCGACATCCGGTGTAATACTTTTTCACCAATCGACCTCGTGCTCGTTGTCGTCGGATGCACTTTTCCGTCCCGTCTTTCGTTTGTTTTTCACCCAAACACCAACCAACATATCGGTACGCACCTTTTGGAGAGGGGGTCGGCCCCTCTTGGGAGGAGAGCAGTGCAGTACCCACACTTGACTTCCAAGCCAACTCCACTCTGGCACACACACACAAGCATCTCGGGTGGAGAAGTTTTATCATTACGTTTTTGAAATTGCATTTTGCATAATTGATGGGCAAAGCGTACCGTAACCGAAAGGTATATACACACCGTACGCAGCCCCAGAAACGCAGCGACCAAAGCCTACTACACACCGGTGAAAGAGGCCAACACACACGCACATGCACACGCACAAAAGGTTTGGATGCAGTGCAGCAGGGTGGTGGTGATGGTGAACGAATTAGGATGCTTGTTTGCTCGTAGGATGTGCCTGTTTTAAATATTTTATTGTGAAGTTTGTCTTTTTCCAAAGAATGGCCATTTTTAAATGTATAGAAAAAAGTGGGGAGGGTAGAGGTTGGTTCCCGGTGCAGTTCAGAGTGTGTGTTTGTATGTAAAACACATTTGCACATTTGGAAAGATGCGCAGGGTTGGATATAGCAATAGAAACAGGCTCCCAAAATCTGGCCGACTTACTTTTGGGAGTTACTAAATTGTCTGCCAGAAGAATCAGACAAAACGGGTTTCCCTTGAACCTACAGTTGACGCACACATTGTAGGTATTTCATTGTTTCAGAAAGAGACTGAACGGCTTCTTATAACTCCATCATCTCCTAGTTGCAATATGAATTATTATGCAATGTTAATTCCGCCCATTGAAGCCTCTCGTCAGTCCGACAATTACATCTGTTCTAAAATTCCCAAAACCAGGACATGTGTGAAGCTTCCTTTTGGCTTCATTATTACACCAAACATGGCCTTATTCCTGCGCATATGTGCCTACACTTCCTCGGTGCCTTGGCACGCACACGTGTAACTGTTTTGGCACGGCTCGAGTCCGTGTGTTTGCCCATTGCCCCGATTCGAACTGTTTGTGCACCGCCCTCCGCATTCGATTCGAGTGTATGTAATTTAATATTTGTTATTTCGACTCGGCACTGGATAAACGATAGAGAGGCTGAGCTCGCGCGCCCGAATCGTACAAAAATTAAATCCAAACAAAGCGGTATGAAGCGGTATGATTGACGTGCCCAGTCAAAACACACACAGGCCGCAAACTACGCGCGCAGACCCGCACACACGCGCGCGCGAGGGCGTGCGCCCGCGCTCGATGGTCGATGGAAATTATGTTGCGAATTTTATGCGGCACATTCCATGCGGCCTATTTGCTGTGGCCGATGAGGAAGTGAAGATCGATTTCTAGAACCACAAAACCGTTCCGTGCGCGCCGCAAAGGAATGCTACGAACCGATGGAAACCTTCCCAAGTGGCCCTCTTGAACAGGCCGCCTGCCTTCGGTAAAAGATGCACCCGAATGGGCGCGCGCGCGCTCGTTTTGTCCAGTGCGTCGGTACGAGAGGTGGAAAATGCGGGAAAAGAAGTTGCATAAAATCTAAAACCAACATTTTGCCACAGCCACCGTACCGTGCCGTGGAGTGGTCCTCGTTTTGCCCACGGGCTGCCGATCGTAAATAAATATTTGCTAATGTTTATTGTTATTATAAATTTGAATACATGTTTCGGACTGCATTCGGACTGTTTTCATACTCATCATCCCCATCCACAATGACCGGGGGCATTATTATTGTTTTGCGGAAATCGTTTTTTGTTCCACCTCTCTCTCTCTCTGTCTGTTCCCTGCGCGGTTTTGTGAACGCATTGAAGTATGCGAAAATAGTACGTAAACACACACACACACACATATGGGGCCGAACTGTTGCTAAGAAGGCGGATAGCACAATAGCACGGTTCGCAACATTGGGGAAGTTGATCCGGCAGCATATGTTGGGTATGCTGTTTTTGTGCAACATACACACACACACACACACACACACACATGCACGCACACATTACAGTCAGTCGCCGCGGTGTACGGCCACGATAGTCGATTAGTTGAGTGACTGGAAAACAATGCACAGCCAAAGAACACAATTGACCACAGCATAAAGGGGAAAACCTGACATGGTAGCTACCCCGTTTGCTCCTGCTCCTGCTGCTGCTGATGATGGAACGCAGTAAATGGGTGTAAAAATTGACCGCTACTGGTGGAAGGCTTCGTTCCGCGGGCTCAGCGGAACACCGTGTTGGAGTGAGGAAATGTAAGGAAGCAATCAACAACAAATTGTACAATGTTTGGCATTTTAGTTGATGCTTTGGAGTCATATAGAGAGCGTGAAATAGCTCTTTGACGAAGGGTACCAGTGCAACATCGTACAAGAGATTCTTAAAAATGCTTATTTTTTGTAACGGTCATCTTCATTTAGTAATCGATAGTTCTGAGAAAGCGTTACATCATTTGCATCTAATCTCTAGATCTATTGAACGTCCTATTTAATGGCATTATGGCACCAACATGAACTCTTCCAATTAAAATGTCTAAAAACTACGAAATCTTTGATTTCTTCTACTCCAAAAAGGTGTCCCACCATTCAATTGCGTTGTTTCTATCTGAAGCTTCAAAGTTGAAGATTCAAAGGGAATATATCTTGGAAGCGTAAGACCACTTTCTGTTATAAACTCATGATCTCCACAATCCACAATGCTCAGATACAAGGAACTTCAAAAACGTTTGTTATTCTCTTGTTTCTTTGACCTGTTAAACCTTGAATTGCATATCTCAATCTTTTGTGTCTGGGATATTCTGCTTCTACAAAACCATGTTTAAACCATATGATAACAAGAGATTAAGCTCAAGGTTTTTGTAGGATCCCAACATTCTAGACACGAAGCGACCGATTCGAATGTAAAACTAAACTGTTTATGCAATTTCAATACTGCTGCTTGTGTTTCTGTTACAATAGAAATTTTCCCTCGATCGGGCATTTCCTTCACGCAAAGTTAAGCTTCCAACCACAACAACAAGGTGGGATGTTACAACATCACCAATAAATAGTACACCGCAATAGAATTCCTCCACTCCACCCCAGGGAGCCCAGCAGCAGCAGCAACAACAACACTTGAAGATCATAAACAATAATAAAGAAATAAATCACAACCACCCAACCGTAGCCGAGAGCAAGCGTACGGACTAGTTTTGAGGCAGCAACTCTCAGGCCATCATCTCAGTACATCTGAGACAGAGTACGATAAAGTAGTTTGTGAATTGCTTTTTGCGTTCGCGAAGGTTTTCTTGAAATATTGAAAAAACCCTACAAGACAGCAACGTTTCAATATAATAAAAACACACCACAAACCGGTACCCCCGGTAGCCGCATTGTAGTTATGCCACCAGTTTTGATATATCCATTTCTAATGCCATCCGTTAGGAGCAGCAGCGTTCACCAAAGTTGTGACTAAATGGCGCTTCTTTTTCCACACAGCTTCGCTACGGAAGGTTACCGTGTTGATAAAACCTTCCCGGTGAATGGATCAGCCCGGATGAAGATTTATGGTACAGTGACGAGCATAAATAGTATTGTACGGCGATGTGCAATGTGACGTTTGGTTCTTTTTTTTTGCGCTACGAAGTGGAACCAGCAGTCCCCCGTGAATTGCAGCCGCAATCGTGTCTTCCGGCCTGGGGGGGGGACATGGAGAGATTTACTACCGAAAGTACCGCAGCATAATCGAGCCATTTAAGAGCGAAGCAACGTTAAAGTGATGCCAACAATTTTACATCACCCGGTGGTGGGGTTGGATATTGTAAGCGATCTTTACGCGTACGTTGTACGATCAAACAGCCACCAGCTTCTTGGCCGGTGTGCCCACACCTTACTATGTATCACGCTTCCCACCTCTCTAACGTGCGCTACAGCAGGATCATTTGTTACGCGCATCAGCATAACGCAAATTATCCACCCCGATCGTTCCGTGGTGCATGCACCACCGACCGATCGATTCGTGTTTCTCTGTTGTGCTGTTTTTTTAAATATTTTTTATTCCACCACAGCATGATCATACCGGCGACGTCTGGCGACGTCTGCCGCGACCGAAGGCAAACACAAAACAGCACCACAAATGCTACTGGAGTTTGGTTTTCTCAAGCGCAGTTGCAACGATCATCTTTTGGCAGGACTGTTGATGGAACTATGGGAGAGAGAAGAAGGTATCATTTTCTTACTCTCGACCTTTGCGAATCAAACAAACCGCCCGTGTCTCGGTTCTTTTTTGTGTGCTGCACACTTCTAAGATACGTTACCGGAGCACCAGCCAGCACAGAGAGGAAGTGCGAAGGTAGTGTTTATGTGCTTATACGTAATTTACCTATCGATCGAAGGCCGGTTTGCGCCGGCTGATACGCCGCCAGAGGACCTGTCTGATTCTGGCGAAAATCTTTCGGGATTTTTTGTGCGTCTGTCAGTCGGGTCGATCAGCAGCAGCCTCAAGATGCCCCAGAATTCTCGAGACTGGTTTACTCAAAAAAAGATGCAAGATCGCTGACCTTGAGATTGATTAACCACCGGACCCCGGTATGCAAATTATCAAACGGTGGTTTGCCCTTCCAGGCAACAAGTTTCGGGGAAAAGGGATCGACCACTTGATCATTATAATACAGCGAGATAGTATTTTGCGCCTCATTTCTCGCTGTCTCTTTCGTTCTTTCTCTCTCTCTCTCTCTCTCGCTGAACCATTGCTGAACCAAAGCTCGATCAAACCGATCGGGTATCATTATGCTTGATATCGATACTTCCAACATACACAGTAACAGTGACCCCCGAGCTCCGTTTTTTTTCCAGTGAAAATGCACCCAGAAGCCCGTAGGTTATCATTTTTATTAATTTGCTTCGTGCTACCGAAATGCGCAAACGGCTGTCGGGGATTTTTTTCCACTCTCTCTCTCTCTCTCTCTTGTCCGTGAAGTGAATTAATGATGTGTTTGCAAGGGTTCGTACTCTTTTTGTGGACGGGTTTGTGGAGTTTGAATTTAAATTCGCTCACTTTTGCTTTACTTATCGCTTCCGTGCAACAAGAAGTGCAAGTGAATCTCAAAGGGGGCTTTCTAATTGCCACGGGGCATGTTGTTTGCCGTTCAGAATCGTGTGAATCCTTGGAACATTTCAGGGTGGGATTAGGTGCTGACGGCACCATCACGCAGAATTTGTGTGGACTTTTATAATACTGCATCATATTCTTTGATGTTTGATAATAAAGAAGCTCTTTCTGCATTTCTGGAACCTTTTTTGCAGCCGAATTGAAGTATGAGTAACTGTTAAAAAATGAGTTCAAATCATTGGGACTGCATAGTTGAGCTTAATTCTGTGAAGAATTATAAAATTTTGAATGATAAAACTATGTTTAATCTTTTTAAACGCATTTTTGCTTAGAAAGAAAGGCACATTATTTCCTTCTTTCTGTCTAAGTTTCTAACTTAACTTTAAAAGTGCAAATTACAGTCCTGCTAGATCATGTATTTTACAGTAAAGATCTCATAACAGCCCTTTGACAATATTAGAATTTGCAAAGAAATCGATAATAAGTTTAAAATATTGAGCTCTGCAGCAAGTAATCTATGAGTACAAGTATGTATTGCTCTTCAGTAATTGAATCTGCTCTTTTTGTACTGAACCAAGGATTCACTGAACCCTGGATACATCGTACCATTTTTGTATTGTTGAAGGAACAAAATTATCGATTTTCTGGCCATGAATGCTGCATCCCGTAACGCGCCTCGTTTCTCACTTCACTAAACAACATTTTTGTTTTAAAATTTTCATTTGCTCGTACATTAATTTTCATCCCATCCTGGCAACTGGCAACCTACAGTAAAGGTACCCGGGCGCGACTCAGCTTCAAATAAAACTAAAATCTGCAGCACTCTCTTTTCGATCCGCCGGGCTGGCCGTTTCATTTCACTTCCCTGCCATACCTGGTTTGTGTGTGCGCTCGCTCGGTGCGCTGGATTTGTCTTTTTTGTTTTGCAATAGCGAGCAAGAAACAGAAAAAAATACAGCCCTGAGCCCCTCGCTACGACGCAACGGCCTATTATCCTGTGCGGAAAGGTGCCCTGGTGGAGAAAAACGCCTATCCATCTATCTATAGTTGCTCATCAATTCTCCGCCAAAAAAAGCAAAACAAAAACGCAAACCGAATCGCACGAGACTAGACACACACGCGGGCTCCGGTACCATGCACTCCCTTGCACAGGCACCGAAACACACACACACATACTGACTATAAACTCTTTTCCTATATTTTTTTTCCTGCCCAAGCTTTCAATGTGTCCCTTCAGGTTTGATCATGTTCCTTGCAGCCCGGTTCCTTTCCCTTGCAAGCCATTGCGACCGTTTGCCCAAATAAAGCAACAAGGCAGTGCAGCCTCCAACTACACTGTCCCGCATTTCGCATATCGCAAAAGGATTGCCCGCACACTCACACACACACACGCACACACACACACACACACACACATACAAAGAGTGCTAAATAGAATGGGGAATGGTAAAATTTGGTGCAGAAAAATCGCAACCAGCAGTGAAGCAGAAGATAGATACGCGAATGAAATGGGGTCTAAAAAATGGATCCGTTCTCTCGTGCGCGATGCAAAATGAGGCCCTTCCACCTTCCAGCAGCAACGAAACCAAACAGAGAAAAAAGTTGCCAAAAAACGCAACAAAATCGGGAAATATCCATCCCTTCCCTTCACCTATTTTCCGATGAGTCTTTACCCATCATCACACTCCGCACGCCAGGGCAGGAACTATGAGGAGGTGGGCTTTGGGCATGTAAGCAAATGCAATGAGGAAAAGATCCACAAACGAACGGCGGGGCATTTTTTTTAAACACGAGAAGGGTGAACACACACATAAAGAGTGATTTCTCTTCGCTTTTTTTTCCCGCTCATAGATAAAAAATTCGAATACTTCCGACTACTCAACCCTTTCCTCGCGGGCGATAGAAAATCTCCCCATTGTGCAGTTTGTTATGAAACGAGCGCTGCCTGCGCGCACGTCCTGCCAGCCGTTATATTATATTAAATATCATTCGGCGGAGAATTCGCGGGATCTTCCACACCAGGCGCTCTCGCGGACAATAGAAGATAAAATGAATCTCCGCACACCCACACACACACACACACACACACACACACACACACATTGGCTGATTTGGACAGGGAGAGTCTAGAGCGTTTGCGGAAAATCGAGCACCAACGGGAGGAAACGGAAAGAACAAAACCATTGCACCGTGTCCTACCAAAAAATAAAAAAGCCAACCAAAGCGATTGCATTTGTTTGTTTTCCCTTTTTTTGGGTGTCGCCTGTGTGCGCCCTGTGCGGTCCACAGCATTTTTCCCCCCGCCCGAAGAGTACTACCGTGCTAACGGGGGGCCAGTCAAACCCCCCACGAAATTGGGATGTATCGTGAATCTTTCCCCGCTTCCCTTTCACGAAACGCACGCGACAGAAACAGAAATTCATCCTTCTCCGATAATTGTCGCTGTCGGTGTGGACTGATGATGATTTCGACTGGCCCAGGAGCTGCAGAAATGTTTCTAATGCGGATGATGGGTTACATGTGGGTATGAGGATTAACAACAAAACTAAAAAAAAACACATGACAAGAGGAACAGCGAACGTACCCCCTCGAGCAGAGCGGCATACTATCGCCATTGAAACATTTCAATTTTGAGTTGAAAATATTTTGGGCAAAATGGTGCAAAATGGGTTCATTTTTTGTTGTTCTTATACTTTTGCGTAGCTCGTGAATTTTTAAATGCCATCAAACTCTGGTTCGCTCATTGGGATGATAGTAACAGATGGAGGGGGGAAAGTTGTTTTGTTGCTCATTGTCGTTTTTAGATTATGTTGGAGCAAGATCTGTTGATTTAGTTTTGTTTTACAGAGTACTTTAGCTCACATTTGGTCAATTTTTGATAATTTTGACTAGATCTTAGATAAGAAGCGATAATAATTTAAATTTCTGGACATTTTGTACCTATATTCATATTTTTTAATAATATTTTTCTAATTTTGATCAAAATCTGATTTCATTTCATAATAATAATAATATAATACAAAGAACCATTTTGATTGAATGTATATTTGTTTACGGTCGCAGTGACGTAAAAGCTACTTTTAGTCCTTCAAACCGGATTTTTGTCTCGCCTGTTCCGATACGTCACATGGACAGGCAAAACGAAACCTATTTTAAAGATTTTTAAGCTCAACCTAGCTAAGAAATGGAATGTATTTTGCATCACACCTCCTATTGATCGTCGATTTCAAAACCATTCTCCTTTTTGCCTCCCTGAACATCATCGACCACATTGTTGTTTCAATTTTCCCGTTCAGCAAAACGGTAGGCAAACTGGAGGCTGCAAATAAAACCCAGCCAACGGCCGGTTATATCTACCCAGCAACACCGGAACCATTGCCTCGAATAGGCCACATTGCAGCAGCGGGTGTTCAATGTTTCTCCCCCTGCCTTCGAGACATGAAAAACGAACAAAAACTATGAGCACTGAAAGGTGGCTGCGCTCTTACTACGCAAAGGGCTATGCAGGAATTCATGGACGAATACACTTTCCCGCTCTTTCACTCCCGTACGGTGCCTCATCTCCCTCTCAAAGGATGGCTTGGGCAAACAGACCCGAACGAAAAGCGAATCCTGTCACCCACATAACACTTTTTAATTTCTATCCACCTTCCTTCACCTTCCTCGAGGACGGTGGCTGCTTGGCGTAAGAGAACGGTTTGGTGGGCGCGCACGCGATTGCCCACTTGCCCGACCCTTATGCTGTGCCGTGATTTTTTTCTACCGCACACTGCGTGGAATGGACAGTATATTTTTTGGCACAGAGTCGTATGCTCTTCCGAGTGAGAGGGTTGCGTGTGTTTTTTGTTTTCGTTTCATCACACAGGACAAGGCACCCCCTGCCAAAAAACCCAAAAAAGGAGCCACAAAAATACGCGTACGAGGGAACGCTCGCGGCCAAAGAAGCCGGTACCGCAAACCGTTGGTGGATGCCGAATCAGCACGACAGGACACACGATACACAACGTTTTGCTCCTCCGACGGCTGTACGTACGTTTGTACGTTTGATTCTATTTTCTATCGCGATCCGCAGCCTGTGGCCAACGGCAATCGTCGTTCCACAATCTTCCCACAATCCCGCCCGCCACGAAGTGCCATCTTAATGCCCATCCCTGTTCGCTGTGCCAAAGCAAAACCAAAAACGAAACAATTTTGCAAGCAGCCAGTATCAACCAAACACAAAAAAGCACAATAATAAAAACCGAACCGATCACCTCAGAAAAAGTCACTAATGTACGGAAAAGCATCGGTACCGGGCGTCTCCACGGTACAGCAAAGCGTACTGTGGAGCGTATTGGCCGTTGTTGTGTGTTTATTTCCAAGCTCCCGACTGTACAATGTAGTTTCGGGCGCGTATGAGATGATCCCGCCGAATCCATTCCCCCCTAAGATAAAAACAAAAATGAAAATGTTACTCCAAAAGCATTTACAAGCTCCTGATGGTTCTATTGTTTATTTTTCGGAGGTGCATTTTCCTTTTTTTTTGCAGTGCCTTTAACTCCTTCTCTTCCGCGTGTGTGTTCACCGTCAAATCGCTTATGTACGCACATAGGTACAGCACCGCTCTGTGTTGAAAGAAAACTGTTCCGGGTAGGACTGTTCCGAAGCAAACCCAACGCAAAACGCAACACTCTGCACGCGGAACGGTCGAACGAGTGACTCCTTTGGTATTGAGTTTGTTTTTTTTTTTGCTTTGGTTTTAATTTTGTTACAACATTTCAACCCATTGGCCTTTGGTGGAACGCGCATGGAACGTTGAGTGGAAAGTGAAAAATCGCGTTTTTAATTTTTACGAATTTTATACCAGTCTACTGCCGCGGGATGAATGAGCGAAGGCGGAAGAGAGAGAGTTAGCCACTGCGTGTACTGCGTGCATGTGTGTATGTGCGCTTGGCTTGTGCTGTCGTTTGCTAAACAGGACGCATGCATCTTTGTACGAATGTTACATCGTTGGTACGGTAAATGAGCTTCATGCTGGACGGATTCGGTTGGGTTGGTGAATCATGATGTCGTGCAATAAGCAGCAGCAATTCTCTGCAGCAAGAAGCTGACGATGCTGTGACTCATGTCAGAGGCTACAGGGGAGAGCCGAAACGTATATGAAATTTGAATTAAAATCTTCCTTCTAACAACGGAGCCTTTACATATATGGATGTTATTTTGGTGGCGTTGTTTTTTGATGATGGAAATGTTTGATGTTGTAACAAGCATTGGCGAAACAACCATAACAAATGATACGGTGACAGGGACTTTCAAACATGGATTTTTGTGCTAAAAAAAAGGGGTGCAAACAGGGGCAAAACTGATTCAGGTGTTTTTTTATCGCATTGAGTTTTTAAATTTAGAATCCATTTTCAAAGATTTCGTTTTGGAGCTGTTATTTTTAAAATAATATTATTTCTCAATTACCATCTAAAGGTTTTTGTAAAAGGTCACATTATGTTATTAGTAGCCTTCAGTTTGCTGGATAATTTAATGCACTAAACACAAAGTTTTCAAGAACTCGAAGATTTTTCTTTTTATTTATTGAACGTACCGGCTTCCAATAACGCCAGAGAGATATTAAACTCTAGTGCAAGATTTTAAGTTCAGTTTGAATGTAGGAATGCAACACCTCCATTGATTTTAACCCAAAAATCCATTGATAAAATCATGTAACTTTCTTTCAATTTCAATTCAATTCTTGTTGAAAACTAGCAAACAATAAACACTTATTAATCTGAGTCTATATCCCTTTTCCTTTCCTTTCAGGTGAGTGTCAATGCATACCATATATATCATACCAAAATGGCATACTATCTGTAAGATATTAAAAGGAAATTATGCTCAACCATCAGGAGCAGTCCCGTCCTTCGCCCTTCTTGCCTCAATCATGGTAGGAATAAATATAACATTCTACACACAAAAAAGGCATCCTGATTTATGATTCCCCTGGTCCAATGCCAGCTCAAAATGATATTTCCCCCCCAACCGGGCGAGACAGCTAGGCCCGAAACCTATAACCCATAATTAAATTCATCGATATTATCGCCCGTACCCCTACCGGCGTAGCAGTGCCGATCACAATGGCACACCAAAAAACCCCGGATGCTCCCGGTGCGTAACTACTTCTGCAACAATCAATGGCAATTATCAGTCCCTTTACCTAGAGCGCCACTCCTCCCACAGTGTCCCACAAAACTGCATCAGGATGTATCGCATGCACACACAGACACAGACGAAGTTCCATTTATTTCTTCCACCGAAACAACATCTCCCAAAACATCCAACCCCGGTCCGGTCCGGGCTAGGTCGTTTGTCAAAATTGACACCACTTGTACGGAGGGTGCCCCCTACTGGTCTCAAAACACCCGTCGGCCGCCCAACAAAGTGCCCTTCGAGGTAAGGGTTTGAGGCTCTCGGGTGACTGATTGTGTGTGTGAGAGAGAGAGGTTGTCCGGGTTCGGCCTCAAAACAAGTCGTGCCAAAGAATGTACGCGGCCACTATACGGGTGTAGACAGCAAAGAACATACGAGACGTAACCGAATGACGAATGCAAACTCCGACTGCGGCCGGTTACTCTGGTGCACTCTGGTACTGGGCTGCAAACATTGAGCTTCCCCTGCACATCCCACTACAACCGGAAGCGATGCGTTACGACGTGTACCAAAATTAGAAGCACACACACAGACGCACAGAAAACTCAGCAAACTGTCACCAGAGTTGCATCGAACCGTACGCAAAATTGTGCAAAACCCGGGAGCCCGGGAGCGGGAAATAAAATATATAAAATATAATTCAATTTTAAAACCTACTACGCTGCAAGCGTTCTCGTTCTTGCAGGTGCTGGTCTGATCGGCATCGGAGAACGATGACGGACCCGCACACATTCCGAAACGGTTCCGAAGGGTTTTGGGCCGGTTTCGAAACGAAGGAAAAACAAACCATCGTGGGCAGGGGAAGCGGAGGAGCGAACAGTTGACAAGTTTCATCAAAATTCATGCCCATCCTTTTTGGACGTGCACATTTGTGGTGTACACGCACACAAGGGCTCATCTTCTTGGAGTCTGGCCTGGTGGAGCACCTACCACTGGATGTGTCTGTGCGCTCAGGATAACTTCATCCCAGAGCGTCCACCTCGGATGATGCAAACGAACTCGTCCTCGGACGCTTGCAATCGGGAAAGGCCCAACACTCCCCTCCCCAACCACTGAAAGTAGTGATGGATGCATACAATTCGTCAGTTTCTGCATTTCACTCGATGCATCATCATTCCGACTGTTCCGTCGGGCAACCGTGATCGTTTTCTGTCTGTGTCCGGCGTCGTATGTGCAGCAGGTTTTTTGGCGGACCCACTTCTTCTCTACTACTCTTCAGTGCATCGCCTCCTGCACGGGAAGGTTCCCGTTTTGCCGAGTTGTGCAGGCCCGCTGCCTGAAGTATTGCATCGGAGTATTGAGCGAGCCGAGCAGGACTCGGTATAGTCATCACGCATAGGCGCTGAGGGACAGACTTTGGGATGTGTTGTAGCAATTTACTGAATTCTTTTTCCACTCTTTGGACACACTCCCGCCAGTCCGCCTGCCGAGTCCGCAGTGGAGAGAGAGGCCTATTTTTCTTGCACAGACACAATTACACCTATCCATTGCACCTTTCTGGCACTGTGCTGGAGGTTCAGGTGTACGAGCGAGCACGAAGAAGCAAGGGCCCAGCAAGACCCGCAACGATGTGTGCAAGTGCAAGTGCAATATCATCCCCCTGAGTGGCCATTTGCCGAGGTATGAGTGAAAGTGGAAGCGACCGAATGAACGGTCTGTCAACACGGCTGGACGGGAAGTTCTGGCTGCACCCAGCGGGGCCCGTATATCGTCATATTTTGCGTGATGGATAAAGGACCGTTTCATCCGTTTCTGGGCGAAAGATAGACGTCACGTCGGTGACGTAGGAACGCAAAAATGGAAGGAAATTTATACACCATACCTTTGCCTCCTCCACCCTCCACCCCGGGGCTGCAGGTATCGCATTACGTCGCCGGACGTCTGGGTGCATTCTGCGTCCCCCGTTTTTTTTTTTTTGGTATGCAGATGTCGCATCACCCGTTCGCACCTGGCCGTCCGAAGGAAAGCGACAGCCGGATCGCGCACCAGACAGTGCGGAAACTTCCGCTCCATCATCCCGAGCTAGTCCACGGTGAAGTGGATGAATTTCTCCAATTGGCTGGCGCGTACATGATCTGAGCAATTTCCCTTTCGGATGCACCGACGACGGAACAGATGTGATATAGTTTGGAGCGTTCGTTTTTGTTTTGTTTCGTTCGTTGGCAAAGTGTGCGCTTTTTTGTTGTTGTGTCACGCAAGCGGAATTGAATATATTTTCCCGACGGCTGCCTTCTTCCCGAAGCCGAAGAGGATACACCCGCGTGGTTCGATGAGTTGTCGTGAAGGACTGTCGATGGGCGACTGTCGGTGGGACTTTGTGGGAGAGCCGCTAGCCGTGGGGAGAGTGAGAGAGAGTGTTTGAACAGTGCTACAGGGCGCCAGAATGTTTGTGTCCAGTTATAGAATTTCCGCGAGCATGTTGTCATTCGCGATGTTGAGGACTGGTTCGCTTAATTGACTTTGTTGCGCACACACACACACACACACCTCCGTGCTGAGGATCCCGGCGTTTTGAGTTGAGTGCATGGATCGATTTTTACGTCTGAATCGGTTGAAATGAAGAAGAAAAAAGAACACCGCATCGGCTTGATTGGTTAAGGGGGTTGTTCGTTGTGTGGTAGCGCCAATTTTTAGATTTTGAGTCGAAATGTTCCATATTTTGAGAACTTCTTGCATTTGAATGTATCAATAATTTAAAATGGGTTTGAAACCATTCCAACACACGTTATAATTATCAGACATTTATCAATTCCTTTTTTGCTCCACCGAAGCACATTCAGACATTTATTTGCGAACTTGCTTCCGTTTGTTGCGACCTACATTATCGCCGCCCGCCGAAAGAAATGGCATAATACGCTACATACACTCGGTTCAACCTCATTACCATACGTCAGCCGGATAATGGCAACCCCGAAAGCCCACAAATCATTGTACAGTTGTCCTCCTCCTTCAGAAAAGCGGGTTATCAACACCGCATCGTCGCGAACTGTTGAACAAGACATAAATCATGGCTTCTTTCGTTTTGTTGCCCTGTTCGACGTTGGACGTTTCAAAACATTTCCACCCCGTATATGTGTAAGTCCCGCCGTTTCCATTCAGTCTCTTCTGTTGCTGTCTCTCTGTCTCATTCGTTCTATCGTTCTTGCTGGGAGGCGACACTTTCTGGACATTTAGACGCTTGGAATTACAACCGTTCGGCGAAGAAACAAAACATACCACCAACGAACTACAAGCTGAATGTACACAGACACACACACACACTCACAAACATCCCTTTGGTAGTAGTGCCGGGGTGGAAGTCGCTTCGCAAACGGGGCGGGCAGGCAGCATCGAAACATCAATAATTACTGGGTTTTAATATTTAATTTATTTTATCGAAATGCCGGGAATGCTATGCCACTCGTCCACCACAGCCATCGCATGGTGGCTTGTGACGCATGTGTTTGTGTGTGTGTGTGTGCGTGTGTTTGCCCTGCGTGCGACATGATGCCGGGTCGAGACGCCGGGCTGGGGTTAAGGCGATATAAAGGGTTTGCCTCACGGCGGCCTTGGCATTTGTCCGGACGGGCGCGTTAAGGGACGGTAGGAGGAAGAGAGATAAAAGCAAAGCAGCAAAGAAGCAGGGCCCGTCCTTCCGCACGGTCGATGGGCGCGCGCGAGGCTGTAATTTAGCTGGCAGCGGCACCGACAGCGACAACGACTAGCGACAAGCGACTGGTGTATATTATTACAAATATATTTTATTGTATTATTATATGAATAATAAATAATACCGCCCCGCCGCACCCGCGCGCGCACGAGAGTGTATTCATAATCATAAAATATGAATGAACCGCGGGTGCGGCCCTTGGTCGTTCTCCTCGTTGGTTCCGTTGTCTGTCCTTGCGAGTCTCCATTTAGTGGTTCCTGCTCGGTAGCTCGATTCGAATTTTATCGATCAGATCCGGAGTCTTCCGTCCCATTTTAATGCAGCACCAAACGTACACACGCTGGCGTAGCAGCGCTTTGGTTGCCTCTAAGGCGTACTGCTGTTTGTGTGTCGTGGAAGGTACTGAATTACACCACTTCACGGGAAAAGGAAGGCACAAATTAGACACCAATGGAAATGTATTTCTCTATCACCTGTGAAAGCGTGCAATGGAATAGCAACTGACCCCTATTACTAGTAATAACAAAAGCCCTATCATTTACCAGGCTTCGTAGGACAGCGTTACAAACGAATTGAAAAGCGAGGAACAAAGTATCGATTGGTATCAGTAGTAGTTATCCGTCTATTTACTATGCTGAGAGAAATTGACGTTAAAAAACAGTCGCTTCATAATTTCCCTCCGTAAATAACTTTATTTTTTAATTTAACTATAAACTACAACTTAATCTCGTTCAGCTTGAAACAGGCTGCAAATGAAAAATGCATAACAAACGCGAACACACAGCACACGACGTACGAGCGGAGTATAATCACGCCAAAGACTACGCCAGTCCCTCCGCACCTACCAAGACCTCCATTGCGCCATGTGCAAACGAAATGGAAAATTGTGTCCATCCGCGGCAAATGATGATGGCAAATGGTGCTGATGAGACTTGATGGCCGTATTCTAACGGCCTGCCCGTGCATTCGCTCAAACGATCGCTCGATGCGCTGCTTGTGCTTGTGATTTTGTTTTGCGCCTTTTTCCCAGTTCTCCCCTGTTTCATGCTTAAATTAATTTATATCTCATAAAAATATAATTAAATTACATACTCTCTGTGTCCAACGGGGTGGTCAACATTCGCTTTCACCAATGTTCACCACGACGTCTAGCAGGATGAGGAAAAAGAAATCTGTAGTTTGTAATTTTCTTTTCTACTATTCCAGGGAAGGTATTTATTTTTTCTAATTTCTTTCCAAGATTATGGTTGTTGCAAAATATCATTTACAAAGTAATTTCCCTTCTGCATACACACACACACACACACATTAAAGTGAAATAAAATTAAAACTAGCTAACTATTTCCCTCCCTAGCGGCGTTGTATGTGTGCAATGTTCGTGAGGAAAAGTTTTGCACAAACGCCAAATTATTCAAACACTTTGCGTGGATTGATTTGCACTAATTTTGTGCTCTGCTGAGCCGGCGACTTGTGATAGTTTGCACTAAATTGCAGCAACTTTTGTGCGGGCGCGCGATTATAATCGGCAGCCCAAAAGGCTAATATGTGCACGTATCGAACCAGTGCCTTGTGCTTGCGTTTACTTACAATCACAAACTTTTCTCATTTCCACACATGCAAAGAGCGTGTAATCGATTGAACCATTGGAAAACCATCGTTCGGAAAAAGCGCTGTGGCCGTCGTCGTCTGGCCTTTCCTGCAAAAGGGAGGTCCAGGCCCAGGGTTTTGTTACATCGGAAAAACGCACCGACCTCTGGGTGTGCTGGTTGGCTTGGTGAGGCTAGGAAGAGCTTAGCCACGCACCTTATCTGCAACATTTCTGGTGGAAAGGTTCGAGTTGGAGGCGTTTTTTTCGGGGAGGATATGTTCCGTTTGCCTGTGCCGATGTTCTAAAATTTTCAATCGAAAGCAAGCAAGGCAAACCGTAGCTCGCATAGGGGTTGGGGTGAATGGGTAATAAAATAAACATTTATTTGCTTCCAACCCATCGGGTTCGGAAAATGTTGGGCCCCTACCAATGCGCCTTCCACGCGAGATTCTTGTACGCAAAACACGCAACGGTACGCTCGCGCCAACGAAGGACGAAACGAAAGGATCCACACACGCCTGGTACGTTCGCCGCCCGGTGCTGCAACATTGTTATTACGCAATGCAAATGCATTACGATCGTGTGAGTGCATCTCGAACCCAAACGGCGCGCTTTAGTTGTTGTTTTCCCTTTTTTTTTGTTTTTGGGCCTACTACCGGTAGAAAATCATACCCCGGGAGGAAAGTTTTACAATAAAAGAGGCACACCAACGCCACTGCGCTCCTTTCAGCCTTCATTATCCTGCGCCGCAGATGCGTAATGACCAGAATAGAAGGAGGAGGGAGTGGGCCGCCGATACAGGCCAATTTCGGAACGCGCCAGCAAGCTAATCGAATTGCATCGAAGGCAAACAACCCAACAACACCCGGGCTAAAAGTGCTCCTCTTCTACTGCTCCTCCTGACCATGCTTCCTGTGCATGCAGGAGGGAAGCGAAGAAGAAACCTGAACCTTCCGTACAGTTGCGTGCTAATCAAACATATTTTATTTCACCCCGGCCGGGCCGGGAACACATTCTCGCCCGGCTTGTAGGCTTCATAGGGCACGAGGATGATGACGCTCACCTACCCACCCCAAAAGTGGGCTCGTTTCGTCGGCCTACAGCACCCGCGTGCCATCTCCTGTGGTGTGGTTTTTATTTGTGTTTTACAAATTGCTCTCGCCCGGCCGGATCGGATAATAAATGAAGTTTTACGCTTCGAGCGCGCCCGCCGTAACAATGAATGCGGAAGCAAATGCAGCCCATTGAGCGTGTGTGTGTGTGATCAGTGCTATCTAATAATATCTTTTTCCCAATTTATGGCTGGATCCAGTCTGTCTGTGCCCCTGCACGGTGAAGCTTTCGCTCAGCGGCGAGCTTTGACGGGGGTTGTAATCTGGTTCTTTTGCAAAAGGCGAACCATTTTCCCGTTTCCCTTCACTTTCCTGAGCATGCATTTGATCTGGCTCCTCGCTTGGCAGATGCATTGGGGTTAGAATAGAGCACATGGGAGCATGGGTTTGTTGCTCGCACAGCAACAAGAATGCACATTGCAGTCCGGTTCGTTTCTTTGGCTGTTGTGAAAAATGTGCAAAAATGGCACGTTTGTAAATGGGCCGTACACATGCGAGAGAACAGCAGACTTAGCGCCCGAAAGACACGATACAAAATTGTGAAAATATTAGAGACCAATTAGCTCGGCCCCAAACGGTTCTAATTGGAGACTTTCAGCTAGCAATTGAGAATGGAACGATTGTTTTTTAAGGTTGGATGTTCTTGTGATGTACCATCTGTTGGGTGTGTACGATTAGAGCTAGAAGTTTGGGGAGAATATTATTCTAGCCTTCGAACAGCTAAAATCCAGCCAATTTTGGGGTGGATTAATCCATCATAACATAAATAAACGATCAAAAACTATTTTGCATCCCCGAAAAGCAATACTTGCAATTGAAAAACGAAAAGGCAACACATGAGCTGTTGAATGAGCTTCCCTTTTGCTTCCTCAACGAGAGCAAAAGAGAGGGCCCGAAATAATCTTCCCAAAAGGAAATCCCCACACCAAAACCAAACGGGTGTCAGTATGCATCCTCCGGAAACCATCCCGTGCCACGTGCAACATGTGGCAGTGTGTTAAACCGATGTTTTCTCCTCACCGTTCTCATCGACACACTCGACTTATGCTTTTGGAAAATTTCTAATGGATGTTTCTTCGGTCCTCTCCCCGGGAAACACCAGACGTCCGCTTGGGCAAGAAAAACATATCCAAGAGTAGGGATAGAAGGCGGAAGGAAGGTGTAGCGAATATTTTCACACCCTTCGCTTGGTTTCTCACGCCCGCAAACGTAGCGGTGAGGACGGACATTTTTCCACAAATCTCCCGAGTGCTGCCGAAAAATTGCCCCCCCCCCCTCGAAAACCTCACCGCCGAAAGGAATGGCTTGAGGGAAAATTTAATACCAAAACATTCTCCTCTGCTTCTTCTTGTCTTGCCCATTTCCTTTCGAACCTGTTTTTGGGGGAGTCGTCCCGGAAAGCATGGAGTATGTGTGTGATGGCTCGGGGCAAATGGTTGGTTGAATTTCTGTAGGTTCCGCTACGATCCTACCCACCCAACATTCCAAACCAACACGTGGTCTTATTGCCCTTGAAAGCAGGATACTGCTCAACGCCACTGATGAGCCTGTATGTGTGTCTGTCTGTGTGTGTGTGTGTTGCTGGCTGTGTGGTTTAGCAGGATCTATCATCTCCGACGACCGGAAAGATATCCAACTGGGAGGAACCAAGCGTGAGCGGAGTGTGTGAAAGAAAAACTTTTCCCTTCTGTGCTTTTCCTTTTGTGCTCTGTCGTGCGGCCTGTTTGGAACGTCCGATGCTGGCACGCTCTAGTATCTTTCGTTTGCGACCAACGAACGTTGGTCCTTCCTAACGGATCTAAGCTAAACCGTCGTCATCATCGTCGTCGTCGTCGTCGTCATCGGCAGTTTAATCGTGCTCCGTGCAGCACACTCTCCACAACAGTAAGACACAACTTTGGAAGCTTTATAAATGCCGGGAAGGCGTTATGCCGAGTTAATCCGTGCCCCGGACCGAGGTGTGTGTGTGTGCGAGGTTAATGTACAGAAAAGGGGAACAGAAACGGGTCATGTTTTCTTTGCCAGCGGAGAAGGAGGTGTGTTGATAGCGTGAGATACGCTCAACCCACTCGCCCGCACCTTTTGGCTGCGGTTGGTCATGCTGATTCCCTGTTTCCCCCGAGCGGGTAGATTGTTTTGAGAAGATTGTAGCACTTCTCGGGTCCGGCTCGGGTTGTCGGAATTGGTACCATTCGATGGGACCGACCGATTAGCAGGAGGCGGTTGCAAAAACAATCACAAACCACACAACGTTTGCCTTTGCTTCGGGGTGGATTGCATGAATGGATGGCAATTATCATCCTGAGATAGAGCAGACAGGTTCAACAGGATGGTCGAGTGGAGTTGTTCTTGGTAGGAAGGTGACAACCCGACGATTTTGGTATAAAGGCTATTGAAAAATATAGATTTTAGAGGATTTTAAACATTGATTTATTCAACAACAAAAATTAGAACACTGAGCTGCGTTACTTGTCTGTATTCCACTTCAAGATGGATCTGAGGTTCATCAGGAATCCAAACTATTCTAGAATTTACAACCAGGCATATTCTATTCTTGCAATCGACATTTGATGTCAGACGTCGAAGTTGGGTTGGAAATAAGAGTCAAGAGTGTTTCAGAGACACCGTCGATAGAACATCGTCAAGTCGTAGAACAAAATTAAGTATGAAATACATCAGGAGTTCTAATTCAGAAGATTGGACTTTCCTATAATATTAGCTCAATGAGATACTACTTTGCGTTAGAAGTTGTTTTTTTGTTTTGGAAAATTGGTCTTTAGATGAGTATTATTAAGTCATCTTTTTTAAGACATCATCCTAAGGATGATTTTGAAATACTTTGAGGTCGTAAAACTCAATATTCCAGAAAGAGACTAACATTAATATTCAGTGACATCAGACATTTGGGCACCTCAAAACAACACAAACAATACCTTTGTGATGGATTGTGATTATTAATTCACCTGTACTCATAGAATGTAACTTATTTGATTATTACACTATTACCAACCCTGCTCACAACCTACACCTCTCACAGACAACAACATAGACACACCCAAGAAGTCACCCATTTGATCCTTTGCGCTAGCAGGAAGCAACTACGGGAAAAAGCAATTTTAAGCTCACTCACCATTCTGCTTCCGTTTGCTATCGTTTGCTTCCTGCAATGCAAAATTTGAATAGTTTTAGGTAAGTAATTTGGTGAGCAATTTGTTTCTCCCTATCCACCCGCTTTGTAGCAGCCGTTGTAGCTTGCATGTGCGAACGCTAGTGTCTGTCTTGACGCCTATTACAGCGTTCGCGCCTGCAGACTCTCGCACAAAAGTGTTCTTCAAATTAATTTTATACAATTATACCGTATGCTTGCCAGAGCAAAAGGAAGGAGCGATGTGTTGTTACACATACGCCGGAAAAAGTTTAAACATACATTATCAATCGTGCAGATGTGCTGCCAACAGCAAGGACTGAAGGCATAACAAAATATGAAGGCACACGCAGGGCATACGGGAGGGCAAAAAGAAAGCAGTAGCTTTGATTATTGTCTGTAGGCAGCGTTGAAACACAAATCCAGAACGGTAGACTGTGCCGCAATCCACCCAACTACCCTTCCACCCCATAATGGATGCATAATTTTGAAAACATGAACGTAATGCATTCGTGCACGAAGGCAGAACAAAATATTCATACATATGTCTCCGGTGTTTGGGGTTTAATGGCGTTTTTTTTTGTAATGCCAAGAACTTCTTGCAACCTCCCACCGGCGCCGCCAGGCAAGGTAAAGGGTAAGGTGTACAAAACTAACCGAAACAATCGCACGCAAAACGTTAGGATGTCCGGGGTTGAAGGTATTTGAATAAAAAAATCCTCCATCCAGGTGTGTAACATTTGCTAATGTGCCAAATGTAACAAACATCACCCAACAACGACGATAGGGAGAGGAGAAAAAAACACCCGCTCAATGTGACACTCCACCTTCACATGTGAGGACGGGGGTGACGGGGGTGTCCCCTGGGGGAGTCAGTGCATTTTTGTTTCATTACATATGCTCGCTGCATACATTGCCTATAAATCGCCGCTTCGCGTACATATCAGATGCGAAAGTCGAGATGCAAATC
Organism: Anopheles arabiensis; assembly: GCF_016920715.1. NCBI lineage: Eukaryota > Metazoa > Arthropoda > Insecta > Diptera > Culicidae > Anopheles > Anopheles arabiensis. The sequence goes on from NC_053517.1 coordinate 100,799,449, forward strand.
TCGAACGTCTGAGAGGGAGAGGCACTGGGTTTGCGCCTGTCTGGAGTGGAATATTTTGTGCATGTGTGTGTGTGTGTCCGTATCCGTAAGTGTGATGTGGGCTTTTTAGGCTTGATTTAACCGGCACAATATGGATTCGCGCTCGACGGGCTGTATGATATACGACGGCTGTACAATCTGGAGCGTTTCTTTCATCATCAACGAGACGCTCGAGTCTCCATAACACCCTGACACTTTCGCACCTTACCCCGTAACCGCCGTGGTGCTAGTCTCGCTCCGTGCGCCCACTATTGTCACTTGGGCCGATGGCTTTCTTTCGCGCGCCCAACCCCGGCTCCCCACAGGTTCCCGGGGATATATTGTTCCGATTTATGCACTCCCGGTTCCATTGCGCCCCGCGTTCCCCGTCTGCCAGCTAGTTTATGTTTATTCATTATGATTTATGTGCAAAGCATCGGAATAGATAAGTAATTTCCACACATACACACACACACATGGCGATGGGGATGGCCGACGACGACGACGGATGTTTCCCCTTGCCTCCGTGGTCGGTGCGATACCGTCATTTTGATAAGGCAAGTGAAGTGGATCGTTGTAGTTGCGAAACTCCTCCGAGACGTTCTGTCTGCTACGGTTGTTTTTGCCCTCTTTCTTTTGCACGGTTTATACATGTGTGGTTCAATTATTATTGTATTTATTCTGTTTATTTATTTAATCTAAAACAGCTGTATTAATGGACTAACAGGCAGTATTTAATATATTTTTAAGTATCTTCTTCCGCTTGTTCGGTTCGTGTGAAGTAAATGAGTAATAAATGTGATTATTGTTTCAAGTATAACAAGCAGTATGGTACATACCTTCGATAAACACCAGAAGATAAGTCAGATTCGAATGATGGAGTATCAGAAGATTATTTTGATAAACGTTTTTAGCTGTAAATATAATACGAATTACGGACACTCCAGTGGTGCAGTTGTCAAATCGCAAAACTTAACAACGTGCCTGTTTTGGATTCAAGCCCCGTATGGACCATACTAAGGACTGACTATTTAGCTTCATAGTGCTTAATAAAACTTCACTTCATTTCTTGGTTAAATGCTTCCAAACGGTAGGTAAGAAGTGTTATGAAAGTAAAAGAATTTCATAATACCATCGACTCTCTCCGTGGACTTTTTGCCCTTTTCTCAGGATTGTTATTGAAACAAATTAGAAACTTTATGGAAGTATGATGTCACAATAAGGGCAGTCCTGTGGTACAGTCGTCAACTCGAACAACTAAATAACATGCCCGTCATGTGTTGAAGCCTAGAATGGACCATCCCCCCGTAGCATTGACTATCCGGCTGCGTGGTAATGAATTAAGTCTCGAAAGCCTGTATAGGCCGGCATGTCCGCGTAGGACGTTACGCCAAATAGAAGAAGAAAATGTCACAACATGTTTAATTACATAGATACACAGAGTTTAGTTTGTCTGAAACTAATATCCATTTGGGAAATGCCATAATACATCGTTCAAATCCTATATTTCAGCTTTATTTTACTACATAGATGCAATAACCTATAAGGTCAGACTAGGTCCAATCCTTGCTTCAGCTGACAAATGCGTCTAAATAATTCGATGAATTGGACATCTCAGATATCTACTGACTCTCTGATATCTACTACTGACAGACTTCAGATACAATAATATTCTTCTTTTTCTTCTCGTTACAAGCTAAACGAGATTAGATTAGATCAAATTGGAATCCATCACCAGTGATGCATAGAACCGCGAACTTAACAACACAATTTAGTCATCAAACAATCTGTTACTTAATTATGTGACGTTGTTCGTAGTATTCTTACCCATATATTGATCGTATCACACTTTGAGGCAAATCTTCTAGTACTATCATCCTCGCTTCTTGAACATTGCAATATGAACAAGCATCACATAAAGATCACAAATACCCAACCTAATACAATGTGTCGCTGTAAAATCATCTTCATCCTCACCACTCACCTTTACCAACACTGCACTTTGACGTTATTTACCTGTATGCATCTTCCCTGTGTATGCTCGTATCATCACCACCACCACCACCGACGTCCCGATTATCATTCTTCTTCGCCCCGTGCGCGTGCATTGCAAATCAGCGCCGGAATCGTCTAATTGAATATGTAGGAAATTATAATTTAAATGACGGTTAAATTAGCGTACCTCGCACAGCTCGGAGATACCCGGTGATGCCCGGTTCCTTGATGCGTCAACGTGCGGACCGCGCCACTTTGATCGCGGGCCACCACCACGAGGGTAGAGGCGGGCTCTGTCGTCTTGCACTGCGATACACAAATTAGTACACATTAGGCAAAGCGGCAAAGCGGCCATGGATCAGTCAGGCTTGTGTGGCAGGTTCCCCGCAAACACGGGCGGAGCTGCAAGCGAGATACAAAAGCCACCGAATGTCTAGCCACGGCTTGATCGCTTAATAAATCATCATCTCACAATCTCTTCATTTCGATAATATGACCAAAACGGCCCAACGGTGCCCATTCCGGCAGGGAGATGACGACGATGGTTCACAACGGTGACGGTGGAAAGGACGGGGTGTATGGGACTCTAACGACCATTTCACGTGCCCTTTCCAACAGCTTCCTCGTTATCGCCCTCTCCTTGTGTCTGCGATGCGATGACCGTAATCGAATAAATGGACACGATTCGCGCGAATCTTTCGAAGCTGAGGCTGTGGGGTTGTGGGTGGCGAAAAGGGATCTGCCCCACGAAAGCAGACGAGTGCATCCTAAGTGCGTAGGATTAATGGATGTCAATACATCACCGAATGCGTGTGCCTGTGTGTGTGTGGGTGCAGGCTGAAGCACCAAAATGTGCAATCGGAGAGCCCGCCCGCGTTACCGCTAACCTCAATAATTGGTCACCATCGACGGGGCAATTATGGCACTTATTGGTGCGCGGAATGTTGGCAAAACCGTGTGCCCGTCCAGGGTTTGGAAGCGCTGGTTGGAAACAGTTTCATTTCAATCTTCAAAACGCTCGATTGACCAACTTGACGTCTCTATTGCAATCGTTATTCGCGCATGATAATTAAAATAAAACATTGAAACAGAGATAGAGAAGTGGGAAAAAAAACAGCCAACACAAGCACAGACACAGGGAAAACAGTACTCCAGTACTGGCCACTCGTATTAGTACGGCGTTGTAAAGCTCATGTTGCACACGTGTTACACCTTTCTACACCTCAGGGTAACGGGGTTTTAATCAACGGTGCAATCGACCGTACTGTGAGTGTACCTCGCTGCTGTGAGTGTGTGCGTGCGTGTGTGTCTGTGTTTCTATGTGCCACTTCACACATTTTTATGTTTTTGGCTCCCCCATACTACCCCACACCCCGCTGTTGGCTTGCAAGCAAAGAACACACATTTTTGTACAGAAATATTTGCCCGGCCAGAAGAAGACAGGCAGAGTGAGTCTGCATAAGTAATGAGCTCACAGTCGCTGCGCGTGTGTGTGTGAGTGCATTTTCGTACTGTACCACCTTCTTTCTTTTTTTTGCGAACACAGTCCCCCTTATACCTCATATCTTTGGCTCAATTTTTGCACCACCACCACCGCTACTGCCGTGTGAAAACATACGCTCGATAATGCATCGATTTACATAAGAAATTGATCCAATTGCGCAAACAGTCGAACAGCGAATGGGAGGAGTAGTAGTAGCAGTAATAGTTGCGCTCTCGGTTGTAACAGTGCAAACCCGCCTCATCCCTTCCCCCACGCACCGACCCGCACGCTCGAGACGAGACGAACGAATCGGACCGGACCATCCTTGGACTGTGTGGTGTGAAACAAAGAGAAAGAAAAAGGGTTTGGCCTTTCCATCAAATGCAAGGAGGCCTAGGTGGGGATAATATGCCACTGTAGTGTGCGTTTGTGGGTGTGTGTATGTGTGTGTAAGAAAGAGAGAGAGAGAGAGAGACAGGAAAGGCTACGTCAGCAATATCTGGTTAAAAATATAACGATAATTACGATTTCGTAGGCAGTGCTGGCTTTAGGATAATTTTTAGTAATTAAAAGATAATTTTTAACTTACTTTTTCACCCCTTCCCAGACCTTTCACGTAAAGAAGTTAGTGTGAAACATATTTTTGCTTATTTTAACAACAAATTATCATAAAATTGGAAACATTTAATACATTTGATTTAAATCCACAAAGCAAACTAAATGCTCAATGCGCTCCATTCACAGAAATCAGGAGCTGTTGCATGCTTTTTCGTTACCGTTATTAACCTACCGGATAGAAAACTCGAATTATTTCCCAAATCACACACACACACACACACATGATGGGTCCGGAAAAGGTGAGGAAATTGTTGCCGAAGGATTTCCAACTGTTTCCAACTTTGTAACACCGTTCGTCACGAGACCAACTGCACAAGCAATTGGGCACATGTGTGGTGCAAACTGACATTTCCCGTTCCACAAGCTTTTTCCCACAAGCTTTTCTCCATCTCGGGCCAATGCGGGGCAAACATCCACCCGAAACCCGGTGCACCGTGGCCGTTGCGAGCATTACTGATTGGCAATTTGCACTTCTAATATTTTACTCATTGATTGGGTTTTACCGGTACCGGCAACGGGCAGCCCGGGTGGAAGGATATTGCACACTAATATAAATATACTGGCATGGGTGCACCCAGCCCTAACTCTCTCTCTCTCTCTCACACACAGTATGAGTGTGGCATAAAACAGCATCAATCAGCGCTGGCAGGCGGAAAAGCACAACTTATTGGTTTTGTGCAAAAGCGGGCTGTGGTAGTGTTGCGAACGTTCGCAGTCCGCGGCGGCTGTTTCCAAATCCGGGAGTTTTTGATTTCCACCACGTCACGCCGTTACCAAGCTCCATCCCAAAACTCCCGTAAGGGTGTAAGAACCGGGTGACGAATACATCTATATATATTTGGTGTAATTCTATTAAACCTTGTCTACCTAGGCTGGCTGGCAGGTGAGCACGGCCGCGCCTGATGACGCTGATACGATTTGTGCCCAATTGACGGCTCGAGTGATTAGTTTTGTGCAGTTAACTCAATTCTATATATTGACAGTGGGATTTTTGTCTGCGTATCGTACAAACATATCCATATGGTTGCACTAAGAGAGAGAAAGAGAAAAAAGGAATGCTGTTTTTATCGTGCAAATTACTTTCAAAGTATACTTTCAGGCGAAACTGCTCGCGTATTGCGCAGGTTGATTGATTACTTTCACTTCCTTTTTCCCATAAACTTTACCCCCAATTCACCAACGGGGATATTAACGCTTTTTGGCGAGCAACATTCCGAACCGGCATCGGTGTAAATTGGTCGGATGTTGGAGCAGGGTTGAATTAAATTGTCGCCTGGTGGTGGAGCGAGTTCAAAACCGGGCAATGCTTATGCTTCCGTGTACACACTCAACCCACACGCTTTGGTTTACACGATTCAGACGATGATTGAAGTGAACTGTTTGCAATGGGTCAAATAAGGAGTGCTTGTTACCTTGAGCGTGTGCTTCATGCAACAGTTCATTAGACCAGATGCAACGTGAATTGAATTTAGCGAATTAATCGCATAAGTATAGCCCCCTGACGGCGTAACAGTTTTTCATTGCGTATCTAGTATAAAATAGGATAATTATAATGCACCATTTACTTACTTAAACTAATGCTTACTTATTTTATTTCTTATTGCAGGTAAGAATCTTCAATTTTAACTTCTTAAGCCCCCGAAGAGCGTCGAAGAAATGTTGGGAAACGCTGCTAAGTAGAAACAAAATCTCATTTTTTTTTAAATATGTCCTTTTACTTACTTTCATGACGATTTCACTCTTGATTACACACTAACACACTCACTCACCCGTTCCACCGTACTGTGGAGATACATATAATTGCCGCTTGCTGGGTGTTGACTTAGAAATCCTCTTCTCTTCCTCTCGGTACAAACGGTCAACTGAAAAAAAAGGATTGCCAGTGGAAAGTAGGGGAGTAGGGAAAAGTAGAAGCAAAAAATGTATTACAATCCTGCTTCCCTTGCTGGTAGCAGGGTGGGGCAAACCGTGCCAGCAAGGGGTGTGATGCCAGAGGATGGATGCAACGGGCAGCCATGTTGTGACCATAAACAATGTAGGAAAAATAAATCATTCATGCAGCCATTTCTGCCATCCGACACTTTTCTCGTTCGGCACACATCCTCCCTTCTGCTCGGCACACGCACGTGCAAACGGTTGCTTTTTAGGTTAGCGGACGCGCAATGGAGGAAGAAGATGACTGGTGCGACTTTTTCTTTGCAGATCTAGTCCTTAGAAGGGACGTTTCTTAATAAGTTGACGAAAGTTATGAGATTATTTCTTTGAAAAAATAAGTTCTATAATTTTGTAAAACTTAAAACCTTACATCAAGTGGACGCTTCAACAGTAGCGCTTGTTGGAGGTATTCAATTTATGATCATTTGTTATTATTTTCATTCCCTTTTTTCCTCATTTGCGTGGATAAAACATTCATGCATCATAGAACTTGTAATACTCTCTGGTTCTACACATTCCAAAATAACAACTAGTATGCAACAGTACGTACCCAGTAATTTTCTTCGACTCAACTTTCCTATCAGCTCGCTCCGCCCGGGTAAGCTGCATAAAATGTACACCGCCTGCCTGGAAGTTGGAGCAAACGAAGTGAGGGAACAAAAATAAAATCATAAATATTAGATGACGATGAATATGGAGCAGACGCTAGTTTTTTTTTACAGAGCGAATGAGAAAGGAGGAGAAAAAGAAGAAGCAAAACCTGCCCTTCTCGTCCTTGTGGCCGTGCCAAGTATTGGTCATTGGAATACTCCATTTGCTCGATGCCAGGGAGTAAGATGATAGAATGAAGCAAGCACGGCAGGGAAGGCAAGTGGGAAGATAAAACAGGATTTAATATTTATAAACAAACTAAGGCGCACATTTATATCGCACCAAATGACAAGGCACGGCCATGTTTTTTCACCGTTTGCGCGTTGAAAAGTATCCACGCGTATGGAGCATCCTTGCAACTTAGTTCACTCCCGTCAGCGATGGTCCTTTTCCTTTTGCAGCCTGCTCATCGACAAGTAGCCGCCGCTGCTCATTGCTGCTGTCCAGAACGTCTGGCAATGGGGTTTGCGGGCTTTGGTTGGGAAGTTGACGGACATGAGCGTCCTGTTCGTCCGTGTTGCTGTAAATTCTCGCTCCGTTTCGCGGTACACCCAAAGTACGAAACAATCAACTGTGAAACAGTTTTCGTGGAGCGCTAGCTGACACGTTGTATTGGCTCTTCGGACGCTTACGATAAACCATAATCAGCTGTGTAAATATTTTCGCACAATTAACCCTTGCATTTTCAATTTATATCCGTGGTTCTGTCAGGTTTCTATTAAGCGCTTCCGCTAGAATGGACGATAGTGTTCAGTGGCTGGTGTGTCTTTAACATTGTCCAGTTGCTGGACACTGGACACAACACAATGATTGCAAGGAATTTTTACTTTAAAAGCCATAATGCTTTGTAAGGGTAAAGCTCCCGATTTTGAAAACCGTTCCATATTGGACAAAACTAAACCTTTAATCAATTACACTCGTGGATAACAGAAGCGCACAAAATGACGACTCTTACCCATCTTTTATCGATTCTAGCAACGCTGGCTTTCACATGCTTGCATAATGTATGTAACGACCCCGTACGAGTCGCCAAGCCCCCGCTAGTGAAGACTTGCTGATCAAATTTTTACCACACTGAGACATTTTTAGTGAATTATTACACACTTGCCAAGGCTGTCTTCCGTGTATACCTTAGTGTCACTTTGTGCCTTCAAAGTCGGCAAAGTACCGCGAAGGAAGGAATGATGTGCAACGTCCAGCAGTTCAAAGCAGATCCTGCCGAAGCGGAATTCCAGCAAACGTTCCACCGGTCGCAGCGATTGAATTCGAATTGCATCAAAATAATAATAAGCCATGCTGCACAGTCTGCAACCGCGAGGCACGTGCGTGTGAGTGGATCGCAATGACTTTATTGAGTGAATAATTAACCACCCCGTGCGCTAGGGGCTTTCAATTTACTGCGATTGTTTAAATGACAATCCCGAACACGCGCGGTTTGGAAAAAAAAGACCTGAAAAGCCCCGTGCATGAAGAGGACAGCTCGCACCAGCCCAGTTGACAGTAAGTCGTGTAATTTGTGGATTGCAGTTCGATGGATATACATTTTTTAATAGGACCTCCGATTGCACCAGTCCTCCGCGTCATTCGACACGGACCTTCGTGGAGTTAAATCAGAACCATTGCTGGATTATTATTTTATACCAGGAGAAAACCAAATGCTTTACACACATTATGCTTTGACCTGCCACTCACCCGGCGGTGTAGTAAAGCGTTTAATGACGGTGGTTTCGTTTCGCCGCCGAAGAGTGATACAATTTTTACGTTAATAATTTCTGACCGATTGTTAGCTGGCAGATCGGAGGAAGAATGGGCTGTTACAGAGCGGCGGTAAATTATTGATATCGCTGCAACATTGATCAGGAATCGATTAGGCTAGTGGAGGTGGAATGTAAGAATATTTCGTTTTTTCTTACAAAGAACTTCATAATTGTCTTTTGACTGGAACCTGGAATCGTTAGAAAGAATTAAATTTCTCGAACAAAGTTGCAACTGCACACAGAGATACAATCAACTTTAAGCAACCAATAACAGAGTCAGTAGAAGAGGATGCTTCTTTGCCTAGGATAATTGATTCATACGGTCCAACAAGCAGCTGGGAAGCGTCCACCATCTGGTTGATCTTGTAGCGAGACGCCGTCCCTACCAAGAACACACGAACTTCTCCATCACCTATCGAATCGTACAGATCGTGCAGATCAACTTCGGTCATCTCATCGCCCAGATTAATCAAGACAATGAAGAACGCACTTCGATCCTCCTTTAGATATCGCACAAACCCGTACACTTGCTCCGTTAACGCGCGTGATCGGAATGCACCTTCACGAAACACGCGATCGCGCCTCAGCTTGATCGCTTCCGTGTACACCTGATAGTGACTCCGGTCGCTTTCCAGTTGCTTGCGAAGGTTCGACTGCCGATAGTAAGGATACACCGGTAGCCAGGTTCGGTTCGCCGTCGAAAACCCGGCATTATGCGTATCGTCCCACTGGAACGGAGTTCGCTGCGGGTCGCGTGACTTCCACTTGTACAGCTCCGGCCCAACGTTAGAGCCCTGCGGGTCCAAGCTATCCTCCCAGGACATGTCTCGGTAGTCAACCATACCGATCTCCTCCCCGTTGTACGTCACAGCAACACCGGGCAGTTTCATAAGCAGCACATTCATTGCATCAATCCTTTCCTCACCGTAGCGACTGCCAACGCGTGGCTGATCGTGATTCCCAAGCACCCAGTTCGTCACCTTACCGCGGGGCAGGTTTTCCAACCACCGATCGATGACGTACTTGAAGTCGCGCGCATTCGAATCTCCGTTCAGCTCACCCAACAGCACAAAGTTAAACGGGAAGTGTGCCCGCTGCTCCGACCCATCGTCCGACTGGTAGAAGCGCAGCACCATATCCATGCTGGTGTAGGCCTCCGTTAGCATGATTCTGGAAGCAGAGAGAGACTTTTGTTGTTCCAAACAGCTTCCTCACAAAAGGTGTCAAAATCACACAAAACACATACATCGCATCCGAGACCGTCTGTTCCACAAACTCGTCTATCACCTTCCTCCAGTGGCCGATGACGTCGTATGTTTCCAGCTGTAGAAATATTATCATACTTTGTTTAGTAGCTTTCTAGAACCGTTTCCATCTCACAGATGCTCAACAGCCGCACGTACCAGATTGTTTGTGTAGATGTGATGCGTGTAGCCGTAGCTCAATGGATCGCTCGGATCGTTGATCGGTTCGTCACGAAACAGTGCATCCTCGAACATGTGGTTGATTGCGTCCACCCGAAACCCGGACGCTCCACGCTCCATCCAGAAGCGCAGGATATTATCGAACTCCTCGATCACCTTCGGGTTGCGATAGTTCAGATCCGGCTGGCCCACCTCGAACTGATGCAGATAGTACTCCTGCCGTATTTCGCTCCACTCCCAAGCCGAACCATAAAACACGGAGTTCTGTGACTCCCCAAAAAACATGTTTTTTTTATTTCTGGAGATACAAAACTATTGAACGAGACGAGACTTACCCAATTGTTTGGGACATCCGGACGTGCCTGCCCGGGAACGGGCTTTCCCGGATGCCACACGTAATAGTCCCGGTACGGTTCCACACCCAACTCCGACTGCACGAACCACCAGTGCTCATTGCTCGAGTGGTTCGGCACAAAGTCGAGCACAATCTTGAGCCCCAGCTTGCGCGCTTCGTTGAACAGTTCCTCCAGATCGCCGTTCGTACCGAACAGTGGATCAACCTGCAGGAAATCGCTCACATCGTACCCAAAGTCTCGCTGGGGTGACTGGAAGATTGGACTTAGCCACGTCGCATCGATGCCGGTGTCTTTGAGGTACTGGAGCTTCGCCGTCACCCCTCGAATGTCGCCCACTCCATTGCCGTCGGTGTCGTAGAACGAGCGTGGATAGATCTGGTACAGTACGGCCGTCTTCCACCAGTCGGTGTCGGTTTGGTTTTGCCCCCTGATGCTGGACGCAAGGAAACCAACCGTGCAAGCGACTGCTAGTAAACACTTCCAACCGGACATGTCCTACACGTACCTTGGCTAGCAAATAACTGAGCCACTTGTTTAGAGACATCGTTAGCTAATCATTATTCTGCTTGCCGTTTGATTCGAACAGATGAAAGACCCAGAACTCAGCGATTAGATTATTTGAGGCGCCGTGTGTGTTTCTGGGAGGAGGCATCAATGCGCTTTTGCGCAAGCAATAACAATAACATCGCTTCTTCTTAATGCTAGTCGATAACATTCTTATCATTTCAACTCTCTCCTATCAAGGTGTCATTAAATTTGTTAACTAAATGTGACAGTGGTTTGCTGTCAGATAAGATACAGTACAACTTATAACGTCTTACCACCTGAAAACCAGCTTCAAAGAAGAGTAGAATGCAACCCATTGCTTTCAATGCGAGTCGTAGTCGGTTAGCTATAATGCTTTACCCATTCCTTCTTCTCTCCCCCACCCGTCACAAATGTGGTGCAATTGAATGCGAAAATTGCCCCTTTGTGCATCGTAGATGCGTGCGTGCGTTGCACACAAAAGCGCACCAATGCGAAACTGCAACGGAGCGGTTGCGAAAGGGAAGCGATGCAAACAATCGAAGAGGAGCAAAAAACCTCCCACCGAAAGCATGCCGCATTTCGTGTCTATTTTACCAGAGTCCCTTCGCTACCGGGGCCGCGCCGTTACCTACCGTTCCCAGTGTGCAGCTTTTTCGCTCTGTTTTATCCAATTTCCATCTCGCTAGCTTATTGAGTTTACCGTCGATACAATAAAAACCAATCTTTCTCTCTCCTTCTCTCTCTCCTCCGAGCTTTCCTCGCTTTGCTCCCTGTGCACCACCCCCTTCCCGAATCGGTCGCGAACAATTAAGAGAGGGATTTTATTTGGTCTGATAATTTGTTTAATTGTTTTATAATTGATATGATTAATTTTAAATACACGCACCGTACGAGTAGTATGAGGGATTGTTCTTTTTTTTTTTGTTGCTGTGGCGTTCGTGGTTACCTCTTTCGCTACGAATGATAGGAGCCTTTTTGCCGTTATGTAGCATATCGATTCGTACACGTGTGTGTGTTCAGACTTGTTTTTCTTCATTTGGTTGATAATGAAAGAGAAACAAAACATACTAAAATAACACCACAATCGATGTACGATCCATTAGATAAGCTACAGCCGCTGCAAATCAACCTACCCGAAAAAAATAAACCCCAAATGCACTCTGAAATATGTACCACTCTCCTTCCCTGCCACATCCCACCCCACACTCTGTAGCTCGATTTCGCAGTTATTTAGTTCGATTGCATCCCCGAGCATTGAGTTTGTGCAAATATTGGTATTCGCGCGTTCGGAGTAATAAAATTGTTAAAATTAGAGCACCACGCTTCACGGCGGGGTGCCGCTGGGATTGGAATCTAACGCGCTCCTTCAGTGCAATCGATCGGATGAGTTGAGTGCCACTGTTTTGTCTTTCGATGGGGTTTTTTTTTTGTCTGCATTTTCGTATCCACAACTACACATGTGCGGAGTATCTCCATATGGAAATTATGATGCTAAGCAAAGCCTCCCTCTTTCGAGCCAAATTTTTATTACCCACTGACGCGCTGGCTGGAAAAGGCGCAGCGGCTTGAAGTGTTCTTGCGGGGGACAGAGCGGGGGTGAAGCGTTCGGAAGGAATTTCCTTCTTGTCTTGGGTCGGGTTTTTTGCTTGTACCGTTTAGCCGAACGTTACACGCGGTAACGATCGAACCCCCCCCCCCACCCCCGTTCAAGTAGCCCCTTTTCAAGCATGGTTAGACGTGCGGTGGGTAATTAAAACTATGCTCATCCGCTGCACCACCACTCTCCAACATCCACCATGTCTTTCAATGCTTTAGTGCTCTCTAGCGAGCAAAAAAGCGACGATTTCTACATGACTTTTAAGACATTCATTTAATAGTTGTATTGATCGATGTGCTCTGTGTGTTGTATTGCTGTCTTGCTGGCTGCACACTACTGGCACTACCAGCTTTGCCGAAACGACTTCATCACGAGTCTGCCTTCCCTGTCCGGTGTGTGGGATTGTGCAAACGTAGCAGGGAGCCGGGGGCTCGTCTTTATTAACCGTCTTGCAGTCGCCGGAGCTAAGGAAAACTCTCCAATCGTAACGAAATTGGCAGCACTTAATTGAGGGTTTCATTGACACGGAATCAAACCGGCAATGCTTTCTCTCTCTCTCTTTCTCTCTCTCTCTCTCTCTCTCTCTCGCTCTCTCTCTCTCTCTCGCGCTCTGTGTGTCTGTGTGCAATATTATATTCTCTACTGAATCGAATCGAACGTTTCTTTGCCACTTTTTCCTACCGATTTAGCAAGAAACACCACCACCGGAGGAAGGAAAGGATCTTCGTGACGCTTTCTGGGCTGTGCCAAGTACCAAATGTTTGTACTGGTATTGTTTGCCGAGGAAAGTGTGTGTGTTTTCTTAGCTACTTGTGCGGCACTGGTGCACTGTAAATGCCGACCACATCCTCTTTAAACAATGGCGAATGGAAAAGACACAGTTATAACTTAATTTCCATACACAAACTTCTTGCACTGACGATAGGGAGCAACGAGTGGATTAGTTGGGAAGGGTTTTTTGCACTACAGACCAGAGCCGATCTAACGGAAACAATTGGAAAACGTTGCAAAACTTCATCGCAGTATCAAGCGTCTGTGATGGCTTTAGTGCGTCTTCTGTTGCCAACATGGGTTTATTTGTGATTCTTTGCTCTCCTTTTTTCTCACTCAATCTGCTCTGTCGATGCTATTTTTAGTGAGAAGAATGAATATTTGCTTTTCTGTGTACTGTGTTGAACAGAGGGAAAGGGAGGCCTCTTTAGTCAGGTTTAGTTGAAGGACGATGAGCAGCGTATAACGGTGTTAATGATTCAGTAAAACATTGATCGAGCAAATCGTTTGACAACACCTGCAGCGGATGTGGAGTTTGTGTTGTGCTCCTAATTGATTCATTGAAAAGTTGATTCGTTGCAAGTTCAGAAATATTCGACAGTATTATATTTTGCTTTTATGCAAATTTGTTCACCTGCACTCTATGTTGAGGTATTTCTGGAAATGCTTTCGACAAAAAGTTTTCGATTTTAATACAGAAGGAGAGGCATGAATTTAGAAAAAATTCGTTACACGATCGAAGAAAACTATTTCCGGAACAATACTGCTATTTTCTAGCTTTGAAATGCTACTCGTAATGCACCATAAATCTAACCACAATCACTTGTACCCCATAATACACATCATTATAGTAAAGTAGCCGTGTTCCTATATCCATCATACCTAAACGTGCAAAACACGTCCTCTCTTTTTCCTTTCTCCATAATTCATCTGTGGTCCACAAAGTTCCTCTTATCGCAACCAAAATTCGTAATAATCTCCTTTTGGCATGATCAGCCCCACTCTCAACCAGTCTTTGAATTATCCTTGAATTGAGTTATTTTAACTCTAGCCGCAGGAAGAATTTGAAACGGAAGTTCCACCAAACGGAACACACCAAACCGAAAAAGGATACCAATTGTGCTCCCAAAAACAGTACTTTCGCAGCCACGATTGGACTCTGATTGTTGGGTTGAACGTTTTTCCAGGTAAATAGGCAGCCTGCTAGAGGAAGCGTTTACATCATCATTTGCGAGGCCACAATATAATTTACCTTGCCATTTTGCCACAACGTCGGGGGAAGAGTTTTACTCCCAATTTACCATGCCAAGTGGCTCAATGCCTTCCCACTCCTTAGAGGCGTGCAAATATTCCCAAAACGGTCAAACGGTTGACGAATGTTACTCGCAAACCATGTCGAAAAACATGTATCGTACAAGTGGTTTTTGCTGCAGTTTTTCCTACCATTTTCACCGACACCGGAGGTAATGATTGAATATTATGCAAATGATCGGAAATGGCCCCAACCAACAACCCCGTTCTTTTGCAGCTGTTTCTGCGGTTCAGCTCGATTGAATTTAGCCGCCCAGGCGGTTCTCAAATTCGCGATCCTATCTTTGGTCGAATTTTGACTTTTGCATATTGTACCGGTTCGGACCACCGAAAACGGATGGCCAAATACGATAGCTCACTCAATCCGGCGACTATTATTTATGTAGCTTTATTGCTTTACTCCCCACCTCTGGAACAACAGGGAAGTTAACACTCCAGCTCCACTGCACATAGAGTCCGTACAAAGTTGCTGAGGGTTTTATTATAGCAAACCACATGCTGTACTGCTTTGCTGGCGACTAGCAAGCCCCACTGCAAGACATTGCAAACTTTTTACCGTAATTTAACTATAAACAAAATCATTAAATCTTATCCTGCTGGGTACGGGAAGGGAGCACCCAGGAAATGGTGCAAAGTTTTGTGCTCTGCCGGAGCTCGGGCAGGCAGTTGAAAATAAAGAAACAATGCCATAACATTGACGCCAAACTGTCGCGCTGCCGGAACTGTGCGCGGCTATATGCAATGGAAACATTTTGATTTTCTTTTTTAATATTTTTTTTTTTTTGTTTAAAACAAAGCGTTCGATTTAATATCCACAATTTCCCAGAGCAACGTTATGGATGCGATATTTGCCGTCGAGAAACGATTTTGTTGCTAATGCAAATGAATCACATTCTCTAATTACCTTCATGAATATGTCTTAATGCGATCGTTTGCATTGTGCAACCATTCTCTCCTTCTCGCACACTCACTCGTTCTCATAATAATGCAAGCTGATTGGAAACCATTAAGCGATAATTTGGCGCGTCGATTTTCTCCACTTCCCTATCGTTCGTTCTTAAGCCTTGAGCTCCAGAGCCCGCCTGCAAAAACGCTTTATCCTCGCCTCGCTGTTGGTGAATATGAATTTGGTTTGGCTAGGGGCTCACGCATAAGTCAAAAAGCCCCCGATGCTCCCCCATCAGTACTTCCCCCTGCCAACCCTGGATTTCAATTTTTCAATCAATTAAACCCGTGCCCGTGCAAACACGGGGGGGGGAAACACGCTAAGCAGCACGCACCGAACATCGAAACGCCCTTCCGGGCAAAGGTGAACACCGCCCCGGAAAAACAATGCAAAGTGGATGGTCAACCACGACCCCCAAAAACCGTGGTTCAATCGCACTAATTCGCGACCAAAGCGCGTCCACGTAGCCCCCATTGTGCCCGCCCACCCCCGGCTTCGATGTGTCAAAACAGCTTCCCATCCGGTCGCGCGACGGAATCGTGGCTGCACTATAGGGCACTACCACCACCATCACTACCAGAGGTGTATGTCTGTCTCACTTGAGGAGTGAGGTGGGGAGAGAGGTTGCGGTGACGGTGTGAAAACACTCCATACTTTCCCTTTCCGGTGTCGGAGCCCGGAACAACCCCCGGGGAGGAAATTGTTTAGTATGTAGCATACGAGGGCGGCACACAAACAACAACAGTGTATTGACGGTGTTTATCACACATTAAAAACAAATAGTTTCCCCAGCCGATAGATGGAGGGTGGCGGGAGGGGGGGGAGAGAAGAAAATGGAGGAAAAGTTGGAGGAGTGCTAGAGATTGGTGTATCAAATTGTATGTCATGTGTCTCCGGTGCTTTATTTGGGTAAAAAGAGGCTTAAAGAGAGGTTCGCCAGGGGAATGTTTCAGACTGAGGTTGGTTTTCTACATGACTTTTGTTATCCTAAGCAGGGCTACAAAATGTCACTGTCAATGTCATACAAAATTATGTACTCAAAAGTGATAATCAGAGGTGATGCTCAAACAGTTGGTGTAACCAATACATACTCGGTGATATTTGGGCAACCAACGCTTGGGCAGTCACTTTTTGATGACTTTTTTACTGCGATCAATTCTGCAAAATGTCACCAATCTAGTCAAATTCCGACTGAAAAAAAATCATGTCAGCGTCACGAGCTCTACTGTTATGATCAGAGATGAGACTCAAACAGTTGGTACGACCAACACATGCTTGGTGACAGTTTGTGCTACCAACTCTGTGTAAGTTACTTGGTTGTGACATTTTCTGTCGGTTATCATCATCGATAGTCATGCGAGATATGCGGTGCATGCGAGTGTTCTCAAACAACAAAATGAGTATGCTTTCTCGCTCTGTCCTCTTTGATGGTCTGTTGGGTAGAATGATAAAGAATTTGAGTGAAAAACTCGCCTAACATGTTTCAAAAATGTCGTGATTTTCATTGGGGAAAAAAGTCATGACCAAGTAAGTGACCAAGAGTTAGAGGCTACAAAAAATGTCGCCAAGCATGTGATTGGTCCACCATCTGTTTGAGGTTCACCCCAGATCATCACAGTTGTGTGCGTGAGTTTACTTGAACTTCGTTTCAGTCATGAGTGTTCGGGATACTGAAACAGTACCATTTGGCAGTACCGAACAGTACCACTGTTCACAGTCAGAAAAAGTCATGACTAGGCTTGCTACTGCATTAAGCTCAGCTGTCAGTCAACTTATAGTGTTGGACTCTAGCATTCACATGTCGCGTTCGGCATGTCGTACGCACTTTCATTGATTATCAGCAATAAACATCAAGCTACCATGGACATGTTTATTGTTTTCGGTGGTGATCGTCGCGTGATGCTCATGACATTTTGACAGCACGAATTCTAAGGACGCAGAGTATAAAATCATATGATGTTTTATGATTAATTAAACCCAATTTGTGTCGTTAAATATAGACTACAGTGTATTATATTCCTCATATCTTTAAACAAACCTTGGCTCACAAATTGGTTACATTGCATCAACGTCACCTGATGAAAAAGCGTCCATAAAATCATACCCAAAACGCGCCAAAAAAAAAAACCTGCTTTACTTCCATTCTGCGCCACAAATAAAGCCACCCACTCTGCCCACACCGGCCCAATTCCGAAATGCAGCCGTGCAGTTGCAAGTTGCATCCTCCAAAATGCAAGCCCCGACGAGTCAGCTACCATCGCTCGCTGCTGCTTGGGGGATGCATGCTTTATCTTTAATTTTAATTAGGCCAAGAGCCTCTCGACACTGTGCATCGAGCTGTGGAGGCCATGTCTGCCGAACCGCGGTGCAACATCGGCGATGTTAAGGATGGAGGCATTTTCAACCATTTTTCTGCTGCTGCTGCTGCTCTTCCAGCTTTTGATGCATATTATTTGTAGCTACTACTACCACTACTACTGCTACTATTATTATTATGTTTTTCAATGCGCGCGTCAGGCGCGTCCGGTGTGTGTGAGTGTATGTCGCGTCGTTGTCATTTTCCTCCCTGCTCAGGCAGAACTCAGCCCTCTTACAACACACTTAGACGGGAGACGAGACCGAGCGAGACGGAGCGAGCCGAGAGAGAGATAAAGAGAAAGAGAGAGAGAGAGAGCAGGCGAGTCGGTGGCAAATCCAGCTTCTATATATATTTTATTCATTTTCCTACCCACTTATCATTTGCAACCGACCATCCCTGCATCCCTTCCGCCCTCCTCTTCAAAACACTGCAAGTGCATCACGGAAAGGCATCGTCATCATCATCGTTGTCGCGCGTGAATGTGGTTTGGCTGAAAAGATGAAACGAAGAAAAATGCGCTCAAAAAATGTGGCACACACTCAAGCACACTCTTTAGAACCGGGAGGGGAAGGCGGGTTGTTTTTCACAGTGCACGCAAAAAAAAGGGAATAAAATCACTCGGTTCCAGCCCGTTTTTCCTTGTGACCAATTCGGCCACAGTGGGTGGGTGGTGCATTTTTACGAGTCCTCTCTGTCCGTGGTGTGGGCTGCACATTTTGGAGTGGGCTGTAAAATCGTTCCCTCTTTTTTGCAATCACATACAAAATTATCGCTCATTGCTCAACTCCCTTGTTTTCGTGGCTCCCTTTCCACCCAGGACAGCGGGAGTAGACGACAGCAAAAAATAGTCAAGGCTCCAAAATAGATAGCAGCACCATTGGAGGGAAAGTGAACGAAAAAATGCATCATCGATCCCGTGTTTTTTTTTTTTTTCTCCACGTAAAATTCAATTTGAGCTGCATTCTAGCGCAGGGACCGCGAAAAGAAAGGGCAAATAAAATGATATCCACGGCGAAGGGGTTAGCGGTGGTCGGTTCCAGTTTTTGGCTTTGAATTCTTTTTTTGTGACAGTTCTGTGATGCGCTTTGAGTTTGTTTTTACTTTTTGTTTGATTTGTTTTGCTCCGTGCACCACTTCACGCCCAGCCGGTTTGAGGGTATAATTTTGTACAACCAATTATGCGATGCAATGTTAGGGACGAAATTCAAAATGGCATTAAACGAGTCTATTTGCTCAGTTTCACAGATTAGTTGTAGGAGAAATTGAGAAGGAAGTTTTTAGGTTATTTTTAAAGGGAATTAAAGTTATTTTCACCACAAATTTCTCACTTTATCTATGCTTTAACGCAAGTAATTAGAAGCATCCGCAAGGAAAAGGCGTACTTTATCCCAAACAAGCCACTTGTCAACCCGACACAGTTATTGTATGTAGATTTCACACATTTTTAAGCAATTAAGCACCCAACCAACAGCTCTCTGGAAGGTACAGAGTACGTGTAAAGAAAAAGACATGAGCATAATGAGAGTAAAACTAAGAAATACACACTCACATACACACACCTGACAGGAGATGGAAAAGCGACTGAGCGATGATAATTTAAGGGAGGGTTGGAACGTCATCATGTCTTTTGCAATTAGTAGTTTTTTTTTTTGGTGGAAGTTTCAACTGTACTAGTGGGTACTATAAAGAAGATTTAATAATAGTTTTTTTATTAAATTATTTTTTTCCTTCTGAATTATATATTTTTCCGATTGCCCTTTGCTCGACCCCACCCTCCGTTTGATGTGCCTTGTTAGCCAACCTTAGAAGCTGTCAGAAGCCGGCTACAATATCCGCCAGTGTCGCCCACTGAGGGCCAGGAAATGACCAGTTGAAAGAGGATGTAATCGAACGGTTCAATAATTGGCCATTATATTTATAGATTATTCTTTTCTTTCTTTCTTTTTTTTGTCGGACCAAGCAAGTGACCAGTTTGAAGCGACGAGTTCATTTCCTTATAAGAAACCAATTACACTTTCCCCCTCCGCAAGCCCTTGCAAAACACAAGTGAACATAGACTCTCTCTCTCTCTCTCTCTCTCTCTCTCTCTCTCTCTCTCTCTGTTTTGGGTATGGAAAGTGTATGGAAATGATTTTCCTCTGTGCAATTGCTTTACTTGCCAGCTAGACAAAAGCTTTGTTCTCGCTGCAAACACACAAGCACAAAAAAAGCGCACACGCGGAAAAGCGTTCGACAATTCGATCACAGCAAAACACAGAAAGAAATGTATTCATTATTTAATTATCGCTACCTACCTGCCTTGCCCGGCGGTGCTTGCTAGAGAAAACAGGATGCCAGCAGCTTCTGACCGCTCCTAAGACTCACGTCCCGGAGTGATGGAATGGACTGTCTGACTGACTCAAAATAGCGTAGCAAGAGCTAGATGGCCAGCATTGCCCAGAGAGACAAGACACGACGGAGGTGGAAATACAAAATAAAAAATCACCAGTCATAGGAAATTATTATATAATGAACGTCTGAACCGGAAAACGGTGATGCGGTCGGCTAGAACCATGCGCTAGAGACCCTCAGGCCGGGCACACGATGCCGGAATTGGAATTGTTGCCCATTTGCCGGCAACGCAACGTAAACGCGTTCCACCATTAATCGTCTTATTTTATTATTATTATTATATTTCTCGTTCGTTCTCGGCAGTTTGCTGGGATTTTACAAAACAAATGCGATGTTGTGGGGGCTTTCTTGGTACGAGAAATTTGTGTTTTATATTAATCTTTCCGCGGTTGATGTTTGGCTCGGAGCAGTCTTTTTTAACAATAGAAGCCATTTTCCAACGTCTTTCAGCAGAATGAATTGTGGAGTGATTTTAAGCATAAAAAACCTTCTTTTTGGAATCATTTTCCATTTCAAGTGTGGAGAACAAATCTTAAATTATCATTCCTCATGATGAATATTGTACTACGTTGATTTGTTTTATGTTTTCTCTACCTTGCAATCCTCCAAAATGCCTTTCCTTTCTTCTAGAATAAATGTTTTACGGCCTTCTAATCAAAAATGCACCTATCTATCCCCATCCATCTCAGTCCCAAACAGCTCGCTGTGCATCGCGTTGACCCGGAAACTTGCATATATTAATAGGTGTGCAAGAATTTCCTCCATGCTACTTTCCCACTCCATGTTCCACCTCTTTCCACACGGATTGACCTTGCGATCCGGGCCGGTTTGCCGGTTCTATTAAATAAAAATTCTCTCCAGCACAGTTTTAGACACGGCACTGGTTGCGATGCATCCGAAATTGCATTCGTCTTGCGCGGCAGGGAGCACCTTGGGAAGGAAATTAGCTTTTCGATCAAACACGGCGTTAAAATGTGCACACTCTCGACACAAAACACGACACATTCCCCCCGCCGGGTAGCTCCAACGGAAGCCTAAAATAAAGAAAGCAAAGAGAAGAGCGCGTTTCGTTCCGTTATCAGTGAAGGCGTGCAAGGCGTGGCTTGCAAGAAGTCTGTCTTGGGCCGCTCAAAAATGCATTTATTTTATTTTATATGCAGTTGCAGTTTTCCCACCTTCACCTTACCTTGTTCTGTAGCATTGGGTTAGAAGAAAAAGTGCAACTGCTTTTGGGGAGGAGGGAGATCGGCAAGACAGAAGACGTGTCGTGTCTTTCACCTGCAGGCCCCAAAACGCAAAGCCCATCATGAATGGCGACATGACGTGTAATAAGAAATTCTACATTTCTTTCCTGTCAGAATTGGTGCTGGTGCTGCCACTTCAGTTTCACTTGCAGTCGCCACGGTGCAACGGTGCATGCCCAGGCAATGCAACGGTATGACACAATATATTATACCCTCGCGACTAAACAAAAAGAAGGTGCATTTGTGTGTTTGGTTGTCAGCTGAAGAATGCTGCAGCTGCAGTTGCGATTGCAATTGCATTCAGGGGTTAGAAGACAATAGAATAAGGAGTTTTTGTCAATATTTTGTCAAGGAGTTCAACGGGACATTTAGCGTGCAAAGTGGAGGAAGTGCATTGACACAAAAATCGGTTGCATTTATATCGCACAACAATAATTGATTTTAATTTATTTTTAAATATATCGCAATCACAACTTTCCCAAACGGTATCAAGCTTACAGCATAAAAACAAATTCGAGCAAATGGTGGAAAACACTGTTTGCAACAAATTAACTTTTAATTGCAAATCTCAACGCAATTCAAATAGCAAACTACCGGATTCAACTACCTTTTCCCCTTGCCTACCACGCCGTACAATACTCGAAACACGATGATCTCAGGGCACAATACGGCCGCGATTGGGGCCTTATTTTGCAACAAAAGGGCATTCGGCACTGCCCAAACCCCCCCCTTTCCAACAATCCCGGCTGCATAATTGCTCGCAATGGGTTACGGCCCATTATGATTAATTAAAAGCTTCATAATTATCATCATCAGTGTTACCCAAATTGATGGCGCAAAGCGTGAGCCCGTGCTCTCATGGTCCAGCAGCAGCAGCAGCACCAACAGCTCCATGGGCCCTCTCCGATTGTTTACATCATACACTGGGTGATGTTTATGTCTTGGATATGGGTTTTTTTGTTGTATTATTTGCCTCTTTTTTGTGTTTAAACATACCATCCCTTCCCATCCCCGTTTGCATCGCTAACAGTGGGAGCAGAACCGTTGCACTTCCTGCGGTTAAAATACGTTTGCCGGAAATGAGGTCGATTTAGGGGTTAATGTTGAATTGAAACCCATTCCAACCGTTTGTGCAACTGTACACATACACTCGCCGTGCACACACAATGTTGTTGTTGATTGTTGATGGCCTTTTACTCACTGCTTTCTTTCTTTCTTTCTTTTCCCTTTATATTTCTGCTCTCGTTACAGGTAAGGCCAGGAAGATTAAAAGTATTCAGCCCAGCTGGAAACAATTTTCAACAAATTTGCCGTTTTTGGAATCCATCTAGGACGGGGGGAAGAGGGGCTTGAGGACGATCAAGATGAGTAATCTACTTTGTTACGAGCCTGTTTATTATTATTATTATTCTCAACGGTCGGCCTCGTACCGCTGCGCACGTGAAGCAGCAAATATGAAACCGACGACGCATGCACATAAAAGTGCATCAAAGCATAATTGTGTTTCTTTTTATGTCCAATGCATGGTTCCGTGCCTCTTCTCCATCACCACCACCATCACCCGGCAGAGGCAGAGCAAATTTCATGTGAAAGTCACCGTACAATAAGCCATAAAACCCGGTTTGGTTGGTGCGCACTACCGTTGCATGGCACATAATCTTCCCCCGGGCGTAAAACGAAGGTTTTCTTAGAGTTTAGATACCCAAAAATTAAAACGCCATCCCACAAACTATCCCATTCCGCTCGCGTCATTTGTTCGCGGGGTCATAAAAACGCACTTTTTTCAACGTTTAACGGCCGAACCATTTATTGCACTGCCCGGTGCGCTAAGGGATGGAGAACAAAACGTGCCACAGTGTCTCTAAAAACTAAAACTTTATGAAGCGAAAAGTAATACCTTTTTTGCGCACAACTTAAATTAACATTACTTTAAGGAATTTTGAACAACAACAAGAACAACAAATGACCGTTTTACAAATCCTCACTGCACGAACAAATTTAATTACTTTATTTGTTGCTGCAGGGCTGTGATTTAGAAAACTCTAGGCCCCGGCATAGAACCTCTCAACAAGGGAGTTTTTTTTTGTTTTGAGCGTATGGGTAAACAGACTGAGCACATTTCAATTTTATGATCGGTAAACTTTAATTGCGCAGCGTCAATTTGTTAACGCTCCTCACGCACGGGAGGGATGCAGCGCGCCGTGTCCAAACCCCACGATGGCCATCATGAGCCGGCAAGCCGAAACGTTTTTCCGCCGCACGGGCCACGATTCATGGGTTTTGAAACAAACAAAAAAGCATCAAGAAAATATATAAACCATTAAAATTAGGAAACGTTAAGTAAGCGCAGGAATACTAATGCACTGTCCTCCGTCATCAACGGCAGAGTGTGCACTGTGAAATTGTTGAGAATGATGAGGTCGTTAAAAATGGAAGCATTTTTTCATGTTATACCAAACAAGCGAGGTGATTGTGTTTGATTAAAATGCATCAAATTTCCCCAGTAGAAAGCGATTCGGTTTTACTGCGGATGTTTGGAGTAATTGTAAAGAGAGGCTTACACGATGTACTTGTACAAAATACGTAAACTCCAAGCTGTACTTGTTAGACCACGTCATAAAAGGAACCAACGTCATTGTTTGCTCTTTACGCTCTTCTTCTGTGCCGATTCACTTTTACTTTCTCTTCATCTTCTCCCAACTTCCCAGCTGCCCAGCGACGTTCCAGCGGAAACACAGCAATATTAATAAGCCAACATTAAGAAAAGAAATAGTTCACAAAATAACATACCGTTGGCTCGTACATACCTTTAATAAGATAACAGTAAACCTTCAAAAGGGAACAAATCCCGGGATGGAACACCAATTACAACTTCCCGGACCCTCCCGGGCTCTGTCCTCCCGACAGCCCGCCGGCAGGTACGTCGGTAAACTTCAAGTGCGTATGTAACTCCCCATCCGCTCGCGTCCCGGCTGATTACCCCCCGGACCCGGTTGGAATTGCAATTCCACGTCTCCAGTAAATGTCAGCAGATTCTTGCTTCATTTCCGGAACAGAAAATTCAGATATGATAGATGGAGAGCGAGAGAGAGAAAGGGAGAGAGAGCCAAATTCGATAATTTTTCACCTCGAATTGGGCCCGGCCGCGGGCTGCCTATTACGCGGGCATCATTAAACCGGCGAAGGTGGTCAAAGGCCGATTCCGGGGGTCTCATTTGTCGAAGCGAAGATTGTCGAGTCATCGTTGTTTATGTTTGCCCGGTCCGGTGTGTGAGCTGGAAATTCGTCTTCCGAGACAAGCCGTCCGTCCGTCGGAAGTTGTAATCGGGGTCGGCATTGCCTAGGCTCCGTGTGTGTGTGTATGGCCCTTTTTGCGCAGGCACTCTGGGTTTTGACTGTATGAGAGGTCAGGTCAGCAGACGATGAAAGGTAGCAGCTTCCGAAGGCAATGTGTGTGTGTTTTATAGGACCCAACGTGCGTCTTGGACAATGTTTTAAGCAGAGGCCGAAATAGGCTTTTCCTCTTTTCTATTTTATGATTAGCCTCTACCTTAACACGTGACCAGTGTTCCTATTTTTCAGTATTTTTTGTTTTGTATTTATTAATGATTCAAAACAATATGATAAAACATTGGAGCAAAAAAACACCGGAAATGGTCATTATATTTCTCATTTATGATCGTTTTCCTTCCGATCAGTTACCAACAAGATGATGATATTATAATTAACGAACAAGAGTTTTAAATCACAGCATCAGAAGAACAAAATACACATCAAAAATGAAAAACGAAATAATTTCATAGAGCCTTCAAAAAAACAAGAAATTTCCCTTTTGCAAAATCAACATTAACAAATCAAAGCATCAAAATTGTAATTAACTCAATCAAAATTGTAATCATGACACCACCAAAGCATTATTTTGTAGCCTAAAATTGGACAAACAACTGGAAACACCCCACGATTTTGCTGATTTATTGTAAAGCTGTCATATTCATCTCTATCCTTTAACTTGGGGTACGATCAACAATAATGTTAATTTTACCTGTTAACTTGACACAAGGCAAGATGTTTACCCATTTTGACTATTTTATTTCGTTTCAAGAAAACCTCTTTCCTATCGTTTAATGTAAGCATACCTCCCATAACGAAGCTGCGAGCTTGAAAGGCGAAAAAAACACACAATTTCAACGTGTTTATTTCGAACCCAAAACCGTTCCTCAACTAAATCTTCAAAATCTCCGCTCATCTACAACGGCACAAAAAACGGTTAGATCTTGTCATCATCATCATCATCATCATCATTGCCGTCACTATTACCGTCACCATCAAACGGTCAGTTCGGTTGTGGTCGTGCCGTTCGGCCGGCATGGATCAGAAGTAAATTCCCTTTCCCGTCCCGGGCCGCTACACCGTAAAACTCCCCCTAAACCGAGAAAAAAGACCATCTCGATTGTTTATCTTTCACGATCCGCGAGTTTTCGATCCCCACGTTGTGTTTCTTCCCCAAATGTTTTGTTTGTTTTTTTTTTCTGTGTGCTAAAGTCGCACCGCGGCCGGAGAGCACAAAAAAAGCGACACCGCGCCCCAAAACGCGGTCCGGTCCACCCTTAATGGAAGAAGTTATTTGAATAATTTACCAATAATAATGACGATTATTGTTATTGAAATATTAAAACAAAATCTGCCGCGGGAGCGCACACGAATTGGAGGTCGGATGGGGGGGATGTTGGAAGGTCTCCGTTCACTTCAATAACTGAGTGGCAAGCGCACCGTCAAGACAGGGCAGGTAGATACGCTGGCCTCTGCAACAATGCGTTCCATTTTCGGTGCGCTTCTCTCCCTCTTTCTCTCTCTCGGCGACAAGCCTTTCTTGCACACTTCTTCACTTCACAGCGCGCGTTGCGGTCTCTTTTAATGTACTCTATCTTTTTTTTCTGTAATTTTTTACCGTAAAGTTGTCGCCGGCAATGGCTTCCTCCAGTGCCTTCCCACAACGACCGCTTTTGGGACGGTTTTGGAGTGCCGCACGCGCAAGTTTAGCTTTTATTATTTTCCTGAGCTTAATCTTAAATGATACTCCATTTTTTTGTTCATTTTGGTTGATGGTTTGCTTTCGTTTGCTCACCGAACATTAACTTATTGTTTGCGTGAGCGGACTGACACCATTTGAAGGTGCGTACAGGCGGTGGTGAGTGGTTGCTTTAATTCAGCTACGAGGTTAAGTGTAGAAATTGAGGCAAACCTGTGAAACAGACATCGATGCTGACACTTTTCTTTCCTCTAAAGAGAAATTCAGTAATGAATTTTATACTCAGAAATAAAGACCCACACTTCGAAATGTTGAGTAGTAACTTTAATATAAAACACACAAAAATGACTGGAAATTCCAGCGAGAACAAGAGACACATGTTCAGTAAAAAGTACAAAAATCATCCCCGTTTGTCTTTTCCGTTTAACACAGCCAGCAAAGATATATTCTTCGCTCTCCATCAAAAGACACTACACAATAGCCGTACATAGGATGTAGACCGAATCCTTCACCACCGTATGCCACCCATATCCCGGACACACTCTTGTCGCTTTATGAGAGAGAAAGGAGAGAGGAAGCGTCAAGCGCGTTGACGTGTCGAAGTGGTTCATCATGTGCATCACCCTGGAACAATCATAATGCACGCGTTAAGACGAGGTGTAACTTTTTCCTCTTCCAAATAGCAGCTACTCACCTTTTCTGCCACCCTTTCCTGCTGTTCATGCTTACACATACCCACTCGCACACAAGAGAAGGTGACAAAGAGCGATTATCAACAAATGGATGGTTTTGTCTGAAGGAAACGAGCAAACCAGGGCGTGGAGGCAGTATGGGGTGTACACATGTGTAGTACACAAATGCCACCGTGTAAAGGATGTGCAACGTTTGTGAAATGTGAAGAGTTAATCCCGTAAGTCTGACAAGACTTGAAGGGGAGCAGCCAAATGCAAACCAAATGTATTCATATCGGCGGTCGGAAAAGATGATATGTTTAAAGACCTTTTCGGTTGTACAACAGAATACAGTACAGCCACTCTTTAAGGAGACGGCTCTTACAACTTGGAGCAGCATCACGAAATTGACCAAACGTGATGTTGGAGTTACCAAGAAGCAGAGAGTTGAAATAAAGCCTCCAGTTACGACAGATTTAAATATTTGTGAGGTCTTTATTGGAATTGATTGCCTTAGAAGATCTAAATAATTAAATTACCTATCCAGATTCAAGAAGTTTGGCTGAGGAACTTAAGAACCTACCTTGGACATTCATAACATGACGAGATCATCAAAACATCATATCATGCACACAATTCAACTTGAAACATTGATATAAAGCTTCATTTAAATCGTACGTCATTCCCTTTTGGCTGTGCTTCAAATGTTCCTATTTACATACCACATTAAACAGATGCATTAGCACCTTGATCAATAATATGCTAGACTCGCGTGACACAGAGCGAAGTGAACTCTTCCGAAAACCGAAAGACAAACAACAGTCGCAGCCACGCCAACTTTCTCCGGCAATAATTTAATATGAAACACCTATAATTATGCATCCGTTCTTAATTACCAACACACGAGAGGTTGCTAGCCGATTCGTCGCGAAGCAAAAGCTACACCAAACCCATGCTGCACCTCTTTTTTTCTTCTATTTCGTTTGTAAATGCGCTAAATGGTGTGTTAAACGGTCGACACGCGCGTCCGTTCTCGTTCTTCACTGCTGTTTAGAGTTTAGTGACGCTTTTTTTGACGGCATTACGATGTTCTTGAAAATACACCGTTTCCAAGTGTATTAGTTGTCCCCTTTTTTGCTCTTCAAGCTTGTTTTTCTTGTTCAAAATCACAACACACGTAAACCCGCTCGAGATTTGCCATTTTGTCTGCTAAGAAGGGAGGAGATTCCTGGTGAACGACACTAGCTGTACATTCCTTTGGGGAGATACGCCCCGTCAATGGTAATGACGCTGATGAAGCTCATGATGCTGACGATGATGCTGATGACGAGGTTAGCAGTGTTCGGAAGCAGTCGCGAACGAGAGCAAACCACCATTCGACCAGCTAGACTCAGTCTCTGCTCCATATCCGTACCAAGTGCACCGTAGCGTTCGTCGCGTGAGTTCACGATGGCATCAGCATCTCGGGACTCTCTCACACACATACCCCATACCCATACTGGCAGGATCTTATCGCATAACCGCAATCGGTTTGTGGCCGTTGTCAGTCAGTCAGGCGCCTGAAGGGATTTGCTTCTCACTTGCATAGCTCTCGCTGACACCGTAGCACCTTACCACGCTTTTCCGTCCAGCGAAAGAGATAGAGAGAGAGACAGAGAGAGCGGGGAGAGGTCAAGAAGCAGCTCGGTAAGAAGATCGCTAGCACATTTTATTATGTATAAGGATCGCAGGGCGTCCCAGAATGGCAGAAAGGAAACACGACCCTTAGCGTACGGAACCTGTTGCCTTGTGTTGCGCTTCGTTCGCACGTTTCGTTTCGGGAACTAAGGCAAAGGCGCCCGTGCGATTCGAACGGAACGGAGTTTGGGAGTACGCGCTCAAAGCGCCCGGTGTGTACCGGTGTGTGTGTGTGTGTGTGTGTGTGTGTGTGTGTACGTGTGCGCTACCAAGACTAGACGTTGGCTAGACATCGTGACGTTGGCAAATGAACCGGCTGGGGATTCCAACACGGGTTGGGATTGCTTTACAATTGCTTACGATTGGAGGTCCGTTTTGGGGGTGATGCTCCTTTTTGAGGGTTTGTTTTTGGCTTTCTTATTTCAGTGTAAGTGTCCAACGGCCACTGGCACAGTATTGCGCAACTCCTTTGCCCATTCTGCTTTAAGAATCGTCAAGATTTGAGCGCTCAACTCTTTACACCTCGATTGCGCCACATTAGACAACCGTATGTGGGTGTATATTTAGTTGTATTTTACTCACCTTTTTAAAACGAAGTATTTGTTCATATGGAGACCGTCTGCCACGCCAGAATCAGTTTACACCTAAGCACAGGCAAAAGCAAAGTCTGGCCCGTCTCAACCCAATATCACCACAACTTTTTTTTGTGATCAAAACGCCGCTTAAGTAATCGAAGAGTGCAGTCTGATGTCTTTGTCTCTTTCGCTGCCCAAAAAAAAAAAAAAGAAGCAATATTTATGTCTCCTCCAATTTATTACTATTTGCTTAGGTGTGTCTGGGCAAACAGCATTCCAAACGGCAGGATGATACCAATCTTTACACTACAATTCCATTGAAATTTATAAGTCTCCGCCACAATAACAAACAACCGATGGTCTGTCATCGCGATAACGAAAACAATCGGCTCTGTCAATAATACCTTAAGAGTGTGTTTTATCCTTCATCGCACCATAAACTATCTTTAAGGAAATTCAACCAATATACTCCACAAACACATACCACTTATCGCACACACTGGTTTTGCGAGCGGCATTAATGCAGTAGAGCAACAGGTTTGTGCAACATTGCAACGGCGGCTCAAAAACTCGCTCTCGAAAAGTCAATTGAAGCAGAATATTTTATGACACCCGGGTAACGGGAACCGGGTGGCAACTGTGCCGCAAATCATAATCGACAATCAGACCATCAGGCCCAGTCCGGCATGTCCCGGGTATGTGGGGTTTTGCGCTACGGTTTACCGGGGGAGCGAAGATAACATTAATTGTGATTTTGATTTTCATCACCGTAATTCCGGTTTCTGTAAAACTGAAGCTCCCGGCATACGGGGTGGCGATTATTATTTTCACATTTACCAGTGCACGGTACATAAATCATACTTAGCATCATATGCGTACGGTTGCGCGCTTCTTCTGGATGATGCGCGGTGGGATCTTCCCACATTTGAGCGTCCGATGGTGTATGGACAGAAGGCAGAAGCATCCTCCAGCGGGCTGAAGGTTGTGGTGCATCTTTATCAGACTAGAAACGACATTCCTTACCACAATCTGCACACACACACACACACCGGAGTCCAGAGTCCAGATCTAGGAGAGATGCTGCAATCAACTGATCGTTTGCATTTAAAAAAGGCCTAACAAGCAATGCAACCGGAATGGCACAGAATGCAGGAAGTCGTAACCATTAAACAATTAATTTTATTTTCCACTAGAAAATGAGGCACTTGGCGTAACGCTTACTAACGATATGGCGGGGCTTAAGAGCATCTATTATTATTTTTATGTAAAACGCAAAGAAGCTCTTGTGAATCTTTTATTAAACTAACTTGTTTGTTATAATAGTTCAATAGAATACCATCATTACCCAAGAATCTTTTTGAAACGAGATTAAAGAGCTTCAACCGTCTTTTATCCAATTTTAACTCTTTTAACTAAAGAACAGTAAATTGATGTTTTCAATAGTATTTAAAAATAAAGCAACGAGTACTTTATTTATGTTTTTTGGCAATAAACTGTTGGTTAAATTGCCCAATCTAATGAAACAGAAGCTAGTAAAAAAAGTCAAACATCTGTCAGTCACCAAGTATAATGCTACAAGAAGAATATGAAACGAAACACAAATGCGTAACTATTTTACGCTACTGCTATTAATATCGTTTAGGCTACCTGATGCATACTAAACGCAATGAGATTCCCAAAAATTGTGAATATTTTTAATTTCCAAAGCACAAAAACTAGTTGTGCCATGCTTCTAAAAGTTTCAAAAAAATACATAAATTTGCTTTACCTTTTTCTGTGCCCTTCTGTGCACTACTATGTGTGCAGAACATTTCAATGACCAATTTTTCGGTGAAGGTACAGGAAATTGAATCACGACTGCCCCAAAAACTGTACTTTTGGTCATACATTTACGAAAAGAAAAAAACAAACCGAAGCGAAATAAATAGTGCAGTTCCATGTGCGATAATTTGATTGGCAAAATCGAAAGCATTTTGCCTCGTGCAACCCCCAACTAATCGAACTAGCAGCATTGGTCAATTTCCTGTTTCCACTGTACGATAAACGAGGCTTAAAATAGACTTGCTCGCAACCCTTCTGCTTTGCCAGGGGAATGCTTTGCAATTGATAGTGTATTTCATTCGTAAATAATCCACCATTTGTAACTTATTAGCTAGCTGTACGTTGTTTGTGGGAAGATAGTCTAGGAGGAGCGTTAAAAGAAACATCCGCAACCGGATGCATACAAGCACACACAACGGACAATATGACCGGCGGTTAGGTTAGACCCACTTTCCATCGCCCTCACACTGGTCTCGCTGGCCTCGGTCTAATTATATTTCGCTAATGATTACAATAAATTATCGTCAATCGTTTGCCGAAGCGTTTGCCACGACGACGATGCACAAACACAAAACGGCGAAACTGCATCCATTGTCCGGCTCATGTAAGGGCGGCCCTTCAGCCTCACGCTCAGCACAGCGCTGCAGTTTATGTGCATATTTAATAGGAAAAGTTTCAACAATGGTATAATAAATGTATTCCGCTCAACCCAAGCGCCTCTTGCCGGCAGCCCCTCTTGTCGTCAGGTGGATGCAAAATCGCGCGAAAACGCCGACCCCGTACGCTCTCCGCATTTCGAAGACAAACAATGAGCTTATAAATATTAGATAATGTAATGTACCGCCACCATCGTCGTCGTCGTCGTCGTCACCCGGCACCGTTCTAATCGCTGCTGCAAAAGTGGATGCACACCGGACCTGGTCGGGTCTTAAATCCTACCCCTCCTGCTCTCCTCTTCTACACCTTGCGCGAAGGGCCAATTTTCTTCAAACGCAACCGCGGCCATTTGTCAAGTGTTCGAACGGGTGATGCCTTCTTTGGCCGGTGTGTGGCCACCTGTTTGTCTTCACCGGTGCCGGCCGCCCTTTTAGATGCTGCTGCAACGATGGCTTCCCTTCGGTGTGTGTGTGTGTGTGTGTGTGTGTGTGTGTCGCTGTGGAGGGAAGGGAGACAAATATTGTCCGAGTGCAGCCCCGTTTTCTGTTCAGCTGCTTAATGATGTGTTTATAGGGAGATTGTTTTACAATAAATTTACATACAACGCATTTGCATGGATGCCTGGCTTCCCGTACTTTGGGAGTGCATATGGTGCGGCGGAGGAGGGGAGAAGAAGGTGCATGATTGTGTGTTGCGTCAGTACGCCACTTTGAGACGGCCACGAGAGCAGAGTCTTCTGAAATTGCCGGTACGGTACACGGTTCGCTTTTTCGCTCCATCCATCAGTAACGAGTGAGTGATTTTAAAGAATCGATCAGTTTTACAAGACACCATCCAACGAACCATAAACGGGAGGAGGAAAAGAGGGGAATAGGATGGTCATTCTGCTGAGAAACAAAACTAGTTCATTAGATCGCTGGTTTAAGGTTAAGGGTTTTAAGGTTTAATGTTTTTTTTTTTTTGAGTTTTACTAAGAAGTATAAAAAAGTGCCAAAAATTCTTCAAATCTTTCAAACCATTTAGAACCTTACAAAGAATTCTGGCAGATGTAAAATTCTTGATAACCATTCACTAATCAGCTTTTACCACGTTTATATCCTAAAAGCCCGGCGAATTTTTACAAATTTACAAAATTCCTGTCTCAATTTCACTGTTTGGATTTGAAGTTTTGACTCTGAAACATTAAAGATATTTTTAAACTATTTAACATAAATTTTTACCATCTGTTTTCTGAAGACTGGAGCAGTGTCAAATTTTTGAGACACTTCAAAGAATTTGTTTTATTTTGTGGCATTTGCATCACACAACCATGCCTTAAAGAACCCACCCAGCACAGTACTACAATAAAAAAAAACACACTGTAAATTATTTAAAAGCTTGTTTTTGCACAAACTAAAACAAATCAAACCAATCCCGTTCGCTGCTGAAAGGAAATGTATACCTTCCATTCATTTAATTCCCTCACCGACAGTGGAAACTAACCTCCCCTCCCTTAGAACACAGTGAAAAGCTCAGAACGGCAATGGAAAAACAAAACAAAAAATGCACCGGGGGCAAAAACGAAGGAAATTAAAAGGAGAAAAAGAGAGCCCGGAAAGAAAACTAGTTAAAATGTATATAAAAATGCACAAATAAAACCTAACACAACTTGTGCCGGCAACGCGGACAGGCCCGACCCTGGGTGGGGAAGTAGTGAATAAGAAATGACTTTCATTTATCATTGATACGCCGTGGCACAAACATGCATTCCTAACCATATTCTGTGCACTGAAGAGAGTGCTTTTTTCACCACCAACACCCACCAGGAAAAGTGCTTCTCCGACGAGCACGTTGGAAAATGTTGTACACGGTATGGCGCTCGGGACGGTGCGGTACCAACAAATAAATCATACATATAACGTGCTGTACACTGTACTTGTGTAAAATAAAATACGAATGTCCTGGCGTAACCATTTTTTTCCTTTTTCTCTCTCTGCAACGTGTGTGTGTGTGTGTCGGCGTCTGCTATTCATTTTATCCAACGGCGACGAACCACATGCAACCGCGTTTGGAAAAAGGTATGATTTGGATATGTCAAAAGAAGGCCTCTCTCGTACTCGAACTCCCCGGGACTCGAATCGAACCCAGCCGACCGAGCCAACGTAGAGAAGTATATGTGTGTATGTGTGTGAAGTGGTTTTGTAATCATTTTCATATCAACTCACACCGTCAGACACTCACTGTCCCCCCACGCCGCAGCACGTGGAGAGACATCTCGCCACACATTGCTCGCCCAGGACACGGGCACGGTTGTTCAAGCTAATTCTGCACCGTTTCGGCAAAACCAATCAAGCAGGAAAACGCCGGCCGAAAGAACGAGCTGTAGAACAGCCAAACCCTCGATGCCACACCATCCCGGGGTTTGCCATTTGTATGTGCCGCTGTTTGCTGGTGCTGTGAAAAGACTTTTCATTAATCATTCATCAAAACATATTTAAAAACATTTCTCCCGCTGAAATATGCAGCGTCCCGTACGTACGAATCGTACCTCCCCGTACCGCTTGACCACTTGCGCTTTCCCATTGCGCGGAGCTGGCGTTGGCCTAATGCAGCAGCGAGAAGGACCTTGCTCCTTCTCCAAAACCGTTAGGCCTCAGCTCAACGCGTTCACTTTATGTGAAGTTCGCGAAATTCGAGCGATTCGATCGTTCGGTGTTTTGCGATGACTGCCATGGCAGGAAAGAAGTCCTATATGTATTAGGCAGCCAGCCCCCCCCACCCCCCCCCCCGCCATTCAGCATACCGTTTGTTAGAAATGCTAGAAATACGACCACAGCGACACGGTCGCTGAATCGCGAAACGAAACGAGCGAAAGCGTGCCTCCGCCGCAGGTCTATCCACGTCTCTACGATGTTCGCTGATTTTCTGGTCAAAAACAACGTAAAAATGTGCCCATCCCTTCCTCTCATTCTACTCTCCCTGTCTGTGAAGACAACAAACGGCATCGGGAATGAACGGTATCGATAGGGAGCTGGAGAACGCCCCGGAAGTTGGACGTTGGCACGATGCTGAACGGCGGACGATGCACGATTTTGCGATGTGTTCGTTCATAATTAATAACATGCCACTGAAAATTGCAACTGATGCCTACCTACACACACAGTTCACAGACACTCACACGCACTGCCCGTATCTGCCTGAATCATTTGATACGCTGCCGAATCGATCGATCGCAAAAGGAATATCGAAACGGGGGAATAGGATATTGCCAAGGTTACGGAAAGGTAATACCTATTATTTAATTTATCATCCTCTACACAACCTTTTGGGTCAAGTTTTACCATTTTTTGGTAAGCCGAAATGTTTACAAATTTACATATAGTAAAAGAAAATCGATGATGTTATTTTGTTTCTAAAATACCGGCAAAAAGTGTGGACAGGCAATATTTAATTCATTGCACGTGCCCTAACCTCACGAAGGGCAGCCTTTGCATTTACCTTCGTGATTAAATAATGCACTTCACTGTGTGTGTGTGTGTGTGTGTGTTTTTTTTTTCAACCTTGCTTCCTTACATCTATAAATGTATGCATCTTGGTCGGTTTCTTCAGAACTGGTGGTGCAAAGGGCGCAAAAACCCAACTCCTTGGCGCCCTTTCTGCACTGAAGCTCCGGCACGGGCAAGGGCTTCCGTTTTGAGTTTAAGGTTCACTTTCTGCTATCTTTTTCGTGTGGCTCCTAGCTTTTGCTTCGATCGAGAGAAGGTAGAAAAAACCGCCACCATAAGGAGGAGAGTGAAAGGATGCGCTGCGCACAAATGAGGGGGTGTATTAATAAAATATCCGGTTAGGATTAATTATGGATGCGTTGTTCGATGGTTTTGCCCGATTCAGCCGCTCGTACAGCCGCTGGTGGCGAAGGTGGTGTAAAGCGGGAAGCGGGGTTTGCAGAGAAAGTTGAAGCAAAGGAAAAGAAAAAAAACATAAAGTATTCATGATTTTGCGCTCAACGGAAAGTGTATTGGAGAAGGAAGTTCTATGCAGCTTGCTCATCAATTTTTACAAAATAGAGTAAGAAAAATGAATTATTTATGTGCTTCTTTTTTTATACTAAAGTTGTATTTTCTTTACAAATTTTAACCGAATAAGATGTAACGAAAGCGTTCGTTCGCTCCTACTTACAACTAAGCGACGTTCATTTATTTACCACTTTAAACTGCCATTTCGATCGAACGACGGACCAGTGACCTTATTTATGCTCCGGTTTTGCGTCAAACTAAGACGCTTCTGCCGTCCCGGCGTTCCAGCTCCTGCTGGGGAAGACGCACAAAGTCTTAGCCGAGGCAGCCATTAGTTGATTTGTGTCATCCGTGCCCATGCAATGGTAATGGTGTAATTATTAATTTAATTTCAATTATCATTCGAAATGGAAACGGAAGACCCACGCCGCTCCTCCCCGGGCAGCAGTTCGCTAATTGTTCGTCCACTTCACCCGGAAGCCGGAAGAAACGTAAACCGTAACGACAGTGTTACGACAATGTTCAGGTAATAATAATGCCTTCATCGCAAGGGCCGTCCAACAGTCCAGGGAGGGGTTAAGAAAGGGGCTTTGAAAATGAGCAAATTGTGACTGTTTATGCAAACGGTCCCGGGAGCCGACGGAAGCCGATGTCCTTAAGAAATCCTCGAACGGGTTGGAACGCATCTTGAACCTGTTCTCGGAACACCCCGCCGCCCATCCTACATTTCGGTGACCTGATGATGATCACTTCAGTCTGTCAGTCAGTCCATTGAATTTCCATCCCGGCGCGACGAGGTCGATGAGTGTCGCTCCTGCGGATGGTCTTTAATTTCAATAAATGTGTCAATTAACAGCCATCCGCAATTGGCCGGACATTACAAACAGCGAACCGGGCGA
The DNA here is from genome assembly GCF_016920715.1 of Anopheles arabiensis. Lineage (NCBI taxonomy): Eukaryota > Metazoa > Arthropoda > Insecta > Diptera > Culicidae > Anopheles > Anopheles arabiensis. The sequence goes on from NC_053517.1 coordinate 100,836,157, forward strand.
TTCGAGGGATGGGTGCACGCGAGCTGTAGCTTCCGTTTTGATGTGCGTCCGTGTGTGTTTGTGTGGATTATGGTAAAACAGACGTCATACTGGGTCATGCAAGAGGTGAAATAATTGTCAGTGCCATCGACAATTTGAATATCGATTTCCACGGCGGATGTGAAATAGATGTAACAACTTCCGATAATTATTAAAGGAAATACAATTTTCTGTTGAATCTGTCTAGATTCCGATTAGAATTAAAAGTAAGCTGTGTTTTCTGGTCATCATTATTGCTAAAGGTTACTTCTACTTGTTTGTATGTAATTGACAAGTATCTTCATATTTTCCAGCTCACATCGACCTTTTTCCTCTTCAGGACATTCCTCTCGCTTTAACACTGTATGCAAATGGTCTTGTCAAGGCCATTTATTAAACATACAAAATGTAGGTGTGAAGAAATGAGAGAAGAGAAAGAGACGGTCTAATTTAAAACAGTCAAATGCAAGTACAGCTACGAACTGCAAGCAAAACCGTTGCATTGAAGTTGCCTGTTTGTTTGTTTGTTTGTTTCTTTTTTTGCATCGTTTTTTCCGCCAAAAGTTCGTCAAATTCTATTCGGCTATATTTTTGAAAAGGAAAACTTTAAGGTCTCTTCTGCACTGCATTGACCGAGTACAGACGGTTGCATTTTCTGTAGCACCAGGACAAAAAAATGGACAAGGGGTGGAAAAATAGCATTAAAACACACTCATAAAAAAAGGCGCAGCACAACCAAGGAACAGTAGAGTCATATTTAACGATACGAGTCACGTTCAGTGCGTCGCAAGGCTTGTTGGTTACCAGAATTAGGTCTATGAAGCAAGGAATGTTTCCGAGTGCAAGGGTTTACGCTGGCGGGCATTTGTCTGCTCCAATATTGCACTGTTGTGTGCTATGTGAACATAAGTTACCTGCAATTAGATGAAATTAATTTTATTGCACGGTTATTTAAATTCTTATTTTTTTCACGGAAAGCAAAAGGTTGGTTTGCACCTTACGACCGAAAAATCGTGCAATTAATTTTAAAGAAAAGGTTAATTTGCAATAGGAAGTTAAAAACCAAGAGATAAAAACAACCCAAAACGGGGTATAATTGTTACCTTTCACGACAAAAACCCTTTCGCGATGTAAATACTGTCACTATGCACTTTATTACCGCAACTCCCATTTCAAACAAGCAGCAAATGCAACAACAAAACTACAACCACACTACACATGCCTGTTTATTGGCAAGCGGACCAATCGTATCGAACAGTAATGCTTAAACAATCCCCAAAAATAAGCCCCAGCCTCGGCGATAGTAGGCCGTGCATACATTATTGGTATTTCCCTTTTAATTGACCTCTCGTGCGTACTGCGCCGAGCGCAAACGCAAGCGCAGAAGGGCAGAACAACGCATCAGTGCTCGCAAGCAAACCGCCCGAAGCGGAAAGCAAGGCGAATAAAATATAATATTATATTTGCCCCACTTTGGCAGTCGTTTGGAGGGTTCGTTTTTTATTTTGTTTTAATCTTTGGAATCTGCATTCCATTGCACACTGGAGGAAATAAATTCGCTGTCACAATCGAACAACCTCGGGAGGCGTGACTCTACTCGCAGCGTATTTTTTACAGCATGTGCAACCATTCCAGCCTCCGAAAATATACGAACATTTTTGTGTTTTTTTTTCTGTTCCCTTTCGCAGCAGCGATGTGGCGGAGGGTAGCAATTCAGAAAACAATATTTAATATGACATCATTGCCAAAGTCACACATGCACTGAAACTGCCCGGACTGCTACGTGCAAAGGTGCGGAAATAAACAAAACGACACCACAAACACAAGGCAGAAGTTGGACGTATGGAAGATTGTACAATTATGTCGTATTTTGACAATTGTGGCCCATCGTTCCAACAAGAAAGGGGCACGTTTTTGAAGAGCCGATCGTTGCTTTGTTGTTACGATGACGATCTTCTCAAACCCGCGCTGTAGAAACCCCTTTTACTTTCGTGCTAAATGTGTGCGACAGTAAATTATACCCAAAGAACCGAATCCGAAGTGCATAGTTGAGGATGAGTTCTACCCACAAAAAACAATGCACCTTCTACAGAAGGAGGTCTTCAGGCATTATAAATCATCAGAATCGAAGATAAATGGTAGATCGGGAGAAGCGGCAACAAATTGGAGCGAAAGCACCAAGCAACGAAACATTTGAAGCAGAGCGGCAGATGAGAGACGATAATAATAATAATGCTTTGCCGATTGCATAAAACCTGCACAAATCTGCATCGGGTGCAGTGCAGTGGTGGTTCAGCAGAACCCGGAGAACACCCCCCGATCCCGGCAGGTGCCAGCGATACCAACACAAACACTGGGAGTAACAACTGGGGGAAGGTTGGCAGAGCCATTTGGGCTACTGGCGGGCTGAGAAGCCAGTACCGAAAGCAGACACGACGGAACGCGCAGCGATGTAATTATGTACAGAGACTGCACACTGTGTAGCAGCACTGGTGCTGCCCAAAAAAGGAAATGCTTTTTTGTTGTCAGATTTTATTACGTTTATTATGATAATTACTTTTGGATTATTTTATTATTTATTGTGCGCGGGTAACGGTTTGCGAAGCACGGTGGAGGCTTTTTGGGTACAAGGTTCAACGAGAGATACGAAAGTCGAACAGACCAACCATGTAATTTAGTTTAGTTTTGTTTTGAAGGCAAATTTAACAAAACATTGCTGCTCTACTGGAGAGAACCTCTAAACACCCGGACTGATGAATGTTCTGTCTCTTTATACTTGCAGGCTAAACTGTTGGAAAACTCCCAAGCATGGTTAGGAGCGTCTACGTCATCAATTGCTGGTAAGTTACACAATGCTTCTAGATATTTATCTTCAAAACTATGATCGGGTCAAACTAAACTACTTTTCCAGAACTGCCCTGTAAGTTCTCAGCCCAAGTGACCCCTTTTGAACACCTTCAACCGAGGCCATAGTGCCTATACTTCGTACCTAGAATAAGACTCTGTTTGAGCTGATAAGATAATATTACGCTAAATCTGATTTGTTACTTCAAAGTAATGAACAAGACATCAATATAAGCGAATTGATCTTAATCGATGAACATTCCAACAAAGTAGAAGTGGCGTTCTTTATTGTTTTGAAACGACTCAACACTCTTACAAATAACTACAATGACTTCATCAAAAGCGTTGAGGTTTCGATCAAATTCCCACAGGATACTGGTCCATTTCAGCTAATATTTATGACCAAATATGAGCCTTGCGGATATCGATTTTTATCACTTATCAACACAAATGTAAGCCTGGTATAACAAACCGGTCAAAGTACAGGAACAGTTCTGGCAGTTTCCGTTTCTGCCAAACCGCCCCAACTATGCTATCGCCCATCTCAAAGCCTCTCCAACAAATTGGATTAAATCGTACGGATCAAATACGATTTTGCTACAGGATAACCGCCTACAAAGAAAGAACGAAACAGAAACGAAACCACACACGGAAGATATACTTGTAACTCTTTCTAAAAGCGAACCACGAACACACAGATACCTGACCAGCTAGATCAGGTAAATGCCACCACTACAAAGCCCCCACCCCCCAATCCGCGAGATCTTCCTCTGGATATAGATACGCCGGTAGTACAACGTGAACTCATCATCCTCACCGACCCTCCAAAATAGAGCCTAGGACGACCATGCGCATCGCTTGAAAGGATTGCCGATTCGCGGCCTCCCATTTTTATGTTCCCCACAGTACGCTGCTCGAGCGTATGTATCGGACCATCGAGTGTCTTTGTCTTTGTATGTATGCACTCCAAAAACCCCCCTCCCCTTACCCAAACGGAGCGAGGTGGCTCTGTTGCAGAGGATTTAATTAAAAAATCTATATTTTTGCAATTCACAAGCCCGATCACCCCGGGAACCTCAGGCCGCGAGCCGCGAATAAAGTCGCACAAATGGTTCCGGGCTTCACGGCCGCCTCATCGAACATGCCTCTGCTGGGTCGTCCTGGGTCTTTTCGTGGTTGTGTCGTTTCCTTCAACCCGTTTGTGTGTGCTAGTGTGGGGTTTATGCCTACCCTTCACCCCGTTCGTCCGTAGCGCAAGGCACGATATTCTGGCGAATGTGTACACATTATCAACGGCGGTCGGTTTCATTCTGCTGCCGAGCCGTGCTCCCTTGCTACTGCATTTTTTTGCATGTCCAAGCCTCTTGTAGATGTGTATATATTTCAAATAATTTTTACTCTACCTTTTATTTGTAACCTCAGCGGCCCGTTCGCTTCGACAACCGGCTTTGGAGCTCAAGAGACGAATGCTTCTGGGTCAGCATTTGCCGTGCTCAGCTCCAAATCATTTTTCTGTTCATTGGAGTGTAGTGATACATAGCACATAGCAGAGCATGATGAACATGATGATGATGTGTATCGAAACTTAGCTCTCATGAGATGATAAAATTTAAGTATACCTTGTGTCGTGGTAGAGATTTCACAGTTCTTCACTTTACAGAAAATGTAATATTGTAATATGTAATCTGTATACTAAAACTACTATCTTAGAAAGGCAGCAAAGATTGACTTTAGCTTACCATCTATCCACCACTTGCTTCCCGTTCCCTTGATAAGCCGTACTGGAACAAAAACGTTATCACAAGATCAAAAAACCGACAAAAAAGGTCCATTTGTTTTTGCCTCCCCATGGCTCCCTTTCCTTTCGACATCCTTCGATGAGCACGGACAGCACCGATCCGGACTAATCTTCCTTTGGGGCGTGCGTTTGGAAAAAGCGCCCGTGTGCGTGTACGTGTGCGCATTGCCCAGAGAAGGTTACCTCGAGGTTTTCCTCGTTCTTTTTTTTGTGTTTACTGTTTTGTCACTTTCCATGTGCTTCCCGCTTTGTGCTTCCATTATGTGCATCCTTCCGGTACGCTGCATCTTAATTGCTATTTCCTTACACGCACCGGGCACCGAGCAGCAGCAGCAGCAGCACCATCGCCAGCAAACGCAAAGTAAGACTGACGTCGAACGTCCGATACTCCGATGCCCGTTTCCTGGCAGCAAGTGTAACAGCTCGCGAAAGTGGCGTTGCAGGTGGCTGCCACAACCCCAAAACAACAGCAACAAAAAAACGCATCTCTCTTATGCCGAAGGTTAACGACGCATATGCTGTGCGTATCTCTGGTCTGTAAGCTCGACAGCTCGAAAAAAAAAAACATGACTAAAACGTCACACATCCCGACACCCAGCGCGATTCGAGGCGATGGACACATTTCACTTACAGGCAGGGCACACACGCACACACAGAGAAGCCCGTGAACATACCGCAGCTAGTGCAGCGTTTTTCCGATTGAAATGACGTAACGTGCAAATAGTGGGTGGTGCGGGAAGGAGGCTATGGTAGTGCCCAGCTTTCAATTTCAGCATCCCATCGCACGCATAGAAACTGCCATCTGAAAGGTCTGAGGCTCATCTGACACTGGCAAACAGGATTTACCGAGGCGCATCTGCGCGACCGTTCCCACCGGTACGGGCGCGTCTGTAATCCAGGATGCGTGTATGTTGCCATGCCATCTCGGTGCTTTTCGCACGTGTGCGTGGCATTAGAAGATGAAGGAGCAAAAAAGTGCACCCGACAAACCCTAGCCCCCACGTAGGCCTAGCGGCAAGGCAAAAGGGCAGGAGAAAAATGTAAAACCTTTTGCACATATTTGCATCTTTGCATCGTTGCTTGCGTCTTTTTTCACCCCGTCAGACCGAGTGAACGGCAACACAAAAAGCGATACATTTTCCAGCATAGCTGGGGAACAAAAATGTCTCCGCTTCGTAAGGCAACTGTCTATCTTTATTCTGCTGCTATGTTCTGGTTTAGATAGTTCGATCTTTTTGTTTCTGTGTCTTCTGTTTGTGCTGATCATCCATTTGGGTTTTGTTTTTTTTCCCCCGTTCTCGGCAGCCATTTCTCGCCTCACTGCAACACAAATTGGAAGTGTGTTCCTTTCATCTTGCTATTGATTTTGAAAGAGAAAAACTCTCTTTTCCTTTGTTTTAGTTGCACACAAAATGCTTCATTTTTGAGCATTTTTTTTTTTTCGAGATGATTTAAATCAAAATTAAACACATTGCAATAGAAAAAAGCGGTTTTAATTTTGTTGAAAAAAAAGGTGCCATTTGCCGTCCACAACAATAGCTGTAATTAATTGTAAAATGTTCCTTTGCATCTACTCCAGCAGTAGCAACGTTGTTGAGAAGAAACTGAAGCAGTAATAGAAGAGCGGGAGAGAAAAAACAAGCGAATTAAAATGGAACATTTGTTAAATAACAAAACTTTTGCTCCCGGAGGACTGGTTGGTTCTTATTTTTTGCTGTTTTTTGTGTTGTTGTTGTTCCTATTGCCCTCTCTCTCTCTTTTTCAATCCATTTCTGTTCTATTTTCTCACTGCACAAACAAACGAAAGGAACGAACGAACGAGCAACGAGAAAGTAGCAAAGGAAAAACTCCAAAACTCATTTACCAAACCATACCACCGGGTTTGGTGTAGATGATTTTCGATTTTTCCGCGACCCGTTTCACCGAAAAACCGAATCCCTGCTGAACCGGCCGAGGGGAGGGTGGAGGATGGGCAATAGAGCAAAAAAATAGGTGGTGAAGGAGGGTGAAAGGAGCCAACCCTCCTCGAGTGCTCCTAGCCTATGGACGCTATTTCGCGGGACGCTCACGGCCCGCGTTTGTTAATTTACGCTGCCATCATTTTTAGCGCAGGGGGAACAATTAAAAATATGTACGGGGCAGAGGCAAAGGCATTAGTAAGGAGGGGGGGGAGGGGGTAAGAAAAAGGCAGGTTAAAAATATTATACACACAAAAAATACTAAGAGGGACTTGCAATAAATATTTGATTAATTAGATTTTTTCGTCGCCCGGTGTGCTCCGCCGCCTCCGTTTGCCTAAAAGTAAAGCGTTTTTCTTTTCGGGCCGCAATTCTTTGCCATTTGTTCCAACGGGGAAGGGGCGAACGTTTTCCTCATTTTTTTCTCCTCCGGGTTTGCCCTTTTTCCATCACTCATTACATTTATTTCTACCTCTCTCTCTCTCTCTCTCTCTTTCGCGGTCTTTTTATAAGTGTATGTAGGCGTAAGAATAGGTATAATTTCGAGCCCATGCATTCATATTTCCCTCGCACAGGGAAGCAGCAAAAAAGCAAAAAAAAGAACCTCACACAAAATTAAACAAATCTTCCTGCTCTCGCTTGTTGATGGTCGCGGCCGATCGAGAATGCTATGCTGGAGCACCAAAAATAAAAATTAGAACAAACGCCGTGCCGTGGCTAAATTCCGGCCCGCGCAGAATGAGTAAAGTCCGCTCCATTTTGGCACCGCCACCATCACCCGGAAAGCCAGTAAGCTTTTCATACAAAACAATATATAATATTGCTTGTGCGAAAAATTTCTCCCCCCCCTCCCTCGAGAGCGGGTGGAGAGGGGAGGATGGTGGACAGAAATCAACCCAACACGGAACGGAACGGAGGATGGAAAATTACCTTTCCACTGTATGAGGTACGGTCGTGCCGGAACGGTGGCTGCTGCTGCTACTGGATGCTGGTGGGCGATGATTGTGATTGAAATGGAGTGAAAGGAATAGGAGGAAGCTCTCAAGTGGGTGGAAGAAGAGGAGGTATTGGGGAAGGGAGGGAGGGGGTGCACTGTATCGGTATCACGATTGCGCGCGTAGCCCGGTTTCATTATGTTTAATTTATTGATTGAGTTTGTGCTCAGCTCATTTCGCGGATACGAACACTCCTGCAAAGGAATGGCACAAAGAGAGGAGTATAGAATAGAGGGACGGCGCATGGTGGATAATAGGAGGTTTTGTAATATTTTTTGTTCCTATTCTTGTACCGCTTCTAGTGCTATTATTGAATGCTTCTCGTTGTTGTTCACTGTATGGCAGCATAAAATTGCAGCATATCGGCTCCAAAACAAGAGAGAATATTTCCATGTATATAAAATCGTTGATAAAGTACACAAGATTTTTTAGGGGTTCTCATAGTTGTGGGACACTTACTGGACTTTTTCTTTTAGAAAGTAAACTGCATATCATGGAGATTGGACTCCATGGCACTTTTTTTGGACAGGCTACTCGGAAATTCCTATTGGATTTGTCCAACAAGGGTACTGTCGAGTGCCCAATTCCTATTACATTAAGTTCATTTCGCGTAAGAAAGAGAGTCAAAAAAGTGTTCCAAAACTATGAGAACTCCTGGAAAACCCTGTAAAAAAGAAACATGCTTTATTGAAACGTAAGATAATATACTTCATCAAAGTCATTATTTTATTAATAAAATCCTTGTAAGCGCTCAATTCACCATTCCACTTCGCCCATTACGCCCATCGTCAAAAAGCACCTTTGCACACTTGCACCATGCCGGAAGTGCATCTGCCCCTCTCCCCACGAGCACTACTGGAGTCGGTCGGGCAGTTGCACTGGGCGATAAATGAAATAAACATCCAATTTGGAATGCAAATGGGCTGGAAAATGATATAGATTAAATTGGTCGAACTGTGCGATCGGCTCGGATTCACTTCCGCCGACACTTTCAACGCATTTGGGATGCTACTGGACCACCCAACACTTAGCTGGGGGATGTGGATTGACCAGAAGAAAAAAAGAATAGTCGTCCCGTGCCAGCGTAATTACCGTGACATTAAATGGCAAATTATCCGCACAATCGGTGGTTGGAGGCGTTAAATTCAGCGACATCCACCAAGCTGTTGCTGTTTCTGCGAGCATTACAGTGAACAAATGTTGATATGTTTCACCTAAACTTTAGACAAAGAAGCTAAATTTCGTTAATAATAATAATTTATAATATTGCATAAAATATTAACACATTTTCCCTCCACATATTGGCCCGAACTGAAAAAAAACAGCAACCAAAACGGAGTGCGCGCACAAAATACAAAAGATTTCCGAAGCCGGTCGGGATCACAAAGAAAACCAATCTTTTTCCGTCCATCTACCGCCCCACAAACACACACATACACACCAGTTAACACCCAAGCAACCTCTCCTGTCTCCTCCCCCACTCCGCAGCAGGGTTGATATATATTTGTAATATATTTTTCATCATTTTCTTTTATGTTTTCCGCGCCGTTTTGCCGCCCGGTTCTTTACCGGTTTTCCTATGCCCTCTGCATTCGGAAATTATTTCTTGTAAACAAAAACGGCCGCGCCGTGTGCCGCGCCGTGCCGCCACCGGGAAAAGTTGAAAAGAATGGAAAAACTTTGCCATATTCCACCACCCCGCCCTCCCTGCTGTCCCTCTGCTCTGCTGCCCAATTGTTTCGGCGCGTTTACGCTGGGGGAGGCAGCGTGTGGGTGTGAGATCCGTTCATTTCGCTCGTAAATAATACACACACTCACACGCACGCATACACGTGTACACCCATGCAAGCAGCCGGTTTTCGTAAAATGCATCCGTGTATATAAATTTCCACACTTGTGTTTTTTCTCTCTCTCTCTCTCTCTCGTTCTCTTTGTTGCGAAGGAAACAGGATGCTGCGGGAAAGCGCCGAGCACGGGAGCGGGCATTTTCCGCGTATTTTCCCCCCTCCCAGCTTTTTATCCACACATAGTTCTTTCGCTTTGTTCTTGTTTTGTGCTCCGGCCGGCGTTTCGGTGTTTTGTTCTTACACTTCCCTTCCTCCCCCCCCCCCCCGTTTTTTTCCCTGCCAGCACTCCCCAACACAATGAGTTGGCCCACGTGTTTATCTGTTTTTCTTATTTTATTTCTTTTCGTCTTCTTCGGCGGTCCTCTCCCGTTTCACTGGACCACTGGGACACACAGGGGTGGACTGTAGAGGAGAGGGGTGGGAGGACATATTTTTCATCCCACAAGAAAAAAAAACATCCCCACTTCTACCCCTTTGATTGCATTGCATCCGCGGTCGCGAGAGACAGCAAAGGGCCTCATCTTAGCACGTCCGCGCTGCTGTAAGTTATTTTCGGTCTTAGTTTTTCCCCCCTGCTCACCGACCACCCCAAAGTCCGCTCCACTGTTTCAAGGACTCGCTTGCTCTCTCTCTCTCTCTTTCCCTTCGTCTGGACCGATTAGACTGCCATGCCTGGAGAAGGAAGAAGCGTGAAGGGTGATAAAGACGATCTTTTTTCATATTTTTACGCTTCACTCATTGTCTTTGCGCCTTTGCGCCTTCCCATTCGTCTTGCGCTTTTGTCGCAACGGTAATCCCCGTCGGTGTGTGTGTGTGTGTGTGTGCTATCTCTTTCTTTATTTTTAATTTTTCTTTTGTCCAGCCCGTGCTGCCCTTCGCCGTCGTTTTGTCTCCCCGGTCCCCGTCGAGCAACGAAGAAAGCCTTGTGCGACTTTAACTTTGATGTAACACGCGGCAGAGTAATTATTTACATTCATTCCCTTCCCCAGCCGCCAGCCCTGCCCGTTCTCCTTCTCCTCTTCCTCCTTCTCCTTCTTCTTCTACTGCCATCAATTGTCATTTCAAAATTACTTTCATCTCGTTTCACCGCTTTTTCCGCTGTCGCACGCCGTGGTTCGTGTATTGCGCTCTCGCCTTGAAAGTAAAGCTTCAGAAGCAATGCTTCCCATCCCTCGCCCTCCCCACCCGAGGGCTACTCATTTCCCTTTTCCCGCTTTCAATCGGTAAGTTCCAGTCGTCATCCAGCATCCGTTAGTTACACTTATGCTGCTTCTTGCCACCTTTCTGCCACCCTTTGCGCCCTCGCCAACGATCCTCGCAATGATCGCAGAGAGAGCGAGAGACCGTACCGTGTTGACGTGCGTTATGTTGTTTCCCGCGTATTGTTCAAGGTGTAACAAGACCACCCTTGCTCACCTCCCCCCGCTGGGACAGTCGTCTTACCGAATGCGTCTTCTTACCTGCTGCAATGCAGCCGCATCCACTGCACTCTGAGATGCACGCGCCAAGCCACAGAGGCATGCAAGTACGTTAGAGTTTGGTGAACTTTTTCCCGCTCAGTCTGCCCCTTCTTGTCACCCCTTTTGGGCGGAAAGTTTTACGGCCTTTTACACTGCATTGCACACGAAGATGCTCTGTACGGGAAGTGCAGTCGGTACAGGCATGGTGTGGTACCGTTGGTACGAAACAAAACCGAAACGAGAGCAACGATTCAACGCGAAAAATAGCACATTTTTACACTCATCGCGAGTTTTTTTGGTTTTGTTGCCTTCCACCATGTTTCACCACCTTTTCACCCTCACATTGGCGATAATGTGTATCGCTTTTTTGCCCTCTCTCGCACAGGACAACATTGTCTTGTCTTGTGTGTTGGCAGGTTGTTGGAAAAGTCGATCCAGATGCAATCGTGTACGTGTTTTGCCAGTTTGCTTGAAGAATTAATTTCTTACTCCAGTTAAAGCATCGCAACATTGTAATTAACAGCAAATATTCTACTGAAAGCAGATGTACAACTTGCTTTAAAAACTCTTCTGCTCAATGATTTCCTGTAAATTGCGATCCTTTTTTTTTGCACCCGCCCCGTGTACCACTTTTCATCCAACTTTTCACTTCCCTTTTGCTGTTTCTCTCTCTCTCTCCTTCGAACGACCCATTTGCCATTTGCCCTTCGCGGAAATGCTCGGCCCAAGCGCCGATCCATTTCATTTAAATTTTTCATTTTTCATTAATCAATTATTAATATTAAGTCTTTCTGCACTTTCCTTGCGCTCGCGTTCGCTCTCTCACTGTCGCTCTCTCCCTTCCTTGCGCTAGGAACCACCGAACGGCCGAAGGGAAACTGTTTATCCGCTTTCTTGTACAGGACCTTTGCGAAAGAAAATCGGTGCCTTTTTACCTCTCCCACGTCTCGTGGAGTGTAAACTTTGCACTCTGGTCATCTTCCCCCCCTCAGATGTCCGGTTGATTTGTTCTTTTGTCGCGTTTTACGGTGGGGCTATTTTTTTTTTTATTCGGGCCCCTTACGGGTGACGTTTCATAGTGTTCCATTTACATAGAGGGAGGGCTGCGTGTTTTTTCTCCTGTTTTGCTTTTGTGTAGATATTTTATTTCATTTAAAATCATTCTTCTCTTTACCGAAGCCAAGATTAACCTTTGCCGTTTTATGCGACATTTCCGCTTCGTTTACTTTCGTGCAACTGCTGAGGGTGCTGATTTTCCGCTCTTTTTTTCGCTTTACATTTTCTTTTCCTGTGTACTTCGTCACTTACATTCTTCGCTTTATTTCTTTTATATAATAAATGTATGTACTTATTATTTAACACTCTATTTACACCAGCGTGCTCACTGCTGCACCTTCGTTAAGGATAATTTGGCGCCATTTTTTTTTTTTGTTCTCTTTTCCTCTCCTGTACAATTACTGTCCTCTTTTTTCCATTTTTTTGAGCTGTGCTGCTCCATTTTTACAATTTTACTTTTAATTAAATATTAATGAAAATTAAAATGAACCAAAGCGAACGGGCAAGAAGTGATGAATGATGATGCACTCTCGCTCACTCGAACCACTTCCCAAGAACACGCCACCGTTTTAACCGTCATCGTCGTCATCATCATCATCATCATCTTTGTTAGGGCAAACTCTGACCCGTCCTGGCCTGACCTGACCCGTGCCTACCGCCATACTCCAACATTCAACCTTCATTGCCGTAATTTTTCATTTTTATTTTCAATTCCGGGACCCGGACCGGTGTAACCGAGCCTTAGGAGCTCGAATGAAAAACAAAAAACTTGGCCGTGTTTGGTGGAGCTTAAAATACCGAGAGAGAGAGAAAAAGCCTCATTCCAATACGCCACGGTGAAATAATTGCCAGCAATCGAATGTGCCGATTGATTCATTTGTCAAGTAATTAACATTTTTGTCTTGACGTACAAAACGCTCCACAACTTCCAGTATCGGGGAATTGTTTTACCAATCCACTGTGCACTGTGTGTGTGGTTCAGCCCTTCGATCGATGTAGGGATTGGTGCGGTAAATAAGTAAATCGACTTTACACGGCGCACCCCTTCCCCGACCCGATTCGAGTCGATACGTGGAAACAAATCACCGGGCGCGCGTAATTACTGCATAAGGATATGAAGGGGTTTTAATTGATTTTCCAATAGCCGGTCTCGTGCCCGCGTGTGTTTGTGTGTGGGGATGTGGGGATAGAAAAACCGGGAAAACAAACCCAAACCGAATGCGCACACGCGATCGAAACATTTGCCACAATTAATGGCAGTAAATATTGCAGCGAAACGATGCGAGGTTGGCTGAGGACGGGGTTCACTGTAAAATGCATTCGTTTTCTTGTCATTGTTTGTTTTCCCTCTTACTCTTGGCTCCATTTTGAATTCGATTGGAAATCTATTTTGGTTCCAAAAAAAACAGGAGGGAACATAATTCTACCATCGATTTCAACTGCCGCCACTGTTTGTCGACGGTGCCCTGTTTGGCCGATTATCTTGATTCAATCTGTCTCGCATCAGGGCGTTCAATCTGGAGTGGTTGTCAAAGAGGGAAATCTATTTCAAATTTCATTGTAGTTTTTTTTCTCCCCCAAATATTCTTCAAAGTAACGCTTCCCATTGATTAATCAATATCATATATTTAAAAACTTCAGTTCTAACAGCCGCCAGTTTTCGCTCCCAATTTTGCCAATAACGAAGTGTAACCTGCCCGCGTAACACCTGTTGCTTTTGCACGCGCATTTCCTTTTATATTTCTTTCACCCTCCCCACACACACTCACACACACAATTCAACGTTTGAGCGGCCTTTTTCCACACCTTTCGGGGCAATAAAATCTTTGCCTCAAATTTTGTTAAAATAAATGCGCGCTCGCGCAGTTCCCTGCTTTCGACACCGAAACTAATCCACCTGCTGCTGCTGCCGTCCGCATCGATTGTTTATATCGACCGGAAAATAAATCACCCGATCAAAAGAATCTTTTCTTCTTATTTTTTTCTTACTGCCACCCACATCCAAGGGAGAAGAACAAAAATTCGATTGAAGTGTTTCGTACGGGAGGTTTTTTTTTTGCTCCCCCTCCCCTACAAAACCACGACACAACAGGCCCCGGGCGGGTCCTGCACCACCGAAGGTGGAAGAGGTTTACATTACCCTTTGATGCGTGCGTTGATCAGCACCTTTGATCGCTTTGAAGCGCTGTTTGCAAGGGATGGATGGGTGAGGCGATTTGAAGGCATGTTCGGATTCGATTCGATGGGTGGCACGATCACTTCAACAAGCACTCCAACGATCACACACGCGCAGCACTCGACAGTTCGGTTTGGCGGTGAGAGCTCTCACCGTTTTTTTATTTTCTTGCTTTTCCTTTCCTTTGGCTTTCTTAATGGAAAACCCCTTCAATTGCGAAGGACGCTCCAACCGGCTAGGGGCAACATATTTTGCACAAGCAGCAATAAAAAAATAACCATCATATTGAACCGTAGCTACAAAAAAAGGCAAACGCAACGGGTCCGACGAGGCGTTTGAATTTGTTTGCTTAAAATTTCAACATTCATCTCCAATGAGCACACACACACACACACAGATTTTGTCTACACCCTCAGAAGATGCTGATGCTGAGCTGATTGTTTTGCGACCGCTTTTGTGTATGCGTGTGTGTGTGTGTTTGCGCACGGTCTAAGTGTGGTGCGCGCATTCCAGCTGACCGCGGAACCGCGCAACGCGGTTTCGCGCACATTCAGCGCTGTTATTTATTTAATTTTTATTAATACGTTTATTTAAATGTGTACCATGGGCGGCGGGAACCGTTTCTGCGCCACCCTTTCTGTGTACGGTGCGCCAAAGCAACAAACGAAATTAACCCTTCAGATGGTGGGAGTTTTAAAACTCTCCCTGTGTCGGGTGAAATAAATTCCAAAACCCACCCCGAAAATGGGTAATTAAATATAGTTCAAAACTACCTTTACTACCGGCAGTAAAACACACCGACACAAATCATGAAGATAAATATGGTAAAGTTTGCAGATAGAGCTCGTGTGCGCCTTTAGGAGTTTAGCAGTTGATGGTGATGGTGGAGTATTAAAATTATTCAGACACACACACACACAGACACACAGTGTCCGTCCCGTCCGAGCGAGCGAGATAGTGAGCAGAAATTATTATTTCTGCCTTATTTATGATCGCAATAAGAGCAGTTGTAATAACAATAACGATCATATATTTGGCTTTATGCGCTCCGTCCATTACCCGGGTGATCTCTTCTCCGGGCTTCCCTGGGTTTCCCTCCCCCCACGTCTATGGCACGCATGTGTACGTGAAATTCAAACTCGAAACGAGCAAAAAAAAAGAAGAAATTATATTTTTGCACCGATCCCCATGGGCGCTCTGAGTTGCCTCATCGTTTCACTTACTCTTTCATTTTTATTAAGCAGTCATTAACCTCCACGACGATTCGAAATAGAGAAGTGTGCAAAAGGGGATGAAAAACAAAAACCAAAAAAAAAATACAACAACAAGATTATTATAAAAATACCAAAACACCACACAGTCCAAAAGGAATGGGAGAGCAAAAAAAGAGTAAAACAACTCGAAACACCCCACCAGAGCACAAAAAGAAATAGCGTCGAAATCATTGGCCACCTCCTCATCCTCCCTCCCTCTCCACTACTTTGCCGTCTCATTCTTCCATGGAATTGCTCACACACAAGCACAAACACCCGAACGGCAAGAGCAGCCGTTGGTAATGAGCATGAGGAGGTATATTTATTTCTATCTGTTAGAGATTACCGAAGCATTAACGATATAGCGCTTAATTGCAAACGCGCAAACAAATGCGTTCCATTGCAATCGCGACCGTTGGGATGGGAAAAGGGGTGTGGAAAAGCAGCAAAGGAAGGAGAGCCAAAGAGCGTTGAAATTTAAAATGAAAAGCGAAATAGAAGGCAAAACTTTATAAAACACACGAGACAGACAAGCGTACAGACACACACACACACGCGTTCCGATCAGCGTTTGGGAGGGAGGGAAGGAGGTGATGTGCAGATAAACAGAAGGTATCATAAAATAAGATGATTTTTGGGGGAGGGAGGTGCTCGTTATGATAATATCATCCCCCTGTGGGGAAAACAAAAGGAAGGAAGGAAATTAGAGCGCACGGGGTAAGGTGGAGGATGGAGGATAAATGAAGGAGTAAAAAAGCTTTTACCACCGCCACAGCCCCCAGCCTTGCCACCCCCATGGCTGCCGATCCGTGTTTTGGGTCACCGATCTTGCATTACGTGGATCGCTCGCAGTACGGGTGGCACGAGGATCGTGTCACGAAGGTGGAAGGGGCACTTTAGAAGGGGCTACGATCGGTTAGTGAAGGTCTTTCTCTAATCTGGGGCAAGTTTAACGATTGTGCGTCCTATGGGATTTGAAAACAAAAAATTGCTTTTCCGAACGATCATCATTAAGATTAAGAAGCAGTGTGATAGAGTGTAATTTTCACCCCTTTTATGCTCTATAAATCAAAGCAATTTTTGTCAGATTGTCACTGTCTTTTATTTGACTTTGACCTTCAGAATAGGGGTAAAAATACATTTTTTCGCACAAGTATAAGTAATTCATAATCAAGAAATGCAAATAAGTTTTAAAACTACCTTAATAAGTTCAAGTTTGTGCAAGAGTTCCAACAGGGAACAGCATAAAGAGCAATTTATAATTTAGTCCTTCGAACCGGATCACAAAAAGATTGGTATGCAATAAAACAAGCAAGGCATTAATTTGACAATCTGTTTGTTTAAAATGTTTGTCATTTAATTGCTATTTTTAAACCCGTATTATGCACGATCTAATCATGAAAACTCTTCCACACAGCATGTTCAAACATCTTCCTTAAACCCCCCTTTTTGGGATCACCCTTTTCTACAAAACCTTGCAGCGGATCGCTTACTCCTGCAGTCGGCTGCGCAATAGTGCAATATTTAATTACTCCGCCTGCGCTCATACCCTCAACCGATTTGCAGTCCCATGCTGCACTATCGCGCACCGTGTTGCCTATTAAGTTTACATGTTTTTCTGCCCATCAAATCAAATCAAATCTGCCCGCAGCCAGAAACAGAACTATCAAGCGGCTACGTGACCGGTGATGATGTGATGATCGTTCAGTTGCACCCGGTTGCACTGATAAGCGACCAACGTGCTCCTCCAACACACTCACGACGCTGTTTTGTAGTGTAGCTGTGACCTGCAGTGGTGTGCAAAAAAAAGAAAAGAAGAATGTAGTTAAAACGACCCGAACAAAAATAACACAGCACTGTGGCGCTGAGCGCTATAAATAATAACTATTTGCAATTAATTTACTACACGTGATCCATCGGTACAGAGCTGCCCCGTTGGGTTGTACCTATTTTCCATACCTTCAATATGCACACACACACAAACATACAGACAAGGACAGTGTTGTCGCAAAGGGCTGTGATTGTCCAACTCGTCCACACGCCCTTACAACCGTGTTGCAATTCCGGTAAATCGAAACGATCGACATCGGAAAGGGGGAGCGCGAAATGATCGCAAATAGAAATACAGCTCCACCGCATACGTATGAAGGGCTAGTATGGGTGACGCAATGAAGGGTAATCAAACGAGAGGGAGCTTCAGCTGCGATGATAAACAACAAAAAAAAAGGTAATGAAATTTAAATACTGCGCTGTCGCAATATCTGGCACGCGTTGTTCCAACATTGCCACCCAGCTTCACCAAACGGGGAAGGGAAATATTTATAACGTTGTTCACAGCAAACAAAAGCGATTCGATAACTAAACGGGGAAAAATAGAACGAAAACGGGGCTCGAAGCGACTTCGATGAGTGACGATCGCGTAATGGAAATGATCGTTACAAACTTCCTTTCCACCTTTGGGAGTACAAAGCTGTAACGTCGCTCGAACCCACACTCAAAGCATTAACTACCGCATTGTCAACGGAGATGAAAGAAAGAAAAAAACGAGGTGAGAAATTACCTTCGCATCGGTGTTCGATGTTAGTTGCGTGTGTGTGTGTGTGGTTTTCCTCCACTACTAGCTGCGTTACGTCGTCAGGGCCTATTTTTGCCCTTATGTGTGAGTATGTGAGGTTGTGTTTTTTTCCTCATCTTTCCAAAGAGACTCTCTCGCACTCCCCTCACCCACAAGATGAGTGTTCATTTAACGATAATTGCTATATTGTTTATTATATGTAATTTAGTGTACGAAAAAGATAGCGAACCGTGATCGTGCGCGCCGATAGAAGAGCTAGGGGCCGCAAAAGAGCGAAGGGAAGCTGGTGGTGGGTGGTGTTTGTGGTTTGAAGCATTCAGCATTCCACCGCACGTTGTTCAAATATGACACATTCGCGCTTATTCCGGCCCCGCTAGCCTACACACAGCCCGACACACACGGCACGGCCATAAAGATACACGGGGGAATACGGGGGACCGTGGAGGCATGAAGAGGCACAGAAAAAAAAACGGGATGACTTTGGCGGCGTGCTCGTAAATGTTTGCCGCCCCAGCTGGTGTGCATTAGGGAGAAGTTTCGGTGGGGTGAAGAAGGCCGCCCTGGTCTTGTTTCGTTTTTTTTCTCCTAGGCAATCTTTCTAAAAGCGGCAAAATTAAATGGTAAACAACATATAAACACATCGCACACACACACGCATGCACACATTTTCACACAAAAAAAAACACACACATGATGATGACGGGTTGCGAGAGGCAAAACAGAAACCCCGCTGCACACAATACAATACACAATAGAGCAAGAGTGTAGGTGCGCGCGAGCGCGCTTTTGGAGGTGGAAAACTCCAAAGTAATTTTCCACCGCCCGACCGACTGTGTTGTCCCGCGTCTGCCCCTTGGTGCACGTTGTTCGAGACATACACACACAGCACACCAACTGCATCCAGGCGGTGGTAGAAGAGATGGCGTAAAAGGTATGCTGCTGCATTTAGATGGGACTTAACAATTGAGCTTAGTAGTAGTAGGAAAAGCAATGCGTCATCGGCGTGCGCGCTCGCGTGTGTGTGTGTGTGTGTGTGCGAGTAAGTGTTAGTGCCCTGCCAACCACGTGGCGATGATGAATTTTTATTCATGCTTGTAATGAGTAATGGTGGTGTGAAGATAAAAGAAACCGTTTTATTTTACCCGAAGCCCCTTTTGGCCGCTTTGGCCCGTTTGGTTGACTTTTTGCTTGAAATTTCAGCAAGAAGAAGGCGGTAAAGGAAGGACGGAGGGCGGGAAAGGAACATGTCAGATATCTTATAGCAATACACACAAACCCGCACATGCAATCACGCTTGCTGTAAAATATGTGTAAATTCACGGCCTTTCTCTCGTTGACCTCATCGCCGCTCGTTCGTACCACACTGATTAACCTTTCCTTTAATTTTCCCATTCCACTCCCCCCATCTGCCCACCGATGCTCCATTGCTCCAACTGTTCGGAGCGATCCACAGTGACCCTTGGAGCGGATGCCGACCAAAAGCGGGGTGGTAGGGTGGCGGGTAGGTGATGGCAAACAAAAACGATCGTGCAATATGTTTGCGTTGACATGTTACATAAACAGACAAGATGTTGCTTTTGTGTCTGATTATTACATTTGCTTGCGCAGTTTTCTTTTCGCTGTTGCTGTGCTCTTTCTCTTGTGCTCTCTCGCTCACTTCAACCCTCTGCATCTTTTCATATCGCACGATGAGTTCAAAGAAAGATGCATGTGTGGAAATAAAACCTCCCCACGAAGAGGCCCGTGTACGCCATACGATGCGCCGACATTGATACACCGGGCGCGTGGAGCAAAAGAAACGGATGGAAAGGAACGGTGTCTGAAATTGGAGCATCTTTTTCCTGTGTCAGGTTGAAGCGTGTTGTATTTATGACGCGTGTCCATCGCAAGCAAGCAAAACCACACACTGGTTGGGATGATTGTTTGAAGGCTAGGCTTTTGTTGGGGAAGGTTTGACAGAATTGTTGCAATAAATTGTGTTATAGTCATATAGCAATATGTATGCAGCGGTAGCAAAGTATACAAAGAAGACGACATTTTGATGGAATTTAATGTCAATGTAGTGGAAGAAGAAGAAGGATGTGGAATATAGGAAGTAGTGTAATCGCCTCTACAATATGCCTCCTATTACGAACTGATGATATCTTACTCTAACATGTGTTCACCTACCTACAGACATCCAGAATAGCAGGAATAGAACATATTTGGCTTATAAGACAGTTCAGGACTTTCTGAACTTGTGTTTGTAGAAGTTCTGGATAAGAATAGAATTGGAGGTGGAAAACTCCAAAGTAATTTTCCACCACCCGACCGCCTCAGCTCAGAACCTTCAGCTTAAAGCATCGCGTCATGAAGAATACTTCTTAAAACCTCGTTCTTTCCAATGCTTCCTTCCAAAGAATGACAACTTCATTCGGGGAAGCTCTCCAATCGTTTCGATATCCTTAAAACCTCTGTAAGAGGAAGATCTCCTGAAAGATTTATTCAGTATGTCACGCTCCTACAATGACTCCAGACACAGCCGAACTCTTTACATATCTGTAAGCTGCTTGAGAGGATGTACTCGTCTGTTCTTCTCTTTATGCTAGCATGAGCCATATTCCCAGGGAAACTATTATTCTATAAACTGTTACAACTAACTATTTGTCTATATTCAGAGTCTTGTAAGAGTTTACTTTGCAGGCTTAACCTAGGTAGCAAGCTAAAAGATCTTCAAGTAAAGCTCAATTGATGGATTTTGGATGCTCATGTTTTTCTAAACCGAAAGTCTAGAATGAGAGAGCCTGGGAAAGTAACCCTTTACAATAAACCTGGAATTTTCCATTATCGATTCTTAATATCGATATTCACCTCCCCAAATCTTCACTAAAGCTTGCGCGCATAAGTCAAGTGCCTAAATGGTTCATGCAGTTAGTACTTTAAATCTTCTATCTGAAAATGACCAAACGAATTGTCCTCCATGAAACCCCTACGCCAAACAAAACTGCTGCTATCAACTTCTACTACCAATGGGAAACACATGTTTGTAAGCCTTACTAGCCGGTGGGCAATTTATTTATTTAAAACCAATTTTACCTACCCACCCATCCACAACAAAACAAAAAACAGGAGCAAAGCCGGAACAAACACTGACAGGCGTAATCGACACTAAATCCTCCATAATTTCCCACTTGTTGCACCGGTGCAGCAGCAGCAGCAGCAGCACGCCATCCCGAACAACAAAAAACCCTGCACCCCTCCACTCAAAAAGTCTCACATCCTTCCCCCAGGATTCCCCAAAAACTGCCGACTACCCGCACTACCGAAAACGTGTACACGCTGGTATGTAAATGATTATCCGATAATCGTATCAATCCACACATCCCTGGCGGGCACCGCGTTCATGGGGAGAAAGTGAGAGAAATTGCCAATCGGTCAGCATCGACACCCAACCACCACCGTTTGTCGCGCCGTGTGTGTGTTTGAAGCGGCAAAACGCACAACACGGATAAACACACAGAAACGCACAGTAAAAAAGAAAAAAAATACACACCCACTCGGCTCCCACACACCGCGAGTGTGTGAAAACGTAAACGCACAGTCAAATAAACACTACTCCCCCCTTTCCCCACCCTCCCACCTTTCTCCTTTCCACCCACCTCATTGTGGTCCACCCCAAAGTGGCCAGATTGTGGCACAAATTATGATGCAACGATGGATGGGAAAACGTGCGAAACGTGCGCAGATTTTTGTATGTTTTCCCTCCCAACATCCACACAGACACACACACACACACATGCACACACACGCTGGGTGGTGTATATTTGTCGAAGTGCATCAATGCACCATCGCACCCTCCCCGGGTTGGGTGGTTGGGTGGGATGCAAATTGAATGAAAATCATGCCACGTGCCCACGGCCACCGAATTGATGCTGCCGCTGTTGCTGCCTGACGCGATTTATGAGGTTACGGGGCAAATTTCGCACATACACACACACGCACACATCCCTGCCTCTACTCTTTCACTCCGAATAAACATCGGCCAGCCCAGCTGGGGAAAAGGTAACAACTCACTCACTCACACCGAACGTAACGCGCCGAATGTGCGCCGATGCCGAACAACAACAGAAAAAAAAGGTGACGGAATCATTGCAAACGGTCAACCGGGTATTCGCACCCTGCCTGCGACCCCTACCTTCCCTCATACCACATTCGGGCGCATGCAGATGCATCTGGTGCATCATTCACCGCACAAGAATGGTGAGCGCGGGGGGTGTTGATTGGGAATTTCGGGAGTGAATTATGGTGCATGGTGGCTGGGTATTGAAAGTCGCGTTTTGGTTTGGGTGGACGCACGCCAAACGGGGGATTAAAGCTCACAGGCAAATGGGTGGTTTCGGATGCGATTTTATCTCGTGCTCAATTTGGGCGCTTGAACGCAGCCACCGCCTGTACCGCCGTACAATGCGGATGAATTGGTGTTAATTAAACTTTGCGGGAACAACAGTAGAAAGGCAAAAACCGGCCCTTAGTTTGGTGGGTTAGTGGGTATTAGTTTGATTTCGGAACTGGTTGGAAGTAATTTGTTGACGTGTTAAGGGTGGAATATGGATTTAGATCTCTTCAAGACTCTGTTGAAATTTATAGAAAAATAAGGTTTAAACATAATGCCCCAACGCTTTGTGGGAAACAAAAGTCTAGAATGATTTACTCTCTTCAAGCCACTATTTTTCATAAATTTTGGGCGTTTTTGTTAAACAAAATAGTACGAACGTAACATATTTTTCCTCAAAAATAGAAAGCATGAAGTTGCAAAAGTGTTTTGCAATTACTTCAACATAAAAAAAAACTCAAACAACTTCAATATTCAGTAACGATATCAACAGGCTGGACCCATTCCGTCCATCCGACCATCGTTTATCAATGGACCGGTCTGTTTGCGGACAAGTCATCTATTCCACTTTTATTCTTCGAGCAATTTCAAACCTTCCCTGCTATCATGTCGATCGATTGCCCAAAAAATCGCCCAATCGACAGGACAGCGAACAGAGCATCGTATTCACGTCGGGGCATCGTATTCAGTGTGTTAGCTTCACTCGCTAAAACACACTCCAGCATGAAGTGCAAAGCTTCAGCAAGCTCTCTCGCGACCAGCTCGTGACATGCCAAACATTCTGCTTTGCTGAGGAGGAGTGGAGGGGAAAGGGAAAGAATTGTGTCATAAAAAAACCCAACCCAACCTGTACCCCTCAGCCGAAAGCCCCACGCGCAAAGTCAACCTCCTCTAGTGACGACAGCCGATAAAGCTACACCGAGTTAGGATAGTGCAAAAACAAAACAAAAAGAAAGGAAGCTGCAAATGGACCTGTTTCCCGGTCCTGTGCTTTTCTTTTTTCTATGTTCTATGTGGTATCGGCAAACAACAAGCTTTCAACACCACACAAACACACACACACACGCACATGCAGTGTTGTGGTGTTGCGGTTACAAGCCCGCCAGTTTTTTCATCTAAATTCTGGAGCTCGATCGTGGTGGAGCTGGAGCAGGAGTGCATCGTTGCACTTTGACACGTTCGCGTGTACGCGGGCATGAGAAGAGAGCACGTTGTGTGTTCAATTTCGGCCGTACACATTGTCAGCGCATTCGTTAGGACCGCTCAAATCGAGAAAAAAAAACCGATACCGATGGATGCAAAAGTGCACACTTGAGCGCAGTGTGGCTAAATAAACAAGAAAGAATGTGACCATGGTAAATTGGTCCACGATGGCAAAGGGCTGTAGTCCGTTGGGAAGGATGGGATGTTAAATTGGGCGCCAATTAGTGTGACTGGGCAGTGATTCATGCTGTATTTGTGTTGCTTTCTTGAAATATTTGCATCAATTTTGTATATTTGTTAGTATTTTTTACTATTTTTCTGAATTTTAATGATTTCATTATGTAAATATGCAATCAAGGGAACTTTACCCTAACTTTTACCTATGCTGGTTTAGTCCATTAGGATGTATTTTTTGTATTTGTTTCCTCAAGGAGCTTTCTTACAAGTTGTGATTTAACACTAACATAATATTGTTTCTGACTTCTTCTTTGAAGGAACTGCATACAAAACAACTCCAAAACTGCTTTGTTCACTTACTAATATGACTCAATTATCGCTTTAAATCTTGCTCATAGCGGGTGTCATCTACCAGTCCTTTCTCTACCAAACACAACATTCCAATTTCGGCTAACACAAATGAAAATCGATTTCCATCGATAAACAACCGCCCTTTTAGTGCCTACAAAAAGGCACGGATTAAAATTCACCCAAGCTTAATCGGTAGCTTGACAGCTCGGTGCCACCGGGTTTGCCGACCACCTAATCTGCCATCATTTAATTTGTTTTAGTCAGCCAGCAGTCTGACTGTAGCCAGTCGTTCCTGCCCCGCTTTAGCGTGCTTGGCACGTGCCACACTCGCCAACAGTTGCCACATGGTCGGGTGCGTAAATGAATAATGTGGCACGCATGCACCAGGGCTCGACGGGAGGCAAAACCCCCGTGTGTGCGAAACATGTGTTACCTGTCAAGTCGCAATTCATTCCACGCTGGTTGAGTTGGTGTTTGATTCTTGTGCTTTTTGTTATTTCCTTCCCATTTTTTTCTGCACGTTCCTTTTTGACGGATCGGTTGAGTGCGCATTTCTTGTGGGCAGTAGCAATAAAAAAATCACACACACTCACACACACCACCATCACAGTAAGCTAAACGGTAGCTTTTGCTATGTCAGGCTGCTTACAACTCGCTCTCTCTCTCTCTCCCTCTCGCTCTCTCTATGAAGCATCCCACACGTCCTCCCCCCCCCCCCACCCGGACGTGTCCCAACCTACTAAGATAATCAATCACTCGGCCGGTGCATCGCGCTTGCACAACAAAAGCAGAGCATGCAATCCGGAACAAAAAACTGCATCAGCGCAAAACTGGCAGCAAGAGACGAACCCGACAGCGTGCAGCAAGCAGATATACGATATAATACACCATTCTAATGCGAGGTGACGGTGGGTATAAGTAGCAGCAGGTGGGGGAAGATATACTTTGTTATATCTCACCCGTCCCTCTCTCTCTCTCTCTCTCTAACACACGCGCTGCGACGCGATGGCGTTCGCCAACGCCGTACACAAAGTAACATTGTCATTACTATATTCATAATATTAATTATTTACGACATTCTGCACGCAATATTTATTTGCCTCGGCAATGGGCTGTGGTTGGAGTGTAGAGAGGCGGCCCTTCGTACGTAACAAACGGCCCTTCCCTTACCCACTTACCCGGCCAAAGCCACCCCCCCGACCGACGACTTCTCCACTGCACGCGAACTGTTACTTATGAAAGAGAAATAGAAGTACACAATGTACAAACACACACACACACATAGAGAGGGCACGCACACGTGTACTAAAACCACAGGTCTGTGAGTGTGTGTGTGTTTGGGTTGAATTGCACCATCCAAATGCCATGGTGTACATTAGGGCACCCAAAGACGGGGGCAAAAGGGCTGCCTGGGATGTTGTCAAACGGTCCGGTTTGATGGCATGAAATGACGCAGCCGGAAAGCGGTAGACACGGCAAAAGGTTTCCATATTTTTATATATATTTAATATACTAGCCCGTGCCGTATTGCTTCCTACTGGGTTGAATTTCCCCAGAGCAAGCAGAGAGAGAGCGAGAAAGAAAGATGAAATCATAAAATTACATCACCTCACAATGCGGCTATAGGTGGCGTGCAGTTGCCTTCTGTTTGTGCCGTCCACACAGTCCACACACGATCACACGATAATGACTGCTTTGCGAATGCATCAATTTGTCTGGTTGGAAGCTATTTTTTTTATTTTTTCTATTGTAAGCACACATACCTGTATGCCAGTGTGTGTGTATATGTGTGAAAGAGAGTGTTTGAGAAGCCAGTTTAATAGTAATCACAACGAGCTTAATCACACACGACTTAGTTGCATGGGCTCAATTTTTCATGCCGCTTCACAAGCATTGCTGAGGAACTGCGACACGAGGCCCAAGTAACATTTTAAGTTTTATCATAGTTCTAACAATGTTGTTATTATCATGGCATTAAGTATTCAATTCATAGGAGTTTTTCTTGTATGTCCTCATAAAACCATAATAAAACTCTTTTAAGCCTGAAAGGGCCCATCTACAGAACTCTATTAAAACTATTCGTTGCAACCTTCTCTAGACTTAAAGATCTTGCACCTTGAAAATTTAATTCATTCTACAAGTACATGTTACGACTGAGATAATCATACTTTAACAAGATTCAATGATCTTTAGAAAGTCTTTAAAACACATCTTTAAATAAAAAATGAAATCATGGGATAAAAATTATAATCCGTTTCACTGTGAAATTTTTATTCTTGAAAGATTTCAGTGACAATAAAAATACAACCATAACATTATCTGCCTGTGAATCGTGAAAGTCAACAAATTAAATAGTCGTATTTTTATGTTAAGCAATATAACATTGCCGAAGGGCAAATTTAAATGCCAAGAAAGTTTTACTGTGAAATATTACATTGTACCTCGAATTTAGACGAAGCGCCGACATAATAATACACTTAATAAATACATAAATAAAAATAAAAAAATTAATTAAAAAGAACTGCCGAGTGTTCTGCTATTTTCAAATAACAAAAAAAACCTTTGACTGTAATCCCATATTGTAGCATAGTAGAAAGTAATATCATGTTTAAAAAAGTCATGTATTATTAAAGATTTAAATTATAAGCATGAAATCAAATACTTGCATACACAGAAATTCAATATGGCATACACATTTATGTACCAATAAATGTCAATTTCATTAATAAAAATGGTTTCCATTGCATTAAGGCACTTATATTTTGATTTACGACTCTTTCACACACATTTTGATTTAACATGTATGGCAACAAACAATGTTTAGTCTTAAAACTCTTAGTTTACCTATTCATGTGCTCTGTTAAGCATAAATGACTGTACAGCACTGTACGCGATGACATGTAAAACATGTTAACCTGTTTGGCAGCACTGGCGCAAGCTGTTGTGTCTTAGGAAGCTTCATCGTGTCAAGTGTCAAACTTATAAACAAAAGCGTCTGTCGTTGTAGTGCTCCCGAAAGAATTGGAAATTCAGTGTTGCAACTTAACAAAATTGTCCTGTAAGTTGAATAGTTGACCGATAAGGACAGACTTTAATTCAGTCTTTAAGGAAAGTCTTTGAATTTATCGATTATAGTTTCAGAATGCCTTATAAAATCGTACAAACGATTGAAGGAGGTGAAGCATGCTTGAGCGTCGTTCCGAGCCGTTGGGAAGTGAAAGGGATTCTTCATTGGCCAAAAAAACATCTAGTGGCAAAACTACAGCTCGAAGAGGATTCTGTGCCTTCGGATAAATGGGAAAAACTCAACTGCATTAAAAAAAGGGAGTTTGCTACACGCGCCGAAGCCTACGATGAACTCAAAAAAATGGAGGAAAAATCGGACACGGAAGTAGATGAGCAAGTTTTGCTGCGTCCGCAAAGACAACGACACCAGCGCGTTGAAGATTGTTTAAATTTTGTGAAGCAGGATTTTAACGAGATCGCGGAAGCATCCAACCAACCTCAGATGACGAATTATGGTATTCCCACGGATGCTGAAGAAATGATCTTCGTAAATACCATTGATCATGTAAGTATGAGGAACTTGACTTAATACAAGCAAGTCTAGGCAAAATATGTGTGAGTTAATGTTCATGTTTTGTTGTTATTTTAGCTGACTGAATTAGATCAAACGCAGCTTCCATTGAAAGAGCAGAGTCAATGTTCTACACCACACATCGTCTATGTCGATCCAGCTTCAACTGTGCAGAATCTAGAATCAACACAGCTCGCGACCATCATCAATAACCAAATGCATATCATGGAAAACCAAGACAAAATAATGCAGGCTCAAGCGAAGCTGCTTACATATTCCGAGTACGTTTTACAAAGTGTCAAAGAAAACCCGATTGGTGCATGGCCACTGCCTGCAACGCATGTAGAAGCAATGATGGATCCTATTGCTACATTAGATAATCTTGAACAGCTTGAGGCATCTCTAAAAGATGAAAGCACCATGCAAAAGTACATCCAAAGCATGAGCTTTATTTGTGGTACTTCAGGTAAATCAAACGGGATCGATTGCTGCTACAAATTAGTTGATTATTTTATCACTCGGCAATTCTTGCTGCAATGTTCCTGGACCGGTGGATCTAGAGGATCCAAAAGAAAAAATGGAGAACAATCAACCCCTGGAATCACCAGCAAGGAAACGGAGAAAGTGGGACTAAAATTTTTTAAAAAAACTCGTACTCTTTTTCTTAGACTAATTGTGTTGGCAGATAAAGATTTTTCTGAAATGGAGTGCGACGATTTTTTCAAAAGAATTATCAGAAATAGCAAGCAAAGAATAGATGCCAAAACAATAACATCAAAGCATCGTACCAGATCTAAACGTCCCAAACATAACGAAAATATTTCTAAACATAAATCAGACGAACAGGTTAAGGAAGGAAGTTAGAGCAGCCTTTTATATTATATTTTTCCTTGTAAGAACGACTTTGTTGGCCGTGTCACTTTATTCAACCACTTGGTGTTTTTTTTTTCTTTTTAAAAGATATTTCATATTTTTCCTTAGTTCAATACGTACTGAAATCCCTTATCTGAATTTGATTCACTTACAAATAAGATTTGTATCGTATTATTAAGATTTGTATTAGAATTTTAATAAAAAAAAAACTACAACGTATGCAACAATGGTATAAATACTACCTCTTTACATTTTGGAATAGGAACTGCTACCATTTTACATTTAATATCTTTGATTGTGCACAGCATCTCTGAGCTCTTTTCCAAAGAAGAAACATAAATATTAAGAAAAGACGACTTTACCGGCGTTTCGAAAAATGATTTTTGATCTTTTACTGGTTCTCCTTTAATCTGAATTGTACCACTGGTTTCAAAAACATACTTCATTTCTACTATTTGATTACTCTTCGTTAAAAACCACTTATTAGCCCCATCGTTCTTCAAACAGAACTCCTCAAATTCCACGCATGCATATTTAATTTCATTGGTGGCACCAGAATGATCTGCAGCGAAACTTTTTTTTAAAATTGGCTTCTTCAATTCCTGATTTGAAGATTGTGTTAGTACATTTTGCTGAGCAAATTCAGTGATTTCGTGTATGCGTTTTGCAATTTGAGATAAGGGTAGATTTCCAGAGTGAATTAAATTTTTAATCTCAAACAATTTGTTTTCGAAAGGATATGCACTGATACCGATCAATATGCCGAAACGCTTCA
The DNA here is from genome assembly GCF_016920715.1 of Anopheles arabiensis. Taxonomy (NCBI): domain Eukaryota; kingdom Metazoa; phylum Arthropoda; class Insecta; order Diptera; family Culicidae; genus Anopheles; species Anopheles arabiensis. Next base: position 100,865,465 of record NC_053517.1, read on the forward strand.
CGTCTTCTACTACATGACATAGATTGTGAACGTTACTTGTTATGTAACCTTCTCCATATAAATCTCCAAAAAATTCTATGTAATGCAAAAAGAGCGTATGTGCCAAATTAAGAAATTTTGTATATTCATTTGAAGAGCATATAGTAACTGCACAAAATAATGACAAAAAGTGTTCGTAAACATCAGAGGCCAAAAACGGTTTCAAAATGACTATTGAAATATAATGCAAAAATGTTCTGAATTCTGTACCTTTCCAATGTGAAAGACAATCTAGACCACGGACAGATCTATGAATTTCTGATGGCATTTTTAACTGTTCTAGTAAGCCAGTAATTTCAGAAATATCTTTACTACTCCATTTTGTCCGATAAAAAGCAAATTTTCCGTCACGCCATCCATGCAAACATTTTTTCATTATTCCCAATTCAATCAAATGAAGACAATCACTGCAAGGGAAGTCCTTGATCATGTCAATCGGTAATCGTCGAAGTATTGTCTCGTACACTTGATGCGATTTATAAGCCATCTTACGAAATGCTTTATCCGTTCGTTTTTCACAACACGTTCGTGGAAAGTAATTACAGTGTGAGATATGTGAATATTCCCCTACTGTAGTACACTTTTGACAACCGTGCTGGTTGTTGAAATAGGCAACTCCTGCAAAATTAATACTTATATAAATATGTAATTGCGTAGATTATATAATATTTTATTACATTATACCTTTAATGAAAGCCCTGGCTGGGGAATCACATATGAAGCATCGGATAGATACTGAAATAGTGTGGCCGTTGATCTCCACACCCTTTTTTAAAACATCTTCCATTTCAACTACGAAACGGTTCAAGAATAGATTGGCATCACTTGGTTTGCCTTTTCCACAATAAATGCCTATGACCATTGGTTGTAGGGTTGGAGCTTCTTGAATATTGAACAAAATAGGCCAGAATTCGTCTTTCGAGCTCTTATAAAGTGGAAGTCCATCAATGTTTATATTTAGCGATATACTGTCCAGCTGATGAATTGCTGGGAACGCCTGCTCAAGGCATGCTCGAACTCCATTATGCCAATATTTACCATCACCTATCGTGTATATTTCTACATTTCGGTCAGTTTTTAGAAAAGTCCGTGGATCCTTCGGAAAAACTCCCGGTATCCTTTTGTCAAGTAAACCCATAAGCGACTTCAGGGCATTTTTTCTTATGTTGAAACCCACGGACCAGCTTTGAAGATCGTTGTACAGTTGTTCATCATCATTAATGGAGTTTTGAACGGGAATTACACTTGGGCGATGAATTTCATCATTTACAGCTGGGAAAAACATTTGTTGTTGTCCCAATTGTAGAGATTGTGTGGATTCCCGAGGCGGTGGTTTGATGTTTGTTGTTGGTTCAACTGCATTTTGAAAAGGTTGATTTTCTGCTCGTAATGTTTCCACTATTCTTATAGGATGTGTTTGCACAATTTTCAGATAGTTTTTAGCTACATTTCGCCTAAAACTTCCACTCAATTTTATTCTGCTCAATTTGTCAGACATGATAGCTTCTTTTGTTGGTACAAAAATATGGCAACTAGCAACTATTCTTCCAACATTGTTTTTATAATCCTGACGTGTCGGTTTTAAGAGATTATAGTTTTAACGAGCGTAAAATTAGACAGGATGGTCTTATTGCTTTGAGTTTTAGATAGATCTTAAATCAACGGTTTTTAGAAGCTCTTTACAGCACATCTACAGTGCGATTAAAATCACCCAAAAAAACAACAATTTTGGTTTTAATAGGTGGTTTTGTAGGTGTTTTAAAATGTTTTAAAGATGCTCGCATTTCAAAAACTGCTTAGCAAGTAAAAATTGTGTATTACGACATTTAATTCTTAGGCCAATCATGATAAAACTTTGATAAGACATGTTTAAGTCTAAAAAGCGTAGGAAATGTTCCTTGGGGGTGGACGATTGAGATCAAAAAGTTATCTAGGTTTAAATGGTTTCACAAATTAAACAATATAATCGAAATTAGCCGTTTGAACGGTTTTCATGTATGAACATCCCTTGCACTTGGAGCGTGCTTGCTTTACATAAACATGTTCCTGCTCAATGCGCGGTCCAGCTGGTATGTTGTGAAGATCACCTATTGGACTTAACGAAAAGAAACAGGGCGCTCATACAGCTGACCCTGACGATACACACACAGAGAGAGAGAGAGAGAGAGAGAGAGAGAGAGAAGGAGAGAGAGAGCTCGATCGAACGATGCGCCGCCGCACAATGTAGCAATTAGAGATAATAATTGATTACAGTTGAAGGAATATAAATAATGTCGAGAGAAATGATGCGATACATCCATCTTCGTGCCGTGCCCCGCGTGGTACGCCCAAGGAAAACGAGATGCAACAGACCCATACATCTGTGTGTGTGTGCTGTGTGAGCTTTGTTATGGGGCTGGTTTTTCCCCCGTTTCGCCTTCGCAAAGGCATGCAAAGAAGCGCAGCGAACATCGAGAAGCGAAACCATTTAATGATGCGGTGTGCGGTTCGGGGTGAATCCGACACACACACACACACACACAAAGCCCGAAACCACCACCACCTTCCTGCACACCTGTTTTTTTTTTGCAAGGGCAACCGAACGAACACGGCGAGGGCTGCGCTAATGGGAGAACGCTTTACATCACTCATCCAGCCGCCCGATGACAGACTCGTGTGGAAGGTGTTTGGTGTGTTTGATTATACTTTTCCCCCTCCCCGGCTTTGGTGTGTGTTTTCCCGCCCTCCAGCAGCTTTATTCTTGGCGATAAGAACGATGGGCACAACACACTCAGGGCATTTTCCCAGCGATTCAGGGCCTTTTTCGTTGTATGGTTAATTATTAGCTTTACAGCGAACCAAAAAATTCTATCGGCAGCCAACACCGATCGGAAAGAACAGTCGAAGAGAATAAGGTCAGCTGGGCTCGAGCTAAAACAATGCTAACTACCATTTAATAAAGGTTAAAGGAGTAAAAATATAAATAAAAAAAAAACCAAATGACTCGTTTACGGATGCATCTCACATAGAAAACAAGAACTGCCGTCAAAAAACTGCCCCACAAAACGCTCGCAGGAAATGGAATCAATCTCCTGTTCTTAAATACATTTTGTGCTCCACACCCAACCCGAACACACAGACACACACTGACCTAGCACACTGAAACAGCTCCATAAATGAATCATAAATCTAGTATTTTCCCATTGTAAAAAAAGGACAGCAGTTCAATTCGGCGAGCAAGTACCCTTTTTGTTGACCACAACCAATCGAAAGGTGTCCAGCTGGCTGTCAAATATAAATCCTCTACCCCTAAAGGGCAATGCGTTTAGGTGTGTGAGCAAAGATCCACATATAACACACACACACAGACACAGAGGGGAGGCAAAAGGGAAAGGTCCCTATGTTTGCCCACGGAGAATAAAGTTCGACAGCCGGGAAAATTGTTATCCGCTTTTCGTAGTACCGCAACGACCGACTGTGGCTGTGTGACACGTTTGCACATTAAATTGTGCAATTATTAATGCTGCAGCAGCAGCAACGGATGCAGCAAAAGGTGGAATTCAAATGAAAGAGAGAGAGAGAGTATGAATAAAGCATGAGCATAATCGGTGCTCACTGTAGATTGGGTTGCGTTTAGTATTTTGTTGCTAAAAAATTTAACAATAAATCAGAAATCAAATCCAACACTCAATACTACTCAATTACTTGTGGAAACACTCGCCAAAATGACTCCCCAACACGACCTCAAAGCCTCCCTAAAGCTACAGCAAGGTCCACTTCCAACAGCGTGCCTTACCAGGTCCTGTCAAGGCTGGTGGTTTGCGGTTTTTGTGGCCATCTGCATCTCCATCTCCATCGTCCTTTGGCGGAACGGGGACTTGAAGGATGAAGCCGTTTGACACTCCCTAGCACCCTTCAAACGTACACACAGAGCATTTAATCTCGCACTCGAAAGTTCACCGGAATGCACCTTCCAGAGTTTAACTACACATTCACACAATGCAAACGAACAAATGTCATACATCCGAGATAAAGAGAGATAGAGAGAGAGAGAGTGGAAGGTCCTCCTCCCTTGTCATGTTTTATGGTGAATTTTAAAATATCACTGCTTTTATCCCCCCCCCCTCCGTTTTTTTGGGACATGGCATAAGAATCGGTCAAAAACATGCCACAGTTATTGTGTTGCGACTTCAAAACAAAACCCAAAAGACAGTCGAAAAATGCCCGCAAATAAAAAGTGCACCTTTTCTATAATGCAGCGCGTGGTCCACGGCCTGGCAATGCCTGCCACAAAGCCAAACAATAACCACACACACACACACACGCTGGTTGACGGGCCCAATTTTTGGCTGGTCCGTCCGTGTGAAGCAAGAAGGCCGCAATATTTCGGGCAATTATAATTTCATGACTTTAATTCGGCTAATGTGTCAACAAAAGCACCGGATCACTTAAGAGCCGCACGTTTGGGGCGTTTGGTTTCCCACCCCCCAAAAAACCAGGCGGCGTGAAAAACCCCCAAACGACTGACGTGGGAGAGTGGCGTTTCTGCCGCTTCGAAATTCGTTTTCATTTGTTTTATTCATTGATTAATCGTGTGTGTATGTTGTGACTCGTTTCGAGTCTATTTTCCCAATTTCTTTTTGCTCGATCGGTCTTTTGACAGGCGATTGATTTTGTTTGTTTTTTTTTATATTTCACTGTCTTTTTAATCGTTTGCTATTGCGTGGTTTGTTTCTCATTTGAGGATTTTTATCTTCTTTTTTCTCATTTTCTTTTGTGTTGTTTACTGCTACATTCGTCATATTTAATAAAGTTCTGATGGGTTGTTTTTGTTCTCTTCTTTTAATGTTACTTCTCTTGTTCGCTTTTGATTGACTTTTACTTAAACGCTGCTTTATTATCTCACCTTTTAATTTGGAAATCATCATACAACATTGTTTTTTTTTGTATATTCGTTACTAAATATTTACACCTCTTCGCGCATCCCTATTGGTCCTATCTTTTGCACTAATTATGCAATATCGTTTTTCTTCTTTCTCCCCTATTCAAACCCAACAGCAGAAAGTTACCAATACCAGCTCCAGTCGATGTGGCAGAAGTGCTGGAACAGCCAGAACCTGATCCACCATCTGCGCTTTCGCGAGCGCGGCCCGCTAAAGTCCTGGCGCCCGGAAACGATGGCCGAAGCGATCTTCAGCGTGCTAAAGGAGGGCCTGTCGCTGTCGCAGGCGGCCCGCAAGTACGACATCCCCTACCCGACGTTCGTGCTGTACGCGAACCGGGTGCACAACATGCTCGGTCCGTCGATCGACGGCGGTACGGATCTGCGGCCGAAGGGTCGCGGCCGGCCGCAGCGCATACTGCTCGGCATCTGGCCGGACGACCACATCAAGGGCGTCATCAAGAGTGTCGTCTTTCGCGATGCCAAAGAGATGAAGGAGGAGCCGATGATGTACGGCCGACACTCTGTAAGTAGCGCCAACACCATGGGGGTACGTTCAATTCGCGGATTTCGGTTTTGTTAAGTGAATCACGCACGCACGCACGCACACGCTCGTCCACTGTCTCTTTCCTTTTGGTGGGGGGGGGGGAATGGTTGCACATGAAATTGTTTAAATTTGCAAAGAAAATGTAAAAAAACACCTTTTCTTAAATTTTACAATGTTTCTAATTGCAATACACATAGGTCAATCAAATGTTGAGGTTCTGTTTACATCATATTTCTTTTTTTCTATCCTTCTTTCTCGTCATAAAGGGTTTTCCGAGTCAATTTCCAATATCAATATTATTTTTCATTGCTTGCAAGATGTTTTTCAACACATTTTAAATGTTGTATTTACATCAATTACAAACATTTTTATACATCACATACATCACAAGCTGGGCTGAGTTTGACAGTTCTTTGTGATGTGTTGAAAATCATGCGGAAGAATGGAAATTTTATTGATTTTTTTAGTCAATTTCCAATGTCAACAATATTTTTCATTTCTTGCAAGATGTTTTTCAACAACTGTCTCATGTTGTATTTTCATCACAATACATTCTTCTGTTCTTCCACATGATTTTCAACACGACTTAAGCTGGTTTGAGTTTGACAGTTCTTTGAGATGAGTTGAACTTAACTTTAAATTGTGATGCCAATACAATATGTGACTGCTGTTGAAAAACATCTTGCAGGCGGTGAGTAATAATGTGCAGATTCAAAAGTGCGTTGGAAAACCCTGTAATGCTGATCATATTAGAGAGTGACTTGGAAACCCCTGTAAAATCGTTTCACATTTCTTATTTCTTCCACGATGTGTTATGAGTCATTTTTCTGTAGTTGTATTGTTTGATAGTTTGTATTGCTTAAAAGATAATTTTGTTATTTCATGTTTTCCATTTCGTCCACATGATTTTCAACACATCTGCTTCGTTTGCATTGTTTTTATTATTTTATTTTATCATTTATTACTATATGCAAATCTATCTGATTGGATTTGAAAAGTGGCTTGTAAACGCTTAAATTCTAATTGGTGATTGGAATTCGTTAACCTCTATTGGAACTAATGCTTTTTGCACACTCTCAACATTAATTGGATTATCTACTAAGCTTCAAGTCAAGTGCTCTTGTTGCGATTGAGCCGCCAACCACAAAGGCGGCCAGCGGCTGACCATTCCCCCCTTTCCGTTGCGCTGATCTTTATCCATTTATACGTTCTTTTTTTAGTAATTTATCGAATCCTTCCAGCCTTTTCCCTTTCAAGACAACCCCCTGAGCTACGGGCCGACCGCACCGAACGGTCAGCTACCCTCCGTGGCCACCGGCACCAACGTCCCGGACGGCATGTCGCAGGACGCCCTGACAGCCGCCACCGTGGCCGCCGTCCGCCAGCAGATGTGCAATATGGTGGCGGCCGCCCAGCACCACCCGGACGCCGCCAATCTCGTGGCGGCGGCCGGCTTCAACCTACCGTCCCACTGTGGCACGCCGCCCAACCTGAGCATGCATCCGGCAGCGGCAGCGGCCGCGGCCGCAGCCGCCGCATCGAACGCATCCGCCGCCGGTGGACCGAGCGGGGGCGGCGGCGGCGGTGGCTCGAGCGGTGCCATCCCGCTCCCGAAGATGGGCTCACCGGCCGTCCCATCGACCGGGCACGGCAACAACAATGGCGGCTCGGGCGCCGGCATTCAGATGCCGCGCCTGGGTTCGCCCGCCGGTTCGAGCGGGCTGGCGAAGGAGCACGAGCTGCAGCATCACGGCGGCGGCGGCGGAGGGCTCGGTGGTGGCTCTGGGGGCGGTATGTCCCGGGCGACACCGCCCGGTGCCCGGGACCGTGCGATGACGGCCCGCTCCAATCTGGCCGCCAGCGAGACGGGCCGCAGCAGCAGTTCCGCCGGCAGCATCCATCGATCGTCACCTTCCAGCAGTGCCGGCTCGTCCCTGAACCACCAGCACCCGGCCCATCTGTCCCATCCGCACCATCAGCAGCAGCATCACCACCAGCACCATCACCAGCCGCACCACGGACACGCGCACCATCTGCCGCACCACAACCCGCTGTCCCATCTGGTGGGTTCGGGCGGCGCGTCGGGCGCCCTCAGCATAACGAAGCTCGGTTCGCCCGGCTCGGCACACGACCTACGCATCAGCAACAGCCCCGACGAGAGCCCGCTCGCCTCCCCGATCGGGCTGGCGATGGAACCGGCCGTCAATCTGGCGCTCGGGGCCGGCGGCACCCAGCCCGGGCCCGAGGATGTGCGGCTGCACGTGCCGCCACCGTACGGCAGCAAGCCGCCGTCCCGGGGCGGCGGAGCACCGTCCACCGGCTACACCAGCAGCTCGTCCCCACCGCGACCCGAGCACCTGTTCCAGGATCAGGACATTGCGGCGCTGGTAGCGACGACGCGGGCCGCCTGCCCACCGTCCCGCGTGCCCGACTACAAGGACACGGCGGTACGGCCAACGGCCTCCATCAAGGTGGAACCGCTGACCGAGTGTCGGGGCGATTAAACCGGCTCCATGACGCACACAGACACACGGGCACACAAGCACATACACATCCACCAGCACCCCGCACCGCTATCCCACCCCGAACTGGGCGCCATCGGTGGCTCCCTCTATCGGTCGGTCTTTTAAGTTTAGACAATTTTTAATATGTGATATATTTAAGCGGAAGAGCGCTCTGGCGAGAGTTCCCACAAGTCTTCTCCCTGGTGCAGTGGCGTCACGAGTGGGTCATAACGGACCCCTCCCCCGTTGCCCGGCTCGCCCCATTTCGCTTCCACGTGTAGGCATTAAATGTAGTTGTGAGCATATATATACATATACACTATACACAGTATTTATTTGGACAGTTTCCCATCGGGGGGGGAGGGAAAACAACTGCAACTTATAAACATGGGGGACATGCTTCCAACATTGTGTGTGTGTGTGTGTGTGTATACGTGTGACAGGTGGTGTATGGGAGGAGCAGAGCAATGAGCCAAGAGATAAAAAATGGAGAAGAAAATCACCCTCCCAGATAAGAGGTTGTGTGCAATAAGGGGTGATGGGAAAAGCTCGGCGAAAGACTATTGGGAGCGAAAAAGAGCTAAAAGGCAAGGAACACAAAGAGAAAGAGAGGCAAAGATAAAAAGCACACGATGCGCAAAACATGTAAAATGGAATCTTACATTCCAAACTGTCATCAAACTTATCGCAAAATGGTGAAAAAGAACTTGCGTGTCCTAAACGCTAACGTAGCCGGAAAAGGAACGGAACAGTCCTTTGGAAAGGTGAAAAAGAGAGAAAGAAAGAGAAAGGAAATAATAATTTAAAAAAGTGAAACCATTACAACGTAAAAGGGGCAAAAGATTCAAACTTGCATCATGACTTCTAACTAATGTGTGTACAAAAAAAACAAACAAACGGTATTGAAAGTTTTAACAGCAAAAGCAAACAAATAGAAAGCAAGCGACACCTGCACGCCTGCCTTCTCGCTGGTTGTGGAATAATTCAATAGCCCAAACATGCAAGTTCTACTCTGAAGTGGTAGAGGTGTGATCGGCTTTGTAAGATCACCGAATTGTGCGTTGAGTAGTGATTTGAATTGCATACCTTGCAGGCGGAAAAGAGCAAAATTAATATAATAAAAGCATGAGCTAGGGACTATTTTGTACACGAGCGAACACATTTATAATGCCAAACTTTCGGACCTTAAAAAAAACCCCCAAAGTAAAAAGGAGAGATTGAGAAAGAGAAAACAACAAAAATCTCTACAAATACTTTCGGCTACCTTATCAATGGACGGAGATGAAGCGAAACTGAAACAAACAAACAAATAGTTTAGCAAAAAGGACAAAACAGAGTAACACATTGCTATAAAACAAAGAGGGAAAATAGAGAAAGAGAGAGAGACAAGAATATCGCGAGAGAGAAAGTAAGAGAACAACAATCCAACCTTTTAGGCCTTTTAGATTGAAGAATTTTTCTGCCGAGTGAGCTGAAACAATCCTCGAAAAAAAATGGAAGAATGGAACATGGAACGAATACGTTGTTTAGTTAATTGAATTTTGCGTTCCCAATTTTACGTTGCACTACAACCGTGTGCACTAAACTGCTACCACCAGGTTCGTTGTGGTGAAACAAAAAAAAAATATGGCTAACCGGCACCAGCAAACCGGCCCGAAGAAAAACCCACTACAAAAGCACAAACAAGAAGGAAAAATGGAAGGAACGAAACAAACAGGCACGATTTGCAACATGTTTTTGGCAGAGACCTAGCGAACTAAACCAAAACTGCTGCAAAACTAAAAAACAAGCCAAGGAACGAACGCTCCTCTTTTCGGACGGAACCCCTTAAAGTATCACGGACCCCTGCCCGGACGCCCCTTCTCCTCTTAAAAAGGCAAAGCATGTTACCATTTTTTGGCAAGCAAAAAAAAACATTAAACAATTTTCGGCGAAAAGGTGAAAACGTTTAGGCAAAAGTAGGAACAAAGTAGCAAAAATTTATTACAACAAAAATACAAGCAACCTTTCGGCCTATGTGTTCAAAAAAGTGAAGAAACTTAACAAAGAAAAAGAAAAAGAAGAAAACAATGTAATAACAATCGCAAAACAATGGCGAACAAACCCCCTGTTTTTGGCAAGGAGAGAGTAACAAAATTTTATGCAAAATTTAACAAAATTATTAACGCGAAAAGAATGATACAAAATTATAGTAGCAGCAAAGAGGTATATTTAAAAAGTTGCGTACCGCGCAGGTGAGCGCTTAAAGGAAACACAGATCGTACCAAGAACGATACAAAAGGAGTGTAAGAAAAGAAGAAAAAACGCGGCGAAGAAAAAAGGAGTAGTAGTAGCCTTTGGACAGAAAGCGCAGTGAAAAGAGCGGGAAGAAAACGACAAGAGACAAAGAGACAAAAGTGCCTTCCACTTCCCTTTACGAAGCGTGTAATAGACAGAGAAAGAGAGCGAGAAAACAAGAGAGAAAGAAAACAGAAACAAAAAACCACAAATCTATAAACCAACCGGGTGAAACTACGGTGAACTGAACCTACGGTGAAGAAAGTGAAAGAAAGCAAACCAATAATACCACAATGGCGAAACACGAGTGGCTGGTGTAGTTGTTAGTTTTATAGTGAGTAAACTGGTGCGAGGAGAATACAAAAATTGTTACAACACTTTTCGGCAAACCGGTAAATCTATGTATCAAAATCAAAGTCAGATGTAGAGTGTATTCGTTTCGTTTTTCTGTTGGTTGTTCCAGTGCACTGTACGAGGACAGTGAGATGTATGAGAGAGAGAGAGAGAGTAAGGGAGAAGAAAAAAAATGAGAGATCTTTTAAAAATTATTAAACCATACACAAGCAATGGGAAAAGATGTACTCTAGGAAGGCATACGTAAGACAAAGTTTGCTTCAGTAACCGTTCAGACCAAAATTTTAAAAGTCAAAATTAAAGAAAAAATGTTTTAAGGCATTTATGTTACCCCAAAAACAAAAACATCCAGCTCTGTACAAATGAGAAAAACTGTGAAAAGAAACAAACAAAATCCCAACAATAGTCATGATGTTTTGCAACATTTGCTAAAACAACCTCTCAAACAAGGATGCAACAACTAAAAACGAAACTATATGTTGACAGAGACCTGCTGTTTCAGAACCTACAACAACCAAAACGTGTGAATAAGTAAGCGATCACGTCAAAATTCCATTACCTATGCTCATGGCACGATCGTACAGAAACCACCCCCCCTCCCGATTACGTTGTACAAGCGACACAAGCAAAACAACGCTTAAGTTTACAACGCTAGCCGCATTGAGTCTCTAGCGCGTACGCATACCCTTTTATCGCATTACGAGTATGCGCCGGTATACGACAAAGCAGAACAAAAACCAAAAATTATCACGTAGGACACATACACATACGTCACATGGGAGCGTAAAGCCCGGTACAGCAAGCAAAAACAGGACCTTTCTTTCTGCAACATAAAAACAGAACAACAATAACCAACAATAGTTTACGCATTATGGATGTCAACCCCCGCTACCCGCTCTTTGCATGATCTCATATAGGAAATGTGAATGATTACATCCACCCAGCTGTTTCGATGCGAAACCAGCAGTCCCTCCCTGCAATGCAGACGACAGTGCAGGGGGTGGAACATGTTCAAACAAATAGCAACAAAACACAAGCAAATCAGAATAATAATTACCCAACCTCCCCTCAAACAGCAAAGCAGCTCAGCAACAAAAAAAAAAGGAAATATTAGCTAAACTTCATAAATGTATGTGTAAAATGGAATAGAAATACTTAACAAACAAACAAATACAAACACAAACACACACAACAATGGATGGGAAAAGATGAAAAGAAAGGTGTCAAGACAAGAACAAGAAACATGAAAACCATAACAGCACAACTGTGCAGCTGTTGAAAGCACGCAAAAATGAGAGTAGAAGAAGGAGCAAATAATTGTGACATGAAAGATAGTAAATGATCCTAACTGAGCGATCAAGATCATCGCTGTGCGCATGTACTACTAACCTACATAAAGAAGAAGAAGAAGAAGACGAAGAAGAAAAACAAAACAATCATCAACAGGACTTGGTTGTGTGAGCGCATTTCAACGCAATCGCTTATCGTGTTTGATAATTTATTGCTTTTTTTCTGTATATTCTCTCGTTTTTGTTTTTATTTGGTGGCTATTTTCAGCCTGCTATAATTGAAAAACTCTGTCTAAGTGTTTCAAAGGAGGTTAAGTGACTACTAAGCAGCAGCAACAGCAGCCCCTAACAAACCAAACTTCCGCCACTAGAGGGCGTTGGTTTGGAGCGCAAAAGCAAAAACCATAAACAAGCACACACAACCACACATAGGTACACACACAAACATTCATATAGCAAAACTACAGAAACGTTAATAAACGGTGATGCAAATCAAAGCCCGATTGTGCGATAGTGCATAGCAGTGTAATGTAGCCGATGTAATTGGTATTTGTTTAGGTTAATTTAAATAAATTATCACACGTTCGCTACCAACTACCCGCAGAACATCACAGACACACACCGCGCCCCCCCTTACACTACAGGCTGTACGGGTTTGTCTTTGTAACGGAAAGCTAGCCACGTAGAACGACGTTCGATCGTCGCCGTGCAATTTATAGTGAAAAAAAAAACGACTAAATATATTAAACAATCTTGTGTAATTTAAAAAGAAAACATTTAAAGCTACCCCCATCCCAAACCATTTCACCATCTCCCCCACTACCATGCTCTAATTCCCAATCAATGTACAAATGTAGTCCAAAAACAAGCCACCCCACCATCTAAATCCAACCTTCCATCGACGAGGCTTAGCTGGTTGAATGAAGCTCTACCAATTTTTTTATTTGTTTAGTGTATAATTTAATGTGCATTTCTCTGTTCTTGATTTTTGCACTGTAACGCATAGGGACAGTTAAATAAAACGGCTAGATATATATACATGTATGTTCTGTGTTGTTACTATTTTCTAGAGATGATTTACGACTTTTAACACACAACAAACACGCGCACCGACGCACGCACTTTAAATGCCTCTCGTGAGTCTTGGGGGGATGAGGCGAGGAAAATGGGAATCATGTTTTTTGTTTTGTTTTAATATTATTATTACTGAAAGGATCGACTCCTACTTATCTTAATAGCAGAGTTTATTTATTATTCATCGGAATAATTTGGTTTAGTAATACTGTAGCGACTATTTTTACTACAACTACTACTAGTACTATTACTACCACTACTACAGCTACTTTTACTACTAGGGGGAAAAAGAGTTAGACGGTAATGGCAAATGTATACCGATATAGTTAATAGTACGCGTTGTGCAAAAGAAATACGAAAGCAAGAGAGAGAGAGAAAGAGAGAGAGAGAGAGAGAGAGAGGGAGAGCGATTGAACTGTTTTCTGAATTTAACGCGCAAAACGATAAAGCAATTCGAACCAATCCAACCAATCCCAAGCAAAACGGATGTTTAGAAGCGATAGCCATTCATCCTTGGTAACTGTACATGGATTCCATATCCTTCCTTGGGCGCGCGCGTTGCTGGCAGCATAGTTTGCTTGCATTGTGCGGAAGTTTAATTTATACAAGTGTCTGTTGAATTTTATTTTCTATTGCCTAAGTTATTATGTATTTTTTTATGAGCTATCGTTTAAGTGCACATTTTTATACTGTACGTGCATGGGGCGAGAAAGAAAATGGAAACGGCAGCTGTATGCATAACAAAGCCGTTGTTATAACGAAGCGAAGAGAGAGAGAAAGAGAGAGAGAGAGAGAGAGAGAGAGAGAGAGAGAAAATCCAGATCCCGATGGGTAGTACTATTTTTATGCATGCGCACAAAAAAAACAAAAATACGCAATCTTACCTAATTATTGATTTGAAGCAGTGGCTGAAAATGGTACACCCGATAACCCATGGTACGAGAGCAGGCTAGGAACAGTGGGACATACCTACAGTACTAAACGATCATCATTGAGAACGATGGATGTAGTACAGCACATCCACAAGAAAGTACACATACACAGCAGCTACAGCAGCAAAACCACAATCAAATAAAATAACTACACTCTCATCTGGCAAAACGAATGAGATGGAAACGAATTAAGCAAAAGAAGTAAAAAACAAAACAGCAAAATAAAACGAACACAGGAAAATCGTATCAAGCTGCTAAACATTCACACCGAAAGCAAAACAAACAAACAAACAAACAAACAAACAAGAAAACAGTTTATCATAATCATTAGTTGGCTATTTGTCACAGTGTACCAATTTATTCGATATAAAATATAGTTTAAAAAATGCAAATAACTCATGTGTGTTGCTGTTTCGAGATTGAGAAACTGTGGTTGGAGATGGATAAACATGTGCAACGGTAGGTAGTTCTCTTAGTTTTTCGATGTTTCAATCAATAATCCATTTAAAAATATCACCTAATGGAGTTTTTGAATCAAAATTAGCTCTTTTTAGTATTTAAAAATTCCTATTTTGTTTTTTTAATAATAATCTTTATAAGTTTCTCTTGGGCTGCCGTGTCGATTCTTTGAAGCGACAAACGGGCTGCCAATACACGCAACGTAGAGTTCAATGCTGTACGCATATGTACTACAAAGGGCATTGTTACCAGTAATTAAACATCAACATTTAACTGTGAACCGCTAGTCGGGTATCTCAGTTCGATTTTAATATTTAATCTGATCCATTACACACTTTTCAAAATGCTTCGAACTGCTACTCAATTTATATCTCATTTTCGCTCGTTAAAAGCTGAATGGATCCCGATGGCAATGGCGCTGCAGGAAACGACCGAGAACGCTACCTCTGCCAACTGTGCGTGTCGAACGCTTTGTTTACGTTTTCGTACTTCCCAAGAAGCAGTTTCATGTAATGATATTTATTGATGTTATTGATTGAATACATAAGGTAACATGTTGTACTTGTTTGTATCCTAGAATCAATCACTATTTTGCAAAATAAACTGGTTAAAAATACTAATTTCTTGTGCTATCTACATTTCAACTTCCCAGCGCCAACCGCACATGGCGGCCGCCCGCGCTGACAGGCGGCTCGATGCGAGCGGCTGTCAAACAACTGTCTGCCGGAATCTGCTACCAGAGTGGCCAGATTGCGGTTTTCGGTAGGCGCATCAAAATTTTATCGGTAGTTTTAGGTAGGAGTTAAAGATTTTTTCGTTAGTTTTCGGTAGGCTTTGAAGTGTTGAGCGGGGGGGGGGTGTCGGAGATGGAAGCTAATCTGTTCGATGTGATAACCCACAAATCGAACATGTGAAGTGCTATACATTTTTCATGTTCGATGTCGTGTTCTATGCTGCTAGAGCGCCGGGTTACATTATTTGTCAAATTGCATATTAAATTTTATCAGCGCGTTCGACTTGAAGTGCAGACACGGGTTGTCTCTGTTGAACTTCTGGTTCTGGTTGCTAGTGATTTCCATATAGAGGTTTATTCATTAAGTGATTTGTGAAATAGTTATATGACTTTTTGGTTTGTATTATGAAAAAATCTGTGATTTTCGGTAGGATAAATGAAAAATCGGTAGGTTTAGGGGGCTCATCTGTGAATCGGTAGGTATATCAAAAATCGGTAGGAATACAGATAAATCGGTATTTCTGGTCACTCTGTCTGCAACCTGGGCGCACACCTCGCGCTCCCACCCTTCCCTTCTGACTTTCACCATTTTATTTGCCAACGAAAAAAATAGATCGCCAAGAGTGGAAGTGGACTTGTGCAAAAGAGAATCACTCTGCGTCGTGTTTCGCGTCCTTTACGGAATTTAGCCCGGCCCGGACTACCGGAAACCGAACTTCCACTCCAGTGCAGCAGGTACACCGTCCCTTTTTGCAGCGTTTTTTGCAGGGCTGTGTTGTGGTGTGTTCTCCGTGCGGCCACAATCGCACGGCCTGAGAGCGGAGGCAACAAAAGAAAAGCAAAAGAAAAAAAAAATACCCCGAGTGCAACCAACCACCACCGATGGCGAACAATGTACGGCGCCGCAGCAGCAGTGTGACTCATGCGGCGGTCGAGAATGTTGAAGTGAAAAATCACGACAAATTGTCCTCCTGCCTGGTTGCTGAACCACTGAACCATCGGTTGCATGTTAACCTCCGATTTTGCCGTCGTAGCAAGTGAACGTCACAGCGAGGCACGAGTGGTTGTGCACCAATGTGCTGTCCGGATGCGATAAGCACAAGTCATCATCCTTGCTTTTTGTTCTGGTCCGGTGCTGCTGCTGCTGCTGCATTGAAATGTACGTGTGCCGCCGTGTGTCGAATTGCATAGTTATGCTCGTGAAGTGCTCCGTTACCTCCCGGTGCAAAGTCGCATATTGATCGCAGCAGCCGAGGCTGTTGAACTGCTGCTGTTCCTTTGCTCCGGCTGGCGCTGCCTTTTTTACACGAAAAGGGACATCCCCCCCCCATTCTTCCCCTGGGGATCGATTTTCGTACACAGGGGGAAGAACCAAGGTCAGGCTATCGGTTCGGTAACCATCCTCGAGTCCATGTCCACCGTAATCACCCACCCGTCTACACGCATTTCGACTGTATGTGTGCGTTTGTGTGTATGTGGTCTGAAGGCACTGAAGAAAAAAAAAACAACACCCACGCATCCAACCAACCCTCCTAAGCAAAAAAAGGGACATAGCAGAAAAAACACTCGAGAGAAGCAACAGGAAAAGAACGCAGCATCGGAATTGGCTCCTCTGATATGCTAAAATTACACCCCGGCCACGCGGATCGGGGGCTGATCGGGTGGCCCATCACCCCCTCCACACATACACATACACACATACACACGTCTGCCATAAATCGGAGAAGAAGCGCGTAGTATTTTTGTGTTGTTTTCTTTTTTAAGTTTACCTTCCCTTCTCCCTTATCTTCCCGTCCCCCAGTCCTACAACGTTGTCTATTTTCTATTTTCTAGCATCGGCACCACGAACACATCGCTACCGGGTGGTTTCTGTGTGTCGTTCCGACACCTCTTATCACTCGCGTCGGTCGAACGTCGTCACTAGTGCGTAAGTGTGTATGTGTGTGTGTGTGTACGTGTGCAGTGTGCTGAAACGAGTTGTGCTGCTGGGTTTGAGCCGTTCTGCTAGCTGGGTCTACCACTGGCCGGAAGTGGCAATAGTTTTTTGGTGCTTTCCCAGTGCACGACGATCGAGCCGCCATCCCCCCTTTTGGAACAAAGCAATCCTTGAAAGGCAAAATAGTGCACACACGAACCTGGGTTTGCACACACGAGAAATACTGGGTGTGCGGAAGAATAGGGATTAGCATTCGACAACAAATCACTGTGTCTGTGTCTCTGTGTGTCTAGTTGTGTGTGTGTGTGTGTGTGTGTGTGTGTGTGTGTGTGTGTGTGTGTGTGTGTGTGTGTGTGTGTGTGTGTGTGTGTGTGTGTGTGTGTTCATATCATCTCCGGACAAAAGTGCCGAAAGCAAATTAGTTTTAGACAACAATTTAGTGTGTCTGCTGGCTGGCGCGGAAGGGTTTCGTGGGGATAGTGTTCACGTGCGCGAGATATCTGTGATCGTTGTTCAGGTTAGTATGATATGGTGGCACGAACGGAAGGCACTAGCAGCGATCGTTTAGCTTTTGCTTTAATCTTGTGGTTTCACAATTCTAGCAGACCACTAGCAACCCGTACGCGTACACCATCTTTTCTCCATCGCTCCATCAGCCGTCGTGTGTCCGTGGGGGAAGGGCGGCCGGTTTTGTTCTGGTTGGCTGAATTGCTTAACAACCGAGCAACAAGCGTGAAACAGCCTACTACTGCTGCTGGTGGGGCCTAACTAATATGTTTCCTGTAACACAATCCCGGAGCCGCGGAATGCATTTATCTCGGGTCCACGGTGTGATTACAACAATGGTGACGGTTTGCCATGCCTTCCAGACGTTAATTGGATGGATGTGGGCTGGCCCACCGATCGCCGCCACACAGCGAATAGATTTTTCAAATATGTTGCCAAATTAGAGCAGCTTAATTAGAGCTTACTCTTTGTGTAATGTGTAACTTCTCCTTATCACAAATAATCGACACCCTAATTGTCACACACAGGGTCGCATACTCCCTTCACACACGTCTTCTACCCCCCCAAGCCGGGCTGTGTGTGTGTGTGTGACCTGTCTGATTGATAAAAATATGAATTGGCCTCTCGTCGTCCCATCCCATTCTTCCTTGACGTCAGTGACAGAACTACGCCGAAGTACGCGAACGCAAAAGCACAAACAATTCCGAGCACCCCCCCCCCCCCCCATTTTTGCATCCCATTCAGAGTTTTCTCCGCGTAAGAGAGGGAGGAGAGGACCCGGTTCAAGGAGGAAGCATCGCGTTAAGTTACGTTATCTTTTGTCACGGTCCGCTGCATCAATGCTCGGCTGTCAAAAGAGAGAACAGGGCCGTATTTTCCGGCGGTACGGCTATTTTCCATCTAGCAATTGCTGTTTGGGCAATATCGAATCGAAGAACGAGATGAAGATGCCAGAAAAGTATGACCCATCGCGGCCGCTGCATGCACAACTGAACGGACAAATCAAAATTCTAACGACGAAACTTGGTGCTATCACGCGAGCCATGTAGTGTGACAGTGGACGAGCTCTTCCACTACTACCCTCCCTGAGGGAAGGGTAATGAATTTGCCTACCCGTCCCGCCAATGTCGATGGTGTGGATTGTGACGACCTGGGCTGGGCTGGGTCCCGGTCTGGGTGAAGGGGAGAGAATGGTCTTTGGGTTAAAAATAAAAGATTTGTACCGACTTTCGACAGAGTTCCGTTTTGACTCGGGCCACAATCGATGAGCCGCATTGAGTAGGGCCGGTCGCGCATTCCCATGCGATTTCGTTCGTGTACGCTTGTAGTTTGAGCGCGTTTTTCGGGGCAATTTTCAATTCGATTTATTTCATTTACTGTATTAGCGGTTCGATTTTAACGATTTCCTATAGAAAAATTAAACTAATATAAGCTCTTTTCTGTCGTTTCGTTACAGTGCTGTGTTATCTAGGTCGGCTCGTAGCGCAAAAGGAAGTGTAGTCGATTGCATCCACGCTGTACCATGCTAACGAAATCGCACTAGGAAAAGTTGTGTTTCAACCCCGAAACCGTGTACAGCCTCAACGAAAGCTTACACAACCACCAACCACCACGAGCATTAACGCTTCATTTGTCCTTCCACTGTGATTGTGGAGTCTCTGTGGTGCAAGCCGTGCACGGGAGGCATGCAAGACTAATACAGCGAGCAGAAGGAGTGCACACTTTGTGTCCTTGTGTGTGTGTGTGATAAAGACGGTTCCGAACCCCCCTCCGGATTGTTGTTGTTGTTCACGCGTTACCCCCCCGCGCGCTGTGCTCTTTCACCGTCGTACCAGGTACGTACAGTAAGCGGCCGGGAGCTTGCCTTAACTGAATCCCGCAACCTGCAATCGCCGATTGGCCGATTGCCATCTGCTCCGTCAAAATACGATACAAACGAGGCATCATGTTTTGGGACTCGCTCAGTATGCAGTCCGATATCGACGCACTGCTTAGCAAAGAGGTAAGAGCCGGCTGTTGCTGTTGGCCAGGGGGAAGATGTTAATTATATGCTTTAATTACTTACCAGGGTGTAACCCTTGCCGAGGTGCTGGACTACGAAAACGTTCTACAAGAATGTAAAAGCCAGAATCCCAAGCTGATACAATAGTAAGTAGGAGCTCTGAGCACTTCTGTTCCTTACCACGATTGACATTGTTTGTTTTTGTGTCCCCTCCCATCCTGCCCGCAGCTTAAATCGCACCGAAAACTTCGATGCGCTGATCGATCTCATCATACAGGAGCCGGCCGCCGATTTGGACGACAATATACGCTTCATGCATTCCAACATGGCGTGCGAAATACTGACCAGCGATGTGCCGTCCTTCAAAACGCACCTCGTCGAGAACCAGAACTTCCTGAACAAGCTGTACAGCTTCCTGCTGAAGGAGCCGCCGCTCAACCCGCTGCTGACCTCGTTCTTCTGCAAAACGTTCGGCATGCTGATCGCGAAGCAGAACGAGCAGGACTACTTCTCCTACAAATCTGTGTGCCTGCAAGTATTAGAGTTTATCAAGTCGAAGAAAGGTTTCCTGCCGTCGATGCTGAAGCACTTTGGCAACCAGGTCGTGAGCGATCTGCTGCTGTCCCACATCACCGACATCGAGGATGCCGAGCTCAAGTCCGAACTGTTGGAGGTATGAGGCGCTGTGTGTTTGCGTGTGTGCTTGATGCTAATGATTTTGTCCAATTTTACCCGCCCAACAGTGGCTGAACGAGCAGAAGCTGGTGGCCGAAATCATTGCCTTACTCAAGCAGCCGGGCCAGGACCAGAAGCATTACAATGCTTCCCAGTTCCTCATCGAGCTCATCAAGATCAGCCGGTGTAAGCGCCAGAACGAGCAGCAGGACAAAGGTGTGTACGCAATGACAATAATGGATGTGTGAACATCCCCTTTTGTGTATTTGCTCTAGAAGTGAACGTTGGTTTTTGCAAATTTTGAAACTGTTGCCTAAAGACTTGTTTTCCCCCTTAGGTTTGGTTTTGTTTCTAACTTTTGTGTTCCATTCCATATCATTGTGTGATCCTCATATACCACCCTCCCTTTGCGAAACACCTCAAACGAACCGACATAGCATTGTTTTTTGCTTGTGCTTTTAGCATATTTTGATTTACTTAGCTTTGGCCTTTAAAAAGAATACGTTCTCTTACAGACAAAGCAGCTTGGTTAGGCTTGTCTATTTTTTATTTTCCTTTAATACTATTTTTCGATTATCCGCTTTTTTGTAAACAACACGCACCTACACTACTACACAATTGCATTTCTTTTTAAACTTCACTGTTTTCTTTCTTTTTCTCTCTCTCTCTCTCACTCTCTTCTCCCACTGTCTTTCGCACACGAAACTTCCCCCACGCGCGGTAACTAAAAACTACTTCTGTTTGTAATTAAACTAAACCAAAACCCCCCGCCCGCCAACCCGAAAAATCAAATCCAAAAATGCCACACCAACACAACAATAATGCACACACCACCACCACCACCACCCACCCTTAATCGTCCCATCTCCTCAATGATGAATGATGCTCATGATGCATCCGCACTGCGTGTTGTATCCTAACCGACCGAAAATAACTGAATGAAACACAATTGCGTGTATGTGTGTGTGTGTGTGTGTGTGTGTGTGTGTGTGTGTGTGTGTGTGTGTGTGTGTGTGTGTGTGTGTGTGTGTGTTCTTTCATCGACATTTACCTGTTGCCCTAGAAGGGACGTTCCGACTGCAAAGTACTTGTAAGCGGATCGACAATCTGAAATCCAAAATTCTCCCTAACGAACTGAAAACCATTTTCAACTTCAACCTAAGCAGTACCATTCCATCGATTCTGGGCAAGATTTCGTCTCGCTTTCAAGGTAATATACAATGTACCACAACCCACCCCGTACACACTCTCACACACACAGTCAATCCTCCAGTTTCCGTTCCGTTTTTTCGTTGAATTTCTTTTTCAGCATCGTTTGGTTTGCAATTGTTGCAACATATTTTGCCGATTTCGGCCGATTCCTTGGCACACAACGCACACACACACAATTCCCAAGTAGCTTTCAACTTTGAACAAGCAGCTCACGCTCTTTACATGTGTGTGAGAAGTGTGTATTAGCTAACACAGGTGGTTTTTTGGGTTGATTTCTTATTTCCTCTTTTATTTGGACTGTTTGGACCATTTTGACCACATAATCGCGCTTTATCGCGAAGATGCTCCTTATCCTTCCTTCAGGTTGTTATTTTTCGCTTTTTTTTTTGCTACATTTATGGTTTTGTTTTGTTTTTATCGTGTGTTTGTTGTTTTAGGTTCAGTTCCTCTTTCCCATCGCCCTGTTCGTTGCTGACTTAAATTCCTTTTTATTT
This sequence comes from Anopheles arabiensis, assembly GCF_016920715.1. Classification (NCBI taxonomy): domain Eukaryota; kingdom Metazoa; phylum Arthropoda; class Insecta; order Diptera; family Culicidae; genus Anopheles; species Anopheles arabiensis. The sequence goes on from NC_053517.1 coordinate 100,887,420, forward strand.
CACTTGTACACTTGCATCATTGCCACGAAAATCCCACAGAAGATCTTTAAACAGCAAGCATGTGTTGCCATATCCTGTTGTGCGTTGTACGATTGAAAGTTCTTCTGATTGGATTTTACCTACACAACACCATCTGCGGATGATCGTTTACCTACCCTACCCTGTTTTCCCTGTCCTCCATGCCGTAGAACGCGCACTAAACGGTTATGTTACTCTTTTTTTTTCTTAAACTTATTTTCCAGTTACCTCGGACCCGATTCTAGACACGCTGGAAAGTGAAGAAACAACGAAACAGCTGCTCGACATCATCCTCGAAGCAAATGGCGAAGAAAGTGCAATCATTGCCGGAATTCAAATCATCCTAAGACTGCTAGAAAACACGATAATGTGAGTGCCACGGGCCCTCACGGGCTGCTTGGGAACGCAGTTATTATACCGTTTTTTTTCTTTTCTTGCATTTCACCGAATCCCGCTACAGCCAAGAACCGGTCTCGGATACGGCACTGCAAATTGTGATCGATGCGGAGAAGGAGCACCACGACCTACTCGTGGCGCGTCTGGTCAGCGTTATCAAGCTGCGCGTTGCCGATCTTGTCGCGATCCTCAAGAACCCGCCTGCGGTAAGCACTGCTCCTGCCACCTTCCACCTTCTCCCCCCACCCTGCTAGGTTCGGTTTATTGATATTGTGTGTTCGATTACCACAGAAACCGGACATAGTTACCACCTTCGGCACACTGTCACCACCGCTGGGCAACGTGAGACTTCAGATTTGCTATCTATTTACAGTATTAATAGAGACGGAAAACAAAGAACTTATTGCCGCGTAAGTCGCCCTTGTGGAGCGAGCCACAATGCTGGTTCTCTTGCACTAAACCACACATATACTCTTTCTTTCTCTACAGGATTTGTGAAACGGACTATTTCGACACCTTGCTCAACCTCTTCGAGCAATACATTTGGAACAACTTCCTTCACGGGCGTGTCAAAGTTTGCATCAACTATGCCGTCGCGTCGTTCGACCAGGGCGACGGCAGCAGCGGCGAGGGAGATAACAAGCTCGCTATCTCGAGCCTGCAGCGATATGTAAGTGGTGTGGAGCGGGCAGTATTGATTTGTGGTTAAATGTTTAGCCTTCCTCTCACGAATTTCGGTTTTTGCCCCATTTTTTCCCCCGTTGGCCGGCCAGATCATAACGGATTTTCAGCTGGCGCCGAAACTGTTGAAACTATTTGTAGATGCCGTAACACCCAACGAAAGCTTGTGCGTTAAACAATTAGGGTATACTGGCCATCTCATCGAGATGTGCGATACGCTTATGACCTCCATAAACCTCTCGAAGGAATTCCGCGGTATGGTACACGCGACGCTTACGGATGAGGAGCAGATGTCGAATTGGGCTTGCTATATGGAATCCGAGAATAGTCAGTTGTTAAATCACCTAGGCATGCAGAAGAAGTTTTTGGTAAGTCTGCAACCACTCGTAAAAACGATGCGATGTGTGTGTGTGTTGATTAATTGAGTAATGCCACATGTTATTTCAATCCACCCGACGACGTCCCCCGACAGGCTGGTCAGGATCCCTATCGTATCTGCTCACTGTAAGTATTATCTTGCGCCCCCTCCAAAAACCCTAAAAAAAAAAACTGCCTGGTTGGGAGGAGGAATTTTGCCCGACTGCTGAACCCCCGTCCACTAAAAGTATCCTTTTTCTTCGTTTCCTTTTTTTATTTCGTTGCGGCCCATTTGCGCGTTGCGAACCGGCAGAGAGCGAGAACCGCTCGGCGAGATGATGCCGTGCGATACTCCGCCAAGCAAGGTGGAAATGGACCAGCTGCTGGAATGCATCAACTTTGCGTTCAACAGCTTTGACTTCGCGGAAGAGCTAAAGGCATCGGAGGGCACCTCGGACCGGTGGGACGATTTTGGCGACTCGGCCGCCCAGATCCTGACCCTGCCTAACAGCCGGCACCCCACCAACCTGGACAGCCTTGCCGGGGACGATCCGTTCGGCATGCAGAGCGCCATGTTCGGCGAGCGGGCAAAGGCGCACGAGCACGACGACGATGGCGACGATGGCGAAGATGGCGATCCGTTTGCACCGTTACAGTCGGCGCCTGGTGGTGGTGGGCAGAACAACGACGATGACGACCACCACGCCTCCAAAGATATGCTGCTGGGCGACGACGGTTTGCTGTGAGTTGTGCCGAAGACACCACCCTTGTGGGCTGCCCCCCTTACTAAGTTATCGCTTTTCATCCCCTTCCCTTTCAGTGGCCAGAAGTCGGACTTTGATTTCGGTGCGCTGGCATCGTCCGGGCTGGTCGACAGCGAGAGCAACAGTGACGTGCCGCTGACCGGTGGCATGAATCACAACATTTTGAAGTTTCTGCAGGCGGTCAACGAAACGGGCCCACCGTCGGCGGCCCTGCTCGAGGACAACTTTGCCGATTTCGAGTCAGCGCTCGGTGCGGTGGGCAATTCCGCCGCCGCCAGCAGCGATCCATCCTTCGGTGGCCTTTCCCTGTCTGGGGCGACGTCCGGCGACGGTACGCTGCAGTACGAACCGGCCGGCGCTGCTGCAGCGTTCGATGCGGCCAGTGCACTTTTCGATTTCGAAAATGCGGACATCTTTAACGCGAACTCGATACCGCCAACCGTGGACCAAGCCACGCCCAGTGGGGGAGAGGTCGGCAAAGTGCCCGAAAGCGTACAGCAGGACACATTCCTGGAGGCGGTAGAAAAATCAACCGATGCAAAGGATGCACAGGGAGTGAGGTAAGCATAATACAGGGTTTGCGAATCATACAATGGGAACCACTTCAAACCAGTAAAGGGAATGTTTCAACCGGTTAGTTGAATCGTGCAAGCATACTGTGGAACTTTGCACGTTTGTCATCCCGATGGTACCTGACAACAAATGACCTGACTGGGTAGCGCTGGGTGCTCTAAGACTCGCACTTACTTCCGGCCGCAGTGCCACATGGTAGTTTGCTGGGTTCACTATTGTACACTATTGTACATTGTGATGGTCAGTCTTTGTTATTGACAGACACGATACTGCTTTTGCGGTGCAGGGTAGATCACTGCCCGAGGTAAACCGTCGTGTTCAGTGCTGCCTTGATACTTTTGTACATTATGCTACAACGAAAACTCGTGTCAACGTTGCCTAGACTCAGCTCATGATTATCCCACATCGAAGCAGACGGTCTTTGGTTCAAACTATTGCAGCAGGGTTGTGATTAACGGTCGTCTGGTGTGGAATGGACTAGCAAAGTGAAATATTTGGGCCTCACGTTGGATAGTAAGTGGCACTCCCACGGATAGGTTAAGTGCATCCTACGCCAGGATCTAACTCTCTTAATGAGTTTATACCCACTACTATCGCGCAGACTGTGGGTGCCGCTGCAAACATCCCAAAAAAATTTCGTTAATTTTACTGAATCATCATGATTCATTGTGACTCCGCGCCAGGATGGAATTAGCTCATCATGTATACAGATGGATACCACACGAAAACAGATCAAGATGGTGTTTTTTGTTTTACAAAACAGCATAGGTATCACTTTACAGCGGCACCCACAGTCTGATGACAGCTCCTCCACAGTATGCTTTCGCAACTCTCCAGTATAAAAATGCAAACTTCCAGAGTATGCTTGCAGGATTTAATTAATCAATTGCAACATTCGCTTTACTGGTTGCACTATTCTTTGATTCGATATGATATGTTTGATATGGTTGATATGATTCGAAACCCTGTTATGGTGAGGTGTGCGTGTAGTATGGATTGAAAGGAATGTAATGTTTTTCTTTTCTCTCTGTTCGGTCTCTTAGTGACAGCAACGTGAATGATAAAATTGTCGATAGCACACAAACAGTAGCCGATGTACCGACCGCTGTACCTTCCGAGAACGAACCCATGGCAGCCGCGGACAGTGCCGTCGAACGAAAGGAAGCTGGTGGTAGCACAGAGGAGAAAGCAGCTAGTCCAGCCACTTGCACCGACGTCGAAAAGTCCGAAGCGGCAAATGGAGATGAAAGCACTAACAGCAGCAGCAGCAGCATGACCCCGAAAGAGGAGGCAAGCAACAGTGCTGCAAGCTCCTCGACCGCAACTGCAGCAGCAGCGCCTGCACCAGCAACAGTGCCAGAATCCGCACCAGCATCGGTAGACGAGACTGCCGCCAGCACAGCAGCACCCACCGTTGAGGCGACAGCAGCTACCAGCGACAGCAGCTCCGCGGCCGATGCGAGCGATACAAGCGGCTCACCGGATAATTGAGGGTGTCCGCCGCCGTGTCGTTGCCAACGGGATCCCCCACCATCGCCACACCGACGCCAAACGCACGCGCACCAGACCGAAACGGCCGCCCAGCCAAAGCAGCGTCATCGACGCCGCCGTCAGAGACGGCGACAACCTGTACAGCATGCTGCCGCTGCACCGAACCTAAACGGTACTACTACTACCGTGCACTGCTAATCCACATAATCACAGCGACACACACACACACACTGGGGAAGATCCGAGCACGACGACGATATGTGTGCGTGTATGTGTATGTGTGTGTGTGCGCGCACGTGTTTGTTTGCACATCGACGAGTTGCATCTCTTTCCCGGTAGATGAGAGGAGAAAAATGCGCGATTTGGGAGGTTTGTTTATATGGTATAAGAGCTTATATGATAATCATGTGTGTTTTAAAGTATCACATGCATCCAGGAGACAGTAATTTGTGCGAGGGCGACCATACACGAGTTAGACAAGCAAAGCCTAGAGCATATTGACGCGCATTGCGTGTCTCACACAGCAATTGCAAAGCGGTTTGCAATTTTTGCAGCAAAAGCATTTCGAGGAAAAGCGGGAGAAAGAAACAGATAATCAGATGTTGTTCTACACAAGAATTTAGCAATCTTACTACTTTCAGGTTTTTTTTTTTTTGTTTGTTTGGTTGGAAGCTTCCGCCATCTCAAACTTTAAATAATGAAGTGTTTTCTATATAGGTTATTTTTCAGTAGTTTTGGAAATGTTTTACGTTCCGTGATCATCAGTCATGCCTTAAGTAAATGTGATCCATTATATGGTACCGTAATAGTAAACTGAGAAGAAAAGAAACTAAAAAAAACACACCCAAAACTCTAAACGTTACCTCACGTTAGTGCAACATGCTCTTTTGCCCTCGCTTCGGTAGAAAAGAAAAAAAAAACCCCTCAGCGTACAAGCCCCATGCGTGGACGGATCAACGGTTCCCACATCGCCCCACGCACTGAACACGACCACAACGACTTGCCGTAGTTCTTGCCACGTGCTGCCGCAGTAACGCGCGCGCACCATTTTTGCAAATTCAAGCACATACACACACACACACACACACACACACACACACACACATACACACACACACACACACACACATACACACTACTCGCCTAAGAAGTAGCTCCTATTTTGCCACCGTAATGAAAATGATGATAACCACCTCTGTGTGTGTGCGTGTGTGTGTTTCACTGAAGAAACTCGAGCAATAATTAGTTCAAAGAAGGAAACAAAAAGTGAGCTTATAAACCGATTGATTTGTGTAAGACGTTTGATTACATCGAGACATACCCCCCCCCCTCACACACACAAACACACACCCATACTAGCTTACCTACTAGCTTACAGCATAATGTATGTTGACAGGGGAGAGAGAGAGAGAAAAAACAACAACCTAATACGACAATTTAAGTGCTGCAGAGCACACACAGACAGCACAGACAGGGTGACGCACAAATATATATTTTACACGTTTCACACGGTGTTCGTAAGAAGGCAATGGCGCAAAACCACGTACACTCTGCTGCTGCTGTACTTCCAGAAGCAAATGCTGATCTTAATTCAATCCCCCCGTAGGTGGCAGGCGAGGAGTAGAAAGCGCGAGCCAAGAGGGAACGGTGCGCCAGGACATACATTTGTAGTAAAAGCTCCTCCGGCAAGGGAGCGTGGCCGAAAAGTCGATTAATACTGTGACACGGTTAGCATAAAAAAGTTATCAAATTGTGCTGTGAAACTATAGTAAAAATTTGCTTTTCAACTAATTCATATGGACTGGGTCTAGTAGTAGGGCGTGCGAGGAAAAGGTGGCAAGGAATTACTCATACATACACACACAAAAAACCCAAAAAAAATAACAGCTTATTGTTTTGAATTGCGATTGCAATTTGAAAAAAAACACTTTTGATAATGACGAAACGGTTACGATCGGGACACACGTTTTAAATTCAAGCAGGTGTAGTGTAGTGTTTGGTAATTCGGTAAATTAAATTGAAATCATACGGAACATAAACAAACTTCGCATCAATTCATCGACCGACCTGCCCACCCCTGCATTGTTTGAGTTAGTTCGTCGATAGAATGCCTTGTTTGTCTGCTACGGTTTGCGTCGGTTCGGTGGTGGTGTAGTGAGGGTGTACCGATAACGATGGCTCAACGCGTGTATGTTAGTAGCAGCGGTAACAAAAAGAAGAGAAAAAGAGAGAGAAAGCAATCAAAAAAACAATGTACGCAAACCAAAACTAAAACTATTGATGTCATATCAACACACAAACAAAAAAGGGAAAACTAACAAACGATAGTTACTCAAGGATGTAACATATTATTGTAAGTAAGGTATAGGGACTGGGGAAAGAAAGTAGAGCAACCCCCCTCCCACATGTAGTAATAGCTTGAACGCGTGTGTGTTTTTTAAGGTATGGGAAACACACCAGTAACATGTCTTATTAGCAAAGAATGGGTCTAAAAATCAAATGGTTTTCAGCAACAGGGAATGCTTTTTTTCGTTGCCTCTCTTGTTGGTTTTCCTTTTGTCGCAAATCATAAAGCGCGTACCCGTAAAAAGGATAAAAGAAAAAGCTGTAAACAAAACAACTTTCGCGTTCGGGAAAGTTCTTTATTGTGCTTAATTGAATGGCACACACACACGCACAGACGCAGGTGATCATTTAAGAAAACACTTGCAAGTAATTACATACCACACACTACTGTTCCCTTCCCCATACCGTCGTGTGGGGTGTGGTGTAGGTAGTCCGTCGCCCATATCATTATGCTCATTATGGTCGATAGTCGTTACCGTACCATGCATACAATAGCAAGCGACAATAATAAGTGCTGCTGCATGCTCTGCGTCTGGCAGATTGGCTGTCCTGTTTTCTGCTTTTGCGCCATTTTCCCGTACAATCTGCCCACCCCACGATGGAGCTTTGTTGACCCTTTTGTTGTAGCAAAACAACAGTCTGTTAAGTTTGATTATGTTTTCTGTTCGTTGTACGTATCGGATAAATCAAAGGAAGCAAACAATTGCACTAAAACTAAATGTAAAAAAAAACCCCTGCTGCTGCTGCTGCTACTACTACTCTACTACTCTAGACGCTCACACACACAGTAAGATGCAAGCGGAACGCGCTTTAATCGTACACGTCCATGATTCGGGTTGCGGCTTGGTTTTAGCAGTAGCCACGTTTAGCCACGCATTTCCAACGAAGGTAGGCGCATTATAGCAATACAAAACGGAGTATGTGCGACTGTACGTTGGGTTGTCCAGTTTGCGCGGCGCAAAAGATTGAGTTGAGATTGAGTTTAGAGGGAAAGGAAAGAAGCAAAACATAGCAATTCGAACGTTTTGGATCTGTCTTTCATTTTCGCTAAAACTAAAGCAAGCAACGGTTAGAAACGGAAAGCACGGGAAGAAGATATCAACCGCGAAACGAACTATAGAACTAAATTCGTCCAATCATATAGAGATTTTACAACATTATTATTACTAGTACTTCAATTGTTGCAAATGTATCGTAGCCACGATCCCCGAGAAGGCCACCACCATTCTCGCATATCCTCCCCATAATCCCCACTTTCCAGCACGGGGAAAGAGAAGCAGCAGAATGCAGTAGTGTGCGGCCCATTTGATGGTGGCTAAACCGGTACCGGTAGAGTGGTAGTGCGTGTTCATGATTTTTACCCTTCATTTGTCAAACCAAGTGCCCCGATTGCGAAGCAAAGGAAAGTGAAACCAAAATGGTAGCTACTATCAATTAACGAGAACCGCAAAAAAAATAAGCAAAAAAAAAGGAGGAAAATTATGTGAACTGCGAGTGTCACACAAATGGCTGGTATAATAGTGTAAATTGTAACAGGCTCCTTTAGCTCTAGTTGTAGCTCGCCCAAGATCGGCCCACCCCCGGAATATATAAAAGTAATTAATGGTGTTAATAGAAAGAACTACTTGGCCTCCTCTGGTGTGTATGTGTGTGTGTCTGTGTGCGTAAAAGAAGCAAAAGCAAGTAAATGAACAAGGAAAAAGTACATATATACACTTATATACAGATATATACTAAAGTGAACTATTGATATTTACATTATGAAAAATGGAGGAGTAAAAGAAGAAGCAAACAGTACTGGGTCTTCCGAGGGAACATCATTTCACACACACACACAAACGTCTGTGTCTTTTAAGCTGGTATAACATAAACACACTTAAAAACAAAAACAAAAGGAAACAATTGTTGCAAGACGTACAGTTTAACCGTAGAGTGAGTGCACGTGTACGGACGGACACCGCTTTCGAACGGGTTTGAGAATGCACGCAATAATACGCTATTACTCCCTTTTCAATTCTCTCCGTGGTGGTACCGTGTATTATATAGATGTCTTAGACTGTGTCAGTGTGTGGATGGTGCTCGCGCGTGTGTGTGTGTGTGTGTGTGTGTGTGTGTGTATAGATAAGATTAAGCAAATTCCAAGTCGCGAAAATATCTCATTCCTAACTGGCGGCATTTGGAGTTGGTAGCTGCTGCTGCATGGACACAATTTTGCTGACGCAAAGGAGGACCAAACACGTGCTTGTTTTGATTTTCCCTGTATGCTACTAGCACCACCACCGCCACAATCACTACTACTACTACTACTACTATTACTACTTTTGACTGCAGTAACAGCAGCACACCAGTTTTGCAGACAAAAACACACCAAACACACATTCTCACGAACCAAACGTACAAAACTTGGGGACAAAACCATACATTCACACTTGCCCACATTCACGAACGACACATTCAGGAAGGCATTGCACCGAAACGCGGACACTAATTGTATATGCTTTCAACTTAGTGCTAGAATGTACTAAGCGTATCATATCGATGAGAATATAACCACATACACACACACACACGCTAACACCCACCCATCCACACTCGCACAAACACCTCAACCGAGGAAGAAACTGAAAATTCAACGAGAAAATGCCAATGAAGAAACAAAACAAACAAAAACATGCCACCAGTTTAGACGCTTTAGATGTGCAACCCACGGAATTCTATTGCACTTGTTGGTGCGGCGGCGGCGACGACTGCGGCAATGTTGGAGCGCATTTGTATCTTTCTCTACCCTGTGCCAGTAACGTACTGAAAACGTGCAATTTTGTCTTATGCTGTCTATCTTCTATCGCTCTCGACTACTGTTGTAGTGTATATCTCGCCAACTTCACACACCGTTTGGCCACCAACCATGGGTTTGTTGAATGCATTTGCTAGCCCACTCATTACCCTTTCTCAGCCAACACAGAACAAATTGCTCAAAGTATGTGTGTGCGTGTGCAATTTTGTCTCGTTTTTTTTTGAACACGAGTTTCAGCCGCGTTTCACGGTGCTTTCCCTCCAAAAACAGGGTTGAAGAAAAGTGCTAAAGCCTAGTTGTGTGAGTGTAAAGAATGCGTTAGATATACTGTTATAGTGAAAGAAAGAAAAAAACAGCGGAATAGAAAGTGTGTGTTTTGTGTGTGTATATGCTAAAAGAAGACAAACAAAAGGATAGTGAATATGTAAAGTGAAGGAAAGAAAAACCAAAACAACGCGGTGTTGCAATCGGGATTGCAGAAGGAAAAATATGAAAAGAGCTTTTTTGTTTTGTTTGGGAAATGACTAGAAGGCAAGCGTTGAAACACGTTGAAAACTGTGCTAAAACAAGCCTTATACCAAAATGCTTACCCATTTATTTCTCTATTGTGTTTGTTCGACAAAGAACGCAAAAGAAAAGTCTTACTTCATACTCGCAATTCTACGTTTGCGAATAAAACAAAACCCAACGAGACTTGTAAAAAAAATACAAAAAAAAACATTGGCAAACAGAAGCAAAGCAGAATGCAAACCTCGAAAAAGAGTTTCTTTTTGGTAGCGCACAACGTAACACATAACATAATTCATCAATGCACGAAAGTGATCGAAAACGTATCGTAATAATAAAAAAATAGAGAAACAGAGAAGATAAGAAAAAACACGAAAAAACATAAGCAACAAAACACACACACACACACACACACACACACACCTAAAGTTACTGGAAAATAATAGCAAACGAAGAGAAGCAATATTTGCAATCTGAACAATGAAGATAAAAAATAGTAAAAAGTAATACTACTAGACAGAATGATAAGCGAAACATATTAGCAAAGGATAGGTGGAAGAACAGAAAGCGCGAAAGTGAGGGTGAATATAGAAAAATAAAATATTACACCGAAGAAAGAAAATGCAAAAATAAAACAAAAAAAGAAGAAACAAAAAGAAACTTAACTTACACACCATTTTACACTCAAGAAGGAAACTCCCGATGAAAACTGAAACCAACCAAGAGACAATGATTAAAACAAGCAAAGTAGATAAAAAAACAAACAAGTAAACGTAAACACAGACACACTCTCACACCCATACCGATAAAAGAAAAGACAATGAAACAATGTATGATAAAAGAGAAACGCAAAGTAAGAAGCAGAAGAAACGAGGACTCGAAATCATTTTCTGTTTTGATAGAAGAGAGCGAACACTCAGAAGAGAGAGCAAGCAATAGAAAGAGGGGGAAAAAACATGTGTTTAGAAAATCATAATTGTGCTCATTGGATGATGCGTTTTCCTCCCAAATACCCACGGGTGCCTGTTGCAGAGAGAGACAGAGAGAGAGGGAGAAAGAGATAGAGAGCGTAATTTGCGTAAGGGGAGCGAAAGAATGAATTAGAGCAAGCGAGATGGAGAAGTGTTGTGGATGTGTGGAAGTAAAAAACCAGAAAAAAGGAATCTGTGGTGGTACCGGTGCCTCTTTGTTGTGTAGAACCGCTGGAGGAATTAGAGTGGGAGTGTTTTCCTTCATTTCTTTTTTTATATAAATATAATAAACAGACTTTGGTAACACAAGAAGATGTATGTGAGTTGGCAGCGTGTGTGTGTGTGTATGTGGATGAATGTGTGAGTCTCTGTATGTGTGTATGCTCCGTGTGTATCCTTTCCAAGAAGGCAGTAAAGCGTAAAGGAACTTAGGACGAAGAGTTGCCAAATGGGGTGCAGAGTGTTGTGATCGGTCGATCGCAATTTGAATCACCCTTCGATCCAGTATCTCCACTACGAGAAGACCTTAGCAAACACCGTCCTATCCTGTGGCGGCAATCACGACAAGAACACTCCCTTCTTGAAAGTGAAAGGAGCGACACACACCTAAGTGCTTTTCGTTAAACTATTACACTCTGCAGCAGAAAAGAAGGCTGAAGCTAGTGTTTGAGCGAAGGTGTTGGAGTCCATGCGATGCGTGTGTTTATATGAGTCAGGTTATTGTGGTATGTTAGTTTTTTAGTACTATTTTCTTACACTATTTTTTTTTTTTGCATTACTTTGTACGTAAGCGATGAGAGAAGATCGACGAAGAACGGACGAAGAACTGGCAGGGAAGGGTGGGAAAGGGAAAACAATGCAGGCAAAAATAAATTACACGGTGAGGAAGAAATTTGCTTTGGAACTGTTTGTCTAAAAAAGCAAGAAGAAGAGGAAGAAGAAGAAGAAATAAAACGACAAAAATAAACAGAACAGAAATAGTATCTATTAAAAGGTGGCGCCCACCCTTTGGGTTGGTGTCTGTCTGATTGTACCTTCTATTCCATCCTTAATCCCAAACTATTGGACATCCTGAGATACGAGATATGTCGGTTCTTACTTCCACTCACTGTTGGTTTAGTAGATCGTGCTGTCTTGATCAAGTATCCTTTGCTCAGATAACTCAAGACACACAGGACACAGGATCGTGGGTCGTATCAAAGCTCGATCTATTTCCTATTTCTTGCGTTCTTCACATCTCCTGAATCTCCCGGAATTGTTGGAGTTAGTTGTTGCTACGATCCCGCTGAACAATGTGTCTCCCAAGTCACCGTCTATTAGTTTTTCGACGCTAGAAAACCTATCCAATATTACAATACTCCTCTAGAGTCTCGAAATTTCTGCCGCCAACTAATACAGAATCGTTTAGGAAGTAGAAAGGACTAGTATTTCGTCTTCGCAGAATTATCATTTTTCAATTCCATGATTATGTTCATATCTCTGGAGGAATGTAGTGACTAAAAACCAGCTTCATTGCCATCCAATAAGATGGTCCTTGACCTCTTAGGCTCACTCGGAACAACAACTGCCATAGGAAGTACGCAGAAAGCACGATGATCACATCATGACAAAGACTTGTAATAATTGCAATCAGCAATCATCAAGTGAATAATAAGAAGGGTGGCTCGGAAGGACATCGTTATCTTATGGCACTTAACAGCGTCATTTAAAGGGCCTCACCCATCATCAAGAAGATCGCGATCGATGATGTTGAATGTAAGCACCAAAGGGCCTGTTTTCGGTTATTTAATGCCAGATGACAACAATGTTAAGCAAACTTTACGTCCCGAATAATACAAAAGCATCGTTACCTAAAAAAGTCACTAAAAGTCGTAGAATTTGGTTGAAGAGATCTTAAGTCTTGCTATCCGTTAACCTTCAAGATTTATCATCTTTACATGTCTGCTTACTATTTTCCATGCATTCAGCAAAACAAGCTTCTTCACTCATAAAATCACGTTACACCCATTCTTCTTCCTTCGTCCCACCCAACTCCCCCTCCGTACCCCCGGGATGTACTAGCGTGTTTGTACGGTGTACGATCACCTTCAATTTCGCGATCATCCGAACACGTTACAACGGCCCCCAGCCAACCAACCAACCAACAAACGAAACCGGTTTCGTCTATTCGGGGCCACCACGCTTCAAGACGGAAGGGCATGACATCGACGATCCCGGAAACCATCGGGCAACGCATGGGCGAAACAAAACAAAGCAAAAAAAGATCCACCAGGAAGATTCTATCCACGCGAAGATGATACTAAGTGCAGCGCCTCCCAGCTGGACGTGTGCGCGCGCCGTGAGTCGACCAAACCGTTTCGTATAGATGTCGAGTCTTCTGAACTGATGGGGCAGGGGTATTTTGTGTGCTTTATTTTGCGGTGAGATGAGACGAATTCATTACCACCAGGGGTAGGGCCGTACGGATGAGATCATACTCGTTGGCAACATGCGTTGTTTTACAGGCCCGTTTTCGTTGCAATCAAGCGTGCCGAATGTGTTGGAAAGTCACTGTGAGTGAACAGTGAACCGCTCCTTCCAAGGTGGCGTTGTGGGTAAATCGATCGGCTGGGTGGATTCAGACCGCTGACAAACCGTTTAAACAACAATGGCTGCTGTGATGATCGATCAATTTACTGATCTTTTTGTTCCACAAATTGCGAGCAGTGTCCAACAACTGGAACTTATTGGTAAACGTGTTTTATTAATTTTAAAGTGTTTTAGCCCAACTAAGGAAGGTATAGAGGCAAGTGCAAAGACCAGAAAACAGAAATTGGAACAAACTTCAAAACGCCGTAAAAACTTTCGCCTTAGCCTGGCAGGTCCAAAACTGGCCCCGTATGGCGCGCGAAACGTTGTAAAGCGAAGAAAGCATTTCGCCCCACAACACACACACACACACATACACACACACACACACACACACACACACACACACACACACACACACACACACACACACACACACACACACATTCACACACACACACACACACACACACACACACACACACACACACACATAAACACACACCTCGATCATGTACCTCGCTCACGCCGAAAAAGTGCTCCGGCAATCGCACCTCGCGATCCATTCACGGTCATACGTGGCCCGGATTTGTTGATACAGGTTAGTTTTGTGTTGGTCCTTCGTGCCCGATCCCCGTGATTCGTGAGGGTGTTTGGCGGAAGCATTTCAATTATTTCCACCGCTAACCTCCTCCCCTAAGGTGGTGTTGGCGTTGGGGCGAGCTGCTACAACCACTTTTCCACATCAAACACCATTCGATCGTGCAGTAATGAAACCACAAACCGTTATTAGGAGTTTGTGTGCGTAGGTGCGTGTGTGTGTGTGAGTGTGGCAGGCTCCCCCACGGAAGACGCGTTCGAGACCTGCCTTCCCCTTTCCGCGGGCTGGCTGGCGGCATGGAATGTGGTGAATGGTCAGTGGATGGTCCAGGGTAGGATGGGTGACCGAAATTTCCCTTCCACCTGAAGAATTCGGTACACGTACCGTGCGGACACGATCGATGTCGAGCGATGAAGAGAAGGTGGTGGAGATGAGAGTCGGTGGAATGGGGGGACAGTGTTGCGAAGCTACCCAACCAGTTCGCTCGCTCGCTCGCTCGCGTCGACTGGCGGGCGCGCTGGCGAAGAAGAAAGCCGCCCAGTACGGTGCAGGTGTTCGAATCGAGCGGTCGGTCACGTGTGCTTCTCCGCTGCTGCTGCTGCTGTCCAGTGTGCGTGGCGTCCAAGAGTGCTTGTTTGCTGAGATCGAGGTCGCCGTGTGAAGCCGTTGAGTGTGTTGAGTGACTCTAGGTGTGTGCTCCCGGAAGTGTTTGTGTTTGAGCCAATAGCAGGATCTAGTGTCCGCGTGTACAGACCCACACACACACACACAGAGGCCAAATGGCTATGAGTAAAGTGATACGACTGTGCGGTCGCCATCTTAGGCACTGGTCCAGTCAGCCGTCCCGTACAGCGACCACCGTATCCGGTGCGTTCGTCACATCGCCAGAGGTTCGTCGCCTGAGCACCGGTGATCTGCTGCAGGAAAAGTTGGCCACCAAGAGCGTGCAGCGGCATGACTGGAATCGGGCCGTCAGCGAGGCGGAGAAGATCGTCGGCTATCCGACCTCGTTCCTCAGCCTCCGGTGGCTGCTGAGCGACGAGATCGCGAACGTGGCGCTGCATCTGCGGAAGCTGGTCGGCAGCAATCATCCGTTGCTGAAAGCTGCCAAGTAAGAGATCCAACTGGCCACAACGTGGATGGCGGTCGTGCTAAAACTCGCTCTCTCTCTCTCTTTTTAAATATCTCTGCCGAAATGAATTGTTGATCACGATTACTGACCAAGCGGTCGCTCCCAGACACCCCAGCTTTTCTATACTTAAGCTCAAGCTGGCGGTGGTCGGCACGGATTGGGAAACAAAGTCGGGTCATACCGTTACGACACTGGAAAACAAAACCTCGCGCGTTCCGTACGACTGCGACTTCGGTTTCGGTACAGTTGGTGGAAGCTGGGCTGTGTGTGTGTGGCTCGTGCTTTCGAAAAAACCGGTCCCGTAGTAAAAAGCTGCCCACCTCACCCAATATTTGCAATCTGAACAATGAAGATAAAAAATAGTAAAAAGTAATACTACTAGACAGAATGATAAGCGAAACATATTAGCAAAGGATAGGTGGAAGAACAGAAAGCGCGAAAGTGAGGGTGAATATAGAAAAATAAAATATTACACCGAAGAAAGAAAATGCAAAAATAAAACAAAAAAAGAAGAAACAAAAAGAAACTTAACTTACACACCATTTTACACTCAAGAAGGAAACTCCCGATGAAAACTGAAACCAACCAAGAGACAATGATTAAAACAAGCAAAGTAGATAAAAAAACAAACAAGTAAACGTAAACACAGACACACTCTCACACCCATACCGATAAAAGAAAAGACAATGAAACAATGTATGATAAAAGAGAAACGCAAAGTAAGAAGCAGAAGAAACGAGGACTCGAAATCATTTTCTGTTTTGATAGAAGAGAGCGAACACTCAGAAGAGAGAGCAAGCAATAGAAAGAGGGGGAAAAAACATGTGTTTAGAAAATCATAATTGTGCTCATTGGATGATGCGTTTTCCTCCCAAATACCCACGGGTGCCTAGTTTTTCGACGCTAGAAAACCTATCCAATATTACAATACTCCTCTAGAGTCTCGAAATTTCTGCCGCCAACTAATACAGAATCGTTTAGGAAGTAGAAAGGACTAGTATTTCGTCTTCGCAGAATTATCATTTTTCAATTCCATGATTATGTTCATATCTCTGGAGGAATGTAGTGACTAAAAACCAGCTTCATTGCCATCCAATAAGATGGTCCTTGACCTCTTAGGCTCACTCGGAACAACAACTGCCATAGGAAGTACGCAGAAAGCACGATGATCACATCATGACAAAGACTTGTAATAATTGCAATCAGCAATCATCAAGTGAATAATAAGAAGGGTGGCTCGGAAGGACATCGTTATCTTATGGCACTTAACAGCGTCATTTAAAGGGCCTCACCCATCATCAAGAAGATCGCGATCGATGATGTTGAATGTAAGCACCAAAGGGCCTGTTTTCGGTTATTTAATGCCAGATGACAACAATGTTAAGCAAACTTTACGTCCCGAATAATACAAAAGCATCGTTACCTAAAAAAGTCACTAAAAGTCGTAGAATTTGGTTGAAGAGATCTTAAGTCTTGCTATCCGTTAACCTTCAAGATTTATCATCTTTACATGTCTGCTTACTATTTTCCATGCATTCAGCAAAACAAGCTTCTTCACTCATAAAATCACGTTACACCCATTCTTCTTCCTTCGTCCCACCCAACTCCCCCTCCGTACCCCCGGGATGTACTAGCGTGTTTGTACGGTGTACGATCACCTTCAATTTCGCGATCATCCGAACACGTTACAACGGCCCCCAGCCAACCAACCAACCAACAAACGAAACCGGTTTCGTCTATTCGGGGCCACCACGCTTCAAGACGGAAGGGCATGACATCGACGATCCCGGAAACCATCGGGCAACGCATGGGCGAAACAAAACAAAGCAAAAAAAGATCCACCAGGAAGATTCTATCCACGCGAAGATGATACTAAGTGCAGCGCCTCCCAGCTGGACGTGTGCGCGCGCCGTGAGTCGACCAAACCGTTTCGTATAGATGTCGAGTCTTCTGAACTGATGGGGCAGGGGTATTTTGTGTGCTTTATTTTGCGGTGAGATGAGACGAATTCATTACCACCAGGGGTAGGGCCGTACGGATGAGATCATACTCGTTGGCAACATGCGTTGTTTTACAGGCCCGTTTTCGTTGCAATCAAGCGTGCCGAATGTGTTGGAAAGTCACTGTGAGTGAACAGTGAACCGCTCCTTCCAAGGTGGCGTTGTGGGTAAATCGATCGGCTGGGTGGATTCAGACCGCTGACAAACCGTTTAAACAACAATGGCTGCTGTGATGATCGATCAATTTACTGATCTTTTTGTTCCACAAATTGCGAGCAGTGTCCAACAACTGGAACTTATTGGTAAACGTGTTTTATTAATTTTAAAGTGTTTTAGCCCAACTAAGGAAGGTATAGAGGCAAGTGCAAAGACCAGAAAACAGAAATTGGAACAAACTTCAAAACGCCGTAAAAACTTTCGCCTTAGCCTGGCAGGTCCAAAACTGGCCCCGTATGGCGCGCGAAACGTTGTAAAGCGAAGAAAGCATTTCGCCCCACAACACACACACACACACATACACACACACACACACACACACACACACACACACACACACACACACACACACACACACACACACACATTCACACACACACACACACACACACACACACACACACACACACACACACATAAACACACACCTCGATCATGTACCTCGCTCACGCCGAAAAAGTGCTCCGGCAATCGCACCTCGCGATCCATTCACGGTCATACGTGGCCCGGATTTGTTGATACAGGTTAGTTTTGTGTTGGTCCTTCGTGCCCGATCCCCGTGATTCGTGAGGGTGTTTGGCGGAAGCATTTCAATTATTTCCACCGCTAACCTCCTCCCCTAAGGTGGTGTTGGCGTTGGGGCGAGCTGCTACAACCACTTTTCCACATCAAACACCATTCGATCGTGCAGTAATGAAACCACAAACCGTTATTAGGAGTTTGTGTGCGTAGGTGCGTGTGTGTGTGTGAGTGTGGCAGGCTCCCCCACGGAAGACGCGTTCGAGACCTGCCTTCCCCTTTCCGCGGGCTGGCTGGCGGCATGGAATGTGGTGAATGGTCAGTGGATGGTCCAGGGTAGGATGGGTGACCGAAATTTCCCTTCCACCTGAAGAATTCGGTACACGTACCGTGCGGACACGATCGATGTCGAGCGATGAAGAGAAGGTGGTGGAGATGAGAGTCGGTGGAATGGGGGACAGTGTTGCGAAGCTACCCAACCAGTTCGCTCGCTCGCTCGCTCGCGTCGACTGGCGGGCGCGCTGGCGAAGAAGAAAGCCGCCCAGTACGGTGCAGGTGTTCGAATCGAGCGGTCGGTCACGTGTGCTTCTCCGCTGCTGCTGCTGCTGTCCAGTGTGCGTGGCGTCCAAGAGTGCTTGTTTGCTGAGATCGAGGTCGCCGTGTGAAGCCGTTGAGTGTGTTGAGTGACTCTAGGTGTGTGCTCCCGGAAGTGTTTGTGTTTGAGCCAATAGCAGGATCTAGTGTCCGCGTGTACAGACCCACACACACACACACAGAGGCCAAATGGCTATGAGTAAAGTGATACGACTGTGCGGTCGCCATCTTAGGCACTGGTCCAGTCAGCCGTCCCGTACAGCGACCACCGTATCCGGTGCGTTCGTCACATCGCCAGAGGTTCGTCGCCTGAGCACCGGTGATCTGCTGCAGGAAAAGTTGGCCACCAAGAGCGTGCAGCGGCATGACTGGAATCGGGCCGTCAGCGAGGCGGAGAAGATCGTCGGCTATCCGACCTCGTTCCTCAGCCTCCGGTGGCTGCTGAGCGACGAGATCGCGAACGTGGCGCTGCATCTGCGGAAGCTGGTCGGCAGCAATCATCCGTTGCTGAAAGCTGCCAAGTAAGAGATCCAACTGGCCACAACGTGGATGGCGGTCGTGCTAAAACTCGCTCTCTCTCTCTCTTTTTAAATATCTCTGCCGAAATGAATTGTTGATCACGATTACTGACCAAGCGGTCGCTCCCAGACACCCCAGCTTTTCTATACTTAAGCTCAAGCTGGCGGTGGTCGGCACGGATTGGGAAACAAAGTCGGGTCATACCGTTACGACACTGGAAAACAAAACCTCGCGCGTTCCGTACGACTGCGACTTCGGTTTCGGTACAGTTGGTGGAAGCTGGGCTGTGTGTGTGTGGCTCGTGCTTTCGAAAAAACCGGTCCCGTAGTAAAAAGCTGCCCACCTCACCCGAAAACGGTTCGCGTTCGTGGTTTGATGTCACTTTCGTTCAGGTGGGCTAGAGATGATGTGGCGCGGTACCACACCATCATCGACGGATCGAACAGACAGCAGGGATGGTGAAAATGATGGACCCCATGGAGTGTGTTTTACGGGGATGGTGAGACATTGGTTGGCTTGATGGAAATTAGCGATGAGTTTCGGTGCGATCGTCTCTTCAGTCGATCGAAGGAATGAAGAAGTTTGGTGACCTTTTAAGATAAACAAGTCTAGCCGCTTCGGTTCGTCAAGTTGTTATGCAAAGCTGTTACATTCTCTGCGGCCTATGCCTGTCGTCCGGGAGGATCAGGGACTGAGATGTTTCCACTATGAATAGATACATAAGGATTCGCAGTGCAATAGTCTAGGTGGTCTATTGGACCGTGGCATGTCATGTTCTACAAAGCATAACATGGCTCAATTTCCATTTTGAGATGAAGAAGAGGAAGAAGACATATTCCAATTCTTAAGATAAGTGTTCAAAAAGCTCTCTCAAAGCCCCTTAACAAAGGTTGTAATTCTCAAGAGTGTAACACAAATTGGAAGACAACTACTCTCTTTTTCGTGTACGTCTCCATGCTCCAATGTGTTACTCAACTCTTGCAAAATGTTTTTCAACAGCTGTCATACATTCGTGACATCTGTGCTGTTGAAACACGATTCGTGAGAGTTGAATAATGCAATCAACACTGGAAGATGGGCTGAAAAATGAAGTAAGAAGAGGTTGATAAGGCTTCCTTGCTAATGTCGATAGCATGATTTTTCCTTTTTCTTGTCTTATTTATTATCTTTTATTTTTATGATGAGACAGGTTAATAGTTGATTTTTCCAGTTTTTTAAGTTGATTTTAATAATTCATTGATGAGTATTGTTGACGCCGTCAACCGTCAATTTAGATGCAAAAGCCTCCTTGCACGGGTCACGCGATAGATGGCGCTGTCGGTCGCTTCGAAATTAATCGGTTTATCGAAAACCGACCAGCGACGGCACGAGCCGAAGCCCTTAGGGGGAATGACCGGAGCAGCAGGATGACGGGCAGATTCCTTCGCGCACCCGAGCATACGCACGTGATTTTTTAGCGCCACCTTGCGAATTGTAATAAATTATACCATTCAAAATTCGGCTAAAAAACGTTTAATTGATCTCTGGGTAGAAAGAATCGGTTGCATCGCAACAAGTATAGTAACTCTCTTGGTGTGCATTTCATACTTCTTTTCACAACTTATATCATAACTCTCAATAGATGTTTTGTTAAAACAAAAATCAAATTTGATCATTCTTTTCATGCACAAATAGAGGGGCAAAGAGTGTGTTTTTTCCCCTAATCGCAACTATAATTCTCAACAAGACTTTGATGAGGTTTTAATTGATATTTTGAGAATTCAACTTTTTCGCTTAAAGAAGTGTTAATGACTACCAGTGGATTTTAATTAGTCCCTTTTAATGAACTCGCAATAAGTTCTTCATTATCCAACCATGACCGTGAATCATGATGGACTAATTTTCCTTGCTTTACCACCATTATTGAACATTGCAACATCAGTTTTTGCTGCTGACTTCTTCATTAGCTGTCCACGTCTCTTTTTTGCCATTGTAACCAATACAGCTGTTTTTTTACAGCTATTAATCATCTCCAATCTCGCCAGTGTTGTTTTTGCCACAAAGTTTCACCACGCACACAAAAAACAGCAACAACAGCACAACAGTGTCTTTAGCGGAGTACTGTGTGGAGAATATAAATTTCTTCGTTAAGCTACCACTTCCACAAGGACAGCCAACCAAGGTGTGGAGCGCTTTAGAAAGCGTTTACTGATGATGCCCCGTCATCGGTGGTGCGTTGCGCGATCTCACACGGCCATCACAGGGGGCCTTGTCTGTTTGGTATGCAAAGCCAACAGTTCCTGATCTGCGGTAGATAATAGAGAGATAAAGAGAGAGAGAGAAACCAGCAACATCCTCACCAACCTTGGCCTTTGTTCAGTTCGGTGTAAAAGCTTAATTACGGATCAGGTTTCCTTCTGCATTCATTAATTCACACACTCTTCCTGCTAATTGTCTCCCCGCAGAACGCTGATCTACAACGACAAAAACCAGCAGGCATGGGGACTGATCGTGCTGCTCGTTTCGAAGGCGGCCGGCCACCTAGACAACATCCCCGACATGGAGCAGGACAAGAGTGCCGGCGTGCTACACTCCCAGCGCGCACTGGCCGAGGTGACGGAGATGATCCGGACCTCGCACCTGGTCCACCAGGGCATGCTGAACCTGCAGTCGTACGACAATGCGGGCAACGATCTGAGCGGCGACAGTGACATGATCTTCGGCAACAAGATCGCCCTGCTCGGTGGGGACTATCTGCTGGCGAACGCTTCTCAGCAGGTGGCCACATTAAGGTAGGTTGTTTGGGTGCTTGATTATAGAAACCAAAGACTCAAAGCTCAGCGTCGGTATCTTCCCGTGCAAACGCGCAGAAACCAGGACCTAAACATGCTCATCTCGTCCGCGTTCCGCGATCTGGCCGAGTCGAACTTTATCGGCGAGCGGGACGAGCAGAACAATCCACTGCCGACCAAACCGGGCACCCAGCTGAAGGAGCTGGCGACCGATTTGAACAGTCTGGAAGATTTGGGCTTCGGCGATCTGGAGGACAACACCGAACCGATGAAGATTGACGGGGTGGTGGGGCATCCGGAGAAGGAGTGGTCGCTCCGGCACGTGCTCGGCGGTGGCAGTCTGCTGGGGAAGGCCTGCATGGCCGCCCTGATGCTCGGTGGCCATCCGAAGCCGCTCCAGAAGCAGGGCTACGTGTTCGGCAAGCATCTGGCGCTGGCCTGGCAAGCATGCATCGATATGCAGCCGTTCCTGCTGCCGACGCTGCCGTTAGGTAAGGAAGGGATCGATTGGAATGTAATGGATCTGTGGTTAATTAAAATTTTATTTACAATTTCCTTGGTTCAGGTGCACAGTTCAGTCTGGTGTCCGCTCCGGTACTGTTCCACCTGGAGCATGACGTTGCGCTGTACGAGGAGATCGAGAAGGGCAGCCGATCGATCCACAACATCGACTACACCAAAGTGCACCAGGCGGTCCTGAACGGACCGGGGCTGGAGAGGACAAAGATCCTGCAGCGCAAGCACAGCCTGGTGGCGTTGAAGGTGCTGGACGAGCTGCCGTCCACCGACGCCCGGACAGCGCTGCAGAACATCATCATAGCCATGCAGGAGCTGTAGAGGCGGGCGTGCATGAGAGAAAGAGAAAGATGTACAGTACACCGTAAGTTAAGGTTTAGGAAACATACAGTCCAAAGTTGATGCAACCAGCGCCTCCTTGCCACACTACCACCATCACTCGATAACGATCACGATTTCTTCAACAAGAAGGAATCTCTCTCTTCAAATCTACCCCAAACGGTAAGTTGAGTCACACTTTCAATGGTCTCCCGGTACAACAACCGCATTTCAAACTTTGCTTTTCTTGCAGCACGCTAGATAGCGCCCCAAACGCACCCGTTTGTAGCCGCCGCCGCTTGCAAACCGCCGCAACTCGGGCCGGCGGCTGAAACCGCTCTCTTCACTGACAGCTGTCAGGCCGGGTTGAAAACAACAATAACAGCCGAGAGCGTACCGAAATTCGCATGCCGTGTAAAGAAAAGGTGGGGATGCAAGGCTACGATTACGTTATCGGCGTGAATTAATCCGGCAATTGTGTGTGCTTTTGCCTGGAGTACGCATTACGTGTGGTTCGTTCCAAAGTGCTAGTGTGTGAAGTGTTTTTTTTTCTCATTTCCCGAAGGTGTGCTCGTGTTTAATATGCAAAAATTCAACCCTCAAAAGCTGAATCGCAATTAACCCGAAAGCCAATTGCGTGTTCTTGATATTTTGATAAGCAGTGTTTGTGAATGCAAAAGTTGTGCAAGAAGCCATTGCGCCTGGAAAGATGCTTAGAATCGGTGAACGAAGAATGGAAAGTGCAATGTTGAGCCAGTGTGTCCCGCGGGTTCCACTTTCACGATGAAGAAAAAGTGCAATCCGTCTTGCAAAGTGCAGCACGGAGAGAACAGTTACATCATCAGATCGTTTGTTTTTGCTCTCTTGTCGTGCCCCCGGCCGCGCTAAAAGGGGTCGATCAGCTGGTGCTGTGCCACCTGCAGAAAACCTGTTTCTTCCGGTCAATTTGTCCGTTCCTGGCGAAGGGATAAAAGCTGAACAATTCGCCTGCCATCTCGCCAGTGTCTGACGTCGTTTGCGTGGATCAACATCTTCCGGTTGAACCCGTCCCGTCCCGTGCAAAAAGAGAGAGAAAAAAACAGATTGTGTTCAACAGTAGTCGCCCAGGGCCGCCTGTTGCATTCAGACCTGTTCCATCACCTGGAAGAGTGATTGTTTGAGGCGCGAAGTGAAGTTGAATTGATTTGAAAAAAGTTTCACTTTTTTCTATTTGCCCCGCCGGTGCAGGGGCGCAGGAGGGAGAAGTTCGGGCGACGAATTGTCCGCGCTTGGTTGAGCAGAGCAGCCGGTGAAAGCCGCAGGGTGGCGTGTGTAGCTAATAACAAAAAAACAGCACCGCCCAGACCCCGGGAGCGTGAAAGGCGGCCGGTGTACGTGATTGTTGGGCGACTGTTAAGATGAGCACGAAGCGTACGTACGCCCGTGGCCGCTGCTGAACCCCCCGCGCGGCTCGCCATTGTGTTCGCCGATCGCACCAGAAGAAAGGCACCACTCTGTGCTCTGTGCCACTTTCGCACACAAGTTACACCAATACGTTACACGCGTTACAACGCCAGTGCAAAACCGGATTGCTGGATCGCGGTAGTGCGCTTGATAGTTTATAATTCTGTTGATAATTTTGGAATTTTCCGGTCGCAAAAATGTCCCTCGCAAGGATTTACGGCATGCAGACCCTTCTGCGGACAGCACATTTGCGAAAGTGTGTGGTGAAAGTGTGCGGCGCGAGTGGCCCTTCGGCGTTACCCTGGCTGGAAAGTGTCTCCAGGCGAAGCATCCTGACCGGTGGTGGTGCAAGCCACGAAAAGTTAGCACCGAAACCGGTGCCAAAACACGACTGGAATCGGGCCGTCAGCGAGGCGGAGAAGATCGTCGGCTATCCGACCTCGTTCCTGAGCCTTCGGTGGCTGCTGAGCGATGAGATTGCGAACGTGGCGCTACATCTGCGGAAGCTGGTCGGCAGCAATCATCCCCTGCTAAGGACGGCGAAGTAAGTAGTTGGAGCATTTGGCGTTTAAGCTGAAGGGAAGCATCTTTTTTCCTGTTCCTGCCACATTCTTGTACACGCGCTAACGTCACTAAACCGGTTCTGAACGTTTCCATTCCGAATTTCACCTAAAATAAGCTCCAAAAATTGGGAATGAATATGAGACGGGTGGTTAAAAGAACCCGCGATTGACGTCACAAGAACTAGTGATTAATGCGTATTGGCATCAGATCGTTAGTCGATTCGAAAAAATGACGCAAATTAGTGACATATAAAGTTTGGGGATTTTCTTTTCCAATTTTAAACCTTTAGCGGCTTTAATAGTTGCATATCGCATTTGCTTCTTAACCCCAAGATAGAACTAGCGGTATCTAATGTGGATACTTTTTCCTTATTGTTCAACTCATAACACGCATTTTGATCGCGTTGTTTGGCATTCCTCTCGTTACATTTACTGGGGGAAAGGTACAATATTTGGTTTTTTTGTATTTTTGTATAAAACGTTTTTAAATATTGGATGTTGCCAAACGGCAATGATTTTTTATACAAATTGGCATAAAGTTAAACAATTTCTACCGTACAACCTTGCCGAACGCCTAAAGGTATGCAATGTGATATATGTGTTTTTTGATTTGTGAATTTTTTGTTTCAATTTCTTCTTAAAATTTATATGTCTCATCAAAAATATTTCTCTGAAAAGCTTGAAAACTATTCACGACGACATTGAAAGGGAAAACAAAAAGTAATCTTTTTAATGTGCTATGCTTTTGCAAATTCATTTTAATACATTAGATTGCATACCGTTAGGCGCTTAGCAACAGATGACTTTGCTGTGGAAGATGAGAACAGCCCTTTACGTTACGTTGGCGTTACGCGTAACGCCTGTGGATCTGAAACCCAAGCAGCATTTTGACCGCTCGCTTGTTTTAATCGTCATTAATGGGAATCTGCATGAATGAGAAGTTGCTTTAGTTGTATTGTCAAGAAAAACATGTACTCCATCTCATAATATTAAATGTATTTTTTTTTTCAAATTGACTAACAAAATATCCATTTCCCTTCCAGAATGCTCATCTTCAACGGCAAAAACAACATGCAAGCGTGGGGACTGATCGTGCTGCTCGTCTCGAAAGCCGTCGGCCACGCCCCGACCGTACCCGACCTGGAGCAGGACAAAAGTGCGGGCGTGCTGCAGTCCCAGCGGGGGCTGGCGGAAATTACGGAAATGATCCGTACCGCCCAGCTCGTCCACCAAGGGCTGGTCAATCTGCAGTCGCTGGACGAAGCCGGCAACGAGCTGGGCAGCGATAGCGATACCATCTTCGGCAACAAGATCGCCCTGCTGAGCGGGGACTATCTGCTTGGCAATGCTTGCCTTCAGCTGGCCGGGCTGCGCAACCAACCGCTGATCGAGCTCATCTCATCGGCCGTGCGTGATTTGGCGGAGTCGAACTTTATCGGCGAACGCGATCAACAGAACAATCCACTTCCTTCCTGCCCACTGGACTGTCCGGGCATGGCAGCCGCCGATCGGGACAGTGAGCCCGAAGGGGCTGTTAACTTCGGGGACTTGGTGAGCAATACCCAACCGCTCAGCTTGGAGGGCGTTATGGGCAATCCAGAGAGGGAGTGGGCCCTACGGCATATCCTCGGTGCGGGCAGTTTGCTGGGCAAAAGCTGCCAGGGTGCGATGATGCTGGCCGAGCAGTCGGAAGCATTGCAGCGGCGCGGTTACATGTTTGGAAAGCATCTGTCCCTTGCGTGGCAGTCCTGTATCGATCTGGAACCGTTCGGCTGTGATCATCTTCCACCCGGTAAGAGAATAAACACGCTGCAATCTCACAAAAGACATTTTAATCGTTTCAAATTGTTGCGTTTCTTTCAGGCGTTCGATTCAGTTTGGTGTCGGCACCGGTTCTCTTCCATCTCGCGCACGATCCGTCACTGTACGAAGAGATACAGAAGGGACGCGAGTCGGTGGACAACATTGACTTCGTGAAGGTGCATGCAGCGGTGCTGAAGGGCCCGGGACCCGAGCGGACGCGTATACTGCAGAAAAAGCACAGCGAGGCCGCACTGGAGGTGCTGAACGATCTGCCACCCTCGGACGCACGAACGGCACTGCAAAACATTATCCTGGCCATGCAGGACATCTAGCGGACGGTGCCGGTAGGCATCTATCGAGCGGCGAGCTCCAACACATCACGACTCACGCCCATCCAGAGCTCTTTTCGTCCCCGTCGGTGAAGCTTCACACGAGCGAAGCGATTAGGCGAAGCGAGATACCGTTGGAAAAGAGTTAACTGGTAAGTGGCGGTAGAAAGGGCAGTTTCGATCGACGCTAAATGACTGGTTAGCACTGGAAGCTAAGCATGCTCTACACAGCAAAACGTACCATTCCGTCCAGAGTGTGAACTTTTTTATGATTATGGTAGATAGGGGAAGGTTTGCGAGAAAGAGAGATAGAGAAAGAAAGAGAGGAAGAGATAGAGAAAAACGGCATCTAGTGTAATGAGAGGGCACTACTTTCGAGTGAAGTAACGCATAAAGGGAACGGTTCAATCGGTTTCATCGCTCCCGCAGGAGTTCTATAAATATTACCAGCAAGGTAACGCTACCTACCCGTTAGGTGCGTTAGTAGAGAGATAAATAAGAAATGTTAGTAGTACACACTGACACACACACACCGACGCACATCACCGAATCAATCGCACAATCCTTGTACAGAGCTAGTGAAATTTGGTAAGAAAACTCCTTTCGACGATCATCATTATCAGTCCTTCATAGGTATAGGTCGTCATAGCTTCAATTACACTCGTTAAAAGAACGGTTCGAAAGAACCGCAAACCAAGCAGATTGTTTTAGGCGCTAAGGACAAACCCCTTACTCGTAAGCTGGCGGACTTTAAACTAAGCGTTTACACTGGGTGTGGTTGTGTTTTGTTAGTAGGTGAGGTTATGTAGTTTTGCTTTTCCCTTGTTACTCTCGCCGGCCGGCCAGTAATGGCTTTCCCCCGTTTTGCGTTGCTGTATGTACACGTCTTTCCGTTATCATGTAGTTAAAGTATTTAATGAACTCACCTGTTGTTTGCAAAAAAGATATAAAACTCAACAAACCCCCAACGTGCCAGTTCGTGTTCGGTTTATTCTTTTTTTTTCGGATGACATATTCAACGTTGATTATTACACTGTTTGTCTCCCGACGTTGACCACCGGCCACGACCGGATACTCTTCCGACTCATCATTTCTGACAGAGATGGTAGATGTAGCAGCGTTGTTCTGGGTAAGAACAAAATAAAATAACTATTAAACTATTAATTTAAACGGTAACTAATGAGCATTTTGCTCCTTTCTTCGAGCTACTTACGTTAAATTTTGACCAATGTAAGGAAACGAATTTGCATGTGTGCTATCACATGCTCTCAGAGGTACGGACAGTCCTACGGGCAGAATCGCAATTAGCAAAAAACCTGTTTCTTACAGATTTGCCTGTTTCTTACAGATAAGAAAGTATTCTATTGACCCAACTGGACCGAGCGACGAATTGGCCGCACTCGGTTGATAGTTTGGTTCTAAACCGAACGTCAAATCACAATTTCGAGCAAACAGAATGTTCCTCGCAACGATACGCACAGCACATCTGCAGAAGCCCTTGCTCACGAGTGTCTCGAATCGGTGGCCTATGGCCGGTTGGGTAAGCCACTATAACCTAGCCCCGAAACCGGTTTCAATCTGACTTCGTTCCCGAGCCTTTGGTGGCTGATGAGCGACGAAGTTGCGAACTTAGCCCTGGACTAGTGATATAAGATCAGATCCGGTTTCGTTCAAATGATCCGAATCAGTACATTGAAGTTTTTGAACGATCAGGATCATCGCTTCCCAGAGAGAAACAGAGGCGAATGATCGAATACGCCAACTGAGCTATTGATTAAGTGAACATGTATTATGCATCAGTTTTTTGAACGATCCGGATCATGGCTTCTCTGAAAGAAAAAGAGACGAATGATCGAATGCGCCATATGAGCAAGTGAACTGGTATCATTTTCGGATCAGCATTCTTCTCTGTTCAGATAGCGGTACAGACATATCTTACACGTATTTGATTCTTTATACCAAAACGAGAAAGCATGACTAGTCACACCGCTCGGATCCGACTCACGCTTTGAATTCGACCACCCATGTCTTTCAAGTCGTGTATGTACGAAAAGCATATTTGCTCGCAATGTATATCTGCGTTTATGATGGAAATAGTTTCGAAAATTGTGGAACGGAACGAACCTGCCAATCTGGAGAAAAACTACGGAACGCAGAACGCATGTTCAAAATTATCTGCCTTTTTCACTTTTATTTACGCTTTTTTCAGATGCTCATTTTATATATGGATAACTTGAAAATTTCCATTCAATATTGCGTAATACATTTTATGTTAACTAATCACACAGTTTTCATTCAAACAGAGCTAAATAATAGTTAATTGAACGCGTAAAACAACTCTATTACTAAAATAATAACGCTTAATTTAAGCGACCCGCTATACATTGCATTGCAATTAAAATCAAAAAGCAAAAAGGGCTGCAAAATGTCACTGTCAAGGTCATAAAAAATCTGACTGAAACAAATTCCATGTCAGCGTCACGTACTCAATTGTGATAATCATACGTGATACTGAAGGTTTTGAGGTTAGTTGGTGAGGTTGGCGAGGTTGGAGAGGTTGACGAGGTTAGCAAACTGGCCCATCGTATGAAAGATACCAGATCATCGAGCGTTGCAGACGGGATCGAAAAGAACGCTGAGAGAAACAGGTGAATATTGAACCTGGATGATTTGTTTACAGCAAGCCGGCTCATCAAATCAAAGAGAGTTGAATGACGAGCGTTGTGGATGTGGATGCAGCTTTAGCAATATGTTTAGCGTATTGTCTACTCGACAATGACGATGAAAATATAACTGGCTCTCTCATTCGCTCGCTCGTTAACACGTACTGCATCTTTTCGCCTCGTGCTTCGTCTCAGCCAGACTCTAAAGGACGAACAGCACTGGATGCAGGGTTCCCACAATTTATTGATTGATTCCTGTTATGTTTAGAGTCCGTCTCACGATTCATTCACCGTTTCGCATATATTTTTGTATAGTTTCCTCATAATTTTAGTGCCATCCTATAGGACATCAATACAATACTCCCAAAACAAAAAACTATGGGTAACGCCCAATAAATAGTGGGAACGAACCAAAAACTAT
This sequence comes from Anopheles arabiensis, assembly GCF_016920715.1. Classification (NCBI taxonomy): domain Eukaryota; kingdom Metazoa; phylum Arthropoda; class Insecta; order Diptera; family Culicidae; genus Anopheles; species Anopheles arabiensis. Next base: position 100,917,294 of record NC_053517.1, read on the forward strand.
GGGAAGCATTCAAAAATAATTGGGAAATAACCAAAAAACCTTGGTAGAGCCCTGTAGAAGATGTTCTCTTTCTCTTTGGCATTAAATGACAGGTTTAGCAGAGAACGAACGGTTGAATGATTGATCCGATCGAATGATCCGGATCACCTTTATGAATGAACCGGAACTGAGCCGATCATTAAAAAGATCCGTTTATTAACACCACTACCCCGGGCCCAAGAAAACTGTACTACTGGCAGACGGCAAGTAAATTTCTTTCGGCAATCATGTGTTGTTGTATTTACACATATTTTCGTTATAATATAGTAAACTATTTAATGAAACATCTGTTGTTTGCAGAAGAGCTACAAAACTTAACAAACGCGTGACTTTCGTCCGTTCCGGACGACAATTTCGGCCTTCGACTATCAACTGTTTGGCTCCCGGCGCCCACCACCGACCGAAGCACCTCTCCTCTGCCGCACCTCCACCTCCTCATCCTCCTCCTCCTCCTCCTCGGAGGTCGTCGACTGGTCGATGATTTGCGTGCTGTTGTGCCTTGCCTGCAGATGGCGCTGCAAATCCCTGCGCCGGGCCAGCTTCTTCCCGCACAGGCTGCACTCATACAGCGACCCATCGTGCTGCCGGTGCAGCCGGATGTGTTTGTTCAGATTGCTCGGATCGCCGAACGGGCGCAAACAGTACTGGCACTTGAGCGGCTTAAACCCGGTGTGCGTGCGGATGTGTATCTTTAGCCCGTACTTGCGCGAGTACAGCTTGCCGCAGTAGATGCACACGTGGCCCTGCTTCGAGGAGCCCATGTTGCTGACGATCGTTTCGAGGTGCGCCGCGGTGACGAGATGGGTAGCGCCCGCCGTCGGTTCGTCCGCGGCCACCGCTGCCCGCTCCACTGCCGGGGCGGGCGCATGATGCAGCCTCCGATGGGTTGCCGGGGGTGGCGACAGGTGATGGTCCAGCTTGACGACGTGCGCGCTCAGCACGGGCCGGAAGGCGGAATTGCGCCACGGCTGGAAGTCGTACAGGGGCGCGAAGGGGGCACCGTAGCGTGCCGCAAGGGCTTGGTGCAGCCGGTGCCACAGGATCGCCAGCGGCTCGCGGTTGCAGCTGGTGGCGAGATGGATTTTCAGCGGATTCGGATACTCGTACGACTTCTGGCAGAGGTGGCACACGTAGCAGTTTTGTCCTGGGTGGGTAAAGGAATCGGAAAATTGCATTTACACTTCTTACTAATGAATCGTTTCCTCGTTTTTTTTCTTTTCTTCCTCCAGCTACTTACGTTGAATGTTGACCGGTGTCAGGAAGGGGATTTGCATGTGCGCTATCACGTCCTCGGAGAACCACAGCTTCAACTCCTCCCCGTTGCCGACGTCGGCGGTCAGTCTTATGCGCAGCAGCTGCGTCGCGGTCAGCTCCAGCAGTGCGTTAAAGCTGCGCACATCACTCGCCAGCCTGATCGTGCGTATCCAGTTGGAGCTTTTCATGCCACCGGTCGACTCGTTCGTCGTGAGCAGCCCGGTGGAGGACGATTTGCGTATCAGCGTGGTGCGGGCGGCCGACGAAGCAGCACCGTGGGCGGTATGGTGGCCCACCCTCAGGCACACTTCCTCCGGACTGTAGCCCTTCGATACGGAATCGATCGGCAGGAATCCGAGCGCACAGACAGACGTGGAAGGAGATGGAGCACGTCGGGGGATCGGGGCCGAGGTGGATGACTGGGAGGACAGATCGGCATAGCCCTCGTACCCATCGTTGGACATTGGCTCGGGACTAACGTTGCTAAGGTGCAGATCGATCTCCGGCCGGAACTTGCGCACGAACGGGGGCGATCCGTCGGCAGTCGGCGTTGTGGCGAACGTTGTTGAGGGGAACATGTTGCCACTGGTTGAACGGACACTTGCACTATTGAATTCAGCACACGACAGACAGCAATACGTTCTTAAAGTTTATTGTAAGTAACACCACCACATCTCGCTCTTCACGCAATCACACGCAATCACACTCACAGAATCCTTTAATTCTTTCCAAACAGGATGCGACAACCTCTCATCGCCACGTGCCGACTCGGTCTGCAGCACGGCACCACCCCGGTCGGGATATTTTATATCGGGCCAGGATTACACAGGACACACACTCACACAGACGAACGCCTGGTGATTCGTGCCGGAATCAGGTGGTGCGCTCGCACGGCTTTACCTCTCGGGGTGGTTGCGGCCGGTGTGGCATAGCTTTTTTGCTGCCGGCAAGTGTGGTGGTGGTGATGTGTCCCGAATGCTGTATCCTGGTTGCTGTCCTGGATTTCGTCCGTCTTGCCCTCCGCAACACATACCAACACCACCAACTCACTGAAAGCACCCGGAACGAACCGATCAGGAACATGGGACTAACGCGTCGGCGAGGGGAAACTAATACGAAGTCACTCACTCAGGCAGTAAGTGGTCCTGTTTTAGGGGACAGCAGATGAACGGGAGGGAGCGAAAACAGCATCCCGCAGCAGCAGCAGCAGCAGCAGCAGGAGGAGGGTTCGAGTGTGTGCGCCAAGTGCTAAAAATCTCACGACATTCCGAAGGGTCACGCGCGCGCCGCTCGCCCGCACTTTTTGCACGCCACATAATAGTTTTTAAATGAATTGATAAAGATCAGCCCAAAGCCCTTCCTCGCCCTGGCTGCAGTCCGTCAGGGTGCTGTGTAAATGATCCTGTGTCCACAGGGAAGGTGGGATGGGGAAGGGAAGGAGGGTGGATTATCGCTCGCCTTGTCGTCGCACCCCATCGATTGTCGGCTTCCTGCTGCGGTTAATCGACGACATGCGCGCCCTCAAACGCTCTCTAAATGCACTACAATGCCTAATCCCTCCTTCTTCCCCTCTCGGCACAGGCCGTCAGAATCATATGTTTTTCTTCCAACCAAAAAAGAGAACCTGTGGCGCAACCTGTGGCCCAGTGCCCAGTTTCCCCTGCCCGCCAACTCCCGGTTGCATTTTGACGACCGAGCAGCAGGGCGGAGGGTGAGACTAAAAGCCAGTCAGTCAGGTCGGGTTTTCCGTGCGTTCCAGGATTTTCGGGGTTGTTTTCCTTACGAGTGGTGGCTCCGATCGGTTGTACCACCCTTTTCAAACAGTTCAAAGGGGTTTGTGCGCGTGCTGTACCCCTTTTTTTCAATCAAAATGGAAAGGGTTTTTTTTGTGTTGGTTGGTTCGGTTGGTTCGGTTTTGTTTACATTGCATTACGATTCAATTAGGAACTGCGACGACTCGTCTGTGCGCTGGCAGTGGGTTCTATGTGTATGGGTGTGTGTGTGTGTTTTTGCTGCTTTTATTGAGCGAGTTTGGGACTGAAAGGGGTTTGAATGTTTGATTTTTTAAAAGGACATTAGAGGGAGATAGATTAATGGGTCGAGTGGGTATGTTTTGTGAGGGGATTATTATTACATTCCTCTAGGGAGGAGAAATTAGGGATTGCAGCAACCAACAGAAGCAAAAAAAAACATATTAAACAATAAAACAATTAATTCGACAAGAACCTAAATTCCTTTGAGAATAAAATGCTTAGCACGTTGGTTAATTGTTACCAGTTCAACAATTGTACTATGAGCTGATTATTTGTTTTATCATTTATGTTTGTTTGAAGCTATGTTATGTTTTGGTCCTTCGAACCGGATCAAAAGATGTTTGGGTAGTCTGAGACAACAACGATAACTAATAACAAATTTTAAAGGAGATGAAGGTTGTAACTTACACTTAAGTTGATTGTAAAACCTTAATACCAATAACTTATTTATCTTTTTGAGCTCGTTTGTTGTTGAATTGTAACAAACACTTTCAACGGACACCTCAGTATGTTTTTTATAAATTTTGAGGAAATAACGCCTGAATGTATGCAATCAGTAGGTGTTTAGTTTCGTTTTTGCCTAAAATAAATTTAATTGTACATGAAAAATGTTAAAAGTAAAGTATTAGCACATTACTCCTTGCCCGTGTTTTCTATGCGCCTGAAGGTATGCAACACCAAAGATTTTCTTATTTTCAAAACAATGTTAAAACAAGTTAAAAAAGAAATGTCAGCGCAAAATAAGACTATCATAGAACGTGAGGTGAAGGTGAAGGGTGAAGGGAAAATGGCTATTATTTAATAATTTTTTTTAAAGAAAAAAATCTAAATTTTTAAATAATCTTCTAAACAACCATTAAAAAAGCAGAACCACCGCTGCAACCATACATTCGAACCCGCACTGCTCGTACCATATCATGCTGGACACCGTATCATGCACGCCAATCTATGTTGGCCATGTTCACGTCACAGCCGTGTCAAAGCAAAATTAGATATATGGCGATAAAAAAAAAGATCCGAAAGCAAGAGAGAGAAAAACACTCTCCACTGCACTATCAGCTCGTGTGCCACGTGATTCATCTTCTTCAGCGGCTCCTATCGCCAGCAAAAAAAAAGAATAAAAACAAAGGGAAGAGAAGAGAAAGGGAGAGCGGCAACTGCAAACCACATTTGTGCGTGTTCGGAGCGATCATAATTGTTTCGTCACATATGGTTTCGTTTTCCCCTCGCTAGGCAAATTGATGCATTGGCTTAATAATAGAAAATCAACTGACCCTAATGAAAGAATACACACCGCGAGAGAGAGAGACGGGGTCTGCAGCATCAGCAGTTGTAGAAGTAAAAAACAGCACACACACAGTCTTAAAAATAAGAACACGAACACGGAGGGAAAAGCGTGAAAAGCTCAAATATTATCACTACATTTGCGTTTCGGTGGAGCGAATGTTTTTTTCGGCATTGTTTTCCCTTTCTACTGCTTTCGGTGTAATGGGTTTCCTGCATGTTTGTCTGTCCCGCTTCTGCACATCTCATTTTCCGCACAACCTTAACAAGCAAACGTTGTGTGGAAGGGGAAAACCCAAAGCCTACTACTGCCTGCCGTGAAGCTGCAAATGCAAGTCAAACCCACACGCAAGTGTGTGCCTGCAGGAAGGGTGCGGTGCGCTGTGTGACGCAGCAGGATGATGCCTTTTTCTTGTTCGACCTCATTTTTTTGCCCTTGCGTGAAACCAAGAACAACCCTCCTTAGCAGAAAGTGGAGGGGCGGAGAATATGGTAGCGCACCATGCCGACCAGATATAATCTACAGGGCCAATACCAATACATGGCCGCGACCCGCTCCGCGATGGCCAATCGAACGAAGCGAGGAGGGAGTGGAATGCTTCGCAAATATCCGAAGGGCTAGTAGGGATGTCGATGGGATGAATGAATGCGAATGAATGGAATGGTTGAGTAATGTACTGCAACTACACAGGCGCAGGGTGAGGAGTGATTTCAATGCCCGCCATAGGGAGGAGCTTATGCGTGTGAGGGCGAAATTGCGATTAATTAAGCAATGGGGCTGCGATAAGGTTCATTAGGTTATGTTTTGTGCAGGGAGCCGTTTTGCACCGCTATCTGCACAGTTTTATCTATGCTAAAAGGTGTATTAATTCATTCGGAAGCTGAAGGACATGATTTGCCGGACGAAACGTTTGATAACATACGTAAATCATGCTGTGAAGTGTACACGTGTTTTTCTTTCTCTTGATGACTGTAATGAGCAATGACTTCATCTTCTTCTTCTTCTTCATCTGCTCCTACTTTTAATACTACATCTATCACCACCACCATCAGTGCTACTACTATTACTACTTATTATTTTTTACAGTCTTTCCTCGCGTTAAGCATTTTTTTTTTTAATTTTTGACAATTCAGATGTACAGATCAGTACAATTTTCTACATCAATAGTCAAATGAAAAAATTAAAGTTTTAATTCAGTAAAACGACAGAAATAACTCAAAATTTTCTACACAATTTGCATGAAATAAGCAATAAATGACATAAACGAACTAAGTTCAATCAAAGTTCAATATAAATGATGATACTAATTCCCACCTCGTACCCCAACACAGGTCTTACAGGCGACTTATCATCATCATCGTAAATAAAGTATATTTTGGCTGTAAAACGTGATATTCGACTTACCGCGAAAATCAGAGTTATGGGAACGTCTCCGCATTATTCGCTTAAGTCGGTGAAGGATTTTTTTTCTTTAATTCTATTTCTTCATGTTCATCTTCTTTTTCGTGTTATTTTTTCATCTTCTTCTCCTTCTTTTTCTTCTGTTTCTTCTTCTGTTTCTTCTTCTTCTTCTTCTTCTTCTTCTTCTTCTTCTTCTTCTTCTTCTTCTTCTTCTTCTTCTTCTTCTTCTTTTCTTCTTCTTCTTTTTCTTCTTCTTCTTCTTCTTCTTCTTCTTCTTCATCTTTTTTTTCTTCTTCTTCTTCTTCTTCTTCTTCTTCTTATTCTTCTTCTTCTTCTTATTCTTCCTTTGCCACTTCTCTTTCATCTTCTTCCTTTACCCATTCTCTTTATTCATCTTCTTTCTTTCCTTTTTCTGTTGGTTTAACTATTCTTAATCATTGTAAATACATTTAAATTGAACACTTGAAATTCGGTGATTTTTATGGCGGTGTTAAGCTTCATAAATAACAAGCAAAATTAGAAGTTTAAAATATGCCAGACATCGAACATAATTCACTTTTCAGGACTTTTAAATCACTCTTGATAACGATTGGGACTCTCACAACATGAAGTGAGCACAAGCAAATTCATCAAATTCCTTCATTTGTGCTAATGAAGTGAAACTGTTGAGGAACAGCTCAATAGAAGGAGCATGAATTCACATCCATTTCTATGAAATTACCTCCGCAAAGCTACAATTGCGGTCTCTCTGTGAGTTGAGGTTTTACAGCTACGTCAATGCAATTTTTACAGAACATTGAAGTCTAAGGGACCAAAACTAACTAGCAAACAATATTACCCTAGCACAAAAAAGCACTATTAAATTAACTCAAACACCACCGAAACAAATGCATTATGCACCGACTGTGCAGAAACGCAAAAGACTTGTCTCACTTGTGTCTGCCAAAAAATATTAATAATAATCCAAAATCATAACCTCCAACCCCGACCAGGGGAAACGCATAGAAACATCTCCCCCCGTTTGCCACCGACCAACAGCACCAAGCAAAGACAAGCGAACGAGGAGAGGATTTTAATGTTTGATGTTCCTCTATTAGAACGAGATTAGTGATGGACAAGCGCGGGACAAGCGAACGGAAGACAGGGATGGCATTGCGAAAGACAATTTGTCATGCCCGTAGCTGCGGATGGCATGGGGTTGCACAAAAGAGGGTGAAAAGAGCGCACGTGCACATGACACACCACCACCACTGCCATCACCATTGGGAAACGTTCCGGCGATGACAACCTGCTGCACCACCCTGAACAGAAAAACACCCCATTTGTTTGGTTGATTTTCGGACCCGAAACAGCTTATCATAGACAATGGCGGTGGGGCAGACGTTTTGGTTTTAAAAAAATACAACGGAGGTTTTCTTTTTTTATTCGAATTTAGGTACTCTAGATCGGCATCTCTCTCTCTCTCTCCGTTGCCCTGCAGCAGTTCTCCTGTGCGGCAACACCAAGAAGAAGCGCGATCGCTAATAGATCACAATTTGTTCATAGCCCTGCGGGGGGTTGGGTGGTTGTTGGGTGGTAGTGGCGCAGTGTTTTTCAACACTCTCACACACGGACACGCGCGGCGGTACACTTTAGTAGTGCTTGTAGGTCGGCTGGGGTGCGTAGTGTGGCTGCGGCTCCTCGTGGTGGGCGGGCTGGCTGGCGGCCTTGGCGTACGCATCGACCAGCTCCTGCGGGACTGGGGGCGGCGTCGGGATGTGCGAGCCCTTCGCCTGGAAACCGTGCTCATCGGCGACGTAGCTCAGGGACACTGGGTGACCGTGCGGGTCGGTGTACGAGAAGGAACCGTGGGCAACCTGCACCTCATGGTCCTTGCTGCCACCGTTCTTCACGAAACCCTGCTCCTGGGCCGCGATACCGTTCGCCGACTCGTACCCGAACTTGTAGCTACCGTCGTGGCCGTGGTACGACTCACTGTGCACGATCTTGATCGGGGCACCGGTCGGCTGATGGTGATAGTCACCGATAGCACTTGCCACCGCAAACACTGCGAACAGGGCTACGAACTGTGTGGGGAGGAAAAGCAACGTTTAGACACTCACAACACTGGATCTAGACACTCAAGACAATGTCCAAGGGTTGCATTCTAGGGCACAAACACACACACACCACATCACCACATCACTTACCATCTTCATCTTGGTGCTGGTGCTGGAGGTTGGAGACTGCTGAGCTGCAAGAGAAGAGCTGGTTTGGCTTTGGATGCAAACTGTGCACTGACGTACCATTGGAACGGTTCGATAGTTATTTATACCGGACCGGGTCGTCACTCAGAAGCCACTGTCAGAAGCTTCGGGCTCCTGGGCTCTACAAGGGGGGGGAGGGCAAACAAAAAGCCCACCATATGTGTTTTTTTTTCGGGGAGTAAGAGAAGAAAATCAAAAACCCGAAACCTCACATGCCGGCTCGGAACTCATATGTGAAATTCGGAGGGAGAGAGAGAGAGATAGAGGGATCGAAAGTAAGACAATCGATTGAGCCACGCTAACGAAACGAAGCGAATCAGCGAATGTCCAAAAATAATAGGAACAACAGCCAGCACCTCCCCAACCCAAGTGGCCAATTTTCGGGGGTGAGCAGCCGGAGCGGGGAAAGCTGGTAGGAAAAAAGCAGCTCCGTGGGGCTTTCTTTGGGGCATCCAGAGGCCTCGCGGCACGAAGCCAACGGCCACTTGGAACGAAATTGAAAGTTATTATTTTACAAAAGACTTTCGTCGGGTCGACGTGATCGATGTGAGGACCGACCCGCAAGGGGTTGGTGGTGTGCGAATTTTTTTTCAATTAATTTTTCCACTCTGCACTCATTTTCGTTCGGTTGTCGTGTTGCGCCAGTGGGCATGATGAGTGGGTTTGGCGAGACCGGGATCGAATAGAATCTAGAGCAGCTTCAAGTTGATCGGTTTTTTTTTTCTGTCTATAGCTGATCAATCGTACCACTTGGAAGGGTTTTTTTTTGCACACCACGATCTTGGCTTTTGTCAAATTTTCTTGATGATGTCACACCAGTGAGCTACAACCGATTTATTTATAAAACGGTCTAGACTTAAACCTTCGATTAGGGAGCCTTTATTTTAGAGCTTTTGAGCTAAAAATAGTAAACTCATTCCATAGATCGACTCTGTTCATAGTGGGCTACCCGTGTGCATAGCAACACACAATGGATATGCAAAAGTCTTTCGTCCATCCAGTATGCCGCTTGCAAACGCCATGGTTACGAAAAACTCGACCTGCAGAAAATGATCGCCTGCAGCGGCAAACGAAGAAGATGAAACCGAAATCGGGCGAAAAACAAGATCACGCACAAGACAGCAAACCAAGCAAAAAAAAGTAATTATATTGAAAAAACAAATACGCCCGCAGCAAGCTGTTATCGGGTGTGCGGGAGGAGTTTATGAAATCAGTTTGCAATTTGGAAGCCCGTCGAAGTTTGTATCGGTGAATTGCGAGTGTGGGTCTATGTGGCCTTGTGAGATGGGGTCAGTTTCTGTTGCAAAAAAACAAAAAAAAAATCGAAACAAAATTGTTTGAATTTTGAACACGCGAATTCATGCTCGACAAAGCGCAATTTTATTGTATTGTCGGTATGGGGAAGAGTTACTACAGTTGACTAGTACGTACCTGAATGTGTATTGAAAAAGTTAGATCCACTGTGGTAGATATCTTCAAATTTAGATCTTCTAATTATTTTGCTTCGATCTTAATTTTAAAATTAAAAGGAACGTAAAAATTTCAACACTTTGAACATCCCTGGGTCTATGACGATTGGGACTCAATCGACTTTGCTAATTATTATCTTTCTTCTTCTTCTTCTATGTATTTGGAGCACCAATCATAGCGAGATAACTAAATCTGTGACTTATGTGTTTACCCGTATATGGACCAGTACCAGGAATTTAATCCCATGACGGGCATACTGTTATGACTTGCGATTTAACAACGTGAATGATCCATGCAAAACGAAACAGATTACTAGAATTTAGAGGCCAAACGATACATCATAATCATCAAAAGATGAAACCGTTACTTAACAAGACGAAGATTGAGATATAGAAGAAAAAGTAGAGAGCATTGATGGTGCATCAAGATTTGACTAGACATTAGATGGTCAATTCCGGACCGCTATAAGAAGTCGTAAGGAGGTAAGGTAAATACAGGATTTTCGATGAAACTATTGACATGTTCAGCGTGTGTGTTTGATTCGTTCGAGCAAGCGTTAACATGTTCGGCAATACTATTGTGCTGTTACTTTCGTACCACCTGCATTGCAGCTTGGATCATTCTCATCAGAAGGTAAACAAACGGTTTTCAAAAAAAAAAGTATGAAGGTATTAATTAATTTATGTATTAACTAGCTTGGGGAATGACTATTCACTAATTAAACGCTTTGGCATAGGGTGTAAAACAAAACAAATGACATCTCAATAAAGTGTTGCCAAACATATGTCAACATCGTCTACTTCCGAACAATTCAATATTTTTGCTGAAAGAATCAATCTAATATTGCTTGAACGACTCACCAACTTGCGGAACATGACAATGATATCATCTAAAACCTTGTTATTGATTTGTTATGCCCCATTTAATTGATCGTTTGAGTTAAGTTTTGAATCGATCTCGAAGAGATTTGAACTCATTACCTTTTATATGTAACAGCAGACTCATGACACGACACCACGGCACTGTCATTGTTAATCATGTGTAATTAGGCGTGCTGGTTTCTCCCATCCATTGTAGGTTTACTTGGAATCTTCAAAATTAAACAAAAGTGTTCAAATTAGCAGATTTCAGACATATTCATGAATACTATTAGGATATTATTTTATGTTACAAGTCCTTCATATGCCTAAAAGTGGTTGACATTACTTTCTTTTCCATGAAAAAAACACACATTTTTAGGGTTCCAGTTTTTCAACCACCTTCAATCACGAATGTGGGCCTAACGTGGATGCACGCGATGGAAGAAAAACGTGATTTTCCAAAATTGCCAACGGGTGAAAGTCTCTCTCTCTCACCAACGCTCACGCTTTCTGTTCTTGTTCTTATTCGCCCGTGACTTCTCTCCCTGTAATAGATCCATTTCCATGCACACCGTAGCCCCGTACGGGTATATCAATCAAACGGATTTAATTGCCTTCTTCTGCACTGCCTTTGACTCTTACTCTACTTCCTCCTCCATCGCGTGTGCCATCGTGCCAGCGTTCACTCTTTTGCTTCCCCGTTGTTACGATCGCGATCGATGCCCGTTTCAATAGTGCGCGCAGCAGTTTAATGTTTACACAATTTCCATGGACCTCTCCCCACAGACAAAGTGGAAGCGAATTGCTTGCACATTGCAACGTACACCCAAAAAAAAAAAAAACAAACGTGTTGCTCGAGAGTAGTTCCGCAGCATCGCTCGCATAACATCGTACATTTATCAGTACCCGCCGACCGCTCTTATTATCCTCGCTCGTGTGCGAGAGTGAAACACACGGCGGAATCATCGGAAAGACGCAAAACCAACACGGAGCAGCATCCGGGGCAGCAGCCTGACCAAGCGGGCGCCAGTGTTTGGGGTGGCCTCCGGTATAAAAAGAACTACCCGAATTCGGAAGGCCATCAGTGCAGTCGCAGCAACCGTCAAGTCAGCTTCACCAAGCAGCAGTTTCAAGCAGCGCCCCCATTACAACCATGAAGATGGTAAGTGGAGTTTGACTGCTTTCTGTAAGGATTTCAGACATTTAAATGAATTCCCGTTGCGTCCCGTTACAGTTCATTACCGCCTCGCTGGGAGTGTTGCTGGTGGCAAGCCTGGCCGCCGCCGACCAGTACCATCATGCGCCGGAGTACGATCACGCCCCGGCCAAGCAGATCCCGATCGTGCACAGCGAATCGTACAGCAGCCACGACGGTAGCTACAAGTTTGCGTACGAGTCGGGCAACGGTATTACCGCGCAGGAGGAAGGCTTCGTGAAGAACGCGGGCAGCAAGGACCATGAGGTGCAGGTCGCCCACGGTTCGTACTCGTACACCGATCCCCATGGTGTCCCGGTGTCGCTGAGCTATGTGGCCGATGAGAACGGTTTCCAGGTGCAGGGCTCGCACGTCCCGACGCCGCCCCCAGTCCCGAAGGAGCTGGTCGATGCGTACGCCAAGGCCGCCAGCCAGCCCCAGAGCCACGACGAGCCGGAATACGCTCAGCCCGCCCAGCAGCACGGATACAGTGCCTACTAAGGTGTGACAAGAAAGAGAGAGAAAGAGAGAGAGAGAGGCTAGTGCTGTTGCACCTGGTAAAAGCAGTAGTGGCTAGTGAACAGCAGGACTGTGGAGCTGTTAATCTCAATACCAACACTGACTGACTTCGGGGTCATCGATAACTCGTGCTCCGATCGTTTTATTTTGCTGATGTGTAACCCAAAACATATAGTATGTGATATATAAAACAATTTTAAAGAAAATTTAAATACTTTTGTGTGTTTTATTTAGTATTTACGTGTACGGAAAAAGGGTTTCAATATTACACGCTTACAGGTATATTCGGTATTCAGCTAAAAATCCTCTAATCTCTGTTACATATCTCTTTCACTTTTCTGGATCAGTCTTCACGTGCCAATTCCCTCTTTGTGACATTACATAAATGATTGCTGTAATTTAAAATAAATAAAAAAACGCCACATGTTTCGTGAATGTGTGACCAAAATTATACCAATTTTCTGAACAAAAATAGCTATCAACACCACTGCTGCTGCTTGTGACAGGGGCGCATCTGGCGTGACGCAATTGATCATATGTGTGTATGTCTGTGTGGCACTGTACGTGATGATTGAAATCGAGAGTAGATTTGCTCGAATTTGGGTCTCGACTTTAGATAGAAAATTGGAGAAAAATAATCCACTCACCTGAAAGTGGAGCTTCCATGCATGCCAACAGCAAAAGGTGAAAAAGATGCAGATGCATTAGCGTTACGTGTGTTTGAAAAACGAGTGGTCCGAATTGATGGATGCATATGTGCTGTTGGGCGCTAATGACGGTCGTTTCTGTGCAGATGCACTTTATTCAGAGTGGAAGATTGGGCGCTATTTACACCGAACGAGAGAAAGAGGGAAAGTGTTGCGAAGGTGAGAAAAATGCACACCAAAAAGTAGAGCATGTAGAAATTGGCATTTTGGCCAATTGGCTACCATAGTGTAGGAGGTTGTCTCAAGAAAAAAACCAAACGTAAAATAGTGCAATTTTTTCATAATTTCTAAGCATTTTAAATAAATTCAAAGTCAATTTATACATATTTTATTCAAAACGCACCAAACACACCGTGCAACTCAGGAAATCGATTGCGTTTGCGGGGCATAATCCTTCAATGCATCGTTCAAATCTTTACCGAAGCGTTTAATTGCTTCTTTCTTTGATTGATCACGTGGTCACAAACCCATCGCCGTGTGGCCATCACCGAGGGACCATCAAAAAAAGGAAATGGCGATGATGGCACAGTGAAAATGGGGTGCCCCAAGTATTGTTTTAATAGCACCACCCAAGTTCGACAGGCCTTCCGCCTGTCGCACTGTGTGTTAAATGCTTGCATTTGATTGAAAAGTTACCACCGCAACGAGACAGCCGGCAGTATAAACACTGGACTGGCACACGACTACTGGTAAGGTGGATGGCTTGAAGGGGAGGGTTAATCGTTACAAAGACGCGGGGTTTTCCTCTCCGCTTCTCTGTCTCCGGAAGTTTGGCTACTGCTGCCGAAGGCGTTGATGGCGTGATGGATGGCTTTCGTTGCCTAGTGGCCGGTGAAGTCTCTGATTTTTTTTTGGCTGCCCGTTGTTTGATGTTGCTAATGTTTATACTTTCGCCGGCGAGCGTGTTGGTTTATTGTTATTATTTTCATATCAGCAACCACTGCAACAACGCGATCGATGAAAGATTACCTCATCGAAGTAGAGGATGGTACGAGAAGACGAAAAGCTGCCAAACTGCTTGGTTTGTGTTAGCTTTGCATTCACAGATTGGGGCTACAAATATGTATAAGTAGCAAATGTTCTTCTATAAACTAAAAAAAAATCAAGATAAGCAATTAAACTTGCTGGGATTTGTGTTACTAAATTGAGCGCTATTCATACTTCACCACACACACAGAACGGAGCAAATTGTTCCACTTGTCTGTAGATCGTGATAAAATCATCTGCACAAAACCATGTGCAGTTTTTCCCTAATAAAACTGCAGGGAAAGGGAAATCATTTCCTATTCATTTGGTATCCTTTTGACAAATAGTTTTCCTCCTTCCCCTTTTTCATTGCTACGGTGTGCCGATAGTGATCGGATAGCAAGTGCGTGAAAAACACATCAAAATTACTTTGCAGCAATGTTAAAAAATACTCTCCGAAATAGGGGTTAAAAACAACCCAGCCCAAGACTCGCACCCAATCCTTCAAGTGCTTTATTAGCAAACCAAATTCAGGAGCAAACAAAAAGCAAGCAAAAAAACAACAAATCTCTCCCGTGCGCTTATCCCACGTTCTGCTTCTTGCGCTTTAAAGAGGGAAAGCATTTAGATTTGCATCGCTTTTCGCTGGATTTGGAACTGTGCGCGAAAAAGGGGGAGAAGAAAGATTCCAACCCTTGCCAACCAAACCAGGAAGCACCAGGAACCAGACACCAACCTACAGCTACACCGAAACCCGAAACATCCCGACGCACCACATGCGCCAGTTCCCAGACCCGCGTTTTGCGCACCAAGGGCCGGTACGCGAATGGTTTTTAGCGCACTCAGCAAACAACGCAGCGCAGCTGAGGGAAGCATCTATCCACCCGCAGGCGCACGCAGGTTACGGCGGGGACGCAGCGTCCGGTGCGTCTAGCTAAAGTGCCCGCTGAGAACCGATCATATGTTTTTGCGCACTGCTACAACAAATCGCTTTCACCTCATCCGCTTCGTTTGCTTCCGAGTGATGCTCTGCGCAGGGGAGAATATGGAGAGAAAGAGGGGCGAAGCATTTTGCACCGCACATCAACCCACTGCCCTTCGCACTAGTCCGCACTAGTGGTGTTTATTTTAGAACCGAGACGAACATGCAGGTGTTACCGTGCCTAAATCCTTAAAATGCTAAAACCACCATGCCGCGTTCCCTGCTCAACTTCACGTCCCTTTCGTTGGTGCTGCGAATGCTTGCGAGGCAGCCGGTGCAGCCGGTCGGTCCCCTGGTGGTGCACACGGCTTGCAATAATAGAACGATTTTCCCGCTCACCCTTCGCGTTGCGCTGTGATTGAATGTTTGCACAGGATGCGTAAGGGTGAGCAAAACCCGAACAGAACGCTGTGCCGGACGCAAACTAACTATCTTTCTGCTTTCGTACCACCACCATCAAACAGAGCGGTATCGATAACTCTTCGTACTCGGGTCGGACGGGCAGGATCCGGTTGGACCGGTCGTTCAGTTGGTTCGGGTTTGTTGGTGTTACAACATACATTTAGGGGTTTTTGGCCCGCAGTCACAGCCGCGCTTCTGGACAGCAAAAGTTAATTCCCCGTAACCACACGCACGCGGATGCGGAGGGAGCCAAAAATTCATCATCCGCTCTCTGCGCCGGACGGACAGGCGTGCATAAATAACATTGAGGCGCCCCTCTCTCTGTCTTTTAGGGCTACATACAGAGTATGATTGTTTAATTTTTTAATATGATTGTGCTGCGCTTAATTAAATGTAATGGAATATTAATTTAAAACAAATGGGGTAACTGGGGTTCGTCGCTTGCACCAGCGTTGTTGGTGTTTGTTCGCCGTAGGTTGCTAAGATTGGGCTGAGGTTTGGGCAGAACGCCCTAAGATAGGCAACCGGCAGTACACTCTCACTTTCAAGCGCATCTACCTGCAGTGTGAGCCGAATGAAAGCGAAAGTGAGCTGTACAATGAAACAAAGGCGATGTGGTGCGTGTGTAAGGAAAAATGATTGCCCATTTTTGAACGAATATGATAAAACATTGAATATAATTTCCCAATAATCTTATATTGTTAGTAGATTAAAGTATTTTCTTGGCTCCAATTCTTCAACTACACAAACTATAGTTTAAACTAGTAAAAACTGAGCTGACATTTTACCTTCTCGACATAAAACACATGTTAGACAAGATCATGTTTATCAGTATCGTTTGCATCTAACCTCTTCTTGAACAGGTAACCCAACGCGTATGATACGAACTCAAATTTAAATATTTACCCATCCATCAATAGACAAAACCTGAAGCTGCTGCTATTGCCTAGCATGGTGCGATGAGTGGTCAACGCTGTATCCATCATCATCTTCGAAACAACAACAACAAACACCGGTGGCAATCCCTCCACAATCAAGCATTAAAAAGAAGAAAAAAAAACTCAACCCTGTGACCCTTTTACCCGGTGACCCACCGGCGGCGCAACATCTGGGACCATTCGGGATCGGGGCTGCTCTCGCATGATTGAACACTTACACCGAACCCCCCCAACAGCATAATCTTATCAAACGCAACGGGGAAACAATCACACAAAGTGGTGGTGAGGTGTGAGACGACCAGTGGCCAGTAGCAAACAAATTATGATGCTCGCGCTCGCGAAGAAGCATCACCCCTAAAAGCCGCGTTAGCGTCGGGCTGAAGAGTCGAGCTCGAGGATAACTGGTTGGTTTCTTGCAATTTTCCACTTGAAATGCGGTGCGCGCACGTGAGATGCGCGCGAGTTCGACCGATAGAGGCCGTGCGATCGTTTGACATTTAAACTTTGTGGCCAGTGAGCACGGCATGGCGACGGGTCGCGCACATCCGAGCATCGATCACACGCCGACGGCGTGGTGTGGATGAGTGTGGAGTGTTTTGCCACGATGTTTGATGGTTTGCTTCCCTTTTGGTTTAATTGATGTTATTTATTGGTTTGCTAGAAGGTGTTTTTCGCTTAGGGTGTTGACATTAGGGCTAAAGCTTTCCTGTGTTTACAAATAAAATGTATTAATCATTCAATTAAATGGGCAATTTTATGTCAACTTAAAGAATCGTTTTGATACGGTAGTGAAGCTATTCGAAAATAAATTGCATTCCTTCACCGCAACGGATGTCACTTTAGCATGATTCACTGGGTGCACAACGTGCCTTTGTGCATATCATTTGCACGATCACTCACTGGTACAGCCCAATGTTCATTATTGTCCTCTGCACGTGCACTTCTACATCCAACACAGCGCAGTCAGATTAGGTTGTAAATGAGAAGATTCACTTTATTCAATGAAGACATTCACGTTTTGCTTTTAGACACATTCCCCTTATCTATTCAATCCGTTAAGTAGCTGCACACAGCAGTCCATCGAAGATTCATTTAAATGTCAAAGTTTACTGCTCTGTTTTGCTGACTGCCGAGACATATTTTAACATAAAAATGTCGAAAAACACCAGTTTTTTGCTATGAATGCAATTCTTTCTTGCAAAGCTAACACAGCAAACAAACTCTTGCAAGTAGATTTGTACAATTCGTTTGACCTGTTTTATTGTTTTTCCATGATTTTCTCCGCAAGATATCCAACTAAAGCTTAACCCTGAAGCGAACCGGCGCCCTATACCCTTTACAGCTGCTTCACCATTGGACGGTAACCGTTCTCGTCGGCAGTGTAGGTGACAAGGTATCGCTTGCCATCGTTGTCGGTGTACTCGTACGAGCCGCTGACCGAGATTGCCTGCACATCCGGATCGGCGGCCGATGCCTTCAGCTCAGCCATTTCCTCGCGCTTCTGCCCATCCGACTGTTCGTAGCTGTACGGTTGGATGTACGGATTAGACTTCAAATTGGCAACACTTGGCACGTTCGGGATGCTTACTTGAACTTGTAGCTTCCATCGACGTTCATCTCCTTATCCTCGGATACGATGGACGTATCTTCTGCGAGACACAGACCCAGCAGGCACACAAAGGCAAACACAGCGACCTATAATGAGGGCACACGATTATTACATCCACACACCGAGATCTTCAATTAACTTTATCATGAACTTTAAACTTACAAATTTCATGTTGAAGCAGTTTTAGAACAAACGTCCAGAGGCACTACCAAAAGAACGCAGGGATTACGTTAAGTCAAAGCGATAACACTGTGGACGACTGACATTCGAACCCTTCCAAGGCGCGCTTTTATATGCGAATTTGGCGTGCTCCGAAATCTAACTCTCTGCCATTCTCGGGAATCGCTGGGTAGGAGTTAAGCCACCGTAGAACCACGGCCCATGTCCCCGCGGTCCACGGTTTGGGTCATTTATTGTCACCATCATCATCAACATCGCTATTGAATTGAACCCAGATGATGATCAAACTCGATTCTTCCCTAACCTACTCCCCAACGCAGGACTTTCTGGTTGATCTGTTTACCAAGTTCTTCTCTCCCCCCGGAGGCTCATTTTATGATCATTTCATTTCCCTTTTCAGTACACTATTCGCTTTACCCCCGAAGCGAAATGAAAAAAAAAGTATCATCGTCTGGCATCATCGTGCGGTATCATCATCTCGAGCCGAGCCCCAGCCACACGCTTAATGTTCCACCTCGGTTTGGATGATATGAAGATGAGCAAAATCTTTCACGACCCACAAACATGCTCTTCCCCCTCTTCCCTTTATCCCCTTGTGTCTGACAGTAGACATTGAAAATTCGGCCGACCCGGTCAAGGATGTAGCTCGCTAATTTACGACCCTGCGCAAAGTTCAAAGTGCGTGGAATTAGAATTTCTAATGGATATCGCTACGCTTTTCGGCAGAGTGGCTGAGATGACAGAGTCTCGTATGCAAGGACCGCGTTCTGGCGCCTACGTCATGCCGTTCGGGTTTGCCGATTGCTCTGAAACTCATCAATTTGCCGCAGACCGTAAAATTGAGTGTTATCGTTGGGTTGGAATTCGTGCATGGGGACAGGTTTAAGTGGTACCGGTTTGAGCGCTCCAGCGAGTATGTGGAGGAGACATTCGCACATCATTACATCAGAGCAGACGGGTTGGTTATTTGGCTAGTAAAGAATAGACATCGATCAGCTTAATGTCTTGCCACTTTGTGTACATTTGTGATCAGGTCGAATGAAATTGATTATGATCTTCATAATGTATAAGACTTTTAGCGAAGAAAATGATGCTATAACAGCAAATACTCAACCGTCCACGAAAGGTTGTAGAATGCCATCTAGACTGAAACTTGTCTAAAGACAGGAGTGACATTTTGAGACTTTACAGATCACAGACACTGCCATCAAGTATGTGGTCTAACAAAATAACTTCTACGGGTTCAATTCTTGAGAGGATCAAACGCTAGAATATAGACAAGTCCATGACTCATATAGGCCTAAACATCAGATATTTCCAAGCTATGCTATGCGGATGTTTCAACGGACATTAACAATCGTTGGGTGAGTTTGATTTTGCTACTTCTGGATGGATGGTATTACCTTTATAGCCCAATCCTTAGTTGAAATGAGCTACTCTCCGTACGGGGTTGTCTCGGCTCATTCAAGATTCAGTTTTGAAACGACCGTGAAATTGATTACGCTTGAATTAATTCACCCATGATTTTGATCCTATCAGCCTCTCAATTCTTAAATATTGATTATTCTTTTCTTAATCCTCTGTATTCAAGGCAAGATCTAACAAAGCTATTGTAATATTTTAAGTAAAATTGTTATTTTTTAATCATCCCTCGATAAGCCAAAAAATATTCCCTAAATTAACATAACTTTTGCAGTGAAAGTGACTTTGTTTGCATGGTTCTCTTTCTTGTTGATCGCATGTTGTTCTTCCAAGCTCACCAAAGATGCATAAATTCCTGCCAAATTTGCATAACCAAGATGTTGACCAGAAACAGGAAGCTCGTGTGTCTGCCAATAATTCCCACCATAATCTAGTGTGTGCACTGTTCTAGCAGCTCCTTCCCGAGCTTGCTAACGAGAATCTTCTTTGTCACGACCTTGGGACAACAAGAATCCTCCACGCGCATACACAAAGAGAGCGAATCAGCAAACGATAACAGACAGCTAATAGATGTGCAAAAAAACATATCCCAACCGGCGCCATAAACAGATCTGGTTCACTCATTAACCCGCAGAACCGGACTGCCACCGGTCTACCGGTATGATAAATCAAAAGCCTTGAAAACGAGGTTCATCTTCTTCCAGCCTTGCTCCAAAACACCTACAACAAACAAAAGTGATAGAGAAGGGGGTTTAAAGAAACTAAACACACATGTCTCGCCAAAATCGAACGTCACTGGGAGAAAAAAAAAACAAGTTCATGTTTAGGAGACTGCTACCAATACTACTACCACTACTACTACTGCTGAGTGTTTCTGCTGCACCGGTAGAGATCCATCTTCGACCACGTACGAGACAGTGCTGAAAGGTTAGGTGGCCCATTATCTGAATTCCGTCTAGTTCTTTAGTGGCAGGCACATTCCACACCGTAGAGAAGTGTTTCGTTAGTTTTCGTCGGAATATGTCTTGTTTTCCCTCTCTCTTCTTCTTCACTGACTGATACTGATAGAGGCTTGAGCTGTAAAGCTATGCAAAAAAAAGTTATAACACACAGACACATACGATCAGGCGAGGATCACGCCGGAATCTGTATCAGTTTGGTGCGGAATTTGAATTAATGTAAGGTCAGCTGGTGTGGTTTTGCTGGTGGTTCGGGTTGAGCCGTATCGCGGGTCGGAAGATGTCCAGCGGATATATAACCCAGTGGGACCGGCTAACCAGTACATTGTACCATCGAGCATCGTCGTGAAGAGATCCCAGCAAAAGCTTTCTTTAAACAAACAACAATGAAGTGCCTGGTGAGTGGTAGAACGTAACGAAAGTGCTAGAACCTAGGAGCAAGTGCTTTGCGAGTGGGAATCATTGGAGAAAGTGATTGAATTGTAGCGAGTCTACGACATGTGGATTGTCGTTCTTTCCAATTGTACCCGTTGTTGCTTAAGTTGTTTTATCAAACTTTATTCCCAACATATTGCAAACCAGAAAACGATCAGGATGCAAAATTCATCTCAGGATCTTTCAAGACGATCGTATAGCGTCATCTCAAGCTGGTTGGCAAATTCTCCCGCTTAACCGTCAGGCATCAAGTTGACAGATTGCTGCGTATAAATATTATGATAGCCACTTATACCATAGATAAAGCTTAGCTTGCGTGAAAAAGAATTCACAAGGTCACGATGGGATTAAAAATTTCAACCGAAAACAGAAATGAAATAATACCACACGAGACAATGTTGTGATCGTTGCTTTGCTTTATGTGCCCAAACAAGTCATTCTCTTAGAGGTTTCGCCTATTGCTGTTTCCTTTCGTGTTGTGTTGATCGCTATCCAAAGCGATCGATTTTCATTGCCAATTAAGCAGATCGCAGACGGTTCTACTGTGCAAAACCAGGAAGCCGTCAACACTTCCGCCATCTGTTTAGAACTCTCGCCTTAATCTTTCATCCTTCCCCTTTCTAGATCGTTCTCGCTGCCCTGATTGCCGTTGCGGCCTGTGCGCCTCAGGGTGACATCGCGCTGCGCAACCTGGACATCGACCATGCCGGCCTGGTGGACGGTTCGTACAGCTTCAGCTACGACCAGACGGACGACCACAAGCGCGAAGAGTCGGCCGTGCTGAAGACGGTGAAAAACTTCGACAACGAGGATGTGCCAGCGCTCACCATCACCGGCCAGTACGAGTTCACCGATCCGGACGGCAAGCGCTACCTGGTCAAGTATACGGCCGATGAGAACGGATTCAACCCGACGATCACCGAGGCCTAAGCGCGGCGCACTGTACCACCATTTCCGTTGTCCGTGTTTGTCGTGCCTGGTGCTGGTTTCTTCCTAGAAGATCGCCACCGTTCGCCGACCGTACTCAAAGTATTGCACGGCGAACGTTAAAACAAGCAAATGTTGAGGTAGCAGCCGACACAAACACACAAATCCAGTGAAGAGAGTTTGTAAAATTGATGTAAAATAATACAAAAAAAAGTTTAAAATTTCACAAAAAAACGCTTCGGTGTGTCTAACAATTTCTTTGGGGCAGTTTGGAGGCGTCTTTGTCTCTGAGAGTGAAGTATTTTTGGTAACATATCTTTCTAAAAACATCACGAAAACACGACCTTCAAAGAGAGCTGCCAGATATGGGGACCTCTTCGGGGTGACGAAAAGGCATAATATCATCATCGTGATCATCGGGAAGCATCACAACACACTGTGCGCGACCCTCGATGCCCGGCTTAACCAACAATACTCACCGCCACAAATATCACCATCGATCATCCTCGAACGCGCCCGAGCACACACGCGCTCGAGTGTTTGATAATTTGAGGTTGATTTGTTTGCCTCCTTTGGCTAGCAATCGGCACCGATCGACCACCGGCGTCTGGCGTGGATGAGGGTTTAACTACGCACGCGCCCCATCTGTTTAACCTATGCACATGTACTGCCTCCACTCGGTTGGCGATCGTGTCCGTTTTGTAGACGAAAGGGGTTGCCGTTCTTTTTTTTTGTGTGTGTTTGATGTGCTCTGGCGGACTTATAGCAAGGGGTCGTCTTACGCCATCGCGCCGTTGTCGTCGTGCCGATAGTGTCATGCGTGTTATGCAGCAGCTCTAGCCTAGCTGTTAGATGCGTTTCCTATTCTCACACTCACTCCTCGAGAGGGTGTAACTGCCTACCTCATGTGTGTGTATGTCGCCATTGCTGAAGATGCAATTTTGATGATGAATAGCAAATCAAATGATATGTATAAAACCGTACAGTGCCATCGCCGAAAATAAGAGACCTTGAGGGAAATTGATGCACAGCGGAAGATTATTGGAGAAGCGAACGATCTCCAACACGATGGGGCGCGTGGTAATTGATTGTTGCCGATAATGAGATGTGTGCCGTTCTCACATCTCTTCACGCTTATCTCACCGGAATGCTTTTTTTATTGGGAGGTTTTTGGTGGAATCTTGCAAAGGTCACACCACGGCGACGAGCACGATCGAAGAAAGACTTGAGATGAGAAACGGAAGCAGTAAAGAAGAAGAGCGTACTCACCCCCGAAACGGACACAGTAATCATGATTGAAGTTGTTCAATTATTGCTCGCCGCAACGTTGTGTGGCTTTTAGTAGCTTTTTTTTCTATAGTACCGAGCACAGCTGAACGTATATGTTGGATGTTTGAGACAGAAGCCGGCTACCGGCGGGCGTTCGGTCATTACTCTTGTACCGGTTGGCGATTTGTTTTTTGCACATTGCGGAAGGCGTTAATTTTTAAACAAGCGCGTCTTCGACGTAATCCTTCCCGGCGAGCTGCAGCATGTATCGATGTGACAAGCTTCTTTACATTTTTTGGGCATTCTGTTTTGTTTCTTTTTTCATGGTCAGCTTTTGCAAGGGGGACGATGGTTGCTGGCCAAAAAAAAATCTCCCCAAACAAGCAAGGTTCTCCGCAAGGTAGTTTATTTAATTGACAAACATTTTTCACAAACGCTTCAAAGATAAACAATTAACACCGCACACACATGTATGCTAACGAGAAGCTTGTTGATAAATTGGCAGTTTTAGCTGCCGTAAAGCTGGGGAAGGTAAGATGTCGTAGATTGCAGCGATGGGAATTATGCATCGAATCGATGCAAGTGCATCGGGTGCGGGCTGTTGCGATTAGAAGTTTTAAATAAACGATTAAAAACTAACGAAGGAATATACGTTTGAAGGGAAAGATTATTGTGTTTGTTGTAAGAGAAAGCGAGAGAGAGAGAGAGAGAGAGAAAGAGTGCAAGATGTTGTCACCTACATGCTAATTTGTAAATGTGCATAATGCACTTAAAGCTAAGCGGGCGAGCAATTGCATGCTCCAGCTGCAGTTGCTCAATCGATTGATGCTTTTATACTAATGGGAATGAGTTTGGGGTTATGTTATGCAAATTTTTACGTTTTATTGACTTCAAGGACAATTCATCAGTTTATAAGATACAGAATTGTATGGCATGTTTCTATACAATTTGCATTTTTCAAGTAGTTAATAGAACCATTTTTTTGCATTTTATCAATTTGGAGTAGCGTAATTGATCTTTATGTTTAAACAATTAGAAGAGTCATTTTAACTGAGGTTTAAGTAGCCTAAAGAGACTTTATTCGAATGGTAGTAATTAAACAAATAAATATAAAGAACATAAAAAGTACATTTATTGTAATTACTGCAATTGATTCTTTGTCCTTTTAAATTGTTAAATCCATTGTTCCGTTTTTGGCAATTAATTACGCAACGGGGACAACTACATCGACTCCTCGTTTGCAGTCAAAGCAGTTCATAACGCTAAAACAAAAGCGACTGACCTACATGAATGGGTAGTCTTAGTTTTATAGCTTTTCTTTAAAATTTCTGTGTGATTTTGCACCTTCACCATCGTTGACTCCCGTGCGATTAAACCTTTTCTTCTTCGGCTACTGTAAACGATCGTCCTCCAACTTTTGACACCCCTCAAATCAACTCACCTTATACCACATGTGTGGCATCAATCGGCCCATACTCGGTGTCCGTGTACGTGCTCATCTTCCCTGCGATCAAACACCGTTCGCTCCCACCATCATCAGCGGTGCGGTACCGCGTGCAATGCTCCTTCCCAGCGCTACCACTAAGCGCAACCACACAAAACACATGCAAAACAAGCATAAACTCCCAACATCGGTAGTAGTGGTGGTGGTGATAAATTGCGGCCATCGGTATCGTCACCTTAAAGTTGCCTCCTACCCCCATCCCATCCCGATTACCTTTCTTTTTACGGCCAGTGCCTTTGCGCTGACCGGCCGCTGCGTCCGGTGGCAGTATAAAAGGAGCCGCGCAGCATCTTGGACGCTTATTATTCTGTCCGCGCGGTACGGCAATCGTGTCCAGTACACACCCTGTGGTCGTCCTGTGATTAGCGAGTGAGATTTTGCGCCCAACATTGCTCCCGTGCTCCCGGTACTCCAGGAAACGTTTTATTGCAGCCGTTGGATTATTCCCCCGTGCGGTGTGTCCGTGTGTATCGTCAAACCGTCAGCATGAAGCACGTGGTGAGTTTCAACGTGACGATTGTGGCAGATGAAGCTCTAAGTACGGTGTAGGCGTTACGTGCAAAAGTGAACAAAAGACAATTGATGTTGATGAAAAGTGCTGTGGGTGCTGGAATGTATTTTTTGTTTGCACCTGATGGTTGTGTAGTATGAGGCGGCGACAGAAATGGCTGACATTTTTGGTGGTGTTACGTTGGACAAGTGTTGCTTATCTTTTACATCACAAATGTGACTACAGACATATGGCGGATATGGCGGTATATTAGCTCATAGCTCATACCTCAAGAGATCCATTGGAGTGTGACGAACTGGTTACTAAACGTGGAGAAATTATGAAATTGGAACTAAATAAGTCATTTTCACTCAAATAAGCTCAAAATTAGATAAAGAATGTATTTCAATAACAAAACGTATAATGTTTAAATTATTGTATTCAGTCCAAAAACTGTTCTTAGAACAAAGAAAAATGAGAGAAATACTTAATGAAATATTTAATAATTACTCTTGTTAAATATGAGTCACAATCAATGCGATTGAAATTGATGTATTAAAACATGTCTCACTCACGAACATTAAAGAATATTTGCTAAAAGTTCGTGAAATGTTCAACATTGCTTATTTTGTGACGCAGGATGCCCACGGGTTCTGCCGCGGGGTCAACATAAATCAGCATTATCAGAACAACATTAGCCACTCGCTGGAACATCGCTGGTTCCGACCAGTTCGGCACAAATGTCACACAAGATTACGTCGCTAAAGATGCGAACTAATGTCCAGCTATGCTATGCCCACGCAAAGGCGTAAATCCGCGCCGTAAAAATGTTCTAGAAATATGAACTGCTCATTGACACTATCTTCATTTCATTCTTGTTCATTCATTCCCTCCCGTTAGATTGTTATTTTCGCTGCCCTGGCCGTGTTCTGTGCCGTTAAGGCGCAGGATGAGGTACAAGTCATAAGCTTTAACAACGACAACAACGTCGATGGAAGCTACCAATTTGCGTAAGTTTCAACCCATGCTTTCGCATGAAATTTATCCCTTTTTGATTGTTTTTGCACTATCGTTGTGGCACTTTGGGGGTATAACTAATGCAATTTTCGTTAATCTTTGAACTGCACAGCTACGAACAGAGCGACGGCCAAAAGCGGGAGGAAAAGGGTGAGCTGAAGCCGGTGGAAGGATCCGACGAGCCAGCCCTGTCCGTGAAAGGTTCGTACGAGTATACCGACTCCAATGGACAGCGATACCGGGTGGACTATGTTGCTGACGAGCGAGGATACCGCCCGACGGTGACCAAGCTGTAAGATGCGGAGACGGTACAACCTCGCCATCACAAGCACAAACACTCAGTGAGATTCAAATGCCACAAACAGTATGTAAAAAAAAGTGAATAAAGTTGTGAACAATGTAATCTTTATATTTGCTTCTCTTATTGCTCTACCAAAAGAAGAAGAAATCAATGAAAGAAAGCAAATTCGTCCGTTTATTTTAAAACTCAAGCATACAGAGGCTTTTATCCCGAAAGTATGCAATGCTAAACGTAACGCATATTCAGTAGTGATGGGAAAACATAGGTTTTAGTCGGAATCAATTCCGGATAGTATGTCCGGAATCGGATCTGAAATCGGCTCCGGTATTGGTTCTACAATCCGCTCCGAAATCGGAATCGGCTCTGGAATTGGAATCGGCCCCGGAATCGAAATAATCTTTGGAATTGGAACAGGCTCGGCTTCGAAACGAAGTCGGTTTCGGCACCTCCATAAGAATAGGCGTTTGGGTCCCGGGGATTCCCGGACTGATTTCGCTTCCTAAACATCTTATTTCAAAGCAATAACTAATTCACATTCTGGATCTTATTCCATATCTGGAGCCAATCCTGATTCCGTTACCGGTGCAAATTGCGATTCGCAAGTCGATTCTGATTCCGGAGCCGAACCCCAGAATTGGCTCCAAAGATAACTTCGGAATCGGCTCGGAAGTCAACTCCGGAATCGGCTCCAAATTCGGCTCCGGAATCGGCTTTGGAATCGAATCTGGATTAGGAATCGATTTCAGCATCGTATTGACTTGGGAATTGATTCCGAACACGGAATCCGATTCGGATAGGTCCGATTCCGTGCTCCCACCACTAATATTCAGCATTCCGTAAGTTCGTCGCTTGATGTCACCCGAAGTCTTTCGTTCAAGTTTCCGTTCTCATCAGCAGATGGCGCCTCTGTCTCGATCGCCTAAAGTGCCATCTGTTGATTGCAAGCGAAACTATTACGAAACTTCAACATTGAACAAAGCTTTAAATGCTTTTGCTATAGTTGTAATTAAATGCTCATTGAGGTTTAATTTTTTGTGCTTGTCTATTTTAATATTCATCATTCTTCGCATGCTGGTGTGCGCTTAGGTACCTTTCACTACACAAAAAAAGCCAATCAACAAGTGATTCAGGCAAGCAGGGTAAGTGATCTTGAACTTTTGTCCTTCGTTTACAAAGTCCGCAAACTCGTAGCGATTTAGAAGGTGATTTCCTTCCTTTGTAAACATTAAAATATCATATGCTCAGATCATTTCTAGGTGAAGCGCTCGTTTATTCCATTCCATAAGAATTGTAGATAATATTTGTCCACCTTTTGCTTCACTGGTCTGGTCAGCCAACCAGCGAAAGCAACACCGTATTGGAGATGCCTGCCGGAGGAGGCTTCTCTACGATGCGGTACCCATTCTCATCCGCCTCGTAGCTGTACTCATACGTTTCGCCATCGGTCCCGATGAAGCGATACACTCCCGTCACACGCAAAATGCCCGTCTCGGGGTCGATGGTCCCTTGCTCCTCGCGGAACTGGCCATCCTTTGTTTTGTAGGAAAAGCTGTACCCATTTTCGTCGCGCACATTTTCGAAGTAAACGAGCTCCGGATCCTGCTCTCGTACAGGGGCGGCAACGGCCACGGTCACGGTCAGTGCAACTGTCACTGCCGCTATGATCCACGATTTCGGATGCTTAAACAAGAGAAAGGAAAAAGAGATCACCAAATATTGTGCACGCTCGCTTGATAAGAAAACCGTGTTGTCGCTTACCATCGCTACTGGAGTCCGTTGTTATCCGTCCGTCCTGTTCGCAACAGCGATAAGTCAATACTAAAAGATTCAACAACCGGCTGCTGCGCTGCGATGCGCTGACGATCGTCGGCTTCTTCGTTTCTTGTGGTGAATGGTGCCAAAGATGATACGCATTACGACGATCAAGGTTATGCTTGTGGTAGGTGGTACAAAGACATGCACATGTATTTACAAGTTAACACAATTTTACTTACGCACATGCTAGACTTTTTTTGTAATATTCTGCATTCCGTGAGTTCGTCGCTTGATAGCGATAGAAGTCGTTTGATTTGATTTTTTTACCGGTAAATGAAAGCCGTTAAGCAAAATTAATACGATAAATAATGTTTCGACAACGTTTTACTTTGCCTTTTCAAATTAAATCATCGAAGATAAATATAAAAAGGTTCCTCGAAGCATAGGTTATTTACTTACCGACTTATAGTTTTTGCTTTTCAGCTAATGTTCATTGTAACGTAATAAATTTTAATTTTTATCATTATTTGTTTACTGCTGTGCTTTGGGGTAGGTTTGGCTATAAAAACCGCCTACTTGTAAGCTATTAAGGCAAACGAGCTAAACGAACTTGAACTTTTGCTCCGTGTTGAGTCTTGTAGGCTATCAGCTTTTAGATAAATTTTAGACACTTTACACTACACTCAATTTTCCTTGTTTATTTCTACATAAAGCACATTCTTAATAATTTTCAGCGGTTATCTTCTTCACACCTTAACCGACGAGCGAAAGTAACACGGTATTGGAGATGCCGGGAGCGCCTGGCAGCGGTGGCTTACCAACGATGCGATACCCGTTCTCGTCCGCCTCATAGTACACCTCGTACGTTTCACCGTCGGTACCGATGTACTTGTATGACCCTGTCACACGCAAAATGCCCGACTCGGGATCAATGTATCCCTGCTCCCGGCGGCTCTGCCCATCCTTCGTTTTGTAGGAATAAAAGTATCCTTGATCATCACGCACGTTGTCGTAGTATAGTATGTCAGGTTCCTCTTCTCCAACGGGCGCTGCCAGGATCGCGGTTACGGTCAGTGCAACTGCAACCGTTGCTAGGATGCACTTGTAGGAACGCTTAAACAGAGATCAATTTTTAATAAAAGATAACACCGTCTTGATCACGCATTCGACAAACAAACCGCGTATCTTACCATCGTTGCTTGAGTCCGTCCTGTTTGCAACAGCGATACATCAACACTAAAACATTTCGGTCTTTAGCATCTGTCTGCCTGTCAAGGTTATGTTTGCCGGCGATACCAAGACAAACACATGCGCTTATAACTTAAGCCAAGCGTTTGCTGTAAATATTGGTGAGCTACTTATCAAACGTGTTTCAACTATTTCGCTGGGGAATAACCCTCATTTCGGTGCATCGCTGAATGTTGCTGATGTCTCCATCCACATTCTCCAGTGAAAAGATGCCACTTCAAGGCCGCTCAGTCGTGGTAAAAGACAAAAAGAAAACCGGGTGAATCTTTCTAAAAATAATTTCGGCATTTTGGACTGTCAGTTTGACTAGATCTTCCCAGCGAGCAAGGTTGGAACGAGAATTTGCTCTGTAGATTTGATAGAGTTTTGGCTGGCTGTTCCTGTTTAAAAAAAAAACATGAAGAATCAGGTTAGAGAATCATAAAAAAACACATAAATACGAGTATTACAACGTTCTTTTCTGCCTCACAGATTTGTTTCCTTCTTTTACTCGTACCGCTTTCGCGCGGTGTCGGCGGGGCACCGGCCCAAGGAGTTGATCCAAATTTGAAGAGCTTCTACCACGAAGCGGACGACGAGGAGCAAATGTTTTCGTAAGCACCACTGTGTTGGTAAACCAGCCAAAAGCAACTGTTTTGTTTGCCCTGTCCACATTCTTCCAGCTACAAAACGAACGACGGCCAATCACGCGAGGAAACGGTCTCCTGGGATAAAGACACGGGCAAGATTGTCATCTCCGGGTGGTATCGATACCTCGGGCCGGACGGTGTCCTCTACACCGTGCAGTACGTGGCGGACGAAAACGGGTTTCAGCCGCTCGGCGCCCATCTGCCCGGTGCCGATCCGAACCCAGATTTGTACGCCATTTCTACCCCGTTCGCGGGTGGAATCTCGAAAACCGTGCTCCTCTCGCTGGTTGGATAAACGGTCAAACCAGGTCGTGGGCGGTGCGGTTGAAAATTGGCGTAAAATTCTGCGCTTTCCGGTTTTTGCGCTTTTGGTTGTTGTTTTATATAAAAAAGTAAAAATTGTACTGTGGGCAGGATATATCCCCTCTCATGCCACTGCGTGCGAATGAAAATCAATAAAAATTATCGCCACACCGCTGATCAAACGGGCGTACCAGGCAAACTTTAACGTTTTGGCACCGTGTGTAGCCGTGGTTTTGGACGTTATGTGTTAGTCAAACCTTCGCGACGCTAGAAACAGGTTGGACGCCTTTTATGTTGCGCTGTTGTAGTTTAATTCTCCATCTATCATGTATCGAGTGAGTGTTTGATTTATACGCTAGAAAAGCAGTTAGTTTGAAGACTTTTTTTTAATATCTGAACATTTTAGTATTGTGTGTGTCTTCTTGCCTTGTTACTGGCATCAACGCTACTGACCGACGCCCGACCGGCGATGGAGAAAGACCACAACTTCCACTACTATGAGATAATAAGCACTGAAAATGGGCAATTGTTTTCGTACGTGTTTAGTTCCACATTACTAAAACAAAGAAGAATCTATTTTATTAACCATTTATACCCTTTTTTGCATTTTTAAAGCTATAAAACGAAGGACAATCAGTGGCGCGATGAAACAGTTGAGACCGATCCCAAGACCGGCAAGCTGATCATCTCAGGCTGGTACCGCTACGTCGGGCCCGATGGCGTCACCTACCAGGTCAAGTACGTGGCGGACGAGAATGGCTACCGGCCGCTCGGGATGCATCTGCCCGGGGCCGATCTGTCCGATCCGACCGCGTTCAGCGTGCTTACGCCACTCGTCGATAGTGGCGTTTCGCGAACAGTGCTTCTATCGCTAGTCGGCTGACATCAGCAAACGGGGGCGATATAAATTACAATTTTGTGCGTGTGCTATTTTAAATGCGGTTAAATTATGGAAATCCTATCTTTAGTAGTTTGGTAGGATTAGCAACGTGGTATTGATAGTATTAAAATTTGAAGACAAAAAATGAA
Organism: Anopheles arabiensis; assembly: GCF_016920715.1. NCBI lineage: Eukaryota > Metazoa > Arthropoda > Insecta > Diptera > Culicidae > Anopheles > Anopheles arabiensis. The sequence continues at coordinate 100,948,668 of NC_053517.1, forward strand.
ACACGATACACGTCGGAACAAAGACGAACAGCATTGTGGAACCTGTCCCTGTCAGTAACATAACCGATCACCGCGCAGCGAGCGTTGATTTGTGAGTTCGCTTGCTGGAATCATACTCGATTAACATCTCCTAGGATCGTTCGAAGGCAACGACCTTGCTTGAAACGGCTCTTCGGGGGCCTCTTCGCTTCTCGGGCTTGGGCAACGACAGACGCACTAATCAAGCGCTATCGCACCCATCGGCGAGCATCGGTTTTTGCTAGCTTTTGCGCAGAAGCTTGGAAGCTGCGTAGACGTGCTGAGGGTGCCAACGAGTGTGGTTGTTGTTTTTTTTTTTTGTGCGAAGAAAAAAATCTGAAACAAAGGAGTAAAGCAGTTTTATTTTTTGTAGAGAAAGATTCTAGGAAATAAAATGCGTGCGGTAAGCTTGTTGTTTGTTCGATTGTGATGAAGCAAGAGAGAAATGATTAAACAAAACATTCTTAATCCCCTCCTCTATGTGGCAGATTCGTGGTGTGCTTCTTTGTGTGTTTGTAACGCTTCTTCCTGTTGTTATTGGAGCTCCAATAGGCGACGATCTAATTAGCTACGAAAACGTGCAAACCGATAATGGATATCGGTTCTCGTAAGTGTACCTTAGATTAATGTAATGCAATTTCCATGATAAAAAGAATCAAACATGTATTTCCAGCTACGAAACAAAGGATGGACAGGCACGGGAAGAGGTCGGTACGATCGACCCCAGCACGGGGGTGCTGACGGTAACTGGTTGGTACAGCTACCGCACGCCAGATGGCGCTACGCAGCGTGTTGATTTTTTTGCGGATGAAAATGGCTATCGAATCGTTGACCAACCGCCAAACGTTGTGGCACAATTCATACCGATGGTTGTTGCTGGTTCACCTATCGATAAGACGGTGCTGCTATCGCTCGTCGGATAGGGATATAATTTTCTTGGAACGTTGCAACAAAAATAATTAATTTTTAATAACAATATGTTACAACACAGAAGCTAACATTTGTCAAACAATGCACTATAGATAGAAAATAATAATAGTTCGCTTTCAATGGATTATCAAAGAGGCTGAAGTTAGGGTTGTTTTCCGTGCAAGTAGTTATGATATCAGCTTATCATATGGATAATTATTTATAATATTTAATACGCATAACATCACAAATGTGTGAATAAACCAATTTTAAAAAATATCAAGACCCGCTTGTCGGATATATTGAAAGGTTCGTAGCTTGTTTCCGGCAGGAGTCTTTTGATTATATTTTGAAATAGTAGCAACAGTTTTGCAAGACCTAATCTGGAAGTTTTATATTATATTCTAAAATTTAACATTGATGTTTTCTCTATCCATTTCAAAAATGATAAAATTTCAGTATCTCTTGTTAAGTAGATTAATACGATTAGCAATGCCATAAGGTTATTATTCAAAATTTGAGCATAGCAAAAACGAAAAGCGTTGCAAAAAAGGGGGAACGACCAACATTAAGCAACCTGTCCCGCTCAGTAGCAATAACGATCATCGTGCAATTGAGCGTTACCTCGCGAGATCGTCTGCCGGGATCATTGAAACCTACCCGATGAACCTCCCTTAAGATTGGTCCGAAGGTAATGACCTTTCTGGTACGGCTCGGCGGATCTTCGCCTCTCGCCTGGGACGCATTAATCATTTCTAAATCTGACCCCTCGGCAGGCATCAGTTTCGCTATATTTTGCAAAAGCTTTGAAGCTGTGTAGACGTGTGAAAGGTGCTGACGAGTGCGGTTCATGTTAGCGCAGAGCAAAATTTGTGAGTGATATTAGAAGAGTTTGGGAACTTGCTTTTACTGCACAGGAAGGGTTCTAGTGAAGAAAATGCGTGTGGTAAGCTTGTTGTTGATTTGATTGTGCTGATTCTTGAAGATAATATTACATTCTTTCCTATTTCCAACATCCTTTGTGGCAGATTTGTGTGTTTCTTATCGTGTGTGCCACGATTACGTCTTTTATCATTGGAGCTCCAATAGGCGACGATCTAATTAGCTACGAAAACGTGCAAACCGAGGATGGATATCGTTTCTCGTAAGTGTACATTAAGTTGAATTGAATTTCAGAATTAAATTTCAAAACTGATTAAAAAAAATCGTCTATTTCTAGCTACGAAACAAAGGATGGACAAGCACGGGAAGAGGTCGGTACGATCGACCCAAGCACGGGTGTGTTGCGCGTGACGGGTTGGTACAGCTACTACACACCAGATGGCGTTATGCATCGTGTTGATTTTGTTGCGGATGAAAATGGCTATCGAGTCGAAAGCGAACCGTCGTCCGTTGAGGAAGAATTCACACCAAATGTGGAAGCTGGTCCTATCGATAGGACGGTGCTGCTTTCCCTTGTTGGATAGGGATATCTTATAATCTGATTTAAATTGAAACATTGCAACAAATGCTATTTTCAATGACAGTCAACATCTCCAACGAAAAAGCTATCAGCTCAGAATGATAAAAAAGCGTCAAAAATGCATTAGATAATATTAGATCACTTTCATCGGGTCGTTAAAGAGGCTATACTTTCAGGGCTGTTTTAGGTACAGGTATTCAAAATATCTACACATAATAAGGGTAATCAAAAGGTTAACAGAATAAACGGGTAAATAAAATTGCATAAATTACCATGTGATGCGTAACTGCAATTGTTTTAGTCATGGCCTTCTCTATATTTTTATGCTGTCGAATATTTAAATTGGAAGGATCTATTGTTTGCAATTTAGTTGAAGCAGTTTCGTAGAAGTTGCTTGCTACTACGTGTTTTATTTTCATGTTCTCTCTATCTTTCTATACTTAGGTGACTTATTTATGTTTAAACTAAAACACTTCGAATGATCTCAACCCCGGCAGTTCTATCCCATCAGCAACGACAGGAAAGCTTTCATCCTTAAATCTGCATCGCGAGCGTTTCTTGTCACCGTTCGTGCCCGATAGCCCTTCTTGCCGCTTGTGTACATGACCATCACCATCGTGCCGTCCTTATTCTTGTACCCATACTGGCCCATCAGCATCAGCTCCTGCTCGGGCGTTCCATCGTTCACCAGCATACCGACTTCCTCCCTAAACTGTCCATCACTCGTTTCGTACCTTTTGTGAGAAAGAAAGCAGAACAAAATACGTCACACTGCACTAGCAACAAGCTTCAAGCACTTGCGACCACTCACTTAAACCGATACATTTCCTGCCCGTGGATACTTTCGTAACTGAGCAGCTCGGTATCCTGATCCGCATCTGACGACTCCATCGGAGCACATTTTGATACAGCTAGCAGCGTGCCTAACGATACTACCACGCCGATAAGATTCATGATGAGCACTGGGCATCAAACTATGTCCTACAGCTTCTTAAAACTACCATTTTGGACATCGTTTTGCCTAACAAAGGTGTGATTGAGCGGGTTGCGAGCGGGGGATTTTGGAATAAGTTAAACAACATCGAAACACAAAGGTTTGAAGTGACAGCTCAAGGAGTACACGGGGATTTAGGCATGGCCACGGTATGGGTGCACACACGAGCGCACAGTGGATGATGAGCTTCGATCAACGCTGATGAGAACACATCAAACACTGATGGCTCTATTAGTAGAAGGTGTGGTTTTGGAGAATACAGCATAGAGCAGTCTAAAACGTCTTCATTAAAATACTTGCAACGAACAAAAAAAGGAGGATGCAGTGAAGCATTGTTCCTCCCAAGAGCACTTCAGCCCAACAACTCTTCACCAAACACTGCACCAAAGGTTGTTGTGGTTCGCCAAAGGCATAACGCAAAGGCTCTTTCCATACGTTTTGCTCGGAACACATTCGGAACGTTTGTTCGGAGTGAACTGGTTTTAAAGCTACCTTTCAACCTCGAACCGCGCACGCCTGCTACGATAATATGCTAATCGGTTTTGCTGGTTCGCTGTTAATTTTAACTCCGATTTGATAAGAGCGCGATGCGTGTCAGATCACTTCCGTTACATAAGCATTGCTTCTGTCTGGCTGCAGACGCAAGGAGGCGCCAAGCAATTATGTTGCGATAGATAATCATTCACGAGCAAAAAACAAAACAGATGGAAATGAGAGTCAGAAGCAGAGAAAAGTGTAAGGAATATTGTGGACTGACTTCAACAATTGTCGGATCTGCTGGAACTCATAGAACGTTCCCCCTTTCAAGCTTATGCAATGTGATATGATGTTATCCAAACAAGCGCAGTACGATTGCATTCCAGTGACCTCATTTTATGTCCTCCTATCATGCTAATCCCTCTTACCTTTGGGCTGGATGCACAGCCCACTCGAAGGGTTGTCGCCATGAGTTCAGCCCAGCTGATCGAACGAGGACCAACATTTAGATTACAGCTGACCGATTAAATGCCGTCCGGCGATGAGCCCTCTCTCCCAAATGTGCTCCAACACAAACAAACACTGGCGCTTCCCTCCCACGTGCTACGGCCCAGCTAGATAAGGTTGCAGCAGCACGCCGGGAAGGCCACCAAAAGTCAAGATGCCTCCCCGCCAAAGAAACACCAAAATGCAAGCGTGCCCGTGGACACCGCCATAAAATTGAACCGTAAAACTTGCCTCACCTCACGCATCTTACCCACGCATCATACACAACAAACAGTTTTGGGGTGTATTTTTTTTTTTTGGCTTGGTTTGCTCAGAGTGTGTCCCCGAACAAAAAAACACTCACACACAGAGATGACAACTAACCGAGCTTCGAAAGAAAGGTGACAGAGAGCAGAAAAACAAAATCTCCTTCCTTCCAAGCCAAACGAGCGCATCGCACCTACGATGGGAGGGATGTAGGTCGAAGGAGATGTAAAATACCGTCACACAAACGCAAACACGAATGGGCTCAGGCTCCAAAATATGCGATCTCCGTCGGCAAGCGCGAGATGATCGGCGATGTGACGCCAGGAGGTCAATTCGGAGGTGACCGGTGTCTCGGCGGCGCCCGCTGATGCACGCTGACATAATCGATGATGCATCGCCAGCAAAGCAACTAGTGGATGATGATGATGATGATGATGATGGTGACGCTCAAGATGGTGATTATCTCGATCGCGATGTTCACTAGCCAGCAGCGTCCTTCCCATTTAGCTCGACCCAATGTCAACCAAGGCTGTGCTGAAAGTTCCCTTTTTAAAAAAACGGTCCCAAAAAATAGTCCGATTTCCCAGAAGCCCGCTTTGTAACTTCCCTTTTTCGTTAAGGCTGCCTTCAAATCGATGGCCTGAGCCTCTAAGATATCTAATCATTCTAGCTTCGATGCTTAAATTCGGGGATTTTTTGTCCCCCTCTACGCCTTCCTAACCTTCCCCATTTGAGAACGTTTGCACAAAAGGAGCATCGGCTACGGTGAGTTGTCGGCGACCAAACGCTTTTGTAGCGCGGTAATACCGTGCATAAATTACTACTAAAATGTGACTTATGTGTAAGCACGCAAGCGTTCGCGTTGCCATGGATTTTGTTGTTGGTGGTGGAAAGTAGCAGGGAAGGGTAAGACCGGGTAGGGGGATGCTAGCCCGATGTTGCGGTAACACTATGCGGAGAAAGATGAAGAAGATACTTTCAAGGTTAACCAGAAAGTGGCTGGCTGGCTGGCTGCTGCTGCTGCTGGTGAATGGTGCGCATGGTGCGGGGTCGTGATTGGACCACTTTTCGATCATCTCCCTCCGAGTGTCCATACCCCACAGGCGACGCGGGGAGGATGATAAACGAGAAAAGGGTGGGGCTGCGCATGGAAGATGATCAAGAAAATCGTCAACGAGCGGTTGGCTGTAGCCTTCGAACAGTTTTCACTATCACTAACATCACACGCACAAACACGGTAAAGTACTAGAAAGACACACACACTCACATACACATCCATGTATAGATTCTTCTTCTTTCTCCCCGGGGTAGCTTAGCTGTTGGGACGGAATGTCTCACAGGCGGGCCAATGCTTTCATTAGCATATCTGTGGTGTGTTTCTTTTTCTTGTGTGTGGTTTCGTTTTCGTTTGTTCGATTGGATTTTGCATCATATTTCTAGCTCGCGCTCGTGTGCCGTAAGATTTGACGGTTACAGCCAACTGTAGAGAGGCGCATCAATCGATTTTGTTATAAAATATTACACTCCTGCAAAACACATTTCCTGGGAAGTCGGTCCCCCAAAAGAGCTACCCCAATAGTTCACCCACCTTATCGGTCATCAATACCGACACAATAAATTGCTTTGTTTTGGCGACAAATCCCAACGGTTGTCCAATTGTGGCTCTGACATTTGCATCTCATCTTTTGGTTAGAATCTTTTCGTCCGGAGCAATGAAGAGGCAGCGCAAACAGGCGCAAAAAAGGGCATGTGAACCTCCCGCGAGATGCATCCACTAACGGCAGCACATCAAAGAGGGACCATAAATCATTACATATTTACTGCCGACGTGCGTGCGTGCGTCCTGAGAGTGCTACTGGCACTTCGTTTCGTTGTTCACTGTACCGTTTTTTCGCTGTGGCTTTTGGTTGCGGGGGTAAAGTCGGGTAAGTGATACAGTAAACAGAAGGTTTTTTGCTGTGCCGTCGTTTTTGCTACGCTACGGAGCACACAGGCTGTCTCACTTGAGCGCGAAAGATTGTAGCCCAGCGAAAGAGACTCCAATCTCAAGTGCCTTGCCTCGAGTCTACACCGCAACGGCGACGAGACATTGAAAGCAAAAGTGATCTTTCTTCCACTGTTCAACGCGATCGTTTTGCCCCAGACCTCGGACCAGTTTTTTTTGTTGCTTGCTCTCCAGCAGCATTCTGTGGTTCTAACCGGATGCGCGTACGCCTACCTAGGGAGTCAAATTTCAAACCCGATCTAATGCGTTGAACGTCATCCTCACCATACTGTCGCAGACAAGATGCTCACTCGTCAGTGCAGTGGAACCAGGTACGAGAATGAACCTTCACACTTTACCGTATTACCGGTTTGCGGAAGACGCAGCACAGTACAGTACTTGCAACTTGGCTAGCAAAAACTCATGCTTTCCACGTGATCTGATTGATGTAATTGATCTACAGATCGAATGACACACTGCCACTGTCTCGCTGAAAGCGAATCACGTTCTGTAGTAGGAGGCATGGGCGAATCCCCGGAGGGCAACCGCAGGACCGTTATCAAGCAAAAGTGTGGTGTGTGCATCCTAATTACTGTTGAGGGGAAGCTGACAAGTTATGACAATTTGTTGAAGAACAACGATAGCGTATAAAAGAAGATGCTAGCTGCATTGTCCCCCGTTAGTTACGGTAGCTAAGTGGTTGAAGACGGATCGCACAAGTTCTAGTACATCAGTTCAAAGATATATTAGAAAAACAGTTACTTCAAGATGAAGATGGTACACAATATTCTTTTCACTAGTTCCCAATCAACTTTGAATTAACGTCCAAAACTTCTGTGTGTTTATAGCTATTAGGAGCAATCGCTTTGACGCTGGTGATTAGTGCATTTGCTGCCCCGCTGGATGACTCCCGAAATGCTGAGATCTTGCGGTACAGCAGCGAAAATATTGGAATTGATGGCTATCGATTCGAGTAAGTTGTGCTAGAATTGTCTGGGATAGTGTCTGGCTCATAAAAAGGGACTCTAATCTCAACGACACAGGTTCGCCACAAGCGACGGTACAAGCCGAACGGAGGAGGCTGAGCTGCGTAATCCCGGCACGGATAATGAGGCGATCGCCGTACGCGGATCCTACTCCTACACCGGGCCCGACGGGACGGTGTACGTGATCAATTACGTTGCGGACGAGAACGGATTCCAGCCGGAAGGTGCACATATTCCCAAGTAGTTTGGTCATTTAAACTCCAATTCATCCTTATCCAGAGGCCAAATTATAGTGACAAATTCTTTTGTGGGAGAACCTATCGGGTTTTAAGGCATTTTACTGGAAAGCGTCAAGAAAAAGTCATCTCCGTCTTTAGTTTCACGAATTCTTCCCATCCACGATCAGTTTGCTGATGCGATGTTTGATTTAAAAAATAAAAAGCAAAAAAATACCTCCAAAATCCTCGATACCTAGAAAAACTAAAATCGATGCAACACCGGTTCAGTTTTATCTGGAGGCGTTCCTATTCCACCGGTTTTTTTTTACAGATATTCAAACTCTCCTTTGATATTCAACCAAACCCGACATCCGTGTTGCGTCCATGCTATTAGACCGGTTCTTCCTAAGCTTATGCATGGAAATTGCACATAAAATTCTCATTTCGGACGCATTTGTCGAAGCGACCCACAAGAGAAAAGACTGCAACGAATGATGTGACAAAATGTGCAAAACCAATGATTGGAAAATGAGCCACTTTTTTGTGGGGTGGATTATAGCATTCTGTTCTACCTTGTGCCCAATTTCAGTATAAAAGCGATCACACTTGTGACATCGTTCTTTAGTAACGTTCTTGGCTTTGCAACCGTCAACGACGCATCTCGTTCGAACATCAACAGATTGAAGTAATTCACCCGAAAGAACATCCAAATCTTTTTCTGCGTGAAAATGAAGTGTGCATTGATCTGTGTGGCTCTGTGCGTTGCCGCGGCCGTGGCCATCCCCGTCCCGGACCAGAACGCCGAAACGCTCAAGTACGACAACAACATCAACGGTGTCGACGGGTACAGCTATCAGTACGAGACGAGCAACGGCATCTCGGCGCAGGAAGCTGGCGAGCTGAAGGCGGTCGGTGATGCGTCCGCCCTGGCCGTGCGTGGATCCTACACGTACACGGCCGCCGACGGACAGGTGTACACGGTGACGTACATTGCGGACGAGAACGGATTCCAGCCGGAAGGCGAACATTTGCCGAAGGAGTAGAACGGAACGAATGGTATACTCGAGATGTAAATAAATGGTTGGAAATTGTACCAAAACATGTTTTGTGTCACTTGTAAGAGCTGAAAGATATGCCAGTTACAGTTGAATGGTGACAAATGGTGATCAAATCGCCCCCAATTTCTTCTAATTGCGTAATTTGTAGATATTAAATATTCCAAACATTGAATTGATTGTCCAGTAGCCTCAAAAGTGACAAAAGTTTCAATTTTGAAGTGATCCACTCACACACACACATCTTTTGGCATTGCTAATTTATTGCCGCGATTTTTAACAACCTCTTTTTGCCAAAATGCGTTGACCCTCTCATTGACCCGCCAATTGGTGGCGTGTGTGCTATATTGGGCTTCTTTCACTGGACGAGGAGGAGCGAGGGGAAAACGCGATTCATTCAGAAACACACAATCCAATTCATACCGATCGGATGTCGGTACGACGGGTGTAAACTTGACATAATTGTTCCTTCTTAGTGCAAGTGACTTGTTCCTTCTTAGTGCAAGCAAGGCACGGATGCTACTGGCCACCGTTCCCTCCTCCCGAAAAGGGGGTACGCGATTGCACGGCACCAAGGGAGGAACACGATCGCCGCACACGCCGGCTGAAGGTCGTAATCGTACAGTGTTTGCAGGGAACTGTTTGTTTTCGAGTATAAAAAGGTGGTCCCGCACTCTCGGACAGCATCAGTTGCAGCCTCAAACTCTGGACGCAGTGTACTGCCGTGTTCTACAACCCCTTCAAGTCTACGAGCCCAAGCAACAAAGCATCTTCAAGCATGCAGACCTCCATCGTTATCCTGCTGTTCGCCGGCCTGCTAGCGCTCGGCTATGCTGCACCGCGCCCTGGCGCCGAGGAAAAGGACGCCCAGCTGCTGAAGTACGAGAACGACCACAACGGCATCGACGGGTACAACTTCCAGTTCGACACGAGCAACGGCATCCAGCGCCAGGAGCAGGCCCAGCTGAAGCAGTTCGACGATGAAAATGCGGCCCTGGTTGTGCGCGGCTCGTACTCGTTCACCGGTGACGATGGGCAGGTGTACACGGTGAACTACGTTGCGGACGAGAACGGTTTCCAGCCGGAAGCTCCCCATCTGCCGAAGTAAGGCAAACGGGGTTTGGTTGGCTGGGTGGTTGTGTGTTAGTGCAAACTTTTTGCGATTGGCCCATATAGGTTAAAAATTTGTTTTTTCTTCCTCCGTTTTGTTAATTAAAGAACGATGGTTCATTGAGTAAAACTGGGTGTGCTGGAAGGTTTCTTTTGATAGAAGATTTTGAGAAAAATGTTAAGATTTGAGGGAGACTTTTAGGATTGCTTTTAGTCTAAGCTGAACTCTTCAAGATGCTACTCATTATTCAAAAACAAAAACTAAAAGATTATTGTACATGAGGGGACACTAACATCACTTTAGTTGTTCTAAATTAATTACAATAGGGTCGTCATGACCGTTGAGTGGAGTCTCTCAATGATGAATTGTTAATCTGAAATAAACTGTTTCGAAATAATTTATTTATTTAAAATATATATTCTCTGACCCATAACCCAAAAAGTACTGGTACTAAGTTTATGCAAGCTTCTACTTCTCAAATCTTACGTCTTAAACTACGTCTCAATTTAAAAACTAATGTATTTTGGACCTTGATGTAGTGATTGTAGTTGGTTTTTTGTACCAAAGCTATAGATCTTTTTGTAGAAGTCTCTCTATATTATAGATTCCTACGCAGTTCATCTAAAAGAGACTTCACTGTACTTGAATGTAGCTTTTCTCCACAATTCGTATCACTTGTACAATACTTCAATATTGTTATGTCTAACTGAGAATTTCCAAAAAATACATAAGATTTGTTTTGTTCCTTTATTTTGTTTATTCCTTGTCGTAATGAGCCACGTAATCAGAGATTTCGTGCTCTACAGCCAGATCCAGTAAAATCCTGATAGAAACTGATCAATTTAGTTTCGTGTGAGCCTGTGCATTTATGATTGCATCATGCCAACACCAGTGTAAAGTCTTTAAGATCTCACAGCCATCAGTTATCAGCGTCAAAAATATTACATAAAGGTGTAAATGTATAAAAAAAGGACTTGGAGGAAAAGATAAGATTAGAAGTATCGCCATTACTTAAAAATAATAAAAAGAAGCCACTGATATACCCCAAAAGTCATGAGAATGAAAGTAGCTAATTCTACTGCTATTAGCTAATAGCTAATTAATTCTACTGTATGCCAAAGTTCAACGATCTCTACTGAAAGCTTTATCCTCACGACCTGATCTGAATTTCAATGAAATTGGTCGACTGGACAACATAAAACCACACCATACCGTACCACGTTCACGAGATAGTCCACCCGATAGTGCAGCATTTGACTCCCAAACCCAACGGTTCCAGACCACCAACCAACTTATTATTCCGTGCACAAATGTGAAGCCATATTCATAATCATGCTACTTTTTAATGGGGCTCAAAATCATTAGCCCTGTTTGTACACAAACTGCGACCAACTCCCCGGGGGAGAACTATTAAACATCCTTTCGGAAGCAACCTCAAGATTTTGGAGCAACATACAGAGAAACAACAACAACAAATTATTAAAAGAACCTCCTCATAGGTGCTTCGCACCCGTCCGAAATCGATCATTCTCTCCCCCGGCGCACAGGGCCGGACCGGACAAAGCAGGCCTCGACATTTGCGCTACCTACTCGAAACCGTCTCGCGCAGCATGCCGCATGCGTTTGCTTCACGGTCGGGTCGCTCCATTTCAAACGCCACTGACATTTCCGTTTGCAAAGCCCGGCGAGCCCGCACACACTTGATATTGATTTATCCGGTCTTCCCTTCCACAGCAGATAAAGCATGCATCCTGGCATTGAAATTTTCCGCCAATTTTTGGTATCAGTCTTCTGTGTGCGTGTGTGTGTCGGAACCGTTTTGCAGTTGCACCGCAGGGCCCCATCTCCAGTCTTCCGCGGCCTGAAGCAACGGAAGGGCTTCTAACTATGTGCTGGAAACATTCAAAACCTACAAAAACGAAAGACAGATGGAACATGAACATACACACACACACACAAACGTAAAGCCTAGTCTTGGCACCGCGAATGATGGTGACACCGGGCAGCTCGCTCTGCTCACTCATCATCGAAACCGGTTCAAAATTTTTATTTAGGGTGTGGGTCACATAAAAATTTGAATTCGCCCGGGCGCGTGTGTTCGGGCCGGTCGAATTAGAGACCGAAGCGGGTGTCGTACCCCTCCCTCTTCATAGCTTATCTCGAAGAAAAAAGATGGGTCTGGGATCGCCTGTTTTGTGTGTGTGTTCCCACTCCCGCACCTTACTTTTTTTCTGTTTGATGCGTGATGTGCCTTACTCCTTCGTGCCGTACCGTGCGGGAAGACAGCGCCAGAGTCGCCGGATTGCAAAACTATCCCGCGAGCCCGGGTGGTTCACGGGTAAGGGAGATGATAGTCCCCCCTTCCCCCCTCTCTGCCTAAAGATCGTCGTCACACGAGCACACGCGCGACCACACGCGCCTCCCCCCAAACATTGGGTGAATGTGATTAGTATAAATAGAAACGCAAACCGCCACACTGCTGTCAGTTGTCTAACGTAGCGCCAGCAAGTCACTGTATTTCGTTACCGCCCTGCAGCAAATAGTGCAAAAAAAAACCTCCTTCCACCATGAAATTCGCCGTCGTGTTTGCCGCCGTTCTGGCCGTCGCTCTTGCCGCACCCGCCGACGAGCGGGACGCTCAGGTGCTGAAGTACGAGAACGATAACCTGGGTGTCGATGGATACAACTTCCAGTGAGTGTCTTTCACGCAGTGCATTACAGTGACAGTGATCATCGCTGGTGCATTGGTTCTCGAGTGATTGGTTTGTGTTTGTGTTGCTGTGTCGCTCACCTTCCGTTGTGCTTTCCATCGCAGGTACGAAACCAGCAACAACATTAACCGCGCCGAGACGGCCGAGCTGAAGAACTTCGGAGACGATGTGGCCGCCCTGGTCGTCCGCGGCTCGTACTCGTACACCGGCCCCGATGGACAGGTCTACACCGTAAACTACGTCGCCGACGAGAACGGTTTCCAGCCGGAAGCTCCCCATATCCCGCGCCTGTAAGGAGGGAAACTAAACAAAGGATCTCTCTCTCTCTCTCTCGCTCTACTTTTCCTTCTGTCTCGCGCTCTATTTCCCAAACCCTTCTCTGTTATTAGCTTGTTAAGGTTAATGAAACATTCTGCGAGCAACAGTACACCACCACCTTCACCCAATAAAAGCTGTGACCTGAGCTGTGTTTTTTCAATGATAGCCCAATGAAAAAACCAGTACACTATTTTACAAAAAAAAATACAAACCTTACCATGTGTCTTTCTTATTCCTAGTCCTCCTTCCCGAGGGTGTTTTGTCGATCGCATCGAATTATCGAGTTGCAAACCTGAGATGCAATTCTGTTCCTTCTTCATTGTAAATGATCATCATCACTTTTATTAAGCACCTCGTTGGCGCACAAGGTGCCCATTGGCACCCATCTTCGTCCTCATATGATCTTGGCAGGTTTAATTCCCGCACCCTGGGAAGTCCGTCAACTGCACATTATACGACCCTAATTTGCTCGATTATTACACCTTGTGCCGGAGAGAGAAGAAGAAGAAGTGTTGCACCTCAGTGGATGATCTGCTTGTAGTTTTGTTGTCCCATTCTTCGCAAACGCGTTTGTCCTTCAGCTCCGATTCTTCACCGAAACCAACCAACCCCAACCTACCCCATTGACCTTACACCCTTCGCCGGATAAAGATGTCCCCATGGAAGCGTCGTTCGAGCTTTCTACAAGCTTCTTCTGGGAGGTTTGCTTTGGATTCGCTACCTAGTCAGGTTAAAGATGCTCCCCACGACGGCCGCGGGTGTCAGGTCAGGGGGAAAAAAGATGCGCCGGACCACCGTGGCAAACCGTTTTGCTCGCATGCAAAGTGCCCAATAATTATCCGCAATGCTTGAAGGCGCGCTTGACCATATTTCGTCCCCCTCGGGGGCAGTCCGTTCGGGAGGTCGTCTTTGGTACCTGCGTAACGATCGGCCGCAGCCTTCGCACTGGTCGTAAATTTTTCCACTCGCGTAAGGAAATACCCACTTTGCGGCAGCTCATTGCGGCGCCCTCAAGATTGATGGAAGATGTCACCCCGCACAAGATGTTTAACGAGCCAAGATGCGCACAGCACTGACTAAATGCAGATGCCGGTTGGTCGGCGTTCCGTGAATTCAATCGTAAAGTAGAGTAAATGGTGCTGCCAACCCACCGCGAGTGCAAAGAGACATCTGTGCCCACCCCTCTCCCCATCTGTGTTTGCTGGCGTCTGTGTTTGCTGACGCTACTTGAAGTTCGGGAAAGGCCAGCGTGCGCACGGCAGTGTTGATGCCGTACCTGGAGAGCATGCAATCGAATGGAAATTAAATTATCATACCCACGCAGATTGTGCTGTTGCTAAGGCTGCTGCTTTCATTGCCTCCAAAACTCAAGCTCATTTCGATTTCGCACCAACGACGCTGTTTTAAAATAAAGGTTTGCAACGCGTCGTCACTAAGAAGTGCTATTTTTAAACTAATATTTCCGAAATTAAGCACAAACCGTTGAAGGATTTTGAACCGATCCGACTGGCTCGTTTTGAAGGACGCTCACTTTTTATGCGCCACAAACACCACATCATCATCATAATCATCTGCATGATGCTATCAGGCTCTCCTCCGAGAGAGAGAGAGAAAAGCGGTGGCGTTTCATCTCCGTGTCTCCGTGAATGTTATTCCAATCGAGCTCCGTAAAAGGAAGAAGTCGTTGTCGTTAATTCGCTATAGGTGGTAATGTTGGCAAGCGTACGGGCTGGATGCCATTGCTGTGTTGGACATGGTTTTTGACGCAAGGGTAGTTTTGTTACCAAGCATTATGTTTCACAGATGTCGTTTTACGCTTGAAGCTAGCAACATTTTACTACTTCTGGTTTGCTTTATCTGAAATACCATACAAAAGTGCTTATAAGACATTAACAGTCATCTAAAGTCTGATTGCAAACGAACGATTTTTCAAATTTGAAATCCCTGCTTGCTTTCTAACACGCGTCACCGTTCGCTACCAAAGTCGCCTAAATGTATGCAATCGGCTGTTTGTTCGATTCTCTTTCACTGCAACCGTTTGAAACGCTTTGCAACTGGCTTTGCTTGCACAGCAAACACTTTGTCAAGTCGCTTCAGCTTAGAAAAAAAAATGGAAAGGAGAAGAAAAGGATGTCAACTACGATTACGTGCCAATTGTGGGCCATAAATTGCTTAACCACAGACATTGCAGCCCACACAGCATTGATGATTCAGCAGCATCCTACCGGCGGGTGAGGATCACGCACGCTCGTCGGTTTTATTATGGATTGTGCACACAGCGATTACATTTTTTGCTGCCTTCAATTCAATGAGGCAAAAAAACCCCTCTCTTCGCCTTTCTTTGGACGCCTCAAACGAGTGTACGAGACCGGAAGCTGAATGCATACTGAAGTGTTGCTTTAGCTCCACTCGCGCAACATGGAAGGTGTAAGATGTGGCACGTACTTTCCGACACAGCTCCAAGAAATGATCGCCCGGGCTTAAAGTAGGGAGAGGAGACGGAGCACTTACACCAAAGGCCTCAAGTGAGCTGTTGACCACGGTGAAGATCGTGTCGCTTGCATGGAAACTTCCAAACTACACCGACCAGGAATTGCATTGAGACTTCAAATTTTGTCAACCAAACATAGCTTCATCGTCGCGACGAAGGTCAACACACCGAACAAATATCCTCGAGCGAGTGCGCAATATAAGCCCGCTTGTTGGTGGGAGGGCGCGATATTCTTGACGCAGTGGGTCGGCGCGCCCCACACGCTTTGATGAGTACATGGCAATCAAAATATTAGCCCAGCAAGCCCGCCCGGTCGAGCAGGTTGCTTTGGGCGCGCGATTCCCCCCTTTTCGGGCAACCGGTTTCGTTTTGCGGCGGGAAGCTTTCGTGTACTGTTTTGGCACAACCCCCTCGCTGGTGTGGCCAATGAAAGTGAAGGTGAAGATGAGTGCTACAACTGCTCATGTGTTGTTTAATGGTATCTTAAGCTGTACTACCCTGTAGCCTGTAAACTGTGGCATTGAAAGTTACAGTGAGCGAGGAGCGCTCTTTTTCACGCATAGACAAAAAACCAAGTTCTGGTGTGTATTTCTCTAGAATCAATCTTTTCCACCCAATCGAACCACACGACACCAAACCTGATACTGACATTAAGCAGAAAGAAAATCGACATCTATTTACCATAATCAACCACTTATCTAAAACGGTTCCAAAAGTCATCACCTCCGGTGGTGTTGGGAGAAGGGGGAAATAACGCCCGAAACCTCACTCTGGCTAGCTTGCGACCAGCTTTCAAGCGTGTGTGTGTGCGGTTCCGCAAAAGGTGCCATGTCCGGCAGACGGGCACAAACTGGTTTAGATTTATAATCAGCCGATGGTCGCCCTGCTGCGATTTGATATCTTTCTTCACTTGTACGCTCGTTTGCATAAACGTGGAAAGGATGGAGTTTTGCACCCAGAACGATATGACAAACGTTTCGCTTTCGCCTTCTCTTTTTGAGAATTTTGTTTTATATTTTTTAGGGTAATTTCTGAACCATGTCGCATGATTGAAGGTGTCTCGGAGGGCAACAGTATTAACTTTATGTTACAAAAGTGAAAATTTTGCACTTTACTACTCTGTGAAGAGTCCAAAGAAATCAACCCCTAACGTCTAGAACTAGTTAGAACCTTTGGAACAGGTTTGCCACGCATCATCCCCCCGAGCCGCTTTTGTGATCTCCACAGATCATCTAACACCTATCGATAGCTGAACGATCGAGGATCAAGATTTGGGTAATTTGTTTCACCGTCGCAGCAGCAGAACAACGTTCGATCTTATCTTCCAAATGCGTCGTTTCGTTTGCAACGGAGTGATCGTTGAATATATTCACAAAACCGGCACCGGATCGATCATTTCGTATGTATCTCTAGTTTGGCGAGGCGCGGAAGGGTTCTATTTTTAAGGAACTCTTCATCTTCCCATGCATTTGATAACAAAAAACAAACAAACTGTTGTGATGTAACTGCTTATTGGCTTCATTATTTAAATAACGCAACATAAACAAAGCTGATATCAAATTTAAATGTATCCACACGGACCCAGAACGAAGAACCGGCCCGGCTCTTATCGCACAGCATTAATACGATGACCTTTTCGCGGACGACTCCGCTCCTGGCCGGCATGATGTATTAATAAGCGATGTTAATTCTCACACACACACGCACGCACGAGCGAAACCCACAACGAAAGTGTTCTCCGTCCCGAAACGGAACGAAGCTCCAAATAAGGATCCGATTGCTTGCTTTTAGGTTTTGCTTTATTTTTGGGCGGACAAATCACCTTTTTTTCAATCGTTGCAAAAGCCACCTGTGTGCTGCGAGTGTCGTGTAGAACGAGAGCGGCAGAGGTAGAGGAGTGACCACACAAAAAAAAGATCGTCGGTGTCCCCGTGGTCGTCCCGATGGGGTCATAACTTTAATTTCGGCTAATGCTTATGCTAATGAGAAGCGATTTTATCAATGAAACGGAACGTGTCAACGGGTGCAGGAGGCAAGAGGGGGTAGTATGGGGAAAGTCCACCGACGACGACGACGACGACGATGATTGCATTCGTTTTTTGTGAACTGGATCGTTTTGTAGACATTGTGGCCCCAGCAACTTGTGGAGCAGATTGTGGCCTGCAAAAGGTTGGAACCAGTGTTGCCAGATTTGAACGTGCGAATCCAGCGACACTTGCGAAGTTAACCGAAAAGGCGTGCAACGCCAACAGCAAACCACCACCTTTCGGGGCAAAGGTTTGGATACGGATAGCCGAAAACAAAAATAAGCACGAAAAGAATAAGATCTCCGGAACGAAAACAGGAAAAACAGGACACACTCGAGACCGCCCCATGCGAATCGGTCCGAATGTGCGTTTTGTGGCAGATTCGGGCGATGTCGTTCTGGGTGAAATAAAACTGCGGTTGCTGTTGTTGCTGCTGCTGACACTGGAAGTTCTGGCAGAACCAAATTTGCATAAGATATGGGAGAGCTAGAGCACCCGGCCCGGGCAGGAAGGTATATAAAGCCGGCCGGTGCATGGCGTGGTTCAGCAAGTTGTGTTCCCAGCCTTCGACCAGTACGGTTCACGCCCGGTCCCAGTTTTCCCTGCTTAGAAGAAGTCGAACCACCGCCCCAAAACACACACCATGAAGACTCTGATTGTGCTTGCGCTGATCGCGATCGTGGCCGTTGCCGCCGACCAGAACGCCAAGGTACTGCGCTACGAGAACGTCCAGGACGGTGATGCAAGCTACAAGTTTGCGTAAGTATTGCACAACCATTGATCATCATATTGGCAGTAAGTGGCCGAGCAGTCCTTAATGAATGAGAATTTCTTATTTCCCATTCTAGGTTCGAGTCGGACGATGGTATCGCGCGCCAGGAGCAGGGTGAGCTGAAGACTGAGGAGGAAGGCATGAACGTGCAGGGTAACTTCAAGTTCGTCGCCGACGACGGCAAGGAGTACGTGGTGCAGTACGTGGCCGACAGCCAGGGCTTCCATCCCGAGGGCGATCACATCCCGAAGGAGTACGTCGAGAATGTGCCGAGCCTGTAAGGAGGCCGGGTTTGTGCTATGGCGCGAGAGTTAGAGATTAGATCGTGATAACAAAAGCCTATCATATGGAACAAAACAAATAAAGACCGTTGTACTGTTGTTCTGTTTTTGAGGGCAACGAAAACGTATGGACGATTGGTTGATCTACAGCTACAGACTTACAAGATGACAAAATGGCTCGAATTGATGACAGAAAAGTGTGATTAACGCTTGAGAATTAATCAAGGTGACTGAATAGTCTATTGGTGAATTGGCGAATAGTATTTCACCATGTTGATTGAGGATTTTCATTTAATTCAGGAGAAGCCATAGTTCTTCATAACTTTCGTATTTTAGGAACCTTAAATAATATTCATTTTTATCATTCAGATCGTGATCTGATCAGATCTTGGATGGTCAACTCACTTTCATCAAGCTCGTCTTGGGTCCCTGTCATGTATAGACCGTTCCCTGTAGCAAGGACCGACTATGCGGGTTTGTAGTTGTAAATACGTTTTGGAATAGGTCTACCTACATAGGTTAGCTCGAAATAGAAGAGGAAAATTCACATAAAGGTTATTGTACTGTTCTTTACATATATACATATATTAGGATCTTCCCAAGATCTTCCTTGTCTCTAGCTTGTTGGTTGTGGTTAATGTTATCTTTGTTATTCAAATTTTTTAAACTGCTCAAGGCTTTCTTTCAATTATTTAACTAAACTCATAGTCATACCTAACTATGAGTATGACTATGCGATTAGTTTAAAAAATCGAAAGAAAGCATTGGAGAGTTCAAAACATCAAAGAGTTCAAAACAACTCCTCCAACGATGAATTCTATCATTTCAACTCGTCTTACACACAACATCATTTCAACAAGTTCCTGAAATTACCGCCACACTGCGCACATTACATACTAACGTCATACAAGGAAACCATGTACGTTTGGAGATATTTGCACGAGCTTTGAACTTCCGCCGGCCTGTGTTTGTTTGCCGAGCAACTCTTCCTGGATTGACGACATTCAGTATTTTGGCACATTTTTTGGAACACGTTTTCTGTACCAGCAAGATGCAGATGATGTTACTCCAATACACCGAGACACGGTTTGAGCAAATATGGCTAATTAAATGCAGCACAGATTGTGGACCTAATATTTGATGTTGCAGTGTTGCGGAATGTCAAGTTCAACCAGTGTTTGCCCCTCTTTCAGACTGTGTGCACAGACAGAAACAGATGTTCATGAGGATGTCCTTATGAACAGCAGATATCTGCTATAATTTTGAAACCCACTCTTTTGATGGCTCTACTAATAATGCTATAATCTTAATCATAAAATCATTTCTGACATTCAAACAATTCCTTTTCCTCCCCGTATTAGAGCTTCATTCAATCGTTATATCAACAACTTCCTGACTCTTTCGGTTTTTAATGTTTAATTCGCACAAAATGTTGCCAACATCCTCGCCCCTATCGCACGGAATGATATAATTAAATCGCATGTCTTATTACTTCCTTTCGTCGGTCCAATAATTACCCGGGCCGAGAACCAATCACCAAGTCAAACACAATCAAAAACTACCTGTGCGATCGGACGATCCAATTCGGAGCGTTTCGTTCTCGATATAAAACGATGATGAGAGCACCAAACAACAGCGGCTCCCGGCCGATTCGCTCCTAGCCATCTTGCTGCTACCAGGGTGTGGGGTGGAGCCAGCAGGAAGAAGACAGATTGGACCCGAGTGAGGGTCCTTCCCTCACTGGCCAAAATTTGAATCACAAATTTGGCGGACCTTGAACGCGGTCTAGGTTTTTTTAAGTCTCCCATGGAGAGTGTGGACCGTGTCCCCTACACAGTCCGCGCCTTCCGCGCCTTGTGTGTGTATGTGTGTGTGCTAGGATCTTGAGAGATTTCTGTTGTAGCACCCGGCCCCTCCCTATTGGGCTGATTCTTTCTTCGTTGGACGCCACAGAACAGGTTCGGTGCTGTAAAATTGTTCGCCTTTTTTTTGTTTGGTATTTGATCATGAGCCATGATCATCATCGCAGCCAAACATAGATGTGATGTTAATTTTAACATTTGAATATGATCTAAAATTAACCTCCGCACACACATAGCCACAGATGTCCCGATCTGAAATGTGCGCGAGCATGCGAGGACCGGTCTGTACCAGTAAGGAGGAAGATGCAGCATTAATTTGTTTCGTAAAAGTCGCTCCAATCACACAGACACAACCCTGATCGTCCTAAGTTCTAGTGTCCAAAAGACTCTTCCTAACCGGTTCAGAGCCGGAGGGCGCGGTTGTGCAGAGAGCTGAGAACCGAACACGAAAACGATACGACCATGTTGGGAAGACAAACATTAGGACCAGTTTTCCCTTTCGTTCGTTTCCGGTTCCACATGTGTGGGGGATTTTTTGTTTCTTCGCTTCTCTCGAGTCGTATCGAAAATGAAACCCTTCTGCTGTAACTCCTAAAACCGATGGCTCTGTAACGATGAATGCCTATCGGAAAAGGCCATCAACTATCGGGACCGCCGAACTACTTTTTAGGCTGCGAGGTGGGGCAACCGGCCGACGATCATGTGAAGAAGTCGTGGTGCGGGATTTTAAGGTCGCCGAAGGGCTGCAACGGGCGAAAGAGGCACCCAGCCCACACGTGCACATCCCATCGACCGTGTTGGATCCCATGATGGATGCCGTTGATAAGCGGAGGTTAGCCACCAGTTGATTCAAGGTCAGCGCAGAAGAGAAAAATCAGGCCCGATTGATAAGAGCGAACCCTCCCGGACAGACATCAGCGCGTATGCAACTTCGAGGTAACGTTCGATGGCGCGTATGTGTGTGTGTATGGTGCGAGATGCGTCAATTTATGCTAATCGGATTAAGCGATTCAAAGTCGGGGTGGTCAGTGTTTTTGGACGGGCAGACAGGTGGATTCGGGGAGACCGGCCCATCTTGCTGCCGCAGTAAAATATCGCCATCTTAGTCCGGGCGGCAGATAATCTTCAAACGCTAGTTAACAAATATCGACTTAAAGTAGCTTAGTGAGCCTATTTTACACCACCGCATTAGAACATGTATGTGCAAAGGAAAAAATCCGCAAAGTTTTGCTTTTCCCGATGCGTTTTGCTTTTCTTCTTACTGCGCAGCATCCAAACTCACACACCTGTCGGCGCGTAAGAGTGCTTTCGGGAGAGCAAAAAAAGAGTTTCTTTTAATCTGGTTCTTAGCGGCGTGAACGATCGCTTTCGATCTTCTTTTGAGAATGACGTTTCGCTGCTAGATCAAAGAGCTTTACCAATGTAGTTAAATGACTTCTTAAAAGCTTTCAATATACATGAAGAGCTGTGCGATAAATATATTAATTATTGGTGTGCTTTAATTGCACTCCAAAATCCTGTCATATAAAATAAAGAAACTTCGTTCCACAATTCGCTTAAAGCACACATCATTTAAACCGATTTTATAACCTTATTGTTTTCTTCAACCCCCTCAAACAATAAACTTTTGCCAATCCATAATGACTCGCCGGCTTGATCATGAACTTTCGTTGATGAAGATGATGTTTACCGTTCGCAAATATTGCTGCAAATTAATGAGCGTTAGTGACATTTGGAAATAGTTGACCCTCTCTCTCGCTCTCTCTTTCGCTCTTGCGAACCCTCCTGCTGCCATGCGAACAATAAAAATATCATCCCGTCGCTAATGCTGCTACCAACCTCATCTCAGCAAGTCTAGCAGACGAGTCTAGCAAGATCACTCACCGCTTCATTGACACCTTGTGATTCGACACAGCACCAAACCCCTCCCAGCCCGCAACATTCCGTAATCAAAAAATTTACACCAGTTTTATGAAGCTTAGATCGTTTTTAAAGCTCCTCTACCCCGGTCGAAAAAACAAAACGCACAAAAGTTGCCGGGCAGTAGTGCGATGACAGCATTGGCAGGGCCTGGAAAGTACCGCCCGAGAGCGAGATGGATAGAACGTCGTATGAAGATTCACCCGTCCGGCTTGCACAGACGCCGGATTACACGTACGGATGATTGTATTTAAATTTCTACAATACAAAACCCACCCCTATATACATACACATACACACACACGGCCACAAAGACGATTCCGGTAGAGCACACACACTCAAAAAAATGGCTTACTGCTCATCCCTCCCCGGCACGTTGCACGTTATCGAGCGCCTCCACCAGGATACAGCGGCAGCAGCATCCGCGACGACGAGCGCTTTGGGTCGGACGTGTATAAAAGAGGTTTGCAGATCGGTTATCGGCATCAGTTGTCGCTTGTCCATCTAATCAGTTATCACTGCTTCGCGGAGCCACGTTCTCGCCCAACCGTACACTCAGTACTCAGTCACAAAACCCCACCCCAAAACTCACAATGAAAACCATCATTGCTTTCGCTTTCGTCGTCGCCCTGGCCCTGGCCGCCCCGCTCGATGACTCCAAGAACGCCCAGATCCTGAAGTACGAGAACGACAACATCGGTGTCGATGGATACAAGTTTGCGTAAGTGTGGTTTTCGCCATCCCGACAACGGAGTTTTGTCAGTGAATACGAAAGATTTCAACAGGCGCGTTTAGCGACGAACCACCCCCTCGGTGTTCGTCCGAGTGGAAGTGATCGGTTTTAGTTGGTTTGCTCTCTTCTGTTTTTTGTTTTGTTTTGTGCGTGAATACGTTAATTGCTTACGACATACGAACGAGAGTGTTGAAGAGTGTGAAGCAACCGTGCGCACGGTCTCAAATCTGCACCAATTGCGCTCTCGGCTCACGGTTTGTTTGTTCATTATATGAGCGGTTGCATTCACGGTTACTGCTACGGCTCGGAGTTTGTTTTATCATTTTGTCATCAGCCGACCGTGCGTCTCCCGGAGGCACCATTGAGCAACCCGTAGTCGCAGTTGATCTCGACCACACCCATATCAATGTTGATCTTTCTATTTCACGACCAACAAAACAGACAGCAGTTTTTTTTTCTCACAAAACGCGTTCTTCTTTCCACAGCTTCGAGACCAGCGATGGCCACCAGCGCCAGGAGCAGGCGGAGCTGAAGAAGCTGGGCGATGATGTGGAGGCCCTGGTCGTCCGTGGCTCGTACTCGTTCACCGGTGATGATGGTCAGGTGTACACCGTCAACTACGTCGCCGACGAGAACGGTTTCCAGCCGGAGGGTGCCCATCTGCCAACGGTTTAAGTCGTCAGCAGGCCCTGTGACAGGCCCTACCAAGCCACCAAACAACACCAAACAAAGTCTTTAAAAAAACGGGCACCATATTTCCATCGCTAGCGATGGACTTTGGGTGCACCAGAACACCACACGACCCGTGAAACCGAGACGAATAGTAACGAACATCGGTGAGGACGCGTCCGTTTTGTCGCGGGGATGTAGATTTTTGAACTTTTCTGCACGCTATCGAACACACGCTTTCAACGCACTCCAACGAATCCCTTTCGTTCTCGAACGATTTTTGTGTACATTTTTGCGTTTAAAGTATCGTTTTTTTTACTCTACATAATCTCCTTACTTGTTAAGTGAAATCCTCACCGAAAATACAGCACACAAGTTACCAGCAGGACAAACAACCCCGCTTACAGGCACCAGGGTCTAGAGGCCAACGATGCTTCGGGCAATGGCTTGCACTTACACACACACACATAGCAACGTAAAATACTCACACACTGAGCAGACGTAGTGCTCGCGAATGTACAATTTGCCATACCGAGCTGTTTGTAATGACAGTTTACCGAAATACATCTATTGGGGAGAAACAAATGGTGTAGAACATGCAAGAGTCTTTCTTTGTCCGAAAACAAAAACAAACAAACCTTCGAGATTTGTTGAAATATTCTCCACCTCGCTGCAATCATTAGGAGTTAAACGATGTCGGAACCTGGTCGAAAATACCTGTTATGATAAACACACCGAAAGGTTGCTTTTTTTCATGCCAAACCGAGCCCTTCTTCACGCAGCAATTAACCTCCGTCGAAATTAACATCATTCACTCATTGCTCAATGTTGAGTGTGTGGAAATTTAAATTTAATGGCCCAAAATCAACGCGTGAAGCAGGGAACCCTTTTGCCAGCCACCTCTGGGACGAATAATTAATATCATTCACATCTAAACCCACTCTCCAGCACTCCCCAGAAAAGGCCACTCCACGCTCGTTCACCCTCGAAGCGGGGTTGAACTTTATTCTACAGCGAATTTCCATAAATCGTTATCAAAATAACTTTATGAGCAAGGGTTGTGCAGCTTTTCGTGGAGCCTACCCCGCACCAGGGTCGTGCGATACGGAATCGTGAACGGGTTCGTTAAGATGCGTGTGCTGTGGGGTTGATTTTTCCGTTTTTAGTTCAAGGTAAGGCAAGGCCATCAAACGATCGATCGCCTTGGCGGGGTTAAAGGATTTACTGTACCGCGCAGCTGCTAATGAGATGCAGTTTAACCCGCTTTTGGACCATCTTTAGGCGTCAGTGTGACTAGCAATAAGGAGGAATATGATTTAGGGATTGTGGAATGTGTCGCCACGCTCTGAGAGCACCCAATGTGGGTGCGAGAATCAGTGAGGTGTGATGGACAATATTGCATCAGGATGTATAAGCTTTAAGCTTGTTGAATTGATTTAAAGAGCCTATTACGGTTGGTTTTGATTTAAACTAGCATAAAACAGTGGATTACGATTTACTATAGCTACTTTTCAATTGGACATGGCTTCAAATATAAATAAGTAATCTTCAGTGCCGGTCTGGTGGTACAGTCGTGAACTCGTACGACTTAACAACATGCCCGTCACGGGTTCTAGCCCCGAATGGATCGTGCCCCCATTCGTAGGACTGACTATCATTCTATGTAAGTCCAGTGAAAGCCTAGCCCATTCGTGGTACAGGCAGGCCTTGACCGACAACGGTTGTTGTGCCAAAGAAGAAGAAGAATCTTGATGGTAATAAACACTTTTTAAACATCTAAAAACCCATATAACATGTTACTCAAAATAAATTGACTAGGAGTATACATAGGATAGTATACATTGTCATACATAGGATAGTATACAATGTTTCCCACGATTTATTGGTCAACTCCCATGATTTTTTGGTGCGTTCCCACGATTTTTTTATCGTATCCCTTGGATTTTTGGTTCGTTCCCATAAATTATCGGTATCGTTCAATTGGATTTCAATACAAATAAACCAAAACAATCTGGTAAACGGAGAAAAAAAATATGGGAACCCACCAAAAAAAATTGGGAGCCAACCAAAAATTGATGGGAACCAACCAATAAATCGTGGGAAACCCTGTAATCCTATCCTATATTATGGAACAGAGTATACGGTATTATATTGTCGAACACAAGTTAAAGAGAAAACATAGTTTATTTTCTTAACAAAACCTCTGATACACGTTAAGTATTTTTTTTAATTTGAAATGATTTTCGAAATTCAAGAGTTTTCCCGCTACCCGTGCTTTTTCGAACACGGCGCTTTAATGAAGCTTTCAATGAGCCGTGTAACGCTACGTAACGCACGATCAAAAGCTTCAGTGTTGATCATCGCATTTCAGATGCTGCTTAGATCATTCGCTTATGAAGACGTCAATACTAAACGTTACAATAATCGATGAAACGGCTCCTCCTCCCAATAGGCATTTCTCACGCTGTTCACCTTGTGGTACCATATTGTTGCATAAATAACGCACTGAATGATCATTGCCTGATCACATAGCCGGTGACACATGATCGATGGGCTAGTTAAATTGTTGAGCCGCTTCATTTTGTCAAACAAGCAATGATCATTTATCAACGCAAGCCGTGTTTTCTTTGCATAAGCTGTCTTCGATGCAATTTATCGTGAAGAATATGCACAAACCCCACCCAGCGCCCCATCGAGACTGGTTTATTTTCTGGTCCGTTTCGGAATGCATCTTGCAAACATGATTTGCGTATCAAAATTGGTAACTAAAACCGACATCACACGCCTGTCATGCCATAAAACGGCACAGGTTTTGGCCCCAAAATTCTGCCAACCAGAGGGCAATAAATGTGCCGTTTGATGGCTCAACTTGTTTCATCGATCGCACAGCTTAACGATGCACCAACGCTTGGTGGGTATGCTGATACGTTTTGTTCAATATTTCAAGGCGGGTTTTATAGGTAAATAATGTGTCAGCAAAGAAAAAAAAGAACTTCACAAAACAACATTCTACTTTCCGATTAACAAAACGATTCAGACACAAATGATCGATCTACACCTGCGTAGTGCGCTCTTCCTTCCGTATCTCAACTACCGGGTTCAACCCCCGTGGTCCCCGTGTGTCAAGTGTCAAGAGTAGCTGCATTTTAACCACGTTTGGCAACACGTTTCGTGTTATTGCGTTTTGATTCACACTCTACCGCGTAAAAGATAAGCCTAAGGGGAGCTATGCTGCGTGCGTGTCTTTCGCGTACTTCTCGCCAAAAATGTACGGCAAAAGATCGAAATAGGTGTCGCAAGACCTTACCACCGCCGGTCGGCAAGGTGTCGAATCCGTGAAGGGAAACCTTTCGAGCCTAACGGATTTCAACGCAGCGTGTGAGCGCAACATCGCGTTGAACAACAATCGAAGCATATCGCTGGAAGGATGGGATGGAGAGCTAGAGGTGTTTTCCCTGCAGCTTCTCCGATAACAATTAATCACCGCTGCGTGGCTGTGAAATCTGACCCGTGGAGGTGAAGAATGCATGCAACAGAACAACACTTCCGAAATCCGAAGCTACCGGACTGGCGTCCAGTCCGGCGCGCGCTGCTTTACGATGAATTGTGCGCCATTTGTCACGATTGCACCTCGGAACAATGTGTGCAAAAGGTGCATTTTAACACCTCGCGCCGATACGCATCTAGGAAGCGCCGATGGCAAACAGGTGAAAAGTTATTGCTGAGAATACTTTTAATCGGTTTCATCACGTTCGTGTACAGTTTATCACATTTGCATCTGTGCCATGTAATGGTAGCATATGCAATCAGAAGATGTGTGTTTGTGTATTAGTAAAAACATGCATGGTTTACTTCTTAAAACTAAAATGTGTTACAAACAATGTTCTTTTCAATAAAATGTAAAAATATTTTGAATAATTCATTGTGGCACAGAAATTGCAGGAATAAATAAAATTGATTTTTCTTCAAAAACTTAGTTAATCAATCTCAACTAGAAATCCATCTCATCTGATACCTCTTCTTATACCAATCACATCTATTACGCTCATCTTCATCATGGAGAGATCCCTTCCTGATCGCACTGCTGCACAAGCACCCCTCTCTAAAGCTCATTACTTCTTGTCGTCACCGACACCGACGTCATCAAACTATGCAAAAACGACCACATCACAAACACCCGTACACAATACTATCAAGCAGTGGTCGGAAAAGTGGACGCAAGCGGAGAGAGATTGTGGTAAAGATGCGCCTCAGGCTCCACCGCACCACGCACTCGGTGGGGTCGTCGCTTTTCATCGCAGTTAGCGAGCCCGAAACGAAGTTGTCGAGAACTGCCGAACATTGCAACCCAACCAAAACGTTC
This sequence comes from Anopheles arabiensis, assembly GCF_016920715.1. Taxonomy (NCBI): domain Eukaryota; kingdom Metazoa; phylum Arthropoda; class Insecta; order Diptera; family Culicidae; genus Anopheles; species Anopheles arabiensis. The sequence continues at coordinate 100,976,782 of NC_053517.1, forward strand.
TGGACCTTCGCCCGGGTAACAGGTCACAGGTGTTTGCGGGTATCGTACACTATTCCGCAAACTCTAGGCTAGTGGATGGTGTGAAGAGGTCAGCCTAGTATTGCTTGTGGATGGATGTGCTGAAACTGTGTGTGAGTCAACAGAATTGGAAACAAGTTATGCTAGTGCTGTGATACATGATTATGAGCAGTGTTTAAGTGGACTGGTGGCTAAGTAAAAGTGAATAGTGTTTGAGCTAGAAAGAGTTACTAGTGCTGTAAGGATAGTGAAAACGAAAGTGATATTATTCCTGCTTCATAATGGAGACTAAGGTTTTGGTAAGAAATTTTTCGGTGTTTTTTTTTTTTTGTTATTTTCAAAAATTTCCTACTATTCCTAAAAACCACAAACAAAAAGCCGCCTGTTGATCAATATTGATCTTCTCACAAGATGTGTGTGATTTATGTAAATGAAAGGCGTTATTAAATCAATCATATGAGACCTCTTAAGTTCATCGCATTCACACGTGGCCAATTAAGGGAGCCACATACATAATTTTTACGATCATAATTCTCGACCCTTTCATTGGTTTTGGTGTTGTTGTTTTTTTTTTCGTGCGCGCCCACGATCATTTGATCCCCAATACTGTGCGGCTCTCGAACGTGTCAACGGTTCATTTGGACAGTTTCTCAGTGCCGCGGTGGCAGATGGTAGTAAACAAATTTACATAAACTACAATTTGCACCTGTAAATAGCATTATTCTTCATCTTGGGGCGCTTGGGGCTCGGTGGCATGCTCTTGACAAGCAGTACATGATGGGATTATACCCATTCGTCAACCGTATGCGATCAGGGTGCAATGAAAACAAAACCCTCCCTTCTTGTTGAGGTATGGAATTCCATATCTATGCCAAGAGAGGAATCAAGGCAGATCCGGGTGCGAATAGACAGCATGTTTCGCCATACAAATAGATAAATCAAATAGGAAGATGTCTGCTGGAATCTGCAAAAAAGTACGGAAATTAAATTATTTATTTGGAAGTTATGGTTTATTCTTTATTTGGAACCATTTTTAATTAGTTTATTGAAAATTTCTGTTACTTCCGAATTAAAAGTCTACAACTGAGGTCTCTGAAAAGGCTATCAGAATCTCAAACTGTGCCAGCCGGACACGCTAGGAAGCAGGGATAGCAAGAATTGAGCAAATATTTGACAAACAACGGTTTGCCGGGTGACTTCTGCGATTGCATCATACGGCAATTTTAATGATTTTTTTCTCTCGTCAGTACCTCCCATCAATGCGTGTTATTTGCGTGTTGGTTTGCGAAAACACAAATTTGCAAGCAGCACGGTAGGCAACGCGTCCAAGACAAGCAATGGGATTTGCATGATATTATTACCAATGGTGAAATATGTTCCCAAAATATGACCAGTTATACACGAACTTCATGTTCTCTACTCGATAGTATATTTAAGAGCAAATCAAAACAGTAAATACATTAGAAATGCATCTGCAAGTACATCCAACAGCGCTGGAAAGCAAACTAGAGCACCCGGAGTGTGTTTGATTAAGCAATTGGCGCACAAACGTCATGTGCGCTATATCATTTTCACGAGCATCACTTCACACCCAAACGCCTCGGCATCATTGCCAGTGTGGCGGTTACCGCGGCTCTATCTGACCTTAAACGATCTTTATCGATCGATAACAATGCGAATGCGATAGTGACATTGTTGCAACAATGCCCGTTTGCAGTGAGGTTCCGTGACATCTGTCGCGTCGCAAAAGGACCCGCGGATGAAGCCATCGCTAATCCGCATTCGGTTGTGCCTTTGCCTTCCCGAAACAGCGACAAAAACGCAAACCCCCTTCGAGATGTGAAATGTCATCTTCGCTCCAGGCTCACGAAATGTGCAACCAGCCGCGGTGTGCAACGATACGCGTCGACCTAGCGCACCGTTCCATTCATCAGTTCGCGGCAGATCATATCACCGATCGAAACGATCGATCGTCTTTTCCCGCTCCCCTCCCAGTCTCCAGGGGATCGACTCTCAAGATCGTGTTTAGCATATGCACATAAATATCAGCACCCTCAAACCTGCTACCCGGGTGTGGAAAGTGGGAGGAAGATGCACACGTTCAAACAACGATAAGTACACACAATGATACCGCGAGCGTGCGCTACGCGGCACTTACTACCACGGGGGGAAAGAGATAGGGGAACAAACCTCTAATCCCCAGAGACGACCATTCCAGTCTATATCGCGGCGGCTTGTGGTCGTCATCAGCATGTTCTTTTCCCTTTCGTTGGAGGAGAGATGAAGAGACACGATCCGATCGCGTCCATCATCGACACCTTCAGCGGCGCGCGCAGCCCTCTCTCGGATGCAGCAGTGACATCGGCGTTGCACGCGCGGCGGCTCGTTAGAGTTAATTATTCACAAACAGCAACTACTGGACCGAGCCCCGTTCAAGGGTGAGGCTACATACGCTGGATGTGTTGGCTGGCTCTGGGTTAGGGCGCGAATGTGTACGACAGAACACAGTTGAAGAGGAGATCGTGATTTTTTTACATGCCGGAGATCAAGAACGAAGATGTACGATCGAGAATGAAGATGCTTGTACAAATAGATTTCATGTCGTTTCTAACTGCAATCCAGGGAATATGTGCATATAAGTAGTTGCATTCATAATTAAAATGTGTTTGTTTGCCTCTTCTTTTCCTGTTTCTTCATCAATGCACTGAAAACTTACATCCTCGTAAAATTCAAAAACTCTTTCACCTATAGCGAGAGTCCAGATAAGATTCGATCTAACGTCCCATTGTATCTGGAGCTGTACATTAATCCACTGCACCATGAGAGCTTTCTCGATTATCGACGCTATTAACGAACAAAAATGAATTAAAATTAACCATTTATTATTCAAAATTTGGCTGAAATCTAATATGCCAGAGATCAATCTTCGATTCTCTGCTTCTAGCAACCCAAATCTAAACATCATCACCTAACAAATTATGTGATAGGATTAAATTTGAATCAATAAACCATTTCGTCGATTTAATAGCTCACGCGATAACGGTAGCGTTGGCGATCTATCGACATCAAAGTTCATCACTAGCCCCATAATCCTTCAAGCTCTATTAACGCAACCATCCCCATTACCGCCCGTAATGGGTTAACATGAAATTGGCCAACTACCGAAAGATTTATGAGCAATACATATTCAACACCGACCGATCGAAGATGATTGCCACGGTTTGCACCCCGTTCTGCCGCTGCGTGACTCACTGCCCTGCCACGGTACGGCACCTGTGCGCATACATTCTCGCTTATGTCATTCGCAAGTTCGATTGGATTCCGGTGCTATCAGCACGCATGCGGGGAAGGCCCGGCCCGGGAGTTCAGGGTGAGATCTTTATGAACTTTTCAACCCACGTCCGAAAAACCGCTTCCTCGCATCGCCGCCGCTGCTGCGGTGTGTCTCACGGCTATAAATCGAACAACGTTTTATTGACAGCGACCACCCCGGCGGGTCAACCTTAACCCGATCGATGGTCGTTTGGAAGATAATTTTATCAAAAAACGCATGGAAAGATTCACTAATAAAGTTGGAGAGTTTTCGGGCTAGAGAACTGATGCAAACTGCAACAAACTGTTTGGAGATGAAGATGTTTTGCATCACTGCCCGAGGATCGCCCGAATCAAATGGGCAAGATCACATTAACTTTTGCACTTTTTAGTCAACCGACCGGAAAGGCTATCGGAATGTTTGGGAACGAGCGAATTGAGTCGCATGCGAACAAAAACGAAATGATGAGTTGTTTAGTTTTCCGTATGGTAAAGACCACATCTTGGCAAACAAATCATCTAGCCTAGCCGGACTGCGCGTTGTGATGAGCGATAATGGTGATAGCCTCACTTTCCTGTTGCCGTAGATGGTGCGGACAACACCAGGCCATGAAGAGGATACAATAACGCATCTTCGTACGAGTTAAGCCCATTATTACCAACGCTAGCCTAACCTGTCTATCAACGCGTTTTATTTCAGATAATCATCCTGCTGCTCTTAACGATGGTGCGTGCCGCGTCCAAATACTACGACGGTCCGATACGCCCGTACGAGTTCGGCTTCAACATCGAAGGACATCAGCACAGGAAGGAATCTAAAGGTTTGCTGCGGATTGCCATCCCCAATTGCTGATTGCTGATCTGCATTGTCTTGACCGCCATTCTCCTTCCCCACCATACTATTTTGTTTTGCAGATAAAAACGGAATCATTATGGGCGAGTTCGGGTTCATTACGGCCGATAATGTCTACCACGTCACGGTGTACGCGACCGATGCGGACGGCAACTTTAAGATTGTCAGCATGAAGAACTATAAACTCGGACCAACCACACTGCCTCCTCCTCCTCCTCCTCCACCATCGCCACCACCACCCACCACCACCACTACACCCGCCCCAACGACTACCTCAACCACACCGCAACCGTTCCGCATAATCACCACCGCCAAACCGATCGTCCCGCTGACCACGCCGAAACCCTCCAGCGTGGCCACCTGCTCGGGATGCAAAATCCCGGAACCACCGGTACCGTCCACGCAGCCCCCGCTGCCCGAAACGAGCACCCTGTACGTGCCACCGTTTAAAATCGTCAACAAGAACGACCTTGAACCGGTGGGCGGAGGTAAAGCAACGCCCGGCTCAATGGTGACCACAACGGCCGGGTCGGTCAGCGGGCCGGCCGAGCCACCGCCCGATGTGCCCCAGAAGCTGGTCGAATCGAAGGGATCGAAGGAAGGGTCGGAGCGTCAGCAGCAGGGTGGAGGGTCGGGCACGAGCTCAGCTGCAAACGCTACTGCTGGGGAGCGGAGCGAACAGAGGAAAGAGCCGAACAGATCGAAGGAGCAAACGAGCGGCGAACGAAAAGCGCCGAAAGGTATGCAATGTGCACATAATTTAAAATCGAGGAAGCTTTATCGACTAAGTCGACATACGCTTGGGAACTTGCCGTTTGAAGCACTCACAGACACTTTTAATGACATTTAACAACACTTTTTCATGATGTTTACGATGTTCTTCTCATTTCAGAAGATCAACCTCAATCACACTCCCGCTCGGAGACACCGAAAAAGGACGGCCGTGGGTCCACCGGCACCGATAAGGACGATCCGATGAAGCTGATCGAGATACACACTGCCAACATGATCCAGCACATCCTGAACGGGCTGCTGTATCGGTTCAACTACACCGCCGGCTACCACGGCCACCACGAGCAGGGCGACCGGCAGGGCAATAAGGAGGGCGGCTACTATTCGATCGGGCGGGACGGTATCCGGCGCGGCGTTAGCTATAAGGCGAACGAGTTTGGCTACCAGCCGCACATCAAGTTCGAAAAGGTCAGCCCGGAGGAGACGCCCCGCGAGGAGACGGAAAAGCAGGCGGGGTTGAAAGGGTTCGACTTTAAGTGGTTTTACGGTTCGTAATGGGATGCTGCATCCCGATTCCTTTTTGTATTGTAACTACTAAAAATACTCAACTCGATCTTGTGTGACGGGAAAAGGAATGTTATAACACTGCCTCCCTCCGATTTGTAACAGTCCTCTGCCACAGGTCCTCTGCATCCTTTTTGAAAGTAAAGTAAGAGTGGCATGCAAATTTAAATGTAAAACCAGGATAAACGTAGGGAGATAACCATTGAGGATGGAGCATTCAAAAGCGAGAAGAAATGAATGTAAGACAAAACACGCGCTCTGTTTCATATGTTTAACGCTGCGATATGCTAATAAAAGTGATAGGAAGGTAAGCCTTCAGTAACAAACTGGTTGGTGTGCTTTCGTCCAAGGTTTCGTCCGAAAATACATTCCAAAAAACCAGCCCCAAATCCGGTTGTTTGCTGAATTGCGACTGCTTTTACCGATTGCAACATAGCTTTACTTCCAAGGTGATAATTTTGACACTTACTACATACTAATCACTCAAAGTCACTCTAACATCCAGAACGCAAATTCCCAAGAATGCATTTGTGCATCATTCCCGTTTCCCAGCTACAATCGACACCATATTTGGCCGACTGTTGATTGGTTTGTTAGTCATCGCCCGCCCAAATGCTCATCGCCACAAAAGACACAAAACGAAAGCAAACACTGCGTTCGTTGCTCTCGTCCAACGGGAGAACCGATAATTAGTATCCAAGAATGGAACCAGCCCACTAATACGACTCACATTCTGCACGTTCATTGACCATGACAGTGACACTGCGGCAAGGTAACCGTAAAAGGAGACGCCCACGCCGGTTTGTCTTTCGCTTCCCGAAAGAAAAGAACACCAAAAACAAAACCGTTTAAGAGGACAGGAGATAGTTCGCGGCACAATGGACACAATGTAACCAGATGAACTGTTCCAAATGGAATTATTCCGACGCCATTGCCGAAACTGATGTCCCCAAAAACCAGCCAGCGGAATGGATACTGACCGGATAAGATAAAGCTGACAGTTTTGTTGAACTTTATCCCATATTCCGACCTTTCGTCGGGCAACGGGGTACATTTCTGCAACTGTTCTGGAAGCGGGAACATTCAGCGGAGTTACGTCAGCCGTAACGAATCGGATCAATAATCGGCCAAGCCAGGACATGGGCCCAGGTTCCGCGAGCTCAAGAGCTGTCTTGCGAAGGAACAAATGGCGCAGTTCTGTGACTTTGTGCAAACCCCTTTGGGGCGATCAAAGCTCAAACTGTCAGCGGCATTGTTATGGAGGCGTTTAGGGCGAAATGCGATAAGTGAGCCAACCTGCGCAAACAGTTCGGCTCCGACTGGCTGGTCACTCAGCGAGCCGAGAGGCCACTCAGCACGATCGAAAGGACGATCGTGCTCTCTTGGATTAAGGCGGCCGAGCGGGACGGTCACACACAAAAAGGGCTTAGGATTAATAAATTATATATTACTGTTTTGTTTTTAATAAGTACAACGTCGTTTTAGCAAAGCCCCACAAATATCACAAAAGTGGCGACGAGAAAAGTTAATGTGATCGTTTCGTGTTGTAAAGTGCTGACCAAATTTTAATTCGTTTTTTGTTCGTTTTCTTCCGTGTCCCGCTCACACACATACACCCACACAATTGCGCCACCACGTCCCAAGAAGCGCAAGATGAACCCCGCTGATGCAACGATGGATTTACCGACGGAGGAGGAGCAGCGACGTGCATCCTTAGGCCGGCCGGGATTTTTCAACCCGGCGGTGATGCAGCAACCCGGAGCATCGCAGCCGCACGTTCCCTCCGTGCACGAAGTAGCGTTCCATCATCAGGTGTCCCCAAATGGGCACCTCTATCCGCCATCGCAATTGGGACCCGCATCAGCGCCGCCGGTATCAGCGCCATCGCAATTTGTGCAACCGCCATCGCAAACGGGCTCAGCTGTAGTGGATAACGCCGTACTCCTACAAACGCTGAAAATGATGCAGCAACACATGACCCAGCAACAGCAGCTTATTAGTAAAATAATGTCCCAGCAAACAAACCAGCCCGCATTTACGCCAAATTTCAATCCAGAGCAAGCAACGGAAGCATTAGCCAATTCGATTATGGAATTTCGGTTCGATCCTGAAGCTGGCATCACCTTCAGAACATGGTTTTCCCGGTACGAGGAGCTGTTCAACGAGGATGCTTGTCGGTTAAGTGATGCAGCAAAAGTGCGACTTCTTTTAAGGAAGCTAGGTGCAGCCGAGCATGATCGGTATTTGTCGTTTATCCTGCCCCTACGTTCAAGTGAATTTTCATTCAAGGAGACGATCGCGAAGCTCGCTGTGCTGTTCGACGTGCAGGAATCCTTGATAAGCAAAAGGTACAAGTGTTTGCAGCTTACAAGGAAACCTGAAGAGGATCTGCTTACCTACGCATGTCGGGTAAATAAATCATGCGTAGAGTTCGAGCTCAGCAAGCTCGACGAGGAACAGCTAAAGTGCCTCTTATTCGTTTGTGGATTAAGAGAAGAACGAGACGTCGAAGTGCGAACCAGATTGTTGGCGAAAATCGAGGATCGAGAGCAGATTACGTTGCAGCAACTGTCAGAGGAATGTAGTCGCATTGCCGCGCTAAAAAGAGACAGCGCAATGATTCAAGAAAATGAACGGCAAGTACTCGCATTGCATAACAATAACAAAAAAGAAAAATTTAACAATCATACTAAAGCTAAAAATTCGAGTTTTCAGCACCGGCAATTCCCCAGAAGAAATAATGTCCAAAGATATGATAAGCAGCGTCCTCCCGCACGGAACACCCATCCCAGTCGACCATGCTGGCTTTGTGGCGACAGACATTGGGTGCAATATTGTGGCTATAAATCGCACAAGTGCCAAGATTGCGGACGAATAGGACATCGGGAAGGCCACTGCAATACCGCGAACCAAAAAGGAAAATTTCGTCAGAGCCCATCGGTGGAGACACGTATCGTCACGGTGAATGCATGTGCCGTCGCGGTAAACCGTAAGTACGTTAACGTACTAATAAATGGAAAAAATGCCAGGTTACAACTCGATACGGGGTCCGATATTACGATCATAAATAGATCTCTGTGGCAAAGCTTAGGCAAACCTCCTCTAAATGCATGCGAGATACGAGCAAAAACAGTTTCAGGGGCTAGCCTTCACTTAGACGGGGAATTCGAAGGAATTGTTACGGTTGGAGAGAAAACAAAAGCAGCTACCATCCGCGTAGCTTGCGTAAATCTCTTATTATTGGGTGCAGATATCATCGACGCATTTGATCTCGGATCGTTACCGATGAATGCATATTGTGGAACTGTTTCGACAGCGACACCAATTGCAAAACAATTAGAAACCAAGTTTCCCAGTGTTTTTAGGGGATCAGGCTTATGCACCAAGGCACGTATAAAAGTGCAAGTAAAAGAGAACACCCAACCAACCTTTTGTCCAAAGCGCCCAGTCGCTTATGCTATGCAAGAAGCTGTGAATAAGGAACTAGACAGATTAGAGCAACTTGGAGTTATTACGCCGGTAGACTATTCGGAATGGGCGGCTCCAATAGTGGTTGTTAGAAAGGCAAATGGAACTATAAGAATATGTGGAGACTACTCCACCGGCCTTAATTCAGCATTACGGACGCATGAATACCCTTTACCATTACCCGAAGACATTTTTGCCAAACTTGCCGGTTGCAAATATTTTAGCACAATCGATCTATCGGATGCATTTCTTCAGGTGGAAGTAGAAGAAAAATACAGATCGTTTTTGGTAATAAATACACACCGTGGTTTGTACACATACAACCGATTACCACCAGGTATAAAGATTGCACCAGCCGCATTCCAGCAAATTATTGATACCATGCTAGCTGGATTGAATGGAGTGTGTGGTTATATGGATGATGTGATAGTAGGGGGTAAAACTGAGGTTGAACATGATGCTAATCTATACAAACTATTGCAACGGATCGAAAGCTACGAGTTTACAATACGCGCCGAGAAATGTTCTTTTAAAATGTACCAAATTCCATACCTAGGCCACATAATTGATCATCAAGGAATTAAACCAAATCCAGAAAAGATAGCGGCAATTCTCAACTTACCAGCACCAACCGATTTAAGTGGCGTAAGATCATTCTTAGGTGCCATTAATTACTATGGCAAGTTTGTGCCCAACATGCGCGAGTTAAGGTATCCTTTAGACATGCTCTTAAAAAAGGACGGAAGATTCGAGTGGACCCTTGATTGTGAAAAAGCTTTTAAAAAGTTTAAAGAAATTTTATCATCAAATTTGCTTCTCACACATTACGATCCCCGAGCCAAAATTGTTGTTTCTGCAGACGCCTCTTCTATAGGGGTCGGAGCAACCATTAGCCATGTTTTCTCTGATGGATCCGTTAAAGTAATACAGCACGCATCTAGAGCGCTAACCAAAGCAGAAACAGGTTACAGCCAAATCGATAGAGAGGGATTGGCCATAGTATACGCTGTAACCAAATTTCATAAAATGCTGTTTGGGAGACACTTTATTTTACAAACAGATCATAGACCACTGCTTAGAATATTTGGTTCAAAAAAGGGGATTCCGATCTATACAGCAAATCGTCTTCAAAGATTCGCGCTGACGCTACAGCTTTATGATTTTGAAATGGAATACATACAATCAGACAAGTTTGGAAATGCGGATGTCCTGTCTCGTCTTATACAAAATCATGCAAAGCCAGAGCCAGAATATGTGATCGCGAGCGCTAGCCTAGAAGAAGACTTGGAGGCAGTAGTTATCAATGCGATTAGTTCGTTCCCCCTCACGTTCAGAGACGTTGAGATAAAAACCCAGAGCGATCCCGTACTACGACAGGTTTACACACATATAAAAAAGGGCTGGCCAACAAACGTATCGTATGGATCAGAGCTTGCACGTTACCATGATAGAAGAGAGTCCTTGTCAGCAGTAAACAACTGTATCCTATTTGGAGAGAGGGTAGTGATCCCCAAACTGCTACAGAAACAATGCCTGAGTCAGATCCATCATGGTCATCCGGGGATTCAAAGGATGAAGGCCTTAGCTAGAAGCTACATGTACTGGCCATCTATGGATCGTGATATTACTGAATGGGTTAATTCGTGTCATGCCTGCCAGGCAGCCGCCAAATCACCTCCAAGCACCGATAAAACCAGCTGGCCAAAATCTTCAGCTCCTTGGCAACGCCTTCATATCGATTATGCTGGTCCATTAAAGGGAGAGTGGTATCTTATATTAGTGGATTCTTTTTCAAAATGGCCGGAAATAGTTCAAACTAGCAACACGTCATCAGCGGCTACAATTGCTATTCTTCGTAGTATTTTCGCACGTTTTGGTATGCCGATGACGCTAGTGTCTGATAATGGGACACAATTCTGCAGTATTGAATTTGAACGATTTTGTAAGAAAAGCGGTATTATACACGTTAGAACGGCGCCTTACCATCCACAATCAAACGGCCAGGCAGAGCGATTTGTGGACACTTTTAAGCGAGCTATGAGGAAAATCGAAGTTGATGGTTACACGGTTCGGGAGAGTTTGGACATATTCTTACAAACTTACAGGTCTACCCCAAACGCTTGTCTGGAAGGATCAAAGTCTCCCGCGGAGATCATGTTGAGTAGACGCCCAAGAATACCGCTGGATTTATTAACACCATTACAAAACCCACCACAGATAAGCCCTACTGTAGAAGAAAGAGAATTTTGCCCTAATCAAAACGTTTATGCTAAACATTATTCCCAGAATGGATGGAGATGGATAACCGGTACGGTTCTGAAGCGACAAGGTAGAGTCATGTACGTGGTCAGGACGGCTGATGGAAAAATCATTCGACGGCATATTCATCAGCTACGTCGGCGAACGCAAGAAGAATCTTCAACAGTAGTTCAGCCTCGCTTACCTCTAGATGTTTTGCTTGAAGCTTGGAATTTGGATCGCGTACAAAGTCCACCTGCACCTGCACCGTCACCACCAGCAGACTTACCGTTACCTTCAAGCATCAGCGACCACCAAACGGTACCGGTGCTTCCTCCTGCTACGTCCACACAAACATTTGGAAAAACAACAACTGCACGTCCCAGAAGGCTGTATCAGGTACAGGAACCACGACGCTCTTCTCGCAATAGAAGATTGCCCAGTCGGTTCGATGTGTACCGTATATTTTAAGAGAGGGAGATGTTATGGAGGCGTTTAGGGCGAAATGCGATAAGTGAGCCAACCTGCGCAAACAGTTCGGCTCCGACTGGCTGGTCACTCAGCGAGCCGAGAGGCCACTCAGCACGATCGAAAGGACGATCGTGCTCTCTTGGATTAAGGCGGCCGAGCGGGACGGTCACACACAAAAAGGGCTTAGGATTAATAAATTATATATTACTGTTTTGTTTTTAATAAGTACAACGTCGTTTTAGCAAAGCCCCACAAATATCACAAAAGGCATGAAATTGTAGCGCCCGCACTCTCCTGCAGCAGGGTCAACTGAGCGTGGGCAGTGAGCGCTGGCTGGAGGAGGTAGTTAGTGTTGTACACATGCGTAGGATTTGTGGTTCAAACTGTGTATGTGTGTGTGTAACGAAACATTCCACCTAACCGAAAGGGGGTCCATCAGCATCCAGTGCCTTCGGAGGTGTCAGTCGCCCCAAAAGAATGGATTCAATCGCGATTGGAACTTGTCGGGACAGGCAGATATGGACAACGGCCCGGTAAAGTGGTCCCAGGAGACACACACCGGAGCTAGCAAGAATTGGCTGGTAGTAGAAGCGTTACAAATGGTTTGGCTTTTGCCCTGTAAGTGTCATATCGGAGTTTGTACTGAAACACCACCCACATTGGGGGGGTAATTTTTCTCCCCAGTTGACCAGACAGTTGTTCTCGTCCCGGATCTTGCCGAGCAGCGCATAAATCGAGCAAGTTTTGCTGCAAGATTAATAGCTCTAGTTCCGTCTAGTGTTGCTGATAACCCTTACTGCCTTTATGTATTGATGTGTAAACTATTTTGCTGTGCTTTTTTGCATAAAATTGCACGCTCCACACCATAGTGCAAATTGTCCTCCATTTATTATAAACCACCACAAATTTAGGTCATTTACGCACGCCGTAGCTTCCTGTCAAGGTGCTTGCCGCCTTTCACAGCGTGACTTTGAACCCTGTCTCTGTTACACGGTTTCCAGCTGGAAGTGTTGCCTCGTTTTGCGCTCAAGTCGGTAGCCGCTAATGTCTCACTCATGTGCCGACGGCAACGGATTGGCGAACTCGAGGTACGCACTCATCATACTTGAGGCCATTCTCAGCAAACGGTAAATCACCATGTTCAGTGGTACTTCAGCGCTGTTTGTTCTGCCGTTGAAAGTGCTTCCTTCTTCTGCGTAACGAGAGCAGTAGTGCATTGCAGAAGTTGAAGATCGTTCTAGATCGATGGCGTGAGAAATTTCATAATTATTTACTTTTACCCAACGGAAGCTGACAGAAAGATGTAGAACAAGCGCAGAATAAACTGCAACGATCATCGATTAGCATTGGAGTTGCACGCGCATGAGGTCACCGAGCCCGCGCTCGTTCGTACGCGGCTGAACCCGTCCCGCGTTCGTCATCACCACGTGCCTCGGAGATCAGTTTTTTACTCACTCCCTTTTGGTGCTTCGCAATCGATATGTTGGTCGTTCGCACTCCCCCTTTTTTTCAATTCACCAATAATTACCGTCCACAGAGCGGGGGGCGACGTTTTTTTCTTCATTAATTTGTTGACAGGCGGGATGTCGGGGAGGGCATGTCGGGTTGCGCCTGCATATGAAATATGCATCGAGCGTTTAATATCATGGCCAAGGCTAAGCCCGTTCAGCACCATCGAACAAACGACCCCAAACGACAGTCCAATAGGCGAGTGGTGGTGAGGCGCGGGAAGCATAGGTGGTCAGCGCTGAATGCTTCCGCTTATGTAACACGAGCAGCGGAACTATCGCAAGAAAACGGTGGCCGTGTGTGCTGTTGTTGCTGTTGCGAGCGCGCGCGTCCGCGCGTGCATAACATCCGATGTCACTGTTGGGCGTTGGAAGTGTTTGCTGCCGCGGGAAGCCGCTCAATTAACACGATCGTTTACCCGAACCAGTCGTCCGAATCATTGATTTAAACCCGAATAAAAACACAATAAAAGTTTGAAGAATTGTACACAAATTGTTCGTCACAAATCCTGCCGCCCAAACTGATCGATGTATGTCACGCGCTCCTTAAAAGTCCCACCATCACTACCACTAACACTTTCGCCTTTTGGGAAGCGTTCCACTCTGCCAGTGCTCTACCACACTCTTCCTGCTCTTCAACGGCAATCGTCGATGCTCGTCGATCACGTTTTCCGCTTACTTTATCGCCTGTACGTGCCTGGCAAAAGGGTTCCGGAAAGGATCATTGTCAACGGCTGCTTGTTGCTGCTGTCCCATTACCAGCCACAAATGCAAAAATCCAGCGAAAGTACTAATTCGCACACAACCCGCCACCTGATGCGACTGTTAATCGGATTGAGATGCCTGGAATGTTGGGTGAGCACTTTCGACCGTTACAACCAGTACCGTTGCTGCACTGGGTTAAAAGCAGTGATAAGCAATCCTGAAGAGTAAGCTGAAGCTTTTCAATTTTAAAAAAGAACTCCTCATATCCAGTCGATCAACTTCAATGATGTCATACGCGAATGGAATGTGTTCCATCCATTCGGAAGGTCACTTATTATTGTGGGCTTTAATTTACGTGAGCCGATTGCAAACACTTCAAACCGATTCTATTATTCTAACCACTCTGCTTGAAAACAAATTAAACCAATTGCTCCATTCCGATCGCTTTATTAGGCATTCTTCAAACAGGGAAGACACTGCATCTTAGAACGCCAACAGTATAGCATTGCATGCAAATTAGAACCTCGTACGTCCTCTGCAAAGCCCTTATTCTTGCCATGCCGCTCTGACAAGGCGGTGTCGTGCAATTCGTGAAGGTCGTTACAAACCTATTCCACCACTCAGAATACACCATCAACAAAGCTGCCCAACTTCCCGAAATGGTTCCTCTGTCCCGCTGTCGTTATAATGTATAATTTTACCTGAAGGGTGTGTGTACTGAAACGAAGACGACACTCTACTCCCGCCTCTGGCGCACACGGTCAACTAAATCCGATCACAAACTCGACTCACGTTTCGCCTAACTAAACGCGCCAACTAACTTATTATTGGCATGGCGGAACGGCCCAAACAATGCACACTGTAGTACAACACGCCGTGGGTTCGACCGTTAATTGTGTGCTGGGTGGTGTTTTGCTACCAATGACTCATCCCATGAATCCCCACGCACGAAAACGCTGGAAACGAATCCGTGTCCGTGCTGGTTACATTCTTGTCGGAATTGTGCGAAAAACCCTGTTCTCTCTTTCTCCTAGCCCCTATCGCGATACGGATGTAGTGTGCGTAGGGAAGGAAAGTGTCTACGTTTTATTGATTTGCGCGTGTGCCTTGTTTTGCACCAGCGGGAGAAGAGCATCATCACCCACAAAAGCGCTGTGCAAATTCGAATGGTGTGCAGATGGCATTCGTGCGGCGGGTTCGTCGCTTATCGCTGTTTAATGCAATTCTTTGTTACTTTTGCAGCGTGGGTCTGCCCGGTCTGCAACACTGTGTCTAGTGTAGCTCGCTTATCGCGGCTGTCTTGCTGGTAGAAGCATTCCTCTCGATGTACATTTTAATTGCATTTCGCTTGTCCACGAGGAGAGGAAAATAAATGCATAAATCTAAGGACAGCAACTAACGAGCATCACTTATCTAAGAAAGTCCTTGTTTGCAATGCTTGGTACAACTTACTTTGGGCCCTTAAAGGTATTATTTCCAATGCATACAATTCTGAATTGTTTGCAATCATTAACAACCAATAAAAAAGCCACCTATTGTTAACAAGTGTTCGTTAATGTAATGTATTCCGAACAACCGAACCGTTCTTTTGATCTCCACCTTTTGCTTGCCAAACGTACCACACTTCCTGCACTGCATCTTTGGCTTGTCGCTTTAAATCGGTACCTTTTTTCTGCGCACAACAAAACAGTGTAATGCGTTCAACACCAACGCACCAAAGCCATAACCCTTCTGTACTGCCCGTTACCTTTTTGCAAAGTAAGAACGGCACAACTGATGGTTTTGGCACCAACCAGGAAGCCAATCAATCATTTTGGAAGTACCAGTTCTCACACACACACACAGAAGTACTTTGTCTGGTTCCTCCTACACACTACATCTTTTTTTTTAATTGTTTATTCCCAAATCTCTTTCCCAAAAAAAGCTGCTCTATTTGAGTAGTTTACAAATTTAACGCTTTGTTTCGCTTCCAAAAACCCCAATTCGCAGTGAGTTACCACACCGTAACAGACTAATTCCATTTAGTAGAGCCACTCATTCTCTCAGTGCATTCCCCGTGGTGCAAAACTCTGTGCACACTGTACCTTTCGTGAGCGGTTTCCGTACGCTCGAGCCAGCACTCCGAACGGGTGGCGACTGCTTCAGCAAAAACTGCCGCCACCGACGACGACGACGACGACGACGACGTGGGCCCCAACCGACGAGCGAGCGCGTGTAGCGCGAAATCGGTTTACGGGAGGAAAAGCTACAACCCCAGCGCTCGTGGGTCAGTGTTGCTTTGGCCAGCACTCGGTACGGTACACGGGTTACGTTTTCCAGTGTGGTCGCGCTCGCACAGTTCAGGGCGGTGTTGGGTGGCGAAGAAAATTGAAAAATTGCACCCATAGCCGGAAAGAAACGAAACGGTACGGATTTTTCGTGTGGGTGGTGTGGGTGGCCATGTGGAAGTGTTATTAAAAAAAAGTAGTGCACATAAGCTGTTCGATGAAGTGGAAGTGAAAGAAAAGTGCAAATAGTAAACACCAACCGACCCACTCTCGTGTGTTTGTGTGTATGTGGGGAGTTGTTCGCTAATGAAGATAACAAGTAGTAACGGACGACGTCGGAAGCGATCACATCACAGCATCTTCGGGTTGATCGGGACGGGAAGTGATGCGAGTGATTCGGTGTGAGCTTTTGGGTGGCTTGCAGGGGGGGGAGTAGACTTATGGAAAAGTGCGGCAAGACGCTTGGGTTGAGTGATGTAAGAATATTATTCGGAGCACACCCCGAAGCCTCGGCCGGTCGGTCGGGCATCTAATCAGCCTAAACAGTCACCGCCGCCGATGGGTAACTCTTACTTTCCGGCGCCTGGAGCGAATGCCCGCACAAACAGCCCCGCATAGACACAAACTTTATTGAACCGGCGGTTATGTGAGCTAATTATTCCGCAGACGGGGTAAAACAAGAACTACACTCAACGATGGCAACCACACAGACACACACACACACCTGCCGGTCGCATCGGTTATGAAAATGTCGTAAAAGCACACTTCGGTGGGGACAGTATAACGGTGGATGAAAATGGTGATGCTTTAAGTCCGCTACACCCATGGGCTGGATGTTTGTCGGTGCATTTTTGTTGTTTTATTTTATGCAGCAACCCCCTCCTCCTCCAGGAGCGCCGGGCGAAAGTGAATGAACGCGAAGAATCAAATTGATATCACGCTCACGATCGTGCGAACGGCGGGCGCGATGGAGTGAATTTTTGTTGCTAGTTTCTTTATTATTATTATGTTTTACGTGTTTTTTTTACTCAGTCTCTCCTTAAGTAAAGAGAGGGGCGTGGTGCTGCTCAACGAGGTGGCAAACGGTTGTGATCGATGACAGAGCAAAATTAGTAACATTTAAGAGTTGCGCGCGTGGAACGCAACGAACCCGACTACTACTGCTTTTTGGCGTGAACGCAAACGAACAGTGAAACAACGCACCGATACACATGGGGGCTAAGACTAGTGTTGGGTTAAGTTGGCAAAAATTAGGAGTCGACTCCGATCCGAATCCGAAAATTTCGAAACCGACTCCGGAAGGAAGATCCGACTCCGCCCAGTATAATCTGGAGCCGTTTTGTAATCATCTGGAGCTATCCGGAATCGCCTTGAGTCATTCGGAGTCATTCGAAGTCGTCCAGAGTCATCCGAAGTTGTCCAGATCCATCCGGAGTCATCCGGAGTTGGAGTCATACGGGGTTGGAGTTGTCTAGAGTTGGAGTTGTGCTAAGTCAGAGTTGTCCGGAGTTGTCTGTAGTTGTTAGGAGTCATTTTGAGTCGCCCAGAGTCATCCGGAGTCGACCGGAGTCGTCAGAAGTCGTCTGGAGTCGGCTGGAGATGGTCCAAAACGTCTGGAATTTTATATCTGATTCCAACTCTTACTTCTGCTACCTCCGGTCGACTCAAGCCCTTATTGCTAGAATGAAAAGGACTGTCTAAGAAGTTCAGGTACAAAGTGAAAAAGAGAAAAAAAACATAAAATGAAATTTCTCCAACCGACTCCTACTCCGAACGTCTCCGATTTCCGGACGACTCTGATTATGGACGACTCCAACTCCGGGTGACTCAGACTCCAGGCAGAACTAATGAATCCTAGTTTGCCGAAGTTAGAATCGGATTAACAATTCCCAGAGTCGGATCGCAGTCGTTGGTGCGGAGTCCACAGAGCACACCTCTAGTTAAGACGTCCGATGACGGTGTTGATTGATTTGCACTTTTAATTACCCATTACTCACCACAGCAGCAGCAGAAATAAAACCAGGCGTGTGTACGGCTAAGCGCCGACGGTTAGTGCAAGTGACTAGGCGGAAGGTTGGGAATCGACGGGAGCACAGTGAGAGCGACGTAAAAAAAAAGACATCATCCTGCTGATCGGTGCACCGGAACTGCAGTTTGGGGCGGATACACACTACTCCGACACCAGGCACAGGGAAAGCGCTTGCACAGCGCACCCTACATATCAAAATGAAGTCGACCGAAAATATGGGCAACATTTTCCTGCTTCTGTTTGGATTGCATCTGGTAAGTCAATGGGAAGGATGAAGAGGAGGGTGCATGCACATGGTGCATGTGAACGAACTGGCGAAATGGCGTTTTGTTATGGTTCTTTTAACGCGTTTGCTTGATCGCCTGCAATCACGATCGATTAGGTTTGATTAGGCAAATTAAGCAAATGCAAATATGATTACAGGGGATTCAACTCGTGTGCTTTGGATAATTTCTTAAAAAAGGCAATGCCTTGACCATTCTAAAACCTTTGTTTTTCCTTCCCAACACAGAAATTTCTTCTTTTGATTCACAAAAATAACGGAAACTCATAATACGGTAGCTTAATATCTCATAAAACAAACCAAACCCTTTTCCTTTCGATCGCTCTTCAAAGGCACGGCATGTAATTAGTGTCATGGATACGGGCCTTCACAATTAATTTGTAATCATCATCATCATGATCGCGTTGGTTGGTGGGGAGGAGAATGCTTGGCTCGTGATAGTCACGTTGCTAAATTACTGGCACAAATTGATTCCGAGACGCAGGTTGGAGTGGGCAATGAAGTCCTTACATTGCAACTAAGACGCGGTGAGTCAGTTTTGGGGAGACAAGTTGACTCATACGAGCATTGCAATCGTTGCTATTTATTGATTTTTCGTTACAAATCATGCAATTTGGGGATCAGAAGCCTAACAATATATTCATTTTATTTTATTAGTAGGATTTGAACACTAAATTCCCTAACTTTATGCACTTGGTTTATTTGCAATGCTCCTAAAATGTACCACAAAATAGTAGCATATTTAATAGCTACAGATTTTTACTATATTCCGATTCAAGTATGATGTTACGTACATTTTATATCCCCAGTTATTTTCGTTAAATTAAATCGGGTTGCGTAGATTTAATTTTCAATTGAACAGCGTGCTCAATGCAAGAAAGCTTTCAACCTATACGGCAACCATGAAATCAAATCTCTTGACAAATGTGGATCCTCTATGCTCTAGTCCAGCATCTGCAGCTCCCTCCCCAAAAGTACCCACGAAGCACATGAAGATGGATTACTTCAAAGCTAACATTAATAGTACCGCACGGGCTACGGCAGACCTTTCCCAATCAAATCTAGTCCAATGAAAGCGTTCGCAGAGGAGATTAACCTTTTCACTTGCGACAGTCGACCCTTTCGCCCTCTAGCCCCGTCAGTCACCACACACACACATGATGAGCAAATGCGCATATCATCATCAGTCCTCTCATGCTGATCGATTTAAACGCTTCGTTGCAGCCACTTCAGATGACACAGAAGAAGTGAAAAAATCAATCCATCCAGCAATGATCGGACCGCTTCTTTTCATGATGCAATCGTCTCGTGTTCAACCAATCACTCACCGGACGAGGTTTCTAAACTGCGTTCGTTCCGTTGCTCTTGTAAGCACGCACAGGCGCGCTCGGAAGAATTCGCTTAGAAATCGAGCCTTCTCTTGCCCGCCGTATCATTGCGGTCTTGCGCCCACATGATAATAAAACACAATTCGAACCATTTCCTATCTTCAAGGGCATCCCAAATATTTGCTAATGATGATCAACAGACCGATTAAAGCGCAGGGGATATTTGTGTCGTGCAGCTCTCGCTCGTATACTCTGATTGCCAACGCCCCAGTGCAACCGGAACGGCCCATAAGTGCCTCCGGTTAAACTGTGAGTTTTTGTGTTCACTTTTCGCCCACTACGGAAGGTTGCTAATCAAAGGTTTGGATCACCAAAACCGGAAGCAGTAAATCAATTTAAAAATAAAAACAAAAACTAGGCTCAAAGGGAGCCACCGATGGGAGGATATTTGGGTCATTTTTTGTTGCTTCATTTTGCACAAATCATAACATTCTATCTCCTAATGGTTTGATTGAGCTCGATTCTGTTTTGATGCAATAACGCGCCGCATTCTTGCAACTGTTAAGCACTCGATAAAAATCATTTCCCATTTCAATGTTCAATGTTCTGCTGCACCCACAGTTGCCCCCGGAGCAGAGCGATTTGGTGTGTATTGCTTCATCACAAAATATGTTTTCCCACCCAAAACAGGCGGGCGGGCGGGCGTTTCGATCAGAAACCAGATCAGAAAACATGATTTCTTATGCCAGTGATCGATCGATCGGCTGCCTCCTTGACTTTGGCTGTTGCTTGACGCACAGAGAGCATAGTTTGCACCAAAGGCGTACGAAAGGCTGTGTGTGTGTGTATCTGTGTGACTCTGACAAATGAATTACACGACCAAATTAGTTTAACCCACGCCTGCAACAGTACAGTCAACAAGCTGGCAAACGACAAACCAGGCAAGCGTAAGGTGATGATTGAACCTAGAAGGGGATTAGGTTCGATTAGTTCGATCTTGTTTTAAATTTAGCACACGTTGAGTAAATTACTTTATGACACAAACGAGAAAGCATTATTGTAAGCATTATATATCAAAACTAAGAATATTTTCAAATTGCTATATCAATAACCCACTCAATCCATTTTTGCGAAACACGGACGGACACACAGCAAACAACAAAGCATCAAAGCAGCACAATCACGATCGATTGTACCGCAAATTAGGGCTTAATATTCCCCTCCCTTGCGCTTTCCGTTTGAACCGTTTCACCCGGGGATCAATTTCCTTTGACACACGACAAAAGCATTCCGCCCTTTTATGCTGCAACAACAGATTACCATTACCTATATTGAGCCTCCCTTAGTTCTGCAGTCTTTGTAACAAAACTGCCGCGCTTAGAAAGGAGATCAGCGATCGATAGAAAGGAAAGGATCGATTATCATAATTAATGTACATCATGAAAGGTGCAATTTAGCAGTGTGGTACGATTTTTTCTTCCATTCTCCGAGAAGCTAGAGAAAATGCTCTTAAAAACGGTGCAGTTTTGTTCGCTAATAAGGACGCTTAAATTCTGTGACCTAGAAAGAAAACGATCGTGACAATAATTAACATCATTTCAGCAAACATGAAAGCAGCCCTTCTTAAACCTTGCCATGTTTAAAAAGCGATTAAATGTACTTTCCCTGTCGTATTGTGATCGTATCTTTGGACCGAATTAATTTATATACTTTTTCAAAGCATAAATAACACATTTAACAACAAAAAAATCACTATATTTGACCCAAAATGTTGCCTTCTTTTTGGGGCGCTCGTGCCGCAAAACCCAACTCGAAAGGGCTGCCCGAAACAGTCCGCTGCAAGCAGATCGCGCACGTTTGCGGTCACGTTTTCTTACATGACGCCTAGCGGACGGAACGACACGAAGCTGCAAGAACTGGTTCACTGTTTTTTCACAATTTTTTCACCATCAGTAGCCATAAAACTCCCTCTACTTCCCTTTTCCGCCCCCTCCGAAATGTCGGTGTGAATCAGACATAAGCCCACGGAACGCCCGTGACAGTTTTCACTGATGCCAAAACTCCTGCCGTGGCCGTGGCGGCTTGATGCGAATAGGGCTTTCGATTCTTGAAGAATCGGAACGTGTTTATGTGTGTGTGTGCACCTCTTTTGGCCCATATACGGATGGAGAGTGATCCCGTTGCATAAACCACACCACCATCTTTCACTTTCCAGCACGAGATAGATGGTCGCAATTCGTGTTTCGTTGCAGTTGGTTAAAAGGTCACATGAAGAGAGTTTCTTGCAAGTAATTTTACATCTTTGGATTAACATTTAATTCCTTTTTGTCAAGCTTTCAAATGCCCAAATGGGACAAACACAACCAAAAAGCAATCGCTTCCTATCTTGTCACAAGTTTTGGCTTCCAAATTCTTCCTAAAAGCGCAATTTTATTCGCGTCACTTGAAGCAATTCGTTCGCAATTAATAGCCTGAGGGCACCGGAACTCGAATTTTCCACCCGTTTTGTTTTCCCCTTCCATCGGGTGGGGAAACCCATTTACTGTTGAAAATCGTGCATCATTAAGCAAACATTTCACAGCGATGGACATTACATAAAGTGAATTTGTTTCCCTTGTGGCGAATCAATTCAAAAGTATAAAAAAATCCATTTTCCTTTCCACTCAAAAAGGGTGGAAGCTGCTCAACAAAATCACCATTAAAACACATTTCATGGCCACCTTGAACTTAATACTGCACCGAATGGGTGTTTCCACCTTCCGCTAGACGCTCGTTGTTATCGTTGGTGCCCGCGAAAAAACAAGAAACAATGCGACTTTGCATAAAATGTTTAGAAGCTCCCAGCCGTTTTCCCAAGCGCCCTTTTACCCTTTTGGCCGGCATCGGCAAACCTTCGTATGGGTCAAAACCATGATTGTTCTCGCTGCACCACCGTGC
The DNA here is from genome assembly GCF_016920715.1 of Anopheles arabiensis. Classification (NCBI taxonomy): domain Eukaryota; kingdom Metazoa; phylum Arthropoda; class Insecta; order Diptera; family Culicidae; genus Anopheles; species Anopheles arabiensis. The sequence continues at coordinate 100,999,495 of NC_053517.1, forward strand.
AAGACCGTGACACATTGCCATTGTCACTCGCTTGTTGTTGACCATTTGCCGTGAATGGTAATTATGGTGGCGAGGTCATCGTTTGATTAGACAAATCTTTCGGGCCGCACCTTACGCAATCGTCATTTCCAATTATTTTGTTTTTCCCCCACTCTGCAACTGATGGACACGGAGGAAGGCACTTTTTTGTTGTTTACAATTTGCGCTCTCCTAAAGCAAACTTCCAATAATGTACGCATTATTTTAATCGCCACACCACCAGGTGCCATCTGCGCGATCAGTTGCAATCAAGGCCGATCACGTTGAACACCCCGCGAATTGGCTGGAGTGAATTTTATTTATTTATTTTGCTGTTTGCTTGTGCGCGCTTTTCCGTTGCAAATTCTTCCGACCCATCCATCCACCGCGAAGAATAATCGTGTGCACGCGTGCGCTCGCTTGCTCGCTCGCTCGGGGCAAAAGGTACAAAAAACAAAAACACCCCATTCATCATTCGACCATGCCTTTCGCTTTCGCACCACCAAACTCGCGGGCTTCCAACGCGGGAGCCCTCCCGAACGCGTTGTTTTACGTTCGCGCACTCGCTTGCTTTCTCGTTCAAATTTTTTGCACACGGAACGAACAATTTCGATGCTTCAAAACAGCACACACAAGCGACGAACCCGGCGGTCGTCGGTTCGATTTGTGCGGTAAGGTACCGAAAGCGAAGGGTTCGTTACGAAGGGAACACGTTCACGGTAATCGGCAGGACACCGGGGGGAGTTTGCATAAGATAGGGCACCCGTCAAACTCATAATCCAGCATACGCCATTGAACACCCAAACGCGAAATTCGCCATCCCGCACGATCATCGCCGGCAACAGTCCGCGAAACTAGGGGTTGATCTCGGGCTGTGACAAAGGTTCCATTTGATTCCCATTCCCCTGCCCTTTAGTGTCCCCTAGTAAGTCGTTTCTTGTTTATGTTTCCGACGCTTGATTTGCGGAGCCCGTCGTTATGTGCTCACCGACACGATCCTCGCGCGCGAACCGATCTCGGTTCGCTCTCGTTTTCTGCGCCGTGGCGTGCGCGGTCGTGTTTGGTCCAGTTTTTTTTCTCTTGCTTGCTTCCTTCAAACCACCCAAACAACTCTTCCTCTCGCCCCATCCTCCCATCCAGTATGACGTAATGTTCCCCTCAAAAAAAAGTATGACGACGAGGGTGATTCCCGCCAATGCTGATGACGATGACGATGGTTGGTGGTGGCGTTGTTTTCGCTCCGATCTCGTTGTTCGCCATTCTCCCGACATTCGCTTTTGGGAATTGTGGTTGATGATGCGCCTTTTTTGTCAGTTATGTTGCTCATGCTTTCGCGATCCATTTCTTTTACGCCAGCTTCCGTTGCGTGTGAACGTGAGCTCTTCTTCATCGTTTGCAGCGTTACAAAACGGAAGCCACTGTGAGCGGGCAGACGATGCTGCATGTTCGGCATCATGTTAAAAGCGACAGTGATCTATGTCGAGACAGATGTTGCTACAATTCTATTAGGCGGGTTTGCCGCATGACACACATTTCTGGTTGAATAATCCGCGCCAAAAAGGGGCGATTGAGCGAGGATTAATTTAATGCAAATGCGTGTAAAATAAGCAGCAATTGTTTTTTCGACTATAATTGCAAATCGAAAGACACAACAGAGCTCAAGGATTTTATTCTAATTAAATGCTAATAAGCTGTGGCATTGGTCGCTCCAAAACTGGACCGGGATTATCTTCAACACTTCGATCGCTGGTGTCAAGTGTACGTACCTTTTAATACCGCCAACCTATAATCCAAACTGATCCACATTTAATCCCAGCTCCCCAAAATTGGAACAATCAAAGCACAGACCGGTCTCACCCATTTCTTTACCAATTTACACTCCCGCACGGGCTGAATATCGCGTGCGCCTGTCGAGTCAAAGTCAAAGTCAGACCTCGGGGTCCAGCCGAAGTTGTGACCTTTTTTTGTGTAGGACCCATCGTACACAATCGATCGCGCGGACTGACTGCCCAACCCGCGCAATTTGAACGTTTGTCTGAGCTGTTGTGTGAGCTACATTGCGCACCGGAACAACCGTCCGCCCGACGGCGTGTGTTGCGGCCTTGATCTGATTACGCGAAATGAATGCTATCGTGATTTTAACACTCGCTTTAAGCTTCATTCAAAACGAACGAACGGAGCGAGCGAATTCCAATACATCACGGCCAAATGATTTGCGAAAATGGGTGCAATCATCACCCATCACCATCATCATGACGAGACACCCCCTTAAATCAGGGAGCTGCAAACCTGTGATCGAACCTGAACCACACACCCAATTGTCCAATGGTCAGCGCACCATCCCTTCTGGCACCATTCCTTCTGGCACTGGCTGGCAAAGAGAAAGGATTGGTTTTGTGGACGAAAGATTTCAGAGATTTTTTTTTGGCAGCCGAAAACGATACAGGTTTTTAAAAACGAACTAGTCCACTAGTCGAGCCTTTAAATTGAAAGGTTGCGCAGAAAGGAACGCGGGGAAGGTAGCATTTTAAACTGGACAGATGCCAAAAAAGGGTGCAATTGGACCGAAATTACGTTCACCCGAAAATTTTGCATGGTTGAATGGGGGAAAAGGTGCATTAAAGTTTCATCAGGTGGTCGCCGTTGTGTTGTGTAGAAATTAAAACTACCATCAGAACGGTCTATATTCCATTTAAGCTTGAAAACTTAAAGACGAAAATGACACGCAAAATCGGACGTTACCTTTAAGGAACATGAAAAGCCACATTAATACTTCTTTAAATTTATAATGCATTCACATTTGAACTTACAACAATTATCTCTGCTACCGAATTAACTAAATGTCGATTATGTCTCAGGAAAAGTTTGTTCCTGTACATCCGAAAAGCTTACTTACACCGAGATTCGACCAGCAGACGAGCATGATACGGGGCCGCTCGCTTCACAACTACACTAAAGGCGCTATCGATCACAGCACCGTTAACAACGCACATGAATCAAGCGAATAGGAAGCATTTCGTTCATTCGGAAGTGAAGCGCAACCCTGCCACACCGGTTATTAAGCGAGTTGCATCGTTTTTTTCCCACTCGCACTGACAGAAACCGGATCATCTCTTCGGATACACACGCAATACACTCTTCCGAAGCGATGCACTCAATCAAGATCGCGATCGATGCGGTAATCATCAAGAAGGAGGAGGAAAAACAGAAACAGAAACACTAAAACAGGCGAAAAGAGATGCCAATGGTTACCCTCTCGCACGCATTTAAATCAATCGAATCGTAAGATTTCTCATGATGGTAAACCGCGAAAGCTCGCGTATTTGCCCTTCTGCTTTTTAGCATACCCGCCCCGAGGGGTCGCTAATCTGACATTAAAACCGATGACATACTGGTGAAAGGAGCGCACATATCCTCAGCACATCCGGAACTCTGTCCTGCTGCCCCTCCTTCTCTGCTTTGCTATCAACGGCGTCGAAAAATCCGGTTCTATCCTCACCCCCCAAACAGGGTGCTGTGCGCACCCGTTGGTTCAGGTTCAGGTTGCGCACGCCGTTTTTTGCCCATATTTTCGGAGCACGTTTCGCATAAATCGTTTCGCACATACACACACACACCGGCAACTTTCACTGTCAAACGGCTACCAACACGCCGGAGTTGATTCGAGTATTGCGACAATAAATGTTTGCCAATGTTTGCTCCGGTGCAGCATGCACTTGCACTTGACTGTCGCAGCGGGTGCGCATGCTGCCGAGTGCGTTTCCTCCACTTCCTGGCTTGGGCTTATTTTTCCGGGATTGAATCGTTTTGTTTTTCATCATTTCCACCTTTATGTCTAAATGACGATTCCGGTTTCTGTTGCCGGTGCTGGTGTACGGCTCCCGATCACTATCAAACACCCGCTAGCTCTCACGCCGTGTGTACCTGCTGTTGGCCGTGTTGATCGCTTGATGGTTGCGACTATTCAAATGGAGACGGCTTATCGCAGATCATTCCCGATGGTAGCTGCGCCGGGTTGTCTGCTAACCTTTTGCAAAGCTTATGTGACAGTGTAGGAAAGTGAAAACCAAAACACTCTTAACACAGCCCCACAAAATCAACAACAAATGGTTGCAACGGGGTGGCAAAACAAAAACAGGCTCGAGAGAAAGGCTAACCTTTAGCGCTAACCACGAGGAAGGAAAGGTGTTCGCTGCAATGCGACCGGTTGCGCTGTGTTGGCATGATGCACCGCTGCACTAGCGCGAACAGAACGCACCATCGAAGACGCTTCACTAAAAAAAGTGCACCCACTAACAACGCACGCCAATAGGTGTGTAATATCTGCTCATGTAATCGTGCATGCAGCACAAAGCTCCACACACATCCCGCAAAGCAAAAAATCGCTTCCTGCGCACGGTGGGAGTATAATTGGGCGCCACCGAACATTACGGTGGGGTCTCCACTCACACTCAACCTGAGCGCCATACGCGGTTCCGGAACCAAATGGGCCAAAGAAAAAAAAGAAGAATCCAACTCCATCGAGCCTACGCTAAATGGGCGGTTCTTGAATATGTATGAGGCACATGCAGTTTGCAGTTCTTTGGCAAAGGGTCTAATGGGGTATTTGTGCATACACTTTGCAAACCGCCCATAGTTGGAGAAGCACTGCAATTTGCCGTTCTATCGCTTCATCGCGTTTGAAACGATCGATCGATGGAACGGTACAGACAACGGCTGTTGGTGGAAGTAGATACGGGAAATTGGGCCCTTTTTCGCAGTCAATCAGGTGGCAAACCTCGGGATCGGTTGATTGAGCCGAGTTGGAAAGGAATGTGTGATGCGTGTTGGAAGTTTATTTAAATATGTAAAGCTTAATTGGCGCCTAAATGTGAAATGTTTCAATGGATTGATTTTAATAAACAAATGGAATAGTCCTCCTTTAGGAATCAAAATTTGACGATTTAGGAATATTTAGGAAATATTGACGATTTAGAACGGGTTTGAGTTCGTTAGCATGTTGCATATTTCATATTTTATGAAGTTATTGATGACCAAGGAATGTTAAGCACAATAAGTCTTCAAAAGAGATTTTGGAATAGGTATATAAAACTAATATTCATTTTTAATCATGAATAATCAAGCATAATCAAAAGTAACGATAAGAAAACAAACTAATCAATTAATATTCAAACTTGAATTTTTTATTTAAATTAAAGATTGTCATACATTTGAGAAATCAGATATGAAAAACAAATACTAATTAGAAAACAACAATAACAGGAGGCATAGTGGAGGAGTCGTAAACAAAAGTAAAAACAAAAAATAATTTTAGTAAAAATACAACAAAACTCATTCAAACTATAAATGCAATATAAAAAAAGGAAACAAATCAAATGTGTTGTTTACCTTTAGGCGCCTTAAATATAATCCAACAGCCTGCTGCGGATGAAATGTGATACCCAATTATATGAAATTATTTCTTTCTTTAATCCACACCTCATACCTTTCTCTCTCTCCACGCTGTCTACCTAACGCAATCTTGACCTCGCCCCAGGGTACTTAACCGAGAAGTCAACCGTCGGCCAGAGCTTAATGCAGCTGGAAGGTGAAACAGATTTAAACCCCAAAAAAAAAAGCCAAAACAATCTAGTTCACTCGAGTTAAAGGTGAAACCACTCGTTCGATGGATGGTTTTAATCGAATTACCCTTCTCGGCCGGTGCAACAGCACCACACTCCCCCTGTCCAACGATGCTCAAGGGCAAAAGAAATGCAAAACCAACCACCGTTGGGAGGGTGAAACTCATCGCCAACAAACACCGTCTGCTTCAGTGGCTCTTTCTTCCCAAAATGCGTCACGTACTAGCCGGGCGATCGAAAGCGAGACGCCCGCGAGAAGTAAAAACAATGGCCACATACACATGCTGAGCAGTTTGTTCGCATTCGCACGCGCCAAAAAAAAGCCCCCCTAAAGTGCGACGGGTGCAAAGCCATGAGAGTGCCATGAGTCTTCTGCATACGACTGCCACTGCTCAACCCCATCTGACCAGTAGTTAGATGAGGCTGGCAGTGGTTAGATTTAAAAGTTCGTTGCATTTTATAGCACCACGGGCACTTCCACACACACCTTGTCACACATTTGCACAAGTCACGGGAACAAGGGGAGTTGCGCGTGGAAAATTTCTGCTTTAATTGAGACCTTCCATCCGCGCACGAACCCTGTGGGGAATGTGTTTCTTGTGTTACGTCAGGGACCGGAGGGGTAGACACAGTTGATAAACGAAGAGTGGCATGAAAATGACGTTTCCTCGCTTTGCCGCTTTCTGCTGAAGGGCCTCATGTCTGTTTCCCCATTTGGTGAAGAATGCGATGCTTGGGCACAACACCAGTTGTTAGCAGGCTTCGAGTCTTCCATGGTAACGAGCGCATCGAAAGCGTTGTTGCCATAGTCACGCCTTGCGCTATTGCGTTGATGTTCCTGTCAACCGGGCCACAATCAAAACAGTGCTCTGCTTGTAACGTGCAACAAATTCTTGTTCCTGTTCCGTCCTGCCACAAGAAATCCCGCAGACAAACCCCGAAAGAAACGCCAAACCCCGCACAATGTCCAACTCAACAGCGAGCAACAGCCCGAACAAGAAGAAGAAACCGCTGCCGTACTTTATGGAAAGGACGGAAGAGGCGGCCCTGCCCTCGTTCCAGAACCGGCGCACGCTGGCCGACCACGTCAAGGACAATATGCTGTGCGCGGGGCGGAAGAGTTATTTCCAGCGTATCGTGTACGTTGGCCGCCATCCAAAAGTGACGGGGATGACGCTGCGCGACCGCTTTCTGAAGCTCATCAAGGAGCTGCAGGAGTGTACGGTGTGCGAGATCAAGCTGTTCGGGCTGATGATTAACTTCGACGGGTACACGGTGCACATGGTGGAGAGTGCGGAGGAAACGGTCGGCGAGTATCTGCGCACGCTGGCGGCGGCCGACCTGTTCGAGGAGAGCCGGGTCGTGCTGGTGTACAACAACATCAACCAGCGGCTCTTCCGCAAGCTCGTCTGGCGCGTGTCGGACTATCTGAACGAGCTGAAGCGCACCGAGCTGGACCAGCGGGACCCGAACCTGACGCAGGGCACCATCAACGCCTTCCTGGTGCAGGTGTACCAGCTGTGCAAGATGGTGCGGGAAGAGGAGCTGGATGAAAGCAAGTTTAACTCAGAGAGAGAGATCGAGTGTGTGTTTGGAATAGTTTTTCATGGTTTTTGCACGTCTTGTTCACCCTCCCTTTTAGGATCCGCCTTTAAATCGCTCTATCTGGACGAAAACTACGAAGAGCACACGCCGGACATTGCGGTGCTGGAGTATCTGCTCGGCCTGAAGTGTCTGTTCACCGTGCCCGAGTACGCATCGTTCTACGGCCGGCTGCCGGACGTCAGCAGCTTCCGGGACCGCGTTTGGCCCATCCCGAAAGATCTCACGCCGTACGATGTGTTCGAGACGGGGAAATACGATGTGAACCTAACGTTCGGTGGGAAATAAACAGCTCCTTCTAAATTGGAAAATTGGCAGCAAAATATGTTTTAATACCATCGCCGACCGCGCCGGGTAAGCGTGTCCAATCGCGTAACGGAGGTGGCATTTTGTTGCATCATTTCCACCCCATTCGGAGGCCCTGAGAGCACGATAGCATGGGCGGTATGCCGACGTTTAACACCCGTTTTGCATCGATCGATCACTCTGGACACTTTCTAGGGGGGCTCTCCCGTGGCTTGCCATCAACTATTGGCAACGATATAGTCGATTCAAATGAGGTGGAAAGTTGGAGCCAGATCGTTTCAGTATCGGTGTAACCTTTCACCAATTGCTGGGTTGCAAAAGTAATAGCTCACACGATAATCGATTAACATGGCACGATAGTTGGGTCTGTGCTGTTATGGGACAAGTAGTAATGTCCAACGCATAATCAACTAGTTAGGTAATACAGACTGAAAACTCCAATTTTCAAGTGCCTGAAAAGACATTAAACGCGAGAATTTCAATGCCCACGACGACCTCGCCTTTATTCAAATTCGAATGTTACACCGCCGTGTTGGCAATGTCAAGAGCACCCCAAGCCCCAAACCGATGACAATTGCGGGCAAAAATGTTCCATTAGATGACAAATGGTGCTCTGGGCGGCAAGATTTCGCCTCCGTTTGTCTTGTAATGGTGATTACTTCATCGCAACCAGCATCCACTCGTTGTGAATATTCATCCGCGACTTGGATTCTATACTCGGGACAAGCGTCTGAATTGATTTAACCAGAGGCTTTCCGTTTGACGCCATGGAACCACACCAACCTTCCATACACGGGCATGAGGCTCTGTAGCGTTACAGTTTGCGCCCGCCACCTTCCCCGCCAGCGCAATACGCAATCACTTTATGATCGCGCGAAAAAGAAATGAGCCAAGACAGGTCGAGATCGTACATTAACCGGCTGTACTCGATATAAACCGATCGTTCGTTCGTTCATACCATTCGCACTTTCGGTGTGGGCACCTTGCAGGCCGGGGGAGAATTTACGATGACCAACACACGCATCTGGCGCACCCGGTGGGTCGCTGGACGTTGGTGGGAATGCTTCAGAATGTCGACACTTTGATCTGATCGAGACACCCACATCGGCAGGTCGGCAAAGAACGATCGTTGGAAATAGTGTGTGTGTGTGCGGACTACGCTCCCTACGCATTTGACTACCTGAAGTCGAAGGTGGCCACCAGCTTTACGACTCCGACCACCCTTTTACCTCTCTGTCAAGATGCCCTCAGGGCAGTCTCGCGCAGTTTCGAGAGCTTAAGCTGAAGTGTAACGCCACATGATTGACTGCGCCAACTCATAATGCCGCCTTCGAGTGTTGGCCACCCGAAGGTCATCACCTTCCCCAAAAGCGCCGCCTAAAAGTAATGTCCGGTGGCAACCAAAAAGTGCACCAAAAACGAGCGTTCCACACTACGATTCATTGAACTCGCTCTGTTTCCCGTTTTGGAACGCCTACTTGCAATCCAGGGCGTGTTCCAGACTGCCGATGACGCACCTTCTTCTCAAGAACACATTACTTTTGACATTCTAACGGGGCTTTTTTTGCTTTCATATTTGGTAATTTGTTTCATTTCTCATTTTTGTTTCCGCGTCGGCAGGTTTACCTGGACGGGGCGAACGCCTCCTGGGGCTCGCCAGACAGCAACCAGTACCACATACAGACGGATGAAGGCCCCGAGCGGTACTTCCGGTACCAGACGGACAATGGTCAGTTTCGGAAGGAAAAGCGTCTGCAAGATGGCACGGTGATCGGTAAGTGGAACTTCTGCGTGATGTATGCGTCCAAAGTTCATGTGTACTTATGCACCACCCATCTGCAGGAACGGACGCATGGATTGATGCTTCCGGCTATCTGCGCCAGAACGACTACATCGCAGATCACAAGGGCTATCGGATCTTGAAGTCCAAGACGGTGTACGTGGGCCAGAATCGACCGATACAGGTATGATAACATAAACTTCCGAAAGGTTATCCAATATTTCTGATGTTCCCAAACTCTTTCGACAGGACGCTATTAAGGTGGCCAAAAATAAACCGGCCGATTCGGGCGTCTTGGTACCGTCGGATCCTTCCTACGAGCCGCCAGCCCCACCAGCATCCCCTCCTGTACAACCGCCCCAGCACCGCAGCCAACCCGCCATCCAATCGATCGCCATCATCCCCTCAACTCCAGCTCCAATTTCCGTCCATTCGACTCCTTCGCTTAATGGTGTCTTCATCCGACCACACTCCCAACCACTCGGTCCCGGATACCGTTCGTCACTTCAACCTGGATCCTCCTCTTCCTCTCCACACCGCCACTACCCATCATCCGTATCGTCCCGACCACCTTCCCTTGACATCTACGTCCCCTCGACAACGTACACTCCGCTGATCGGCAACGAGCTCTCCTCCACACCGATCGCTGTCTACGCTCCCTCCTCAACTCCATCGCCGCTTCGGGACGGTTCCGAAGCTCACCTTCCACCGCTCGTCATCTACAACGGAAATCCCTCGGTAGCGGTCGACCCAAGCGGGTACATTGCGGCCACCACCTTCACGCCACCGCATCGACGCCGAAGACCCATTAACCCCTCGGAACGACGCCGTCGTCCATCGAGTGAACCGATCCTAATCACCTCCTCCCGCCCGTACATCGAGAGCACGACCCGCGCCACAGTGAACCTAAAACCGCTCGTACAGCTCGATTCCGGCAGCTCGAATCTGCTCGACCCGGCATCGATCGGCTTTAACCGGGATCTGATCGATCCGCCGGCCCACCAACCGTACGACGACCATCACGTCCGCCGGTACTACGACGAGAGTGGGCAGGAGCTGCCGGTGCGACGTGCCGGCGAAAGCCACCCGTACGATGGGGTGTCCGTCACGAACGATGGCTTCCGGTACTATCTGCCCCGGCAGTACCACGAAGAGCGCAACTCGGCCAGCGACACGCGGGACGGTTCGTTCGGGTACATCGATCCGTTCGGCATACGGCGCGTCGTGTACTACAACACCGGCCCGAACAAGGGCTTTGTGCATCGGAAGAACAATCGCTTCGTCGGGTTCGATGCGACACCGTATGATCCGCGGCCGGTAGTGTAGCTTTGCTAGCTTTCAAACCCTTCATCACACGCCTTGCTTCCTGCATTATTTATTTCATCCCCTCTCCAGATGGTAACTACACTAACACACTCTTCGCACGAGCGAAGGATAGCTACTTAGAATGACGATAGGGTAGTAAGGGTGCGCCTTCGATGTATGGTGGTGCATTCTTCGTCAGCGCCTAACATTGATTTCAAAAAGTCACTGAAACAGAGGAACAGAGTAGGGCTTGGGGCAGACAAAATGACAACGACCGGTTGATAAATGATAAGTGAATTAAAATGTATGTCTGGCCTGCAGCTCCGATCTGAGAGTTCTCCAAAGCTCAGATTGGATTTACAAATCAGCTCTCTACGAAAAGCACCGAACCTGAACACACAGTCACGTTGTCTCTTCGTCTTCTTCTCTCTTTTTTTGCATCTTCGTTCAGACGTTGCCGTAACGTTGACCATCAGCTTGGAATTGGAATTATCTACAGACTGCTCTCGTTTGTGATCTCCAAGTTGCAGTTCTCGTACAACAACAAAAACTCCAGCGAAATTGATTCGTTACCACTGGGCGTACGGCATCTCGACCGTAACGTCGCGTGCGTCTTTTGCGATCTCCGCTTCGTAGTTACGTACGCGTATGACGAATGTGAGTGTGACACACGATCTAATTTGGCTGATGATTAATGTCATCACGTGCGGAATGGCACAGAATTGGAAGGTGTTTGAGTAATGTGACGGGTGATTTTGGTCCAAAGCGTCCTTCGTCGCAATTCTTCTGAAGGTCCACTTTTGTAGAGCATTTTAAGCCATTTCTGTGTGGGTAGCGATGGTAAACCGGAGCGATGTGTTTAATCCAAAAGCTTTTTGGCAAATTGCTTCAAAAAAGTGAGTCCAAAAAAGGAAGATGATCATTAATCAGATAATGGCACTCGTGGAGTATTTTAGGGCAGATTTGCTTAAAACAGACATCAATTTGTCGATCGTCGATGTTGTCGTTGTTGTCCTGCTCTACCCGCACCAGCTCTGTAATCCTCCATTCCAAACTCCTCACGCCCATTCTACCGTTAACCGTAACTGATAAGTGCCGCGTTTGTTGTGCAAAAATTGCCATAATTTTAAGTCTAGCTGTTGTAAAGTTGTAAACACGTAAGAGCCTTTGCAAATAAGCACTGTAATGTACGGTTAGGGAGCGCTTCAGTTTTAACTTATGATCCAATTAATATCCTCTATTTTATGGCCCTTTTTTAATCCAATTCCCAATTCAATTCTTCCCAGCAATCGTTGCGTAAGACAGCTTTAAAATAGTTACGCAACAGCAAAGTAATACAAAAAAAACCCCTAATTGCCATATGTAAGCAGAACCGAACAGCTCGCTGTACCGTTTAGAAGACAGAATGAGTGATTTTATCAGTATAAGTACACATCTAAAATATTCGCGCTTTGCTAATAAAACCACGAAACGCGTCACCGTCGAACTCAATCGAAATGCGCCCGCGCTCGCGCGCGCATTATAGAGGCCCGCTTTTCTGTTCTCCGTCAATAGATCTTCATTTCCCCTTCCCGCCTAATCAGTTAGTTCACCCACAACCGTGGGACTGTTTGGTACATGAAAACATGCAAAAAGGAATCCGTTCCGCTTTACAAAAAAAAAGCCACACGCAAAATATTACGCTATGGGAAATGAACTTCCGTTACGGAGAATGCCGCACTGTTCCGTCGTAGGCGCTACGGCGATAGCCAACATGGGCGGTAATGTACGGTGGGCCGATGTTAACACAACAATCGAACCAGCCAATTTTATGCTCGACTACTAGTGTACGAACATTCACTCACACACACACACACACACACGCCCCTAATAAACAATAAATACCTCACACCGTACAAGGGGATGGGGCGCGCTGTGTGTTGTGTACTGTATGTAACAAGACATTACCGGATACAAGACACTCAACTTCCGTGTGATGTACTAGCAGCAACAGCATGAGGAGCAGAAGAGCATGACATGTTTTTAATAAAGTCCGGTCTGACCGCGTGATCGATTTACCAGTACGTTTTTGAGCTGTCTTTATGACACGAAAAGAATCCCCCAGGGCGCTGGGATCTAGTTTCCCGATGAGAAAGATCCGATGACCCTGTGCCCCTCCAAAACAACAGGCATCGGGGAGAGAGGGGCAAGGTATAAAACTAATGCAATGGCGCTAGCGCCATATCAAATCGCACCCGAATGGTGCACGCAATGGTAAGTGGTATCATCAGATCCCAAGGTTTTCGACAACTTCGAATTAGCTTTTCGCTTGGGTTCCCCGCAGAGGATGCTGCTTGTCATTTGGCTCCTTGTGGGGGCATTCGTTGCGACAGCGACGGCCGATGGGCCGGCAGCAACTTCCCCGGTGGAGCAGCTGGCGAACGTTCACTACGCCGGGAAGGATGACCCCGTCACGGTGACGACCCACATCGAGAATGCGGCGGGTGACAAGCTGGACTTTAACGGTGATCACTTCTTCGGCCGGGACCAGGAGGCGCACGACTACAACCGGCAGGCACACCTGAAGCTGGAGTACGTCCGCAACCAAGATCCGCAGCTGCGGCGCTTCCTGGGTAAGTCTATCGTGAAGCGCCAGGCGGATTTCCCATACCCGCCGGCCGTTTATCCACCGACGCATTACGAGCCTCCGACCACCACCACCACCACCACGACAACTACGGAACCTCCCACAACAACGACGACGACAACTACGGAACCTCCAACAACAACAACCACGACGACTCCAGCACCGACGGAACCTCCAACGCTGCCACCAACAACACCGGGAGTTCCTCACGAAGTGTACGGACTTCCTGGCTCAACCGAAGCACCCTGCCCGGGTGGTGTTGACTGTGTCTTTTCACAACTACCACCCCTACCGGAGCTGGTATATCCGGTACCTCCAGTACCTCCAGTTCCTTTGCCAATGCCCCAGGAACCAGTAGTAACTCCGCCGCCAGTACTCTGTACCGATGTGCAACCGGTAGTTCCAGTCGTAGGAGGTCCTGTTCCTTCCCAAGAGCCACTGTACAGTTTGAACGAGCTTGTGGGTGTGCTACTTGATGTCCCTCCCGTCCCAGAGGTCCCTACTGTCCCGGAGGTCCCCGCCGTCCCAGAGGTCCCCACTGTCCCAGAAGTCCCCACCGTCCCAGAGGTCCCAAGCTATGGCCCACCGTCTGTGGGCTGCAGCGATTGTAACTTCAACCAACTTCCAGCACTGCCCGAGCTGGTGTACCCGGCTGCACCAACCACAACCACAGAAGTTCCACCACCACCACCATCACCCCCACTCGTAGAAGACCTCCCAAGCGATGCAGTCCCTTCGAACTGTCTGCCCGCCGAGCATCGCGTGCGCCTAGAACAAGAATCACCCGGCGGGGACAATGGCGCCCTTGTCGATCTGCGACTCTCCCAGCGGTCCTCCTCGGACCGACTGCAACCCCGCGTACTCTCCACCCACTCGCAGGTAATTCTCGTCCAATCGATGGCACCGCTGCCGGTGCTGAAGGCCAAGCAGGGTGGCCAGCAGCCCGCCAAGCATGGTAGCCGTGGGTCGTTCAAGTTCACGCACAGCCGCAGGGAGCAGAATCGTCAGGTGTGGAATCCGAACGATGATACGGTGGTGGTGGTGCCGGCCGAAGACTCCCAGGGCCAGCTGTCCCAGATTGTGGTCTGCACGGTGGACTGTAACGCGGTGGAGGAAAAGGTGAAGCCGCCCGAGACGCCCGCCATGATGATTCCGAGCGATGGTCGGTTGTGGTGAATGGAGATTTGTGGAGATTGTGGGTTGGAGCGTTGGAATCGCAAATAAAGAAATGTCTTAGTAATAAAGATTATGATTTTAATAAAAATAAAGAATTTAAATTATTTAAAATATTCGACTTCCCGTACGACTTACAAAGTTTTCCAGGAGGTCTCATAGCTGTGGGACAGTTGATTTACTCCTACATATGTGAAATGAGCTTTATGTAACGAGAATTGAACTCTATAGCACCCTTGTTTGACAAATCTAATAGGAATTTCCAATGAGCCATAGAGTCCAATTTCCGTCATATGAAATTCACTTCCAATAATAAAGAGTCAAGGAAGTGTCCCACAACTATGAGAACCCCTGAAAACCCCTGTAACAATATGCCCGTCATGGGTTCAAGCCCCGAATGGACCGTGCCGCCTTGCGTAGGACTGACTATCCTGCTATGGGGGGAAATCAATAAATCACTGAAAGCCAAGGCCACAAGTGATGAAGGCAGATAGGCCTAGACCGACAACGGTTGTTGAACCAAAGAAGAAGAAGAAGAAGAAGAAGAAAAAGAAAAAGAAGAAGAAGAAGAAATGTTCGATTTCAATATTGACCCGCATAAAATAAGCTAGCAGTGTGCATTTTACCCCATATTCCCGTTCCCATATTATCGCTATCAAATGCTGTAATTATTTAATCGTTTACAAACGTAAACAAGCGTGCATAATTTCGCGTTTCACTTCAAAAGGGGAATTGCAGCTTCAGTCGCTCTTTCAACAGCTTCTCGTGCCACACTGCAACGTAAGTTAATTGAAGAACGCATTTCCTCAAGTTTTAGAACGTATTTTGTCCACGTGTTAAAAGGCCTTGTGTTAATCAATCTTTTTTTAAAGCCCTATTTCCTACACAAACTGTGTCACTTGAGTTTGAAAATAACTCAATCGCTCTATTAATGCTCAATATCAATCAACGGTTTGCTGTTAAAATTATCGCAAGCCTGCGATCGCCGGGCGGTGGCACACGCACACCAATTTTTTTTTTTGACTCCACATGTTATTATTCAAGGTCAGCCCGACGACACGGTCTGTTATGCTTGTTATGCATTCTCCTATCGGTTATGTACCGCTAGCCGATGGGCCAATGTAAAGCAATGTTTGTGTGCGTGCAGGTTCCCACATAAAGCGCGTACCGTTCAGCATTAAAGAACGATACTGATAGATCGATTATACGTTCAGAGAAAGGCCTTCTTGTTGATTAATTTCATCTAAAATTATACACCAAATAGTAGTTCATTGAAACATTCAAAATACAATAATATTGGTCCGTCGTATCGATCATCTGTGACAAAACGGAAAGAGTTTACAGTGGTGTGCGTGAAACGAAACCGATCGCCGCTCGCGATCGCGCAAGCAGATCGATGTAAACCGGCTCGCATTGTTGTCAGATCTTGCGCGAACGACGGACCGCCGTGTTCTCTGTGGTGCGCTCTTACTTTTCTTTCAATAATTTCTCAGTGTCGTGAACAGGTTAAAAAGATGTTATTGACCTTTTAAGTTAGAAACAATTGTTTACATATTGTTCAGATCAATGAATCTTCCAAGACAAATCACGAATCGTTTGCGTGGCTTTTCATCGGTAGCCAACGAACCTTCGAAAAGGTATGTTTTGTTCCATAATAAAATCAAACAGTGCTTTTGCGTGGCCAAGAAAAGAACCATTTTTCTCCCCCCGCTCAGGACGGTTAAAAGCTTCGATGAAATACCCGGCCCAAGGGGACCGCTCGGACTGGGCAATCTGTACCAGTACATACCGGGTATAGGTAAGCAGCTCCAGCGCCGTTCTCGAACGATGGCATCCACCCTAATCGAATCGCTCCACAGGACGCTACAGCTTCGATGAGCTGCACCGTTCCGGCGAGGACAAATACCGCCAGTATGGTTCGATCGTGCGCGAAACAATGGTCCCGGGGCAGGATATTGTGTGGCTTTACGATCCGGACGATGTGGCGACCGTGCTGGACGATCGGACACCGGGCATGTATCCGTCGCGACGGAGCCACACGGCGCTGGAAAAATATCGCAAGGATCGTCCGAACGTTTACCGCACCGCCGGGCTGCTGCCGACGTAAGTGTGCCAACTGTAATGCCAACAAATAGCTTAAACGAGCTAACGCAATATCGTACGTACTTTTTCCAGCAACGGTGCAGAATGGTGGAAAATTCGCTCCGAGCTGCAGAAGGGCCTCAGCTCACCGCAGAATGTGCGCAATTTTCTGCCCGCCACGGACAAAATAACGAAAGAGTTCGTTACTCGCCTGAGAGCGCAAACGGAGCCAGGCAAAAGCATCCTAATAGAGGACTTTATGCCACTGGTCTCGCGGCTCAATCTGGAATGTATGGGAAATTAATTAAAAATTTAAACATTTTCCCCTAAGAGGTAGCATTTGCCTGATACCTACCCTATTTTTCCAGTGATCTGCTTGCTTGCCTTCGACGTACGGTTGGACAGCTTCTCGGAGGAACAGATGGACCCGGGCTCGCTTTCCTCCCGCCTGATGGAATCGGCCGAAACGACCAACTCCTGCATCCTGCCCACCGACCAGGGCTTCCAGCTGTGGCGCTACTTTGAAACGCCCGCGTACAGACGGTTGCGCAAAGCGCAAGAGTTTATGGAGAAGACGGCCGTTGAGCTGGTGTCCCAGAAGCTGCTCTACTTCAACGAGGACCAGCAACGGTTGGCAAGCGGCGAGCATGGTTCCAAGTCGCTCATGGAGGAGTACCTGCGCAATCCGAACCTGGAGCTGAACGACATCATCGGCATGGCTTCGGATCTGCTGCTGGCCGGTGTGCATACGACCAGCTACACCACCGCCTTCGCCCTGTACCATTTGGGGTTGCACGGGGCCACCGCACAGGACCGGCTGTACCGGGAGGCGAAGAAAATTCTTCCCGATCCAAAGGAAAATCGAATCGGTGCGGCTGTGCTGGGATGTAAGTAAAGGCCATTTCGTCTGCTTTCTTATTTTAATGCTAAATGTGCTTCGGCATTCAATTTCCAGCGGAAGCTTCATACTGTCGCGCGGTTCTAAAGGAAACGTTACGCCTCAATCCGATCTCCATCGGGGTAGGACGCATCCTTAATCGCGACCACGTTCTCGGCGGTTATCAAGTACCACGTGGAACGGTGATTGTGACGCAGAACATGATTTCGTGCCGTCAGGAGGCTTACTTTCGTGATCCGCAGCTATTCCTCCCCGAACGGTGGATGCGTGAGACAAAGGAACCAGTGCATCCGCACCTGGTGCTTCCGTTTGGCCACGGTATGCGCTCATGCATCGCACGTCGGTTGGCCGAACAGAGCATGCTTGTGCTGCTTCTAAGGGTAAGCTAGGTCGGGTGGATTGTACTTGAACATTATGCTTAATCCTGTTTTCTTTCAAACTCTTCTAGCTGATACGTTCTTTCGAGATTGAGTGGGCAGGAACCGTTCCGATGGATGTGAAAACGAAACTAATCAATCAACCCGACCAACCGATAAGGCTACGAATGAAGGCGAGAACTTCTTAAGGGACAGAAAGTAGAAAGCAAATGAGTTAAATTTATAATTACTAATATGTGCAAATATAGCATTTAAAGGCCAAAAAAACTAACGAGATTCTGGTTTTCATTGGAAAGAAATTTCAATTCTCTGCCCATGGAAAGAGAGAATCGACATGAAAGGGTGGAAACAATAGCTAACCGTATTCTTTCGGTATCTTGCCTCAAGTATTTTCAATTTTCAAAATTGTGTGTGTGTGGATCTTTTTCTTTACTTCAACATCCCTTCATCCTGTCCTGCGCCACTTTCTCTCGCCCTTTACGAATGTTGTATTGATTTGAACATCGAAGCGTTGAGTGTTTTTGTGTGTTTTTTTCGTGGTTGGTTTTACTTCTTCCTCTTTTGAACGGCTTTTAATAATTATACACTCCCGCTGCGTCCCGATAGTAGTAATTCGTTAGCCACCGCTCTCACTTCTTGGCCGCGACCTTCTTGCCCGCCTCCTTCTTGGGGGCCTTGACCTTCTTCTTCTTCTTCTTGGCGGCATCCTCGGGCTTCTTCTCGCGCTTCGACGGCAGCGGTTTCGTACCCTTGCGCGGCTTGCCGAACAGCATACCGTTGCTGACGACCACCTTCTTCATCTTCTTGTACTGCGCGCTGACGATGGCGTTACGTTCGCGGCGGGCAAGACGCAGCTTGAAGCGATCGAAATCGTTCATGCTGAAGCGCTATACGAGGCGAGAAGAGATTGAGAGAAACAAAGTTAGCATTGAGAAAATAACGCTCGCACGAGCATGGAGCAGGGAACGATAAAAGGCGTCGTCTAGTGTTGTGTGGTGTTTTCATTTTAAATAGTATTTTTACTTCCATTTCAGAACAGAATTGGCTTCATGTTTGTATCAGCCGGCATTTCCTATCATGTAAATTATATTTACGCAAAAAGGTTCATCACGGATGGAACGAGGGGGGAACGAAAGACCACACACACGACGTTCTTGGGAGCACTTTCTTTTAGCAACACTCACCTTTGCCTTGGCGACGGAACGCTCGTACCATCTGGTCTCCTCGAACTTCTTCCTGATGTCGAACTTCTCGAGGGCATCGCGCACCAAACGGGTACGGGCAGTATGCGGGAAGCGCACGCGGAACTTCGTCAGATGCAGATGGTTCACGGCGTACTGTTGACGGGGAACGCCGCTGGTGGGGCCATCGATCAGTACCTGCGGATAGCGAGAGAGATGCCAGATTTAGTAACTAAACGAAACACGACGGAAACCGAGACAACGCATTGATTGTTCGCAAAGTGTAGGACATTTTTGGCAACAAAACTTCAGTTCTGGAAGCGCTACTTCAGGTACGTTTCAGACGGCTCTTCCTAATTAGTTCTTGTTTTCCGTAGAAAACATCATCATTGAATCGAAGGTTAAATCACCACACGACCCGAGTCTTGTCTGCCTCTGCCTCTGGACGGTTCACCGGCGTGTGTGTGTGTATTGTGAGAACTAAAATGAATCAAACTTTCCCACCGGGGTGGCATTAATCGCAACAAACTTACCCGATTCTGATCAATCACATTGACGATAGCTACAAGGCGTCCCTTGTATTTTCCAACAGCGCATTTGGCAACGCGGCCAGTCTCCACGAACCTGGTGAAAGACGACTGTAACAGAACGAAGACACATTAACCCTCTCTTTGCACCATTTCATTCTCCTTCACAATTCGCCACAATTGTCGCGTGAAAAAACCGGTGAAGCTTGCCGCTGGGCTTAACTTGGGCACATTTTCAGCATTCCCTCCAGCACCACCACCACTGCCGCCAGCAGCACCATTACCCACGACGCGAAGCACACACACAAGATAAACATGTGGCAGACGGCGTAAAGTTTCACCCATTTTCGGGAAAAATTACGACCCAGCCGCCTGCGGCACTGGTGCCATCGATGCCCGCGGACATGCTCGCCGTGTTTTCACCAATTTCACTGCCCACCGCGCACAACTTCACCGATTTTAGCGACAATTTTTGGACGAGCGCAGCAAATCTTCGACAACATCGCTTACCATCTTGGACCGGAAAGAAAGCTGACAGTTGACAATTCGCGCAATGACAGCTCGAAGCCGACCGCCGGAAACATCGTTTGCTTGACGCGGTTAGTTTTCTTGCACCGTTGGTTTATACGCGCCGGTTGGAGGGTTGCGATGTTTTGCCGCGTGCGACGTTTTATTACAACGCGCACGAAATCGCCCGAAAGGCTGCCGAAGACTGTATTGGTGGGGGTGGGGGTAGGAGGGAACAGCTGTGTTGTCATTTTTGCACAAGAACAACAATCGCACACGCTCACCCGCCTTGTCTGGGCTGTTTTCCTTTGTGTAGTGTTTTCAGTTTTTCCGTTTTCCGCGAGCTTTATTCTCGTGGGACACAAATCGATCAAGCAACATATCGCTCCACCGTGCTAGCGCAGTAGTGTTGTGTGCCGGGTTTGTGCAGTCTTGTTTTTTTCTAGATTTTCTACACACCACAACAATCATGTCGGTGGAAAAGTTCGATCTGCAAAAGGTGCACGCCAAGTTTACGGAAAGTTTGGTCGAGGAGGATGATGTGTACGTGGACCAGTACCTGGAAGCGTTCAAGGAGCTGTACAAGTAAGAAACGCTTATCATGTTTGCCCACGATCGAATCTTATCACACATCCCGCTCACGCTCCCTCCTTCCCAAATTTGTAGATTTTTCCAGCTGATGGGGACGGTGTTCGGGTTCGTGAGCAGCGACGTGAAGGAAAAGGTGGAAATCCTGGAGAAGCTGCGCGGGAAGGAAAATGCGGACAGCTTCCTCACCATCCGCACGATGATGCAGTACGAGCAGGAGTCGAATTTGCTCAACAAGAAAGACTACGTCTCGGGCAGCCGGACACTGCTACGGCTTCACCGTGGGCTGGGTGAGTGTGGGCACCGTGGGCTGCGAAAAATGCATCTGTGTGCACGCTTATCTTATCTCATACTGCCATGCCACCGTGTCCGGTTTTCAAGCAACCGTTTGTTTTTGTTTTATCACCCGCAACGTGGCTACTATTTGAAATGTAATTGCCCCATTAATGGAATATCGATGCGTATCCGTCAAATTGCAGATTTTATACAAGAGTTTCTGAAGCGGCTCGGTGAGCTGGAGGGCGACGGCAAGACGAACGGCGTCTGCCAGGCCGCGTACAACGATACGCTTGCTCAATTTCACCCCTGGCTCATCCGGAAGGGTGCCACCGTAGCGATGTACGCGCTGCCGACGAGGGACCAGCTGCTCGAGCGGGTGTGCATGGATGTGGCCGGTGCGATGAAGCTGCTGCCGGAAATGCTGTCCGTCACGCGCAACGTGTACGATCGTACGCAGAACCTTTACACGCGGTACGATCTGCACGGATTGCCTTGAGATCTGCGCGCTGGGAGGGGGCAACAAAGAACCGTCGATGCGGCCGGCTGCTACCCAATTACGCTTACAAAGGGTGTATTATCCTGTTAATGCTTTTAAGTTTTGTTTAAATCATGTTTTAATTTGTTGTCTATGTCGTGAAGCGAGAAAGAGAGAGTATTAGGAGCATGTGTGTGTGTATAGGACTGATCCAAATAGCTAATTGATTGTAGTGTCAGTTTGAGTTTTAGCTGTGTTTTAGTTTCGGTTGAAAGGCAGTGGCGCAAAACAGTGATATTAAGTTCAAGCTGGCCTCGTGTGCGTGCAATTGGTTTGAGTTTGTTTGCGCTTAGATCTGGCCAACGATCGATTCCCCCGCCCGTAAAGGTGCTTACCATGTGTTATAGCTGGCTGTAGAAGCTCAATCTCCTACTTGCGTAAAGTGATGCTGCAAGCAAACAATGTGCTCATGCGTGTAATGGCAAGCGCATTACCAAATACGACATGCTCAATTTTCTAAAACGGAAGAGGCAACAAGTTATATCGTGCTGTATAATCAATCAACCCCCCCGTGTAGAACGCCCACATCACATTCCACTCGTATTAACTACCACCCCGCATCGTCCCACCCTGTAGAAGGATTGAGGCTCATGTATTTTGAAAGACAAACAGGAAGGATGATTATTTGGCTTGCTCGTGAATAAATGTATAGTAACACAGCACAGCAGCACCATGGCTTTATTCGAGTGAAACTAATTAATACTTTTTATTTACAGTTGATGTGAATATCTCATCAATGTTGAGTCTTACACAGTAGAGTTTAATGAAGTCGAAACATTGAGCGGTGTACCATTCGACCCTTGAAAGTCGTCGATCAGAAGTCCTGCAGGATAGTAAAAGGTTAATTTGTACAAACCGTCATGAACGCATAATGAAAGAAAGCTTTTCTTCGCTTGCTTCTTACCTGCAATGCACGCGGTCATGAAGCAGGCAACCGAACCGGTAATAAAGGAACGAAACGACACGGCAGTAATGGAGCTGCGCCGTTCGGGCGCCATCGCACTCATCGCCCCTATCATAATTCCCAACGAGCTGGGGTTTGCAAAGCCACAAATCGCGTAAGTCGCTATCGTTGCCGATCGTTTCTGATAAAGAAAAGGAAGAAAGATAATCCATTACTCTGCAAGAGCCGTTTATCTTGCACTCTTACCGTTATGATTTCGCTGCGTATGAGCTCCCCTAGCCGCTGGTAGGCGACGAACTCGTTCACCACCGTCTTAATGCCGATCACCTGCCCCACATGCTCACTGTCCTTCCAGGACACACCCATCACGAAGGCAAGGGGACGGAAGATGTAGCCACAGAACCACTCCAACGAAACGCCGTCCACTCCCACCAGCATGCCGAGCCAGGCCAGCACGCCGTTGCAGAACGCCACAAACGACACGAACGCGATCAGATTGGCAATGATGCCGAGGATGAGTGAGGTGGCCGAACTGGCACCATTGCAGGCGGCATCAACAACAGAGGAATCCGTGCTACAAACGAAAAAAGAAAGTTAATTATAGTTACTTCTTCTACAACCGAACACACCAATACTAACGACTTTTCAATTTGAATGTTTTCAGAGGTCGTTTTGCTTTCCTCCACCTCGGGATAGATGATCTTCGCCACGCACAGCACGGCCGGTGCGGATATGACGCTCGCCGTCACGAGATGTCCCGGGCTGGCGCCGAACGAGATGTAGGCGGCCAGCACCGTCCCCGAGACGGTCGCAAACCCCGATGCCATTACGGAGTGCAGCTCCGAGTGCGTTAGATCCTTCACGTACGGTCGGATGATGAGTGGTGTTTCGCTCATGCCGAGAAAGATGTTGGCCGCCGCCATAATGCCTTCACAAACCGTCGTTCCCATGAGGGACTGGAGGATCCACCCCAGCTTCAGCACGACCCACTGCATCGCGCCGAGATAGTACAGCACGGAGATGAAGAAGCTAAAGAAGTAGATCACACTCAGCACGGCAAACGCAAACACGGCGTACTGGTTGATGAGTGCATCGCCGTAAACGAAGCCAGCACCGACGGAGGAATAGCTCAGGAAGGTGTCAACCTTTGCCCCGATGCAGGAGAAAATGGCTCGCCCTACGTCCCAGCGGATGCAAATCAGACCGAGCAGCGCCTGCACGAGCAGGCCCGCACACACGGGACGATAGTTGATAGAGCGGCGGTGTTTCGAGACCAGAAAGGAGAGCGCCAGCATCACAACCATCCCCGTGAGCGGCATCAATCGGATGGTGTCGTCACGCGCGTCAAAGTACAGGAATATAGCGAATCCGAGAAGCACGATCGCACCCAGGGAGAGTTTTACAGCGCGTAAGCGAAACGTCCGTTGGCAAAGGGCTGCAACCGGGGCAAACTTCCTGGAGAGTGGCGGTCCGCAGATGGGCTTCAAGAGCAGAAAGTAAAGCATCCCGGCGTAGGCAAACGCAAGCAGAAGCACCAACATCCCGTACCCGTCGCACCACTGCATGTCGCAGTTCGTTTGGCAGTTTCGCTCTACGATTAGAGATCGGAGATTGTATTCGAAACTCTCGCGTCCTTCAAACCCACCTACCCTTACCATTCTGAATGAAGCGTTTCGTGGCGAATGCAAAAAACACCGCAACGCATCCGTTGATGACGAGTATCGAGGTGTATCGTTTCATGGCGCCGTATTGCTTCGCCTTGCTTGTAGCGGTCGGTGCGTCATCCAAGCCGAGTGTTGAGAGTGCAATTTCCTCCTTGTGTGCAGGGATGGGGAAGAAAGTATGCATTTAGATAGGTCGTTGCATAGATAGATAGATAGGGCAGTTGTGCCTACTTTTGAGTCAACAATGTAACGGACAGATGTTTGATCGTCATCACCACGCGTGGTGTACAGCCCGTTGGCAGCCATCGTTGAGTGATAAGTCAATTATGTGGAAGGATGAGTCTTGCAAATTTCTAATTCATTCCAGAAAACGGGAACTCAATCGGTGTTCCGCTGGCGCTTTGCTATCAGCTGAGCAAACAACTCAAGGCGCCGTTTTCGATTTGATTGCCTCAATCTCTTCTTTTTCTCATTTCATTTCACTTTCAACTGCAGCTTACACTGTTTTGAACTATTTTGATTATTTCAAATTTTTCTTCAAACACAGACAACTCAAAGCAAACATACAGCGAACTTCAAAACAACTTCGACTCACCACACACCGCTCGATCGTACTAATGATCTTCAAAGCACACACGGCTCTATACCACCACCCCTAGACAGCATTCACCTGCATCAAGCAATAAAAACGCACCCTCTCTCACCCCTCCAAAAACGCAGGTAGATATCTGGTTGCCCTCTCTCTCTCTCTCTTTCTCTCTCTCCTAACAGCTGACGTTTTTGGGGGAATCACGCGCGACCGTCGCAAAAACACGTTTCACACAACCGGCATAACCCACTCAGCGTCGTGTCATCGTGTGCCTAACTGTGCCAAGACCGATCCACCAGACTAATGGCAAACGAATGGAACTCACGGAGATGTTTGGGAGCGCTTTTAAAAGGCCACACAGTGCCGACGTCAATGAATCAACGATGATGAGCTATTGGTGGCCGGGCGGGAAAGTCACCCTTTTCAGGCAGGTTCTGTTGTTACAAAACGTGCTCTGCGTATCGTGCTAGGGTGATAGGGGGGAATAACACACCGAGAGCTTTCGTGAGCGACAGGCAGTAGTGTTGGTGGTGTTGTACCTACGGTTTGTTTACGGTTTGTAATCGGCGCCAACGTATTGCTTGATATCGTTTAGGGCTACAATGAAATTACTACTAAGAATGCTCGCTGAGCGTAGTATTGCTGATAAGATGTAGGTTACAGTGTGGTGTTTAACTAAAAAAAACATTGTCTTTGGCTCGACTACGTAAAATAATTTCGAGAGTACATAACCAGGCCAGGGAGCTAGCAAAGATACTTAAAGAACATTTAATTCCCCAGCAATCGATGGGGAAGTGAAACTGATGATGCACCCATATCGCGAATTACTGGAAATGATCGCTAACCCATAACGATTCTGAAACTGATCCTTAACTCATATCAGTCTTGAAAATGATCCCCGACCCTTCTACCAGTCCTTCAACTAACACCGAACCCACATCAGTGTTGGAACTGATCTATCTATACCGGTCCTTATAACTGAACCTGAACCTGTATTGGACCCGGACAACTATTCCTCACTTACAGCTTTCCTCTAACTCACTCCCGAACCCATAAAGGCTCTGGAACTGCTCCTAAATCTGCAGTTCTGGAATTACTTTGAAACCCATGTCAGATTGGGAATTGATGATACCCATCCCATTACGGTTGTGGAATGAATCATGAACCCATACTAACGCCCGAACTGGTGTTGAAGCCATACCAGTTTCGGAACTATTCCTGATCGCAAACCGGTTCTATAACTGATCCAGACTTCATATCAATCCTTGAATTAAAAATGAACCCCCATCGTTCCTGGAAGAATTACTGAATCTATACCGATCCTGGAATAGATCTCAAACCCATACTGGCCCATGAACTGATCCCAAGTTCATACCGACTCTGGAACATATCTTCAACTCATATCGGCCTTGAAACTGCTCATGACTACATACTGAACCTTCTGCAACTAAACCCCAACTCATTCCAGTTCTGGAGCTGATACTGAAACCATACCATTTCCGGAACTGATCCCGAACCCATGTCTGCAATGAATCTCAAACCTGTCCTGTACCTTAAAAGAGTATGTTTGCAGAGAACTTGCTTAGAATTAAAACATGCATAGTCGTGCC
This sequence comes from Anopheles arabiensis, assembly GCF_016920715.1. Lineage (NCBI taxonomy): Eukaryota > Metazoa > Arthropoda > Insecta > Diptera > Culicidae > Anopheles > Anopheles arabiensis. The sequence goes on from NC_053517.1 coordinate 101,025,667, forward strand.
AATTGAAGGAAGCAAATGTTCGTTACGGTTTTGTAATCCAACTCCAAAAACAACTTTGTTTTTAATACTGACAAATGATACTATTACGTTTGGTTTATTCATGACACTTTTTTTACATCTCTTTAACCTAACAAATGCTACTGAGTTAAGGTTGGCACACCGAGCGTACCGTTCACCAACGCGATCGACTGTTCGATCGGCCCCATCCTGCCAAACCCGTTAAAAATTGCATCATCCATCAGCAGCCCGCCGATGCTGGCCGTCATGAAGCACACGATCGATCCCGCCATGAACGCCCGGAACGCGACCGAGGTAATGACGCCGCGCTTGTCCGGCGTCATGGCACTGAGCGTACCGATCATGATGCCCATCGAGCTCGGGTTAGCAAATCCGCACACGGCATACGTTGCAATAGCCGCTGATCTTGGCTGCAAGGAGATAGATAGAATCATTTTCCTGCACTTATTTGAAGCTCCTTCAACCACTAACACTTACCGATATCACCTGCTCCGTGATGAACTCGCCGAGCCGCTCGAACGCGACAAACTCGTTCACGATCATTTTGATGCCGATCACCTTGCCGACGTAGTAGCTGTCATCCCACGGGACGCCCATCACGAAGGCGAGCGGTCGGAAGACGGCACCGAAGATGCTCTCCAGCGATACGTCCTCCCAGCCGACGCGCCACCCAAACCAGGACAGTACCCCGTTCAGGAAGGCAATGAACGACACGAACGCGATCAGATTGGCAATGATGCCCAAGACGAGTGGTGTCGCCGCACTGGCCCCATTGCTGGCCGCATCCAACATGGAGGAGTCGGTACTAGAAAGAGAAGTAAGTTTTTTTTGTTAACTTTATCCTTCATAATCTACACACATGATGACCAAAACACTCACGACTCCTCCATCTGTATGTTATCCGATCGCGTCTTGCTCTCCTCCGTCTCGGGGTAGATCATCTTCGCGAAGCAAAGTGCACCCGGCGCCGCCATCACGCTGGCCGTGATAAGGTGAGCCGGATTGGCACCGAACGAGATGTACGCTGCCAGCACTGTCCCGGACACTGTCGCATACCCCGACGTCATGATCGAGTGTATCTCCGAAGGGGTGAGATCTTTCAGGTACGGCCGTATCAGTAGCGGCGATTCGCTCATACCGAGGAAAATGTTAGCTGCTGCGATCACACTTTCACACACGGTTGTGCCGAGGATCGACTGTAGTATCCAGCCCAGCTTCAGCACGACCCACTGCATCGCGCCCAGATAGTACAGGATGGAGATGAAGAAGCTGAAGAAGTATATCACAGACAGGACGGAGAACGCAAAGATGGCGTACTCGTTCTCGCCGTCCCCGACCAGCACCATGCCGTACACGAACGCGGCACCGGCACGGGTGTAGTTCAGGAACGTGGCAACCTTATCGCCGACGCAGGAAAAGATGCTACGGCCTACATCCCAGCGGATGCAGAACAGCCCGAGCAGGAACTGGAAGATGGCACCGAGCACGACGGTACGGTAGTTTATTCGGGTTGGGTGTTTGGATATTAGGAAGGAGACGGCGAGCAGGAACGCCATGCCGGTGAGGGACATAAGCCGTTCGGTTTGGTCACGCGTTTCGAAGTACACGAATAGGGCGAAACCGGCCAGCACTAATGCGACGGCACCAAGGCGTATATACCTGAAACAAGAGAGAAGCATTAAAATGAAGTATTTTTGGATATACATTTAAGTCTCTCTAAGGCTTTCTAAACAAAGACAGGGATTCCATTTCAACAACCATCTCACTGATACTAACTAAACAATTTAGGTAGCCAAATGCCAGAAATGTTATTATCAGAAATTTACCCACTTCATTAATCATTGTGTTGCTCGTTTGCGCAATTACCTTTGTAGTTAGTCTAGGCTAGAATTTGGACCTTCTAATGGACCTACTACGAGGCTTAACCCCATGACGGGCATGCTCTTATGTCGTGTGACTTCAGCATATGATAAGCCAAAAAGACTGAACCATCCATGGTACTTACCAAGGTTTACTGATGTGGACTACCATTCTTGTGACAGGTTGTACTATGAACTCCTTAAAGTGTCGCCCCAGCAATGGTTTTGCCACATGGTAGTACAGCAGACCCAAATAGACGAAACCAACCAGCAGTACCAGCATACCGTATCCATCACACCACTGCATGCCACATTCCGTTTGCTCTGTCGAACGATAAGAGGACATTGGAATGTATTCTCCAGTATTCTTCCGGCGCAGGTACTTCAGCCTCAACGACCAAACACTCCACCATACCACGTACCATACTCGAGGTAGTAATTGGTAGCGAAACCGAAGAACACAACCACAACAACATTCAGCAGAATGTACACGCCCAATTGGAGGTGTTTCTTGTGCCGCTCGAAGGCTCCGGAAAGTCTGTCGTACAGTTTGCCGCCCGCCGATGGAGGTTCGCTTCCACCGGCCAGTGTTGGTGCCCCATCGTTTCCGTACGATATCGACGGCACACCCTGCAGAAGAACGCAGAATCGGGGCTGTGTAAATACTGAAACAGTTCACTAATTGGTGTGAATGTCATTCAAGATAATGTGCTGCTGAAGGATGATGATGTTGTGGGGAGGAAAGAGAAAAGAATGAGCAATCACCCCGACTTGCCACACGCCTTCCGACGTAGATAACTGTCTGCAATGCAATCTACAATCTTAGTGCCACCCTCGACAAGCGTTATTACTTTACGATCCACACATCGCTTAACCGTCGCACGGAAGCAGCACCTACGTACGTACCTCGACCACTGCCATGTGTCCATTGGATTTGCGTTTGGTTAGGGTTGTTGTACCGTCCTGTGGGGGGATGATTTTAAGCACAAACAGTGTGATACAGTCGGTCATCTCGAACTTCCCATTTAAGAGATCTTCTCACTTACTTCCATCTCCGTGAGAAATGCATCATTCTGGATGCCGCTCATAGCTGCACGCTTGTGAGATCGATCGATCGACTTGCGTTTGGTAACCTTTCCCGGGTCACAGTCCACGGGTACTTGTGGTGTTGAGTCCTAGACCTGTCTTATTCGAACCAACTTAACACTGCCTGGAAGATCATCACTGTGAACGCTCTATTATTATCGCATGGTCAAAAAGGGCGGGCAACACTACGAATTGTGATAATCCTGGAACGATATGTACCAACAAACACACCACTTTACACAATCAGCAATACCAGCCGGACGCACGGATTGTTATCGGCAAACAATAAAATCGATTGTTAAACACCGGACGAACGATTAGAAATTAAGGTTGATATCAACATTGCGAAATGGCGTCTACTTCGCAGTACAGAACTCACTCCGGGGGGAAAAAACAAGATCACACTGTCCACAGAATTTGCACAGAATTAACCGTTTACTGGCTATTTTCGTTGGCTTTCACTCTGGATTAAACCTTACCAAACTTGTTTTTCTTGCCATCCGAGCGAGTTCTGAACTCCACTCGAAGGCGACACTCGTACACTGCACTCGTGAAGGGGCTTATCGGAACTGGTTCTTGTGGTAGAAGTACCATGTGTTAATATATTCATGCTGTTCTCCTGTTGTTCTCCGCGTGATCGAACTAATTGCCTCACGTACAAATAGTGGTTAGTGTTGCGACCGAAAACTATATCGATAGGCGCCCTTCCAAGGCTAGGACGTGACTAAACATTGCCCCATTCAAACCAATCCATATCACTAGAGACACACTCATGTGTGCTTATGTGCATTATCACGGTCCAACGGGTGCTGATTTGACATTGATGTATCGAGGGCTTCGGACAGGCACGGGCCGTCCGCCAGCTCCTTATGATGAGTCCACTCATAACGAGATGCTTGGGAACCCGTACGCGGTCACGTGGTAATATGGGGTTTCTTCCGTATGTTTTCCACCCCTCAGACACTGAAAGCATTTCCCAACTGGCTGCTGATGTTGTGCACCTCTTCCGGGAGCAGGAGGTATTTTGTTTTGCTATCGAACACACTTGTAAACAACCGCACTGCATCCACTGCTGCCGTTCAGGGCTGGGCAAGGTTGGCTCGGCGGTTAAGCGGCGAACCCCCTTTCCGAAATGTTTTTGCGTCACGCCACGATAGGCACAATTCAATTCACTTCCACCACACACACACACACACTCCTACTCACCTCACTGAGGGTTGCGGAATGCTGCAACGCTTCGACTTTGTGCACTAGGCGCCCTGTCAGGCCGACCTGCTTCGTTCACCTGCTCCGATCCGAATGACCATCGAATCAATCGTGCCGGTGCCTCAAATATTCGTTTATCATCTCACCTCACCCGGGCCCCGTGGGTGGTGTGCGTATCGCATCGATACACCCGCGACTGCTACCGGTGTTGCCCGGCTTGGTGGGCTCGCTTGGTGGGAGGATGATGATGGTGATAGGTCGCTGTACTATCTTCAGTATCGTCTCGCTTTGCTCTGCTAGATAGACCGTCGGGTCCGCTGATAGGGTCGCACCGACGTTCGGAGTTTCCTTTGCTTGATGGTCTTGGTGGAGCGAACGCAATCTTTGAGTGCTCTTCTTAATGGAATTGAACTTACAAATGCACTGTAATATCTCGGCTGGATCAGTTATCAAATGCCAATCCATCGAAGGTGGGGGAGAAGCTCTCAATCGTGCGTTATCAAGCTACCTGGGGGGTGGTCGCTATTGTACTGCAGACCGACTAGGGCATGATAAGAAGCGGGATAAGTGAAGCAGTATTTTGATAACAGTTTCCTGTTTGGATTAAGTTCCGGGTCGATTATTTTTACCATTTCTCTATAGTAATAATAAATAATTAAGTTATGTGACGAAAAAGATGTTTGAAAAACAAATCAAACGACCCGAAACAGTTGCCTTGCATACAAGGCAGCAGCTTGAATACAAGCTCCCATCGTGCAGCTACTGCTCGAAACACTGCTCGAATCTTTCAAACTGGCCAACGTACAACGAACCAGAACACCACGTGCATTTCGTGAAGCAATTTTATTGATATCGTTTATATCTTAACTAGCAATTACATTACATTACAGCACTACACATTAATTTTTACTATTTAACGCCCGTTTTGTGTACGGCTTACATATCCTGTATCGCTCCTTTTGCTAGCAACAGTAACCACCAAACAGAACTGTGTGACGTCTGTGCGTACCGATCAAACCGGGGAGTAAAAGAACCACTGCTATGTTTCACTTCTTACAACTAGCTACACTATTCTGCTCACAGCAGACACGAGAAACAGTAAACGTATATTCGCTTCCCTAGGTATTTACAATCTGGTTTCAGCGCAGCATCCGCAGCAGAGTTGCTTTAGCGTTTCAGTGTGAGCAAGCGAAGCAAAAGCACGGGAATAGAGGGGAAAACTTCCCAGCTTAAGAACAAGGGAACGAAAGTAAACTGCATCCCTTCTAAAGGGAGGCAAATGTTGTGACAAAAACGGTAATAAATAATATCGTCTAGATACAATGATAGCGCGAACGTAGCAAACACACGCTCCATCCTATCCTCCCTCACCGTTATCTCACACACAGTGTGACACAAAGCGGGGCATCTCAGCAAGGAGAGCGTGAGAAATGAATATTTACATACATTGTTTTTTGTTCTGTTCTGATACTCTGCATCCTCTGTTACGATCGTTTCGATCGGGCTCTGGGATTTTAGTGTCGCACTGTTCAGCTCTCAGCGTGATCGCTGATCGCCCTATCGTCCCTTTTAACCTACCTTGCCTATGTATAAAGCTTAACCATTTTCAAAGTGAATGAATTAATCGGTGTGTGTGTGTGTGTGTGTGTGTGTTCTCACACCACATTACACAACTTGCACACGCAGGATTGCGCATCTAACTTAACTACCTGTGTATCGGCTTAACTCTCCCCTCAGCACATCGCATATACACCTACACGTACATCAATCAAACTTAAGTACAGCACTAAGAAGCACAGGAACTCTACAGTTTGGCGTCGCATTCGGAGTCACACTCTCCGGTGCGTGAAACGACCTATACCTTAAACGAAGAAACTCAGCTCAGGAACAAGGGGAAATAAAAAAAGGAACTTAAAGAAAGGAAGCGCATGTTACGGAAACGGTACGGACCAGTACCTACTACCCTAGCTCGATCGTACACCGAGCATCAACATTATGTTACCGATGCCCGAATCTCCTCTTACATGTCTAATTGTTGTTGATGTATTGCTCCATCGCTCCAGCACTACCACATCATAGGTTGCGTTCCTCGCTTGACAGCACCGAGGCGGAGGACACCGACCGGCTCTCATCACTGCCATCACTTCCAGCAACTGGAGCGTCCCGGGCGCGATGGTTCAGATGGCGTCGCTTCATCTGCGCCCGGCTTACCACCACCGGGTGCTGTACGACGACGTGCTGCTGCTGCTGATGCTGGTGACCATGCAGCTCCTTAAACAAGTAGTACAGTGGGTTCGGACGCTGGCCGTTGTGCTTGGTGGCCTGGTGTTGATGGTCGTGGTGGGTTTGCTGCGCTGGTGGACTGGCGTCTTCGCCCACAAACCGGGGACACTTCGAGTCGGTGCCATCGTGCTCGTACGAGTTGCCGGTCGCGCTGCCGGTAGAATCGTTCGCCAGGTAGTAGCCCTTGTAGTGGTGCTTGTTGCGGTACGGCCGATGATTGTGATGCATGCGCTTCTGGAACATTAGGTCTAGTCGCGGGTTGCTGGAAAAGGGTAGTTGGCAGTTTGCACACAGGTTTTGTAAGTAAACAGTGCGGAGAGGATATAGAATATGTAAAATTACTCACTGTGGCACATTGTCCATTTCATGAGCGGACCCTGCATATGTGCTTCGGAGATAGGTCCATGGAAGAACGGCTGCTGTGGAATGTGAAGAGAGAGAGATGGAGCAATGGACCATATAAATTAGTTAAAAGCATTGGGAATGATTGAAAAAAAGAAGAAAAACAAATTGAAAAACATCATCATGTAACAACAACAAGTAATGCACACTCAACAACAAAACATTCCAAAACATACAAGCAAAACAAAACAGCAGGGAGTGCAATGTAAAACCCCCATTTTTACCAACGAGCGATCATCAACTGCTCGTTTGGTATTGGAGCGTGTGTGCGTGTTTTCATCAAGCGAAGCATGGCAAAAAAAACATAAACATGCAAGACAGCCAGAATTTTCGCATTATTAAATGGTTTGCAAAATAGGGAAACAAAACACGCACACACGCATATCAACACATCAAACAAAATGGCATACAACATCGAAGCAGCGAAGGGTCGTAAAAAGCTCTTAATCAACTTACAAACGGAACCGTTTTTAAAACAGCATTTAAACCACACACACACACACTGAACACAAAGTTGGCAAAGCAACAGGCGTGCGAGTGTAGCTCATTATATATTTAAAAAAAAACAATACTGTATTTGTACACAGCAACGTTTCTTGGGCATCGATCCAGTATACATACCGCAAGAAAAACGATCTAAGCAATTCTTCCGCTTTATCAGTTTGCGTAGAAAATGTTCTAAAATATAATATTTAACTGCTGATTGCAAGAGCTGAAATTAAAACGATTGACCTTCAGCTTTACCAGTCAGGGCAGTGGCACTATTGTGGCCAAAACTGCCCACACAGCAGCACGCCCCACCCCACCTGCGAATCGAACGCGAGACGTACCGTCTGCAAGAAATTCACCGTTCGCGCACAAATCGGTGAGCAAGTAGGCAATCTATTCTGCCGCTACCGGACACGGACACGGCCAAAATTGGAAATTTTACTACTCCCAACAGCACCAGGCGACGGCACGAACGGAAAAACACCATACCTAAGCGCTTCCGTCACGCGCCACCCGAGGGTGTTGCCAGGTCGGCGTCAATATTGGCAAGGAAGTTGTGTTTTTTTTTTTTTTAGTTATTGTACCTCAACAACACCCTCATGAATGAATGAGGTTCGAGCCTCCCTTCCCGGGGGCCAAGAATGCCCCGAACCGCTGCACCTGCAACGGGCGCATCGCAATGGCGTAGTGTTCCTGCCTGCGTAAGCCGTTATGCGACACCGCCGTGTCGCGGCATGGTCGTGCCGTTTGATTGGTTGCGCCCGACCGTTGGTCCGGGCCTGTACCTGACGGCGGATACGCAAGGTACGCGCGTAAACAAAAACGTGGGAATAGTACGCGCGGCAAGAATGTGCAGCACATGGTGTCGGGTCGGCTGTTTTGAGGCCTGAGCCGCTGAGTGGCGCTGAGGTTGTTTACAACCTCACACAAGCATCCTGAATGCTTCGGAACTCGCTATGGAGCCGACTCGTTGGCGTCGTTACGGATGAGTTCAAATAATTTTTGGAGAAAGGAATTTCCCTAGATATTCGTTTCAATGGTAGTAAAGCGTAAAGCCAAGCAAAAGCACACTTACCGTTGTGTTGTTTACTTGCCTCCGTGCAGTCGGCCGGCCGGAAGAAATCGGCCGCCCGCATCGGCCGATCGTCCTGATCCTCGACGTCGATCGCGATGAGCAGGTTGCGGTTCGGTTTGTCCCACGCCTTCACCGCGAGCAGCGTGTCCAACGTGATCCAGCCCCGGTACGATCGGGTGATCGTGATGCAGCTGCAGATCTTCTTGCGCTCCTGGCCGGCATTATCTGTTTTTATTGTGGATAAAAAGATACCGCCTTTCAGTACAAAACCTCCCTCTAGATCTTGTGCAATCTTGTGCCTCATCCCTTACCTTTGCGGTTCTTGCGGAAGTAGACCGAGGTCGTGATGCGAATCATCTGCTCCGACGGGTTCTTGCAGTTGTCCGACTCGCGCGAACCAGTCGAGTTGGCACCGTGCATGTAAAGTCTGTGAAAGGAAGGCAGGTTGGTTGCTTAGGCATGAGCTCAACCCGGTTTGTCCCTCACACCTACCTTAGTACAGCCGAGCTGACAGAATTATACTGCTTATTGTGAGGCAGACGGAAGTACAGATTCCAGGTGTTGTCGCTGTTCCACTGGCTCGCGTTGGTGTTTTTCGGCATGTCGCACACGGCGGAAAAGGCCATCTCGTGCGTCGCCGCCCCCATATGCCCGGTGTCGTTGCGCATCAGGTTCGTCTCGATGTTGTGCTTGATGTTACCGATGATGTGTTCGGCGTATCTGGTTGATATAGGAGAAAGAAGAAAACCCAAAAAAAAATGGGAAGTTTTAATACAATTATATGCTTCACTTGTGGCATCACCGCGACCTCTTCATTCATCTTGAGCGACAAAATCGACATCGCAAGCGTGTGTCTCTGTCCTGCCATTCCCACCACACTATGTCCCATGGTTTCACCAACAGCACGTTCTCATTCACGTTTGTGAAAACGTTTGCAGATTTATTATTATAATTGCCCTGCCCCGTCGTGCCTGCTGCGGCTAGCACAGACAGCGGCTAGACGGCTAGTCGTTGCGTCTTGCTTCAATCCACCCCCTTCCGGCCCACAACATTACACCAACACCCACCCTGTCCGGACGGACGGGAAGGGGAGCGAGCAAGCAAAGCAAAACACGCGCGCGACACAATCTGCATCGAGCGTGACGCGCGGTTGCATTCCGATGCGGAGGGAAAAATGCCTGCCCGGCGTGCGGAAGCCGGAATGCCGACGACCCGGCCCGACGTGCGAATGATGAAGACGTTAAAGACGCAAGACACACAGACACTCCCTCTCCTTCCCTCTACGAGGGGCGTAAACTATCCTCCACCCGGTCAGGCCACTCACTACTGGCAAACTATCTTTTTGCCCACGCTCGCATCCAACTTCAAAGCACTTCTCAATGCTACTTATGCTTTGTGCGGCATCTTTCCTCTCTCCGGGCCGTTTCTGTCTGGCCCGGGGGAGGCTTTGGGAGCGATGGATAGTTGCCACAAGTAGTAAGAGCGACATACAATGTCACCAAATGATGGGATGCTGCTGCTCCTTGCCATGCGGATTGGCGAGCGAATGCGCGAACACGAAACGCGAAGCCGGGGCCGCCAATCATGCCGCGCGTGTGAGAGCCCGAGCCGCTCTTTAAACTATTGCAAACCCTGTTTCTCCCCCCCCCCTCTTTCAAACTCCCCTGCTGCAATGCAGTCGGTGCATTTTGCATTCACCTTCGCGTAGTCGATGCTCACACACGATCAGAGACCGCGAAATGAATCCGCCTGACCGCGGGCATTGCGTTGAAACCGGCGAAGCGGCGGGACCTGTCTGCTGTCTGCCGGCTGTCTAGACGGATAGTGTGTGTGTTTATGTTGTGCAGTGGCTGTATTATTTTTCATCTCTCTCTCTCTCTCTCTTTTGCTCGTTCGCTTTCTTACTGTGATTTTCTGTTTATTGCAACTATATTTGCAAGCCTGTTTGGGCTGCACCACTTTGCCCGCCACCGTTCCGCTTAGCTTTGGGGTTTTATTCTGGGCCCACAACTGGGCTAGAGTTGCACAAGCCAGCCAGAGAACGTTGCAAAGCTCACCACTTTTTAATTAGGAGCTTTTATTGCTGTGATTGGGTTTGTTCTCAGTAGCTTTCAGCTACTTCTTTTGCATAGGAGCTGTTCATTACTCCGTGTATTTAAGAATAGATCGATTAGATTACACTAGATCATCTTTTTTGTTCAGTGGATTAAATATTCAATTCCATGAAACCTTTTAAGATCAGTTGTTATTGATGTTGAACACCTTCAGCTTGAAATCAAATGCACTAGATATATCGTTTAGTCATCTTAAGTGTACAAGGATACTAAGGGGATGTGTTATGGTTAATATTAGGTGCTCCTAATCAGTTAGAGTTTACTTTTATGATGCGTATGTACGCCCAAGAGATCCAATATGTCATCAATAATGAATACATTCCTTAGGATCATGTTGTATTGGGATATTTCTCACGAAAATGTATGTGGAAAAATTTATACTACATCTAAGCGAAATGCAGCAACATCTGGATGCACTGGCAAACCTACACCGTTCACACGAAGACCCAGATTTGCACATTCGGGGAAGGTTTTGTACTCGCTCGCTCTCTCCCAATCCCAAGCATCTGCACCTCGGTAACCTTGAAAAAGCAACCACGAGTTCCAATCCAGACGGCGGCATATTTTCCATATTTTCGCTAGATGCGACTAAATGACGTTCCGCGTCTCAGCTCCTTCTCAAGGCGTGCGAGAAAATATGCTTCCCCAGCAGCTCCCTAGCAGTCAAATAGGATACGAGTAGCAAGGCCAACCGGTCAGAAAGATGCGTCGCGCTCTCGAGCGCATCTCGTATGACGGCGACAGATGCAGTGTTCATCAGTGTTTTCCCGTTCTATTCAATCGCTGTGAAAAGAGCTCCATTTTTTGTCAGTTCCTCCAGCATCCTCCTAACTGTGTGCACTTCGCTACACAAACAGTTTGGTTGGAATAGAAAAAAATGTACAGAATAAAAAACACAGACACTCTTCCGAACGCATCCAGTCGGGGATACGTGTGTGTGTGTGTGCTGAAAGCTATTTAGTGTAGGGAGCCTGTGGGGTCTGAGGTAAGTGCCGTCATTGAGTCATCATCATCCGGGGGCCTCGTCTGTCGTTTCTGCTATTATGCAAGATGCGCTCTTGGAGCGAGGAGAAGAAGTCGTTGGAGACGCCTGGAGAGCGCAATCAACAAGCGCAACCGTGTTTTTTTTCGGAATGCAGTCTGCTACTTGCCCGGTGCCTGGGTTCGACCGAGACCAGACTTGCCGGCAGTTCGACACTGATTTCAGACACTTGACAGATGTCGCATTCGCTCTCTTCATTAGCAGCGCATTCGAATGGAGCTCCGGAGCGTTCGTTCCCCAAGGTCGGGGTCGTTATAGCGTGTTTCTTTTTTAATGCTCCAATGCATCTGAACTGTCACATACCAGACGGATGGAATGCGTTCGACCCCTTGGGGTGGTGGAGTCAGAACACAGCCAGAAGAACCAAGACCAAGATGAACAATATTTTCCCACCCCTGTGGCTAGAACTAGGGAACACACGGGCGTAGGTTAGATGTCGTTTAATCTCGCTTGAAAACAGTTCAAGAAAAGTCAGGCACTATACTATCAGGACGAAGCAGCAGAAGCAGAACACCCATTTCTCAAGTAGCCCCACCGGCGGGAGGGAGTGAGGCATGCTAATGACCCGTGGCATCAATGAACTTTTTATGGGTCAGTATCAGTACTTGACCGGTTGCCAAGTGCGATGGCACTTGATGGAAAGCGCATCGAATCGTCGAATAAAAATCTGCATACCAAAGAAACGGGCAAGGCAACCAGATCTCACGAGCCGAACTGCAGCAGCGCAAAATGCACTTTACATTGCGCGATGCTGGACCTTCCCCTGGTTCGCCTGCGAGCTAAAAACCACTCGACCCGAACCGACGTCAATGGTTGTGCGGGGCCCTGGCACTACCATGCCTTTCCCCGCCGGCCCGAAGAAGACACGGTGTCGTCCGGTCGCCATTGGTGGCGTGGGTGCGTACCACTCATCACTCATCCGCTTGCGAGTTGCCACGTGCGCCGCTCTGTCTGCCCGGTGCGAACAAAAAGAGACACGGGCGGGAGCAAATTACACCAACTTTGCACGCATGTTTCGTGTCGTTTTCGTAGAAATTGCTCGCTTTCACGCGTTGATGTTTCACAAAACCAGACACTGCCGGTGAAAGGAGGGAGGACCGGTGAAAAGGCATTCTGCGGGCTGTTGCCGTGAGAAACAGCGTTTTCTCCGTGTTGCGTTTCTAAGAATATTACCTACTGCCCCCGCATCAGCTGTGAATTCAGCTGAGTTAACGTTTTAGGGTGTGTATGTGTGTACAGTACCGTCACCAAACTCGTGTGGCGGATATTAATGATCGACCGTGTCCTGACGTAGATGATTGACGGAAGGGGTCGCCTGGTCGCTTTCATCCGCGGAACACTGCTACAGCCGCCGGAAGAAATGGGTTTTCCCCCTTTTTCCTGCACATTTACTACCCGTACTCGACATTGAATGCCCGTGTTGGAATGTACATTTAACATCCCTCCTCCCGTTGGGAAAGTTTCCATTTTTGGCAACCGTTTAACAGCGAGCGCGTGTGGCAATCTAGAAACAGCTGTAAGCCGTTAGCCCATTCTTGGCAGTGCTTGGCAGTAAAGACACGAGACGATGATGGCGATGACAATTAGAAAGAATCGAAAAAGGTGGAGCAAAAATAGAGAACAAGCTCGAATTAACCAGTCACATTTCTAACAAATGTATAACCTACATCTCGCGGCCACGATTGAGAGCCGAAGCAGACAGCGAGAATGCAGTGCAAGGAAAGCGCGCTGTCGACCAGTGTGTGGCCTCAACTGCTCATAAATCAGCTCGAAAAACGCAACCAAAACGGCAAAGCAAAAAGAAAGCAACTGCAACCGTTTTATCATACACGAGGTTGGCCCAAAGGTGTCACATTCGCTTCCTTTGCAGTGATTTATCTCCTGACGATGACGGTGACGGGAAGAGAAACAACAATAATCAAACAATTTCTTTGCGCGACCCTCACTCATACCCTCACACACACTTACATTCTTCGGTTTATTAAATATGCCGGAATGAGAAGTTATGGTAAGAATGGTCAGGGTGCGAAATAGAGGTGGCACCGTAGAAAGAAGAAAATGTAGTGTTAGATTTTTTAGCCCAAACATTATTCAAGACTCTCAGAAATTCTCGATGTTTCAAATAAACCGTTTTTTGGAGTACATTGTACACTTTTACAACCTAAGTTGATTGTAAAATCAGACATAAATAGCCTTCTTACTGAATATTTAGGGCCATTAAAACATGAAAAATGTCCTGTTTTTCTCCAAAACATCCACAAAAAATGATTTTGTGTCTTAAAACATCCTTTTTATATGAAAATTACTCATATTATTTTCATATGTTGGATGCGATATCGCGATACTTAGTTATTGAAAATATTTAGAAAGCATTATGTGTTAAGAACATTTTGAAATAATATAATATATTAACTGAACAAAAGTTAATTCAATAGTTTCCATCGCTAAGTATCACTTTCCATATAATATATCTCTGTAAATGATCATTTTTATCATATTCCTTAAAATGTTACGCAAATTAACTTGACAAAATGAAGGAAAATCGTAGTATGCAATTATTCCAAGACGAGAAATATTGTAGAGTATTATTATATAAACACAAAATTATAATGTATTCGAGAAAGCTGTCAGTTGATGTATTTTAAATGATATTCCAGCTTGTTTATGTATACATTTTTTTAACTAAAAACTACTTTGAGAAACTTCAAATCTCATTTGAAATTGAAAAAACATTTCTTTCTCTCTCTCAAGTAACCCCTAATCAGCACTAAAGGAGGTGCTTGATATTAAAACAACACATCATTCACGTTGATTGCAATTTTCGCCACCCGCCCAACTCGCATCTGCTTTCATCGAACCACCGGGGCAGTTCCTCCTCCTTTGGGAGGTGAAAAAACGACGAAACAAAACCCGATGACGGGAATTGTTACAAATCGGCGAACAAAAAAGCATGTCGACCTATTAATAGGTGAAAATGTGCTCTTAACTAATGTTGCACTTTTTAATTATATCTGTCACGGCAAAACCGTCTCTCTGGCTAATATCGCACCTTTGCTCGTGGTGGAAATTTCCAACATTGTTCCTGGTGCCCGACCGATCAAGGTACTTTCCTACTCAACTGCTGCTACAAATAACAAAACAAATAGACTTGGCAAATACTCACTCTTTTCGCGTTTTTACACGATCCGAAATGTTCCGATCGGTGGTGCTCTGGGTGATGGCCAGCGGTCCGCTCGTCCGGTTCAGGTTCTGCTTCTCCCGCAGCACCCGCTGCTGTATCTTGAGCGCGGTTATGTTGATGTTCTCCCGCAGGAACGAGAGCCGCTCGCTTTCGGTCAGGTTTTCGAAATCGATCATCTTCGACTCCGCCATGGCCAGGCCCTCCTCGACCGGGTCGCGCAGATTGAACGGTGCACTGTGCGTCGGCTGCGCCTGCAGCAGGCCTAGCAGCACCACCAGGCCCAAGGGTACGACCGTCTTCATCGTGCCGTGGATAGTTGCACACTCACTCAATTTCACTTTTTTATTGTCTTTTGCAACTGATTATTTAGTCGTTAAATTTGAACCCGCCTTTCCTAACCTGTTCTGTTCGATTGCGCTCCTTGCGGATAATATGATCGGTTTACGATCATTTGCGATCGTCTGTTGGAGTGACACTTACTACTTCCCGTTTCACTGAACAGTCCTGAACAATATCTATTTATGGTGTCTTTTTACCACTGTTAGCCACTAAGTAAAAAGCAAAAATTTTCGCAAAAAAGGTTCAAAAAACAAACCAAACCAAAGAAATAGTACAAAAATCAGCTTCCAGCAAACAGTGTTGAAAGTGTTCGCTTCGCGTCGTTGGCTCTATCGCGCTGAACTGGACACTTGCGCTCGTCAAGATCAAATGATTCCTTGCCAAAGGAGGTATTTTATTTATACGGCAAACCGGGCAACCGCTTCGCCCCGAAGCCGATGCCGATGCGAACGAGCGTCGCCGGGTCCGAAACGCGGCCGCCGGCGTGCGTGCGAGGGCTCGCGTTGAGCCGAACGCCAGCACAGACGGGCAGCCGCGAGTGCGAGCGAGCAAGCGAGCGAACGCCCGTCGCGAGTGAGTGTGAAAGCGCGCGTGCTGGGTGCAGGAGGGAAATCGAGGGTGCCGGGACAGCGGAGCAATCTTCGGGGCGCGAGCGGGAGAAAAATGGAACGAAACCCCGCCAGCATGCAAATGCCACTGACTGCCAAGAACGTACCGGTATCGCTTGGGCGTGGGGGGCGCGCAAGAAGTCTCGGGTGCGAAGCTGGGGCAGCGGGAAAATCGAACCGCCGGGTCGGCGGTGCGATCGAGCACGGGCGATAGGGAAAACTGGTGCTGCGAGCGTAAGCAGAAGCGGGAGAAAAGCCGACCGAAGCCGGACGAAGTGCCGGTCTCGGGCCCCAAAAGGGAAGAGCGAGATCCACAGCGAGATTGGGCCGGGCAAAGCTGTCGGTGCAAATGGGACGGGATGTAGAATCGAGCTCCATCGAGGCAGCTGGTAGAAGGAAAATCTCGGCTTTTTATGCCCATCTCGTCTGCCGGCCCCCGTCCATCGTCCATCGCCGGGTTGTTAGCGTGCACGTGGTAGTTGGAGAGAAAACCAATTTTCAAAACCGAGCAGCACAGTGCTGCATGTGGCAGTTGGTGCGGAGGAGATCGTTCTTAAGATTTTGTGGGTACGTTGATCGAATTTTCCAATTCTTAATAATTTAATATGCTTATTATTGCTATATTTATTCATTTTTTAAACAACTTATGTTGTTCATTTTCCAGATGTCTGAATGTGAGATATTCTTGTTTCTATCCGATATATGCTGTTAAAGGTCTTATTTTTGAATTACGTCTTTATGCCTTACACAAATTTTCTTTTGAGAACTGATAGAATATGCTATGCTATATTTGGAAACTGATTTTAATCCAAATTTAAACCCGCTGAGATCTTTATTTACTAATGCAAATACACTCATCAAACAGAGAGTACGCCCGACAAGGGTTCAAACCTCGAATGATCCCAGACCAAACCCTAATCGACAGAGATATGATTTTTTTTTATTCAGTAGGGACGGCTTTGCCGCATTACTTAAGACAGAGATATGATATCTAACACTAATTTCTTTTCATTTAGAGATATGATGTCTAACACTAATTTCTTTTCATTTAGAGATATGATGTCTAACACTAATTTCTTTTGGTGTAAACAAACTAAATGATTTAAAAGGTAGGATGTAATATTTATATGTAATATAAGCATATTTTCGGAACTATATTCTATCAGAGCTAATACATTTGATACTTGGAATAATCGGAAGTAACACTATTCAGAGCATCAACATACATTTTCTTGTAATATTTGAAACATATTTTAAGTATTTTAAATAAATAAATTCTCCCAAAATGCTTCCATATCCCCATATATGGGAGCTTCGTGGGCCTTTGGTTTGGTGTAATGGTTCACTTGAGCTTCTAACTACATGCGGTCCTTACAGAAACTTGCATTCATACCATTAGACCTTCTGAGAGCATCAGTTTAATTACTTCTCTCTACCCTTAAACATAAAGCACCTACTGTAATTCAGTCATGTTGCAAGTAAAACAAGTTTGAGGGCGTGTACGGCGTCGGTTTCACATTCGGTGGAGGCGTTAACGGCCAGCCAATCATTTGGGCCAATCGAAAGCTGCATTATCAAAATTACCCCAAAACCAAGACATTTTCAGGAAATACGCTTACAAAGTACACAACTTCCTGAAATTATTCTACCACTGTTTGAGTTGCTGCACTGTCGTCCTTTTTACATCGAATGTATGAACCCCCCGGACGGCCTCGTTCGGTAAATTGTGGCGATACGTGACACGTGACAAGCGCAGCCAGACGAAACCCAGACGAGGAAGAGTTTCGGCGAAGCAGTTACAATCCTTTCGCCCCGTTCGGATGGGAATGTATAAATTCGACGCTGGAATAAACATCAAGTCTGCACCGTTTCGGGGACGAATGCTTTGCATGAGTTCATCAGTCTTGTGCCCCTGCCCCTGCCGTGAGAACGGGGGTGAAGGGGGGCCACTTTACAATCCTAATTCGGCTGCAAAATATTTAGCGACCACTTGCTTTCCTAGACAAACAACTCACAACCGCGAGACGGATGGGGAGTGGCGAGCGGGCGTCATCCTCGATTATGCTTAGGTGTCTGTCTAGGAGCAAATGATAAGTCATTTGCGAACACATTTGTAGCCGCCGCCGGCTACAATAACAATAGCGAAAAAATAAGAAGAAGAAAAAGCTCGCGCACAACAACAGGAAACAGCAAATATTTCATCATTAGTCGCAACCAATTGGCGATTCTGCTGGAGTGGGGCTGGTCCCACTGCTGGCCGATTAGTGGATTACAATGTATGTTTTCCGTTTGTTCTGTCTCTTTTTTTTTTCTTCTTCTTTTGGTCTAGCGTCGGATGCTGTGGTAACGATTTCAATTGACCTGGGCGCACCAATCACGCACCGTTGTTGACACGCACGGCACGCATGCCGGAAGCCACACTTAACGCACCGCCGAAAACCACCCCGAATGTTCCGAAATTGCCAATATCCCGTGCAAAGTTACGCACAATTCATTCAGGCACAAGATGCCCGAAAGCTCGAACGAAACCCAACCCAAAGTCACACGTTGATTTGGCTAATCATCTGCCAACGGGAATGGTACAGATAGAGTAAGATATCCTCGCGTCTGTCAGTCTCGCTGGCCGAAGTCGTTACGCACGCACGCTAGTTCCCGTACGTAAATTCCCACCGTCGTAGCAAAATCATGCGTAGCAAGAATGCGCCAACCTTTTTCTTCCTTCCCCAACAAGCAGCCCTCCAGCCGTTGATCGTGCCGGCGTATGGCGATCGTTGCCGTCAAAATATGGCCCCACCCGCCCGAACGGGACGGGTCTAGCGTAGCAGCAATCAAATAGACAAGATTTACTGACCCTTTCCTCTTGGCGAGAGACCGTTTGTCGTCTAGGCACACTATTATGCGTCTGCGTCTGCGACACACTCCAGGGCTTTGTCTAGCATGCGGCCGCCTAGACCTAGGCAAGCGATCGCGTCTCGGGCGCGTCTCGCCGTAGGGACGTGTGTGATCGCATTGTGCATTGGCTCAGTCCGGCAGAACGATCCAGCGACTAGTCACACTCCTTTTCAAGGTTACCGTGATTCCGAAAGGGGGTTCTGTGGCTGTGCGAAGCGAAATGCCGAGGATCACATACTTAAGCAAGGGGAGCTACACGACTACACAATTCCAAATTGGCAGCACCCAGCGTCTCGGTGGGAGTCGGTGTCTGCGCTCGCCTGACGCTAGACAACGGCATTTGTCACTAGCGATCCCCGCGCGGTATAGAAGTTTCACACCTCCACGCCATCACTCTACGTTCTTCGGCCAAGTTGTCGCCTTTCTAGCGACGTTTCTAGGGAGAATGGTGATGGGATGATGTTTGCCTGACCTAGCCCGTAGCGGTGGTGGTGGTATAGATGGTGGATACGGTATGGATACGGCGACATAGCATAACCGATCTAATTGGTTGTGCCGTATGCTGCAAGTGGCAGTGACCGCGCATATTTTTCTATTAAACAATCGCTTCCCCGGCAGGCAAATGCGGCAGCTCATAGGAGATGGTAAATTTAATATTTACTGAAAATTGCAAAGAAAAAGATACTTTTTTAGGTACGTTTTCTTGGACAATATTATTGATGTATTCTTGATGTTAATGGAGATAGAATAAGATAGAATTTATTTTTTCAAAATGTGTCTTAAATTTTGCTGCAATTAATGATAATCCAGTCAAGTCATAAGAGATTAGATTGTTCAAGGAGCCAAACAAACTAGCTGAAAAAAATATAAACCACATTTTCCGATTGTAATGCTTCTCATAACATCGAATTTCTTCCAAGGAAAGGTACATCTCCCTTCCTTGTGATGTCCAAAACAGACGGACAAACAACCAACACACCAACCAACCAAAAAAGAAAGTAACAACCACGGGCAAAATAAAATCGTCAGTCAAAATAAGTTGATAGCAATGAACTCGCCCCGGTTCAACAAGTTCACTGACACTGCCTACTAGAGAAGTGAACTAATAGAAATTGGCCACTCGATTTGCATAGTTATCACGCGTCGCCGCCAGCCCCCCTTTGAATACTCCCTTCTCCCCCGCCCCGCATGTCAGACACTTTGGGACGCCCCATTGTAGGCCATCGGCATCGGCCCGGGGAGGATTGTTGCGTCTGTGCGTCTTGCTTGATATCTAACGACCTAGGCCTTTCCAGACTGCAGGGATTTCATCGTTTCCAGCTGCGTCTTAGGACAGACGGTTGTGTTCCGTCCGCCAGCTCTGCTCCTCTCGCAGACTGCCCGTGTTTATCCCTCGTCTGTGATTTGGTGTAATTTTGTGCTCTATTAGCGTGAGGCGAGGGAGGGACAAAAGCAATTTCTATTCACAGACGGCACCTCGTGTTGTCCTGCGTGTCTGTACCTGTGTCGGTACGAGCGACTGGATGAAATGAATGAACTAGCCAAGCATGTCTCGCGTTCCTCCACAATCGCCCTACAATGACTGGGGGTACGGTACAGGGCAGAGCGACCAGGGAAGGTGACCACCAAACGTACGGAGTACCGAGCGCCTCCATTACATCTAACTCCAACCGTGACCCGGCGTCCGGTCCCGAACGCACAATTAATAGCTTTGACATGCACGTCTTGATCAATGTAAACACATCCGCCGGCCCGGAGCACGGTGCAGTTTCGGCGTAGAAGCATGGAAGATCCGCGTCACGTTGATTGGATTAAATGTCAGCGATCAGTTCTATTCTGAAGAGGGACGGAGCACGGAGGAAACTGGCAATTGGCACTACAGGTTACAGGCCAGAGCTATCGGATAGTGTACCGAGTCCTATTACATCTTTGCTGGTGAGGCCGGTGCTTTACAATGTTGCTGTTGGAGCGCCAACTTGCGGTCCGTGCCACCGTACAACGTGGATGTTGAGGCACGCGTCCAGACACACTGTTCCGGTTCGGCAAGGTGAGCTTTGGTTCCTGGGTGTTGTTGCAAGCACTGCTACGCGCCACCAACTACGCGCCGTAATTGTTGAACTTGATGCCCCGGTAAAGCGAGAAGTTGTTTTTTTGGAAGGGAATTCGTCGCAAACATTCCACAACCGTAAAGGCTCAAATTTAAACTACGCATAGTAAGGCCCGGTAAAAAAAAGCACACAAACCGCTGCCAGCTAAAGAACAAGCTGAAGAGTCAACAGAATTTGAAACCCAAATACACGCCGTGCACAGTGGTCAAAAACGTGGTCCTTCGAGCCGGATTTACTGCGCGCTACACGCTGCAGCGGGCATTATGCGACAACAACCTTATGCATCTTGAATATGCTTTTACGCCGCAACGTATCACCATCTAGATCTGGGCAGACAGGGCGCATTATGTAAGTGTCACATTCTAAAACCAAATGGTCATGCTGCTCTCTGAATACGCTGAACTTTACTTCGAACTTCGACATGCCTGCTGACCGACAGAGAGTACATAACGAGATCCTCTTACTACAACTGCCCTGTTTGGAGCTGAGATTAAAATTCTACTACACAAATAGCCACCACCGTCTAGACAGCGTTCACACGCATGAATATTCACTCTGCCGAATTTCATCCCAAAGGTGGCCACTTGATAATCGCAATCGTGCCAGTTGTCGTATAACGAACTTGTTGGGCATGTTGTTGCTTTTGCATGCATGTTTTGATCCCGCCGTAAAATGCTCCTTTCCCAATCTAATCTGCCTAGACGTGGAGTAACATTGAAATTAAAACCCCATATGTCCCGCCGTCTTCCCATTTGACTTTCCAATCGGTTCTGGACCGAACTGTTGGTAAGAATGTCCCTCCACGCATCTAATCCCAACTCTCCCAAGCTAGAAGGTGACTTGACCTCGTAATTCTAATCAATTCTCTTCTGCCTGGGAATTGCCTGCCGAGGATCACCTGAGCCGCCAAGCCAGACGGCACGGGATTTGCAAGGATAATTTTTGTTTGTTTGTTTGCCCAGCCCTGATGTTCGATTACTCAGGCGAGCAGAATGTTGTGGCCGAATTTGCATAATGCCGGGCATGTTTTGATCTTGCCTTATGCGAAAGTCATCCTGTCTGGTAACCCCAGGCCGACCCGGCCCCGTCCGATGCGTCGATGAGTCAATTATGGAACGAAAACACGATCGCGCAAGCCCAGTTCACCGTTTGTCCTTCAACATTGGGACGACGCAATGCACAGACACACACCTGTGGCATCCCGTGCTCATTACCCAGGTGCGGAAAATGACAGAACCTAGCGCGGTTTTCGGGTTTGGCAAAACGGCTGCTAAAAAATCGTTGCTAACAAGTGATGCAAACCGGTCGTCCAGTTTTGGGGCGAACGGTTCGCCCGTCTTGGCCATGGCCGAGACCCCGAAAAAGAAGGCCTCAAAATGGGACCCGGGAGTCCGGTTTGCTGATGCGATGAATGACCAAAAGCCACAAATGATGCTGCTGCCATTGCACACATAAACACACATACACATTGCATTACATTACGTGACGTCGTGATGAGCTGGGGGCCTGGAAAACCGGAAAATCAACTCGGTGCTCTCCGTTCTCGGGGATGCTGCGCAGCACAGGAACGCGAGAAGTAGCATTGCCCAAATTTAACATAATTAGCACGAACGCTTCGAAAAAAAAAACACGGGGAGGGACGTCGCGAATGGAAAGTGAAACGACAAGTGTTTTTAATACGTCGTTGTCGCTGTGGTTTGCATTTTGCACCCGATTTGAATGCTTCCCTATTTTTTTGGGGAAAGACGTAACTGCGTCGCAAAACGTGTTCATTCATTTTGTACCATTTCGTTCATTTTTGGTTCTGAGAGCTAAGGGCATAATTTGGAAATGGAAGGTGATGTTGCGAGCCGCCAAACAGGCTACCTGCCGTGTCAGGACAGCTTCATTTCAGCTCGTTTGTGGCAAGACTGTGTCGTGGTGCAGCGTGCATGGTGCAACGAGAGCGAACCGGAAATTTCTTTCCTCATATGGTGACGATCGACAATCGACGGAAATGTGGCCATGTGGCAATGGATGATGGAACTGATGATGCCATTAATGTAAACGATTATTTGAATATGCCTTTATTAGGTTGACAGTTTGCTTTTTTGTGTGTTTCCTCTTCCTCAGCAGCATAAAGCTTTTTTTGTTTTGTTTGGATAATTTCCAGTGTTATTGCAATGAAAAGGTAAAAGTTGATAGGAGAGCAGCATCATTTTAATCGATTAAGGTAACATATTTATTAGAACATTTCATTGTTAATCATTTCAGTCACAATGCCTACTAACTAACTCATTGAAATTGACCTTGAAATCATCCAAATGGTGGCGCTTTAAGTTCGTAATGCAGTTCCGATATCCGCCACCAACCAGGAATCCAATTGGATGCCGTCATACGATCCTGCCCACTCGTTTCGTAATGGCTAGACACACACACACACACCATCGAGCAGTTCAATGGAGCATTTCCGCAAAACGATACACTATTCCATGAACGTCGTAAACAGTTCGCGTCGTGTTGCCACTGGCCATGGCTTCTATCTGGCATCAGCATGATTACATAACTCACCTAACACAATAAGTGAAATAAAGTGAGTAAAATATACTGCTGGGTGGAAGAGAAAAAGCACAGCAACAAATAAAAACCCCGATCGCAATAACAAACGATCAAGTGAGCAGACAGAAAGGGAGACCGAGGGAGAAAAAGAAGCAATTTTCTAAATATTACTAACACACATTTTATCCAGCCAGCCCGCCGGGCAGGGAAGTTCTGCTGAATGCAAATTTAAATCACAAATGCATCATGTGGCCGCAGCCCTCCCACTTCCCCCTCGTCTGCTACTTCAATGGACACTTCGAAACGGGGGAACGATCAGTACAAAAAACGAGCAAATAAAACGCAAAAAAAAAAATCAACATTCGACTTCTTCGTCTCGGATGGGGTGCACTACTTCCCCATTTTGTGTGTTTTTTTTGTTGTTGTTGAGTTTACTTCTGTGTTGCATTCGACACCATCACCAACACCGTTCTGCTGTCGGTGCCAGTGCTGTGCCGGAAAGTGCACCTTATCTGCCGGCAAGCACATATGCACAAAACCGGCCAAGACGCAGCCCCAGACAGGCCGACCTCTCGCGTGTGCTAAATGCTTCTAAAGCCCCAGCCCCGGGCCAGACGACGCTAGGCATTGACATAGGAGGAAAAAAATGAGCACACAAAATAGACACTGTAACGGGGTGTGTGTGCGTGTGTGCGCGAGTCCAAGATACAGGTACGCTTCGCTGCTGTGTGACCGTCTAGCCAGCGACACCTCCACCGTTCCATCGTCTCACACTGAAAGTGCATTTGCATGTGGTTTAAACATTCGAGCCCGGCCGGCCCCCAAGCGAAGGTGCAGCAGCAACACATCGAACTATGACCAGTGGAGCCTTACCGCAAGAAGGTGTCGGTGCGCGTCAGCACTGTTGCATAAATGCGCATCAGTAACAGGGCCGGGCAACAGGATCCAATCATCATCCGGTTTGCTTGGCGGAAAAAGAGTGCACAGAGAGTGGATGATGCGCGGAGGTGGTGTATGAAGAGCGTGTATCATTCCTTGTCTGCGGAAATCGATCCTCTTTTCGTTGGGTGTTGCACTCGATCATTTGATCGCCAAAATGCACAGACTGCCCCCTTTTTAAAATACGTCACACGAAAGGATTTTTGGACAGCAGAATTTAAATACAGAATTGATGGTACTGTTTTTTGCCCCACTTGTATGTGTCTCTCTGCTTCTCATTTCCTTGCTGTCCTTTTTTTTGACTTAAGTGATTTGACCTGTTGTCTTGATTGTCGCGTGTATAAATCTGATTCTGTGCCGGTACTAATACATTTTAAGTGATTCACACCTAAGAGAAAGCCCCATTTAAAATTAATCGAGCATTCCCCCCGTCGCAAATCAGATTCGAACGCAGAACTGTTATGATACCAGAACGACGGCCTAGCACTGCACCACGGAACAGTTATTTACAAGATATAATTAATTGTCTATAAAAGCTTATTTATGAGCAGTATCATATTCGTTGTGCAGTGTTAACAGTGAAAGTAATGAAGACAGAAGATTGCATGATAAAATAATTCAAAACGTTAGTGGATTTTAAAAAATAACTCCTAACCTGAACAAAATTAAAGAAATAAATAATTCGCAAGACAAACAAGTGCAATAACAAGAACAACCAATTCTTTATTATTTATGTCGATTTTTTTAAATACTTAACTTTTTTCTGTTCTGTTAACTCCCCCCTCGATGCGCTGTAAAGCATCAATCTGTCGATACGCACACTGTCACGCCACCTAATGCTGGCAGACCATACGAATAAAACCACACAAAAACAAACCGCTCGCCTTACAAACGTGACCCAGTAGCATTGCAGACGACAATACGCCGCATCTCGCTATTATGCCAAAGCACCATAACACCCAATTCCCCCTTCCTGCCAGCTCATTCCCCGTGGGTTAGGATTATCTTTCCTGTCCGGGTTTAAAATGTGCGCTGAACGATCCGATTCCTGCACCACGGTACGCGCAGGCAAGTACCAAAGGGGGACTGGCGGATTCGAAGTATCCCGCGAGAAGGAAGGTATCGTAGGTTGGTGCAAAGTGACACAGTTTAAAATTTTATAAGGAAATGGAACCAAATCCATTTCAGCGCAGATAAGCTGGGTAGGTAGTGCTGTCGAAACGGGTGGGGGGGGGGGGGGGTGGGAGAAAGAGATGTTTGCGTCCAAAACGACGACGACGACGTCTCAGCCAATCGTCAATTTATTTAGAATGCATAGACAGTTCCAGTTGCGCTCGGAAAGGGAACCCTGCATAGAGAACAGTCCTCTCTCTCTCTCCTTTCCTCTCTGGTATCTGGCTTACCATGTAGTGTCATATAGTAGCCGATTTTTATTCTTTTATTCCCATTTGCAACACTGCCAAAGCTTGCTCTGGTGCCGCGCTCGTCGTGATGTCCTTTTTCGCGCTCACGCAAACAAACAGAACTGCATCCAGCCAGCGCAATCTTTAATGCAGCCAGACCAGACCAGACAGACGGTAATGATTTGGATGCTAAAAGCTGTCGCCCTCCTTTTGGCTTCCCTCCTTGCACCCCTTGACACTCCCCACGTCTGGACGAGACAAAGTTTACAGCGGCGAAGTTCTGCCCCTTCTCGTTGCGTCGTCCATCGGCAAGCTGTTGGCTGTCGTTGTGGTCGTCGTGCTTAGAAGTCGAAACAGGGAACCATCCGAATCTTCACCCTCGGAGATGGGTAGGAGGAGGGGCAGAGCAGTATGTGTGTTGTTGCATCGTTCCAATTTTGGAGATGCACAAAACCTGCCTCTTTGACCGGCTCTTTGTATCGGCTCTCGAGAAAGAATGGGAGAGCAAGAGAGCAGGCCACCGAGTTAGTGTGGTAAAGTTTGTGTTTGAATTTTGTTATGATGATTGTCGCGTTGGTTGTGTGTGAGTTTTTTTTTTCGCTGTTGGTTGGTTCCTACCTCGTTTTACGCTCGTCGCTTCCGCTTACTTCTGCCGGATGTAGTTGGAAGATGCTGGGTAAGTGTGCTGTCCGTGTGACATAACCAAGGAACCCATGCTTATGAGCTGCTGGCACAGCGGATACAGACATTGTTGATATCAGTTTGACCTACATTAAGTGAGGTAAAATATTGCGAACCGGCGAGGGGGCGAGCGCATCTTTGGACTGGGCTGCTAGACGAGCTAGAGCGAGCACGACCTACGACTGAGTCACTCTGGGAACGAAGATATTGCTGAGGCAATATTTGGAGGTACTTAATCAATTGTTTTCTTCTTAAACTAAATAAATTGCTAAAATTGTTGGAGAACTATTAGAGAAAATAAAGTAAAGACGAACAAAGAAGCGATCATCATAATAATCATAATAAAAAACTTATTAAAATGTTGAAACAAAAATTAATAAACTAAAATTAATAAAGGTTGAAATGGAAAGCACTCCTTTGATGGCGAATTTTAAACACCTGCAAGATATCTAATACAATAAGATGTTAACTGGTATGTATTTACTTATCTTTACGAAACATCTCGTTAATTACATTGAGCATACCTACACCTCAATTACTGAAAGTCTTCACGTTGAATTCTTAACAATATTATTAAAACTAGCTATGAATATCAGCTTTATGTACCACTAGAAAATAAGGGTATATTGAAAGAGTCTAAGGAATTTATTTCTTCCAGTAAGATATAAAACGTAGTACTACTAGTCTGGTCAAATACAACGAAGGCTAAAAGATCTGCTCGAAGTCTGCTCCAAAACAGCGCCCAATTAAATTTATGTTACAATTAAAAGTGTTATACATGCTTTTACCAACAAAAACAAAAATAAAAAGAAACTCCTCTACCAACAGACACCATTATTTCCACTCCGTAATAGGCATCCTTTCGCTCTCGATCGTTCTTTCCTGACAAGTGTCTTGCGTGGAGATAAAATAAAATACACACTCGCACACACACACACACACACACACACACACACACACAGTATCGTGCACAAGTAATCAAACATGGTCTTCTAAGGAAAGGTGCAGATACGAGGGGGAAGGGGGGAGCAGCAAAGAGCGAGCACAGCCTGGCAAGCGCAACCGAAGCAAACGAAACGAAAATCTCATTAACATTAACAATTGCAATTGATGTCGTTTGCGTAGCGCGCAGTCAAAACAAATTTATCAGCCAGACGGTGCCAGAGCTGCTGCTGCAACTGCAAGAAGAACCCACGGCAGCATAAGATGCATTCAAGTGCATTGCACACAAAAAATTACAAAAAAAAAAAACATTCACAGACACAGAGGCAGAAAAGGGTAAAAATGCAATAAACAAGGCACGGTGGATCATAACAGCACAACAACAACGAAAATGCATCCAACAAAAAGAACTGCAACAAATCAAACCACAGCAGAACGCCCACTTTTGGGCGTACAAATTAATTTACCCCCGCTTCCATGCCATGCTTTTCCATCCCTTCTGTTCTGGCTCGGGATTTGGCTTCCGAATTGCAGAAGCGAAAGCTTTGCATGCTAGCTGCCTCGAAAGAAAAGGGAAACAAAATAGCAGAAGCAAGAAGGTTCGTTTAGAGAGGCCCACAAAACGCCCACTGCTACCAAAAAGTAACAGCCGAAACAGCTCTCCCCAATGCTGGCAGCCGGCATCGTGTTCTGCTGCCAGCAACACGTTCTAACTGGCCAGCCCGTTTTGGAAGCCCGTCCATTGGGACGTACATGAAAATCATATTTTACTGTTTTATTGTTCCTGTTTTCTTTTATGCTCCACCCCAGACGGAGACTGCATTCGATTACAGCATCGGACCGCTTACCCATCCCACAAGGTGGGCAGCTCTACTCCCCCTGCTTGTGGCCACAACAGTTAAGGCAACACAAAACAAAACAAACGTAATGTGGCAAAAGTACGTCCTCTACGTCGCTTCACCCGGAGTGTGCGAGAGGTCGCATGAAACGTCTCCCCCCCCCCTCTCCCCCACCACCCCTACTGAAACCCTTTCGTCTTTATGCGTCGTGTGTCCGAGTGACTCCATCTGCACCATGCAATAGCCCGCGCACTTTCCACCTTCCACGGGTATCTGTCTGTCCCTTCCGACCGGCTCTCATTGATTAGCGCTTGCTGATCGGACCACGTTCTTCCTCATGTGGCCTGCATGGGTGTGTGTGTGTGTGTGTGTGTGTGTGTGCATGTGCATCCGCGACTGCATGTCTCGGCTCGGCGCTGTCTCGCTTGCATAACCACAGGCCCGGATTCTCACCCGGTTCTACATAGAGGCGCGCGCGCGCGCGTAACTCGTCAGCCGCGTCCAATAAGTCTGCCAGACAGCCAGACGGTTGCTGTCGTTGATTAATCGACGCTCGAAGCCCCCACGACCGTCCAGACCGGTGTCCAGACGCTGCGGTACAGCCGGGTCCAAACACTCCCCTCGTCTCACCTACCCCTCCCGCTGGGCGAGGGTTTCGGCGAGACGATGGCGAGCCCACCGCGCGATCTGGTTTCGCTGCGCTATCTAACCTTCTGCGCAACAGCGCACCCCGAAGCTCAACAGGTTGGTTCTAGCGGTGGCTGAGGTGACCAGACCGATGGGAGCAAAGAGGAAAAGGAATGGAGAGGACGTCTGGCAACTTTTTCTAACGCCTTTCGATTCTCGCCATCGCCATCGGAAATGTTACACCTTCTGTTGCCTTTTTTTTTCTCTTTCTTTTACATATCCTCCTTCCTTCCTTACCGTACCCCGAAAGTGTTGCCGGAGTCCGAAGAAGACGACTTTGCATCTCGCATGCAGTTCACTACCGACGCAGCTGTCGGACACGGTAGCCGGTGTCGACGAATGATGTCGCATGTCACCGCAATGCTTGTCTCGATGGTTGCGATTGGAGTTTTGCCTTGTTTGCTTCCAGAATATAATTGTGGCATAAAACTGTGCTGTCATTTCCAGCACAGCCTTCCCCAGCTACATCACTGCTTTCCTCTTTGGTTTTTTTTTTACACCACTTTGACAAATTTTGATGATCTTCTTCTGCTACTGCTGATCTTGACCTTCAATTGCATCAACTTCGCGTTGTCGTTCACGTAAATTTCTCCCTCGTTCATCGCAGCGTATGCCTCCCCGAATGCCAATTACTAGCTGTCATTAACTTCCTCATACTCCCTGTCTTCTCCAGCTCCATCGGAACATGTCTCTTTGGGTCTGAGTCTGGTTGGAATTAGATGCTTTTTGGTTGTTTTTATGCTGTATCGTTTCACTGGGCAAAAGGATAATTCTTTACGTCCCACAACGTTTTCGCGTGTCGCGTTATTCGTCATTTTATGACCGTGAAAAAGTAAAAACCCAAAACAAGAGACTGGCTGGTACTGGCTACCGAAAACAAACACGAACACAACGAAACACTGTAGCCCAGACAGAAGCGTACAGAGCGCACGGTGCGATAATGACCTAACTGTTACGCGGGCGCGCACGCCGCAGATAGGATGATGCGCAAGGCTCCTCCGCAGCTTGACTTGTGTTTCCTTCTTTGCAAGCCAAGCGATTGTTAAGTAACAGCTTCATGCATTTTTGTATTTTTTGTTTTGTGTCGCTCCCAGAACGCTGGAGCGCTTTAAGAACAGAAAGTCCTCCTGTCCTGCATTACGTTTTACGACCTGCTCGAGTTGAGCGATGATTCGTTGGCGTTGGATTGAGGTGGACAGAGTGTTTGCTCTGTGGAGTTTAAATGAGACTCTGCTCACCGTTCGATAACGAGACAGATGATGAATTTAAATTGCAACTATCCAACGCAGGGAACGGCTTTACGGTGAGCGAAGAGGTGGAGCAAAGACGCTGGCGAAGAAGTTGGCTTTATTTGGCGAATGGCATATCACATGAAAAAAATGTCGCTAGAAGACCTAATAACACATGTCCTTACCTGGGGTCTACGCTCTCTAGGAAAGCGCATTTCATCTAGTTCCTATCCTACACAAAAACACCCTGCACCTCGTCTTCCCCTTTTCATATAGCTTCCGCTTCTAGACACTCCTCCAAGTTGCTCTCATGCAGCCCCGTAAAATCAATGTAGCCGTACGCGTGCAGTACCTTCACCGCCAAGTACAGCATCCCACCGTACAGCACCGCCAGCAGACACCAGTGCGCAAACGTTCGCAACCGATGGCGGCGCACCGATTTCTCCAACGTGCTCCACGGGTCGCGCATCAGGTACTGCCGCAGTCCCTTGATCTGATGATCCAGGAAGCTGTTCCACTGGATCGCCTTGGCATCGCACGGGAAGTACTGCTGATCGTCGGCCGCCATCGCGTCCAGCACGCGGCGCATACGCGCCGTCCGGAAGCACCACTGGTTGTTGGTGAAGAAGCGCAGCACGGCGGAAAAGCGATGCACCTTCCGGTAGAGCTTTAGCACGCGCGGCTTCTGACCACCGAGCTGCAGCATGGCGTCGAAGAACAGTGCCGGCAGGACGTGGTACAGGATGGACAGCACGTCCGCTACCAGCTTGAAGCGGGTCGTGTTGTACGTCGTTATCCACAGCGACTTGTCGAACGGGATGCGATCCTTCCAGTGCTCCAGCTGGTGCTGCGTTTCGCGCCAGCTCACCGGATTGTCGTCCGTGGTGCAGTTGTACACGTTGTCCTCCTCGCGATGGCTCGCCGCGTACCAGGTGACGGCGAGCGTCGCATTAATAACCGTATCTGCCGGCACGATGCTCGCCTTGTAGTCCATGTGGATGTGAAATATGCGCAGGACGCCAGTTGCTGCGCCACACACTACGCCGTTAAAACCGTACAGATTGTCCGTCCAGCCAGCAATTGGATCTTCCATGGTGGTTGTAACTGGGCAGGAAGCAGTAAAATATATTACAGGTGGTATTACATTTCCACTTTGAGCGTATTCTTACTGATCGAAGGTCTGATGATCGCTACTGGCAGCTTCGCTTTGTAGCGCCGCACCATTTCCTCCGAGAGCGATTTGGTGAAGGCGTACGTGTTGGGCCATGGTTCGATCAGCTTCTTCGATAGCTGCTCAAACACGTCCGCATCGTTCTCGCTTTCCGACGCTTTGATTAGAACGCTCGGATCCAGTGGTGGATCGTAGAACTTCTCCTCGATGACGCCCAGCACGCAGTGTGAGAAAGCCGTCGAGATGTAGGTGAAAATCTAAATCGGGTGTAAAATGAACATTGTAAATGGAAGAATTGTTTAATGGATTTCGTGACATACCTCTAGCTGGCGGCATTTTTCGGCAATTTTCAACATCTCCTGCGTTCCGCGCACATTCGTTTGTATCGACTCCTTCAACGATTCGTCAAACCGCACATCAGCCGCAGCGTGCACGATGATGTTCGTCCGCTCGTATATGTACTCGAGATCATCGTTCGAAATGCCCACTCCAACCTCACTGATGTCACCTTCGATGAGCCGAATCTTGGACAGGTACAGCTGAGGATCTTTTTCGTAGTTGACAAACACCGCCTCCTTACCGAGCAGCTGCTCCAGCCGTTCGGTAGGGCTAAGGCCTTTCTTGCGTCGAAGGATCAGCAGTATCTCCGCCACATTGCATCTAAAATTGACACCCTTTTATGTAGCTTGTTCACACTCTTATCCCCGATATCCCTCTTCCACCTGCACAACTCACTTTATCAGCTTCTCTATCAGCAGCTTGCCCACAAACCCACTACCACCGGTAAGCAGCACGTACTTTCCGTCGTAGAAATCTTTCAACGGAGATCGGTACGCGCGGAACTCTTCCAAACTGACCATCGCTGGAACGACACTGTTCTGCTGACGCACACACAGGCACACACACGGACCGTTTGGCAGAAGGGAATCGATACGGAACCGTTTGCCCCGTGGACGCACAAACTGCAACTAACGCGATCGCTGGCGCGGTCTGCAACTGCAACCCAAGTGCACTGTGACCAATGTTTAAAGTTTAATTATAAGCTGCCGTTTTTCCCGGCCAATGGGAGTTCATTAACATTCAGTATGTTTTTTTCTTCGGTGTTGCTGCTTTCGTTTATTTGAGCCTCACAAACACTACGAATTGATCGGTCGTAAGGTGACGAATGTGCAGTTTTGCACTAGTTTTCGAGGTGGTGCTGAGCGGCTATGCGCTGTGCAGTATTTTAATGCGTCTTAGTGGCCGTGCCTATCGATTTCCCATGCTGATAGAATATGTAATATTTTGATTTACTTTATTTATATTTCACTACATGAGTTGTTGCACTACATCTATTGACACTAACGTAAAAATAGGAAATGAAACGACTCATGTGACTTTTCTTGAACTTATGGATGATATTCTTATGCATTTCAACACAAATAACACATGTTAGAAAGTATAATTAAATGTTTTTCTTTTACTTTGTAAGCGAAAATCATGGAAAATGTGAGAAAAAAACAAGTCACAGCAAGACTGTTGCAGATTTGTCTTCAGAAATATTGGAATAAAACTATATCCGTCTATAATGTAGTTTTGAGCTCCACCAAGTAGTGCTTTGTGTAACTCTCTAAGTGCACCTGAGTTGGTATAAAATAACAATGCATAATTCATAGAAATATATCCGAACAAAGCAGAAACATGCTAGAGAATGTTGAAAAGCATAAATATACATCATATTGGAATAATAATCAAACATACAACAAATTAATCTCAACCAAATAATATAACGTTACACTGCCCGCAGCAACAGAAAACAAATGAATAATGGTTCACGTTGTTTTTCTGGCGATATGGACACAACGATAAGGCATTTTGATTACTAAAGAAAACAGATAACGCAACCAGAAACACCGAGAACACATTCATTCGTTCTCGGTAATTTTGGACACTTCTGCATTAGTGTTGAATACTGATGATACGCAAACTGTTATTCAATACCTTTCACGCCTTCGTTCTAAACATGAGCATGCCTACGCTACTGAACACACGTTTTAAGCAAAGTTTGGAGGGCAAAGAACTGTCAAACCGTATCACACACACACAAACATACAAATGCTGCTGCTATACAGGTAATTAGCATTAGCACCAGGTTCATCCAACGGCAAAGTGACCTTCCTGATCAGGGAAGCGCTCACCGCATTATAAATCAATCGCCTAGTGACACTTAAATTACAAGACACAACCCATACGTTCCACGTAGGTAAGTAAGCTCAAAACTTCCTCATACAGTACAAAACAACGGCAACTTTTATTGAGCAATCGATGCACACAGTGGCGAAGAATGAATTTCAAGCAAATTGTGTACAACCCAAGAAGCTCCTCAGATCGGGCACACCGGCCGCTTCCAGCAGTCGCAGGCCCACCACCACATACATCGAGTAGATCACCCCCAGCATGAGTAGATGTATCAGCCGACGGCGCCGATAAATCTGTAGCGCCTCTTCGTTCGTGTTCCACGGCTCGCCAAGCAGATAAACCCGGCAGCCCCGGATATGGTTGACGCCAAACTTGCTCCACACTACCGACTTCATGTCGCACGGGAACAGATGCCGATCCACTATCTCCATCCCGTCCACTACCTGGCGCATACGCTTGGTGGCGAACTGGAACTGATGGTTGGTGAAGAACCGCAGCACGTCCGAGAACCGGTGCACCTTCCGGTACAGGCGCAAGATCTGAGGCTTCTCGCCGCGGCAGCGCATCACAAGGTCGAAAAACACTGCCGGTATCAGATGGTAAAACACCTGCAGAAAGCTAGCGACGTAGTAGTACCGCGTCGTGTTGTAGGTCGGTATCCAGAGGGACTTCTTCACCGCCACCACGCCCTTCTGCGAGAGGCAATCGTTCCGGATGTCACCCCAGGTCGTGTGGTTTTCGTCCATCGTACAGTTGAACACGTTCTCCTCTGCCGGGTGTTTGGCGGCGTAGTGGGCCGCCACCAGCGTACCATTGATGACGATATCGGCCGGGATGATGTCCGCCTTGTACTCGTCGCGAATGTGGAAGATCCTCAGTACACCGGTTCCGGCACCGCTCACGACCCCGTTGAACCCGTAGAAGTTGTCCGTCCATCCGACAATTGGGTCAGCGTAGGTGGAAGTCACTGGGCAACGGGGAAAGAAATAAATGTAAAGTCATTATGTTGAACCGATGTAGGAAGTTGCCTCGGCTTTAACCTACCGATCGAAGGACGAACGATCGCTATCGGCATCTTGTCTCTGCGCCGTCGGACGACCTCCTCCGCCAGAGCTTTCGTGAACGAGTACGTGTTTGGCCACGGTTCCACCATCTTCTTCGATACAGCCTCCAGCTCGTCCAGCCGCGGTTCGTTTTCCATCATTTTGATCAACTCCAGCGGATCGATGTTGGGCGTGTAGAACTTTTCCTCAACCGTCTCCTTTATGCATTGCGAAAAAGCGCTCGATACGTAAACGAAAACCTGCAAAGTAGAAAGTTACTTAGAGTCCTCTGTACTCTTCCACTGCCCACCCACACCTACCTCAAGATTGGCACATTTTTCGGCAATGTTAAGCAAATGATCCGTACCGCGAACATTCGTCTCGACCGACTCTTTCATCGACTCGTCGAACCGCACATCGGCGGCCGAGTGAAGCACGATGTTGGTGTGCTTGATCACGTAGTCCAGATCATCGTTGCTGATCGCTAGCCCGGGCCGGCTGATGTCTCCCTCGATCACCTTCAGCCGGTCGAGGTACAGCTCCGGTTGCTGCTGATAGTTTACAAACACTGCCTCCTTCTTGAGCAGCGCATGGAGCCGCTCCTCCGGGCTGACGCCTTTCTTGGAGCGCAGCAGAAGGAGAATCTCATGCACGCCACACTTGATCAGCTTTTCGATGAACAGCTTGCCCAGAAACCCACTGCCTCCGGTAAGCAGAACCGTTTTGCCGTGGTAGAAATCCTTCACGGGAGATTTGTTAGCGTTAAACTCCTCCAGGCTCATGATTTGTCCACGTTTTCTTCTTTCTCCTTGCAGGAGGAAGTGCGAATCAATACGAGCGGATAGTTGTTACCGCGGCTAGTTGTCAATTACTGATGCGCGATCGTACGCATGCGGCCAATTTGAAGTATTTCTTTACACCGCCACCCGAGTCTAATTAATTACCCCGACCTCGGCCGAATTGTAAAAAGGTTATAGCGGTGTGACGTACACGTTTGTCGCGTTTTGATGTGCGTATGTGTGTGTGCGCGTAGTGTTGTGTTTGTTTTTCATTGGAATTAGTGAGAAAAGGTTCGGCCCTGGGTGAGACAACTTCTACGGGCTCAACTCGGCAACTATGGTTGAGATTTGAGGAGAGTGAGTAGAGGCCCATGGGACACATGTGAAAAAGGATGATTTGTTCATTCCGTATTGCGCCTTGAGCTATGCAATCGTCTCTCATGCTGGATACGATCGATGGCGTGCAAGGACAGTTTCAACATTGCATGCAAATACTTATAGTGACAACAGGGTAGTTCGTACAAATCCACGCAATGATAAGCCACATTTAGTAACAAAAAGCACACTTCTTTCCAATTTGTTTCTTTTCAGCATTCTTATCTACTGTTATCTTATGATTGTCTTCGTAAACATCAGTACTATTCCCATCTTTTGTTGTATAAAAAATTGCATTAGTCCCGTTCCGTTCCTTTTACCGTAAGATGTACTTTATTTTATTATCTTTCTAACAGTTGTTTGTTTTTCTATTTACATGAAAAAAGCATTGAGTAGTAACACTCGATGTCTACTACGTCATTCTAGCGTGAATCTTGAGTGAATATCCCTGCCTTCAAGCAGAGCAAAACCCCAAGCACTAACAAAATGCGCCGTATCTTTCGCATCGAATTTGTACAACATACAGACACATGGAGTGTATGACACGCATACAAGCATCAGCAAAAAATGGCTTTCTTTACCTTTCATAATTTCCCGACCCATCCCCGATAGGAAGCCATCTGTAAAATTGCTTCCATTTCTCTATAGCGCGTGTTTGTGGGAGGACCAAACTGCAGACAAACTCACGTCCTACGATGATCGACGAGATGCTATCGATCAACTAGCTTTAGAAGACTAACATCCCAACCGCCTTGCAGAGGTAGAAGATGAGCAGCGCCCAGATGGAGTAGTAAGCGGCCAGTATGAAGTAGTGCACTATCCGCATCTGCTTGTGGCGCTTGATCGCCTCGTCCAGGTTCTCCAGCGGCTCGTTGGCGATGTGCTTGCGCAACCCATGAATGTACGTCCAGAAGTAGTCGGCCCACTCAATCTTCTGAATGTTGCACTGGAACATAATCTGATCGTCTGGGGACAACCTACGAATTTGAGAGAGCCTTCTGTTGTAGAAGAAGAATGTCTAACCAATGTCCAGTCACTTACTTTTCTCTCAGAGATTTCAAATTGTCATTCTCGAATGTCCATCGTCCGTTGGCAAAGTATTCGATGACTGTGGCGAATTTGTGCACCTTTCGATAAAGGTCCATAACTCTGGAATGATAAGAAACAAGCACATTACATGCATTGCATCTCAAAACATGTTCCAACAACGCCTACCTCGGTGTGCGTCTGATCACTCGCAGGTACGTGTCGATCAACAGTGCAGGCAGCAGATGGTAGATCACTTTGTAGAACTCATACAAATACTTGTTCGTCGTCGTGTTGTGACACACGATCCAGAGCGATTTCTTCGGCGGGCAATGTTTACCCACCTCGATCGAGTACTTGTAGATCTTTTCTGTAAATGAAAAAAGGAACCAAAGTGGCGTTAGAATCAGAAACAAAAAAGCCTCACCCACCTCAAATGAAAAACACACGTACGGTACGAGATGGGATTGTCGTTTCCGGTGACACAGTTGTAAATTTTGGTGCGCGGTTTGGCCACACCCTTCAGCTCCCCGTTCGACTTGGCCTCCGGCAGCGGTCGGTCGCCTTTCCTAAGGTGGTGATAGATAAAACTGTCTCGTTTAACAAGAGAGCGAACAAACTTCAGTGCTTGGACAGCGCCCCCGCCTGCTGCGGGATGGAAACAAAAGCTCTAGCTTACCGTTCTACGTAGGTTTGCCAGCCGGCGGCCAGCACCGTATTCACGACTATGTCCGCCGGTATGATGTCCGCCTTGTTGTTGTCGTCCACGTGCATGATGCGAATGATGCCAAGCGCAACGCCCGCAATCACACCGTTCAGCCCGTAGATGTTGTCGGTCCAGCCACCGATCGGTTCCTCGTTAGTAGCAATCACTGTAGAATGAGTAGATGCCAGGTTTAGTTGTGTGCTGCCCTCTCAAAAACTTCCCTGTTGCCCACACCAACACCTACCAATCGATGGTCGAACGACGGCGATCGGAAGCAGCTCGCCGTACTGCCGCACCACGTCCTCGGTGAGTGCCTTCGTGTAGACGTACGTGTTCGGCCAGGGGTGAATGAAATCGTTCACCGTTTTGTTCATGTGCTCCTCGAACCGCTCGTCCATCGCCTCGACCAGCTGGATCATCTTTTCCGGCTCGGACGGTGGCGTGTAGAACTGCTCCTTGATCAGTCCCTGGGGGCAGTTCGAGTACGCGGTCGAGATGTACACGAACAGCTCCAGATTGACGATCTTCTCCGCGATGCGCAGCAGATCGCGCGTGCCGCGCACGTTCACCTCGATCGCTTTCTTGAGCGCCTGGTCGAAGCGGACGTCCGAGGCGGCGTGCAGCACTATCTGCGCATTGTTCACGATGTACTCGATCGATTCGTCCGAGAGGCCGAGGGACGGGTGCTGCAGATCCGCATCGACCAGCTTGACACGCTCGATGAACGTAGGGCAGTCTTTCTTCAGGTTCATAAAGACGATGCTGCTGAACAGATCGTCGCAACGCTGCTGCGTCGTTTTGCCCTTCTTCGGTCGGGAAAGTAGAATAATCTGTCTGACGTTTATTCTACAGGGGAAGAAAAAAACGAAGGAATACAGTCGTTTAGATTCTAGTGTTGGTTGCAATCGTTATCTTTTCTATAACCGTGTCTGCCATACAGTCAAAGAACACCGCAACATTGAATGTAAATCCCAGTACCAGTAGGTACTGCACTATCCGGATCGAATTATCAATTCTAATTCGAAATTAGAACCCACCCGACACAGCGAGACGGCCACAAATTCTAGAACACCGTTCGGTGGACCTGAAGCACCATTCACCTCATCATTACTTCGGTTCCACTTGACTTTTACGCACTTGAACTTCGCCTTCACTGACCGTTCCACGGTTTGGTTATACTTCCAACGACTAGAAGAAAATTCAAGCACAACAAAAAACAGACTGCTACTTCGTGATCTAGCTTCGATGACACGAGCTGTTACGAAGGCTAGCTCACACGTTTGTCCGTGCCAAACCCCGCAGCCAACACCTCCCGATAACGTGAGTAAGCAATTCGAGCACTGGTCTATAGAGGTTTTTTTTTGTTGCAGACAACTTTGTGGTCTAGGAGGAAGCACCTTTTTTCGTATCTTCCACATATCCGATTTTTTTTTCTTTTCCATCGCTAAACTGCACAACAATAGCAGCCCTAATGTAGCGGTACGGCGTGTGTCCGTTCTTGTTGGTAACCTTCATTTGATTTTGGAGAGTGGGAAATGATGATGCTCCTCAAGTAAACCGGTTAGTGGTAATGAGAGAAATCCAAAATAATCATTATTTCTGACTGGGCAGAAGGCGACCGCAATGGAACGAAGACGAAGTAACAGATTTACGCATTACACGATTGTAGCAATGGATTGTCTTTATGGGTTTGCCTGCCGGAATAAAACAATAATTTTAATTTTGCTTCCTACACACCAACCCTGCGTTCTCTCGTTCGGGCAGGCAATCTTTATTATATGCGCATTACCGTACAAACGATCCGCCTGGAGGGCCACAAATGTCAACCTTCCTCGCTGCTGCCTGCGAGGATCAAAGCGCGCAGGAACGCCGCTACCATTGCGTAAGGTACAATCTTCTGGCTAGAAGCGAACTAATCGAGTCTTGCGAAACCTGTTTACCCACAGCTAATTGGCATTCTATCCTAATCGGCGGAATGTGAGTGTGCATAGCATAAGAGTCTAACCTCCCATTATCCGGGTGCAAACATGCGTATGAATGCAGAAATAGACGTTATTCTCTGTAGCATCGACTGCAGCAAAGATTAAAATATCAAATAAACTCTGTGCATTCACCGAGATCATACACTTCACCAGTTAAGGCTTAATTCAATATTTATCGTACAACAGATCCATTTTGGTTGAATCTTCTGCTGTGGATGAACTCCAACAAGGTCACTGACACTCCAAAAAAAGGTGTAAAAAATAAATGTTTTGCGGTTTACACGGCAAACAAGGCATGTCTGCAGTACTCTCTGTGCCCAACACATCGTGCGGAGAGTTAGGCTATGACAGCAATTGTTTCCAAAGAAGTACTTCATAAAAAGACAGCATGCAGGTGTACAACAACAAAAAATCTGTTTACCAAGGTTATGTCAAGATCAATCGATCACCACGCGTAATGATGTGTGTTGCCCCATTACATGTGTACTCCAAGAACTATCAACAAAGCCTAGGCAGTTGGTGAGAACACGATACAAATGTTGGTGATAACTTGCGGAAGTACATAGATGCGTACGGCGTCATCTTCAGCAATGTTATTTGCTGAAGGCAGTACGCGTCTTCACTCAAGGCTATGTTGAAAGAACGAATTTTCAGTCGCAAATTATGTCTCCACTCGGTTTGCAAACACTTTTTTACAGAACTTTACGACTGCAAACCGGCATCCGGGATGCAAAACGTGCTTTCGCTTTAGCAGCAGAAGAAACAGCAGCAATAGCAAGAGCAGCTGTATTGACACCCCCACTTAGCACAGTCGTATTACACCTGATTCGTAATGATACGAAAAATTAACGCTTCGGTAGCAACTCTCGTTTGAATTCTGGCCTGAATCGTACGCCTTACTCTAGGTTCTAGGAATAGGAAAATATGGAAGTATCTGTTTCTAACATTTGCTAGTACTTTTCCTATAAAACATTCTAAACAGAACTACATTTGCTACTCATGAAGGTAATCTACCTGCTGTCACTTTCTCTCCACAGCCACCTTCACAGTAAGCAGTAAACAACAACTTATGACGTCGTCCATATCATACACCTGCACCCAGCGGGTGGTAGCACCCGTTTGGATATTGCATTACCGCTGCTGTATTCCTAAACCACTATTGCCAATCCCCAGCACAGCCGAGCCGTGCATTAAACGACATCAAATCTCGTTCTCTTTTTCTCTGCCTTGTGGGACAAAGCTTTAAACGCGGCAGCAACAGCCGTTTTCGCCGTTTTGCAAACAGCGACTTTCCCGTTTTGTCAGACGCGCTTGTCCCCGCGCTCAACATGCGGGTGAATAATTAATCGAATACTAACAGTCAGCCCCTTCGTCGCCCCATACTCCCCGATCACCCTGGAGCGCAATGATCCAGAAAGATAGCAAAACGCCCAGAACGTGCGTTGCGTGGGATCTTACCTAAGCAGCTTCTCGATCAGCAAGCGCCCGATAAAGCCGGTACCTCCGGTGATCAGTACACACTTGTCGCGATAAAATTCCATCACCGGGGTGGACGTGATCTTGCGCTCCTCCGTCATCGTCAGCTCGTTGTTGTGGCCCGACTCTGCGCTCGCTCGAAGATCCATCCTAGCAGGGCCGTTGCGATTTGCTGCGTGTGGGGAAGTTTTGTGTTCCCAAAAACAGGGCGCAGGGCAGACGTAGACCAGAAGCCTGTGAGAGGAAGATGACAGATAAGGTTGATAATTATTAGAACATCATCAACAACAGCAACATGTAATGAAGTATCCCTGCGCGACAACACCATTCGAAACGGAAAAGGTCGTTCGACTGCCCAACATTTTAATGCCATTTCAAATTCACTTTCCACTCCTATTTAGCCGCACGACAAACTGCCCGCCCTTTTCACCTTACGCACACGCTACTAGCCACATTCGAACAAACACAAAGTAACACACATATGCACACACAAACACAGCTAAACCATATCCAAACGACTATCTAATGTCACTCGGCAGCAACGTGCACAATCGGTAGTCTTAATCGAAATGCAAACAGCTTCGACAATTAAAACTCAACTGCGACGACGGGCGGAATCGATGGAAACGCTTTCGCTTTTCTTCTGCCGCACAGTCACACCACCACGTGGCCTCTATTTGGCTTTACCTTCTGCGTGAGGTGTTGTACTGGAAGCGTGTACAAAAAAAAGTTACAGTGTTTATACTACCGAGCAAATAGTTTTAAGCCACATCAGAGTGTCCCTTATGCCTGCACTCACTCAAGCTATTGCGGAGAAAAGGGCTCATTACATCAGGAAGTAAACATCGCAGCTGTGAATGCGTCTCAAGATCCTCGTTTACTTTGCGATGCGCTTTCACTGCATCTTTCCTGTGCATCATTTACATCATCACACTTCATAAGCCTTATGACATGTTGGGCCTGTCGCTTTGTATTCTGCTCAATTTGCGCGGCATATAGCGAATAAACTATCTACTCTGCTTAATAGCACACCCAGGTTCCCCTCCCCCAACCGTTTGTCTATTCCATGCACGTACCCGAAACTATTGCTCTACCTTTCCCAAATACAAACTAGAAACGATCCACCAATAATTCACGCTAACAGTCACGATTACACCGCATCGCGCGTGCCCTAGCCTGCTGGAAACCGCCACTAACCGTTCGGAGACTATTACCGTTTACACTCGCCGATCGATGGCTTTGAAGACACCGATCAATCAGGTAGTCTACTACTGCTGCAGTTGCGGTGAACTACCAGGCGCTGGTTGCTGGTGTTGCGATCGACGGAGAAAATTTGCGTCCGCACGGCTCAAGCTGATTCAATGTACTGGCCACAACGGAGCGGTAATTTCATTTTTCACCCGACTTGGTAGCCGAAGCTCCACCGCCCCAACACCACACGGCGTCAAGTGCCCGGACCCTTCGCCAAGTACGCCTCCCCCCTTCAAACGTCGTACGAGTCAAGTTGCGCACACAGACAAAGGACACATACACATACGTGCAATTGTAGAGGTAGTCCCCCTTCCCCTTGTTTACATACCGCACCGGCAAGAATGGAGCGATGTGCGTGCCAAACAATTACGCCGATCGTAAGTGTGATCGTGTTAGATTTTGAAGGGGGTTATGGAGGATCTTCGCAGGAGGTTCGTCGCTTAGGGAGAGAATGGCAGGTTAAGAATGATTTTGTCTGGTTTGTTCACTTCAGTTTTTTTTCGGACCCACTCACATCCTATATCCCTTCCCCGGAAGTTACCTTCCCATTTACATGTGTGTGTGTGCACGGATACAATGTCAAAATGTGTGTACTTTGCAGCTTACACACGGGATGATGACGATCGGCAATCGAAGACAGGAGACACAGGTGTTTACATTCGTTAGCAGCAGCATTACACTTCATCCAACCGATTCAGCGACCGGTACCGTCCGATTGGCAAGTACCCATTAGGAAATGCTTTCTGAACGACGGACAGAAAATTGCTGACCAATATCTACGTCAGCGTCCGCCAGCGTGAGCGATCGGGCGCATGGCGATCCTGCCCCTACTACGTACACCTTCGAGCACCACCCTTGGTGAATGACGTAAATGACTGGGGTGTGCACGGATTGGATAGCAGTGTTGCCACTGTCGGTGTATGTAGTTCAATTACTGTCGCAGAAAAACCAGGAAGAAACCGAAGCGTGGTAATGTGTGGAACAAACGCTCCTTCACTATTCCAAATGTCACCGTATTGAAGAGGGGGTTTCAACAGGAACTTTGTAATATAATGTCATTTTTAATGAAATATAGGCAAACGTAAGTACATCAATTCCACAAAACTTATTCCCCTAGGGGATTTCTATTTGAGCGCTTTCCTAGAATCACTAAAGATCAAGCGATACTTTAAAAGAAATAACCATGACAAGGGTTTTCCTAGATCCTACGTCCATCACGCACGAACAACCACGTCCTGTCGATGCTCATGTTTCACGCCACTCATGTTTCGCATTACTGGGGATTTCCCTGCTTCAGAACGAGGGGCAATCAGGTCCGCTCTACTTAGTAGATCACTTTCAACCAGACACGTCCCAACAGTTTCACGATTCAACTTAACCGCCAAATGACGCGTGGAGCCGTGTCATTGGACTTTACAATTCTCAGCGCAAATTTTCCTCTCACTCCGGTGCGCCTATCACATGCGCAAAAAGATTGTCTTGCTCACTCCTCCCCCTTAGTATCGATGCCACGTTGTTGCAGTGCTAATAGAATGCAATGGCTTGCCGCTTTAGTCACACGCAAATTCCCATACGTGATGATCGAGGGTGTGGGCGTTAAAATGCGATTGAATGCAACATGTTAAGCACTATTGCACAGTTATTGTGTTAAACATCCTGTGTGTGTGTTGTGCGTTCTCACGATACAGCGATAGGCAAATCGAAAACAAAACGCAAAGTGTCATCCAGAACGTTCAGGTGCAACGGTCATTCGCGTCCAAATGTAGATGCAACTTGCAGTAGCATGAATCATTCATTCACACATTGCTTGTGTTTGAAATAAGTTTACAAACAATTAGCTCAACACATCGAGAGCTCACTTACACTCTGAACTCTTTCGGTGAAGCTTCTAGCAATTGGAACACCTCCTAGCGCGAGCTAATTGAGGTCAGGTGCCCACCAGTAACCACCAACCATTCCTTTGCGCGTGGCAACGCTTATCATGCAGCAAGAACCTCGGATCGAATCCTACAAGTTCAAACCATTTGAGAGCTGGCGTGCCGAGATCAGGAAGTTACCTTCCGCGGGCTGAAGCCTGCCAGCCAACGTACGGTGCATGATCCTCCCATCAATCAGCGTGCGGGGGCCGACCTGATACGAGCACTGTCTCTGCTCACCGAAGGTGCAAGGATTATCGTAAGCAATTAATCACTAATTAGCAAACAAACGCCGTTAATCTATCACCGGTGCAAGCCAGACCGGCGTGTCTGACCGGCGTGCGGGACTTGCGTGCAACGCCTAGAACAACGGATCTGACACCGAGGACAAGGGCACGGTGCGCTGAAACCGGACCTGAAAGTGAAGCAACTGGTCGGCACAATCGTACGGCGCTATCATTACGAGCAACAGCCGTTGTAATTGCTAGTACTACAGCATGTACTTCCTGGTTGTCGGTGCGACATCTTACATTTGGCACACGCCTAAACGGCTCATCTGTTGTGCAACAAAATGCAACGCTGCTTAGCCATAACGCCATTCTGCTAATTTCTTCACAAAAAAAAATCAAGTGCACATCCTTCCAGTTGGGGCTGATTGTGTGTGCTAAATTCTATTATAAGTCGCCACACCAAACAAAAAAAAAACACCACAACGTCTTCGGTTTTACGTATTTGCGGCAG
This sequence comes from Anopheles arabiensis, assembly GCF_016920715.1. NCBI lineage: Eukaryota > Metazoa > Arthropoda > Insecta > Diptera > Culicidae > Anopheles > Anopheles arabiensis. The sequence goes on from NC_053517.1 coordinate 101,070,271, forward strand.
CGCGATGACGCGGTTTGTGAAGATTATTATTTACCGACCGATCAATTTGCTCGTTTACCGATATTTACTGCCCTCAAGCTCAATTGTTGCTACGGCTGACAAAAAAAACACTGACGGAAGCCTTCAACGAAACAAACCCTTCCTGCCTATGCTTCCCTCTCCGGGGGTTCCTATCCGCAAGAAAAGTCCACAGTTGAAGTCTGTATAGCCCGTGCCAAATTGTGACCACTTCTGGGTTGCTGGAACGAACCGCAAACGCTCATACGGTCAGACAGAACAGAGCAACAAAACAAAAAAAAACAAGTTCTTTGGGATTTTTGGAACTATTCGTAGCGCACTCCCATGGGGGGAGCAGTAATGACGTCTGCCGTACAGGTACATTCGATAGATGACAATGAATTATCACAGTCGGTGTACGCGTGCAATTACATCCTCACGCCATGTCAGTGTTTTGCGATGAACGGCAAACGATTGGTGAAGCTGATTCTCTCCCCAAAAAAAAGCATAGCGTCTGGCGCGAGTGATTTTCAGCCACTAACGCAACAGGCTTCCGCTGGAAGCGTTGTGTACGCAGCACTGTGGGCAGATGTTGTTAGACCGTAGTAGACATCTTGAAGTTCCGTCAATACTTTCAAACAAACAAATTTACGAAAAAAAGCATATACGCGTCTCATTCTGATGTTCTTTTCTTACACCCTGCTTGTGGCAAGTGAACTTTGTACTGGTCAAAACAAACATACACACACACTCTTTACCCACCCGAAGTGTGTACAGTGTTTCGGTTTTCTATCGCCACCGGTCTGCCGGTGGTGCCCAATTTGGCCGTGACCATCACTTCGGTCGGCTAATTGTTCGATGTCTGTACACCGCACTGGAGCGACGCGTACGCGCTCTTACGGGATGCTGCTTGATGTCGATAATTATCTGCATTACGACACGCCGAAGGCCGAACGTGGCAGAGGTGAATTTCACGATCGAATTTCACTTTGATGCACCTTCGGCTACGGCGTTGATATGCTTTCCGGCAGTTCGGTCTTGAGAACAATTAGCTTAATTTTGTTGACCTTCGATCGTGAGTGGCGTTTGTCCTTAATGCGTAATGGCTGTCTCGCGCTGTCGAAATTGTTGCATTTTGTTATTATATGGTTTTAGAAAAAACTTGGCTCAATACACATATTTTAAATTATAAATGTTATTTATTTGTTTTTTTTTCAGTAACATGTGTCTATCGTGTCATCATAATGCATCATTATTATGTACGTCATAAATTAGGTCATTGACATGGTTTACAACTTGCGGTTGCTATTCTGAGAAATGCTTGCACACAAACAAAGCTTCCGTCCAGAAAGCTCATAAAGCTCCGCTTCAAACGATGCAAAGCTCCCGGGAGCTTTTACTTTGCGTGGTCCCAGAGGGCAGCTTTAAATCTTATATTGCCTGTTTAACGTCAATTAAGCATTATCTGTAATGTAGCTTGGAGAAAATCTTACAAAAAAATCAGTAATAATTATGAATGAATAATAGATTTTTGTGTGTAAAACACAAATTCATTCATCCAAACATTTCTAACTTCAAGTCTTATGAGAATAATATTTCTAAATAATCACGTTACAACCAGTAAGAATTTAGCACATAATTGTAAAAAGATTTTTTTAAGACATAAAGTTAAGCTTAAAAGAATATTTTATAAATAAAAAGAAATTAAAAGTATGCTACATGATATAATAATAATTTAAAATACACAGTAAACATTGATGAATATTGAATAATTCAACAAATAAGTATAATTTTCCAATAAGTTTTTTTGTACATAATTTAAAACTTCTAATATCACTATTCGACTTCGACGCCCTTGCTTTAATGCCTCTGTGTTTTGAATGTCAAGATCAAACACCGTCCCCTTGTCTTCCCATACCACACACACATGTATACACACACACTGTTGCGCAAGTTCGCTCGCTCGCTGTCTCTGTTTATCCAGCTTGACCCGCCAGCCATCGGCCAGCCGTTTAGTAAACAGAGTGCCCGATGTCCTGATTCCTGTTGCTCCAGGGTGCTCCAAAAACGTACTGCCAGAGCGAAACCTAACCGAATTGGGAAACATAAACCAGCGTGTGGAGCACAACAAATAATCAAAGCTCGTCAAAGATGAGAAGTGCCGTAACGGTCGCTCTCTCGCTCTCTCGTATCTCTGGCAAAACGGTGTCCACTGCCACTGTCTTACCCATCTATGCTTCTGGTTGGATCCGCGAATCCGAAGCGTGGGAGAATGCATGACGCTCGTCGTTATGGTAGAATACCGACGGATAGACTGCAGTGAAGCCTCGTCGCGTGCAGACGTGTGCTCGCGAGGATACGCGATACATCCTGCACGCATTCCCATTCGGCACTACAGTCCACTGCATCCTGACCTATCCATCGAACTTACGAAGCGCGAGTGCAGCTTACAATCGTTTGGTGTTCTCACGAAGTTTACGGCTTAGTGAACGAGCTGCCGCTTACCCAGAGCCGTGCACAGTCCCATCAAAAACGCAGGATAGAAGAAAACGGTAATTCCGTACCACAACAGTGTAGCAATTTGTGCTCCGCTGCGGTCAGCTGCTCCGTTTAAGTCGTCAGTGTCACGTCGGTTCCGTCAAGAAATCCCTCGTTACCGTCGGTAGCTTCGCTAAGGCAGTCGGAGATCGTTCCGATTGGCTACGCTGATGTGACCCTAGGGACCCGTTCCCAGCGACCTGTCAGCGACATATTCCAAACCGTGCCGTTACTTCATTGCGCCATGCACAATAAGCCCTAAAGCTTGCCATTACATCCGTGCTTACTATCCGCAAGCATCCCTCTGGCTCCCAGATGTGCAACTGTATGGCTTCAGTGTGAAATGCAAGTGCGAGCGTGTGTGTGTATTTGTGCTCAAGTTTCCGAATTATCCACATTTTCCACCCCCAAAACCGTGCCCCATCCGTAATGTAACCCTTCTACTAAGGCCGTGGTGTGCGTGATTAGAAAATCAAACCGACGCTAAAACGAATCATAATTAAGTGCTTGCTTGCCGCTGTGCTTGTGCAATCGATCGGCTCCAGCTCGTCCCGCCCTAAGGTGATCCTGGCTGCACCCGTCCTACCGCAGTAGGATCGTTCGCACAACTCGCTCGAGCACCTGTTTGTGAGCAGGATTATTTACTCCCGGAAGCGACCCGCAACGAAGCAACGCCACCGACCATGGAACCAACGGCCAAGAAGAACACCGTGTCCGAGTTTAGCTACATGCTGCAGCGACAAGTAAGAAGTAGATTGGTAGATGTCCCCTGTATTTCCACAGGTTCTTGCCAGGTGCACAATGTGGCTGTTCTCGCTGCTTCATGGGGAAAAAAACGCACCAAACAGAATGCTCATAACGTAACGCTTCACACAACCGACCGGTGTCCCAATTTATCTTCCAATTCATTCTCATTCAGATTCGACCCATTCATCGTTTGTGTGTGTGTGTGTGTGTGTGTGCGCTTGTGTCTGTGTCCTTTGGCGAGTGGGCGATCGTCTTGCCATCGTTGCTCGGGATTCGGGAGCAACATCCCCCGGGCTGAAAATGGAAAAGATACACATTGGCACCGTAGCCGTTTCGGAAGCTTCGTGCATCCACGTCCTCCCACATCTGTGTAGTCTGGTCCGGGTTTACCCTCATTTTATTGCCTCCTCTATCCTATTCATCTCTTCACGTTCACCCAACTCCAGACCCTACTGGCTTGCAAAAAGGATGATAGAATACTAATTTATGGATTACCCTCTCACCGTCGGGCAGCGGCACGATTTGCCATTAGTTTCTGCCCTTTTGTGGCGGGTGTATCCGTACGACATCGGTGAATGCTCATTAGAGCAATTTGAAGCTAAAGTTGAGGATAAATCAAGTGCACATCCGAACGACTCCCTGGGTCCCTGGGTTTTTTCGAAAATCGCCCCAGCTCGGACGATGGAGCTAGAGGACTAAATTTACGCTAACCACATCAGTAGGACTTTCGTTCGGGTCCGGCACGACTGGGCAGACATTGTTCCAATTACCGAGGAGGAGCGGATAGCGTTTTAAGTTGCACGCTGACCTTTACCTTCCAGGCAAGCGGCCAAAGTTGGGCAAACATTGGCAGCATCGTTCTCGGAGGGGCTGTGCCGAGTGAACAACGGCAAGCTCACAAGTTCAGGGCTGGAGCACACGATGGAGCCACATCGGAGGTCAACTTTCGACGGTGCGAGGCCGCATCGACAAGGGAAAGTTGTGTTTTACCGCTCACTTTTTAGCGCAATGATGGAGGAGTCAACCGAACAGTACCTTAGGATAGATAGGATCATCTTCTTCGGATGGTGGGATGGTATCTTGCGTACTGTACAAACTTTGCTAGAATTTCAAGAGCTTTCTCCATGTTTAAACAGGGAACTTCCCAAGTCTACTTTCAACATCCGTTATTAGTTTGAGCCAAACTTTGTTTCAAAGCAAAGCTCACGAATTTCGTTACTTTACTTCTTCCCCCGAGGCATACTGGAAAGCCAAATCTACGACCGTTGGAGCTGACGCTGGTCAGGCTTTAAATTCCCATGACTACTGTCACACAGTGGTGCCCTTTGTGCGGCCGCGATAACTGCCCACCAGCTCATAAATCAAACAATAAACAACTTCTCACGCCACCGATCGATAAAGCAAGATACTTCACGACACCCGAGGACCCATCCCAAAACTCGAAGCGCTAATGGAACAAAGCGAACAAGCCTCGCGCCTCGCAGGGATGATTGGCGGACATTTCCTTCTCGGACACAGTTTGCCACGGGGGCTCCGGGAGCTCCATTCGCTTCATCTCCGACTTTTCGTAGAACATGATAATCCTACTTTCTGCACTCTTCTGCCAAACCAGCTTACTGCATAATGTCATGGTACCATCTCATTCCGGAAAAGCTTCCAACTTAATGGTTGGTTTGATGTACACGCACTCTCGGCACTCACTTCCGTATGACGACGGAGGTATCATCGCTTCTCTGGAGTGTGTTTGTGTGCCTCTGGTATCATAACATCTGAAGGAAAGCGTCAGCTTCCATCCACGTGTGCTGTGTAATACTGACGTAAGCCGCACGGCAACGACGCACCATCAAAAGCCGGTGCGTTCCGGTGAGTTTGGTGGGCGTTTGTCGAAAAGTTTTCCACCCGCCCCGCGTCTTTCCACGCTAAATGTTTACGACATCGTCATTTCGCCGTGTTTTTGCGGACCACAATTGTGTGTAATTAGAATTTGGTACAACTTTTCGTGCGAGCTTCAGGTGGAAAGTTTGTGCGCAAGTTAATCGATTTAGAGCAAGTTGGCAACGCTGGTTGTCTGAACGTTTGTCTGCGGTGGGTCATTGATTGCTCCCCCCTTCGGGTACGTTGAATCGATGGGTGAAGCCATACAGCAAATGAAGAGGTATACGTAGGAGGCAGAAATAAATTATAGCAGCTGCAAAAACTGAGCTGTAATCTAATTTCAGCCGTTGCTAGGTTAGATGGGTAGGTGTGGAAAAGTTTACGGCGTGGAATAATTTGGAATAAATTCTATTTTGTTTTTATAGTAACACCAGCACTATGTTACACTACCTTGCAGACCTTTCTAGAAGATCAAAGCTTTACACTCCAGGCAAGACACTTGAGCAACGTGTTGAACTTTACCGTGGTGATGGTAATTTGAGTTGCAATTTACTCTCACTACCAAACAAACATAAACATATTCAACCTATCGTAAAGGGATAGCATCAAACTTTGGCTCAATTAAATAGCTTCATTTAACGGTGCCACGTTTACACACGCCTAAAAAAATTGCTTTGCCATTATACTATGTACGAACTTTGTAAGGAATTCCAGTTTTGTGCTGCGTTTTGCATACCTTTGGGCGGTTAACACATGTTGAAAACTGTTGACGTATAACTAAAGAGGTAAAGCATTACATTTACCGATTTTGAAATGTTACACAGCATAGTTTTAATCAATTACACTTGTTGATCGCTTCATTGAATGCTCATAATGCACAATTGCTGTTAAATATCTCCATCATTCCCAGCATAAACCTCTAACAACGGCGATACATTTTCCACCACATTAAGTTCCGTTCCGTATGCAGCGGGGAAAGTGCTCTACCAACGACCTAATAGCCCACTCCAGGCTACCCACCCCAGGCCCGTTGGTTTTGAATTGTTTCGATAATATTAACTCATTCAAAAGCCAGGCAGCAACCGTTTCAACCGGATTGAGGAAATGCTAACCCATCCCGAAACACTGACCATTTCCATTATCTCTCCCCCGAGTGCTATTCATTTCTATTCAGCGTCCATACCGGTTCCTGCTTGTGCGCTCCACACCGTACGTTGGACCGTCCACGAAGCGTCCGTTGGCATGTGATGGAGATGGAACAGGTGACAGGAACGGGAAGCGCGATAGGAGATGGGTTACGGTGATAAGACGATAAGCAGAGGCAGTGGCACCGGACAGGGACGGGATGGTTTTGAGCAGGAAAAGCGAACGAAGCTAACGAAGCAGGGCGCAAACATTCACCTGCCCGCACCTAATGCTGCCATTTCTATGCAAAGTGAAAGTAAATAATCCATAATTGAAATCATTGGCATCCGCCGCACGAAACGCGGGGCACGGTGGCCACTTTGCCATTCCCACGGGATATGTCTTTGTAGCTGCGGGGACGCCTTTTTTGCTGGAGCGCTAGCGGGTCATTCGACGGGGATGCTGGGATAAGTAAGATTGAGTTTCTTTTTATCGCAGAGAAAATCGGTCACCGTGAAGGTCAGGATGAAGGTGGGCATGGGCAAATGGGTGATTGAAAACAGGTTGAGTGATTTTTACACTTTTATCGTGAGGAAGTAACAATTGTTGGTTAGCATTTTACTTATTATTTCCGGGAAGTATACTCCCAAGAAAGCATACTTTGTCTTCTTGCAGTGGAAAAAATCCGTTGGATTTGATTCACAATCCCGTAACGCCTTGCATGATATTCCGTTTCGATCCGGCGACACCGGGGAAATTGCGCGTCGAAAGCAATCGGAAAGGGATATCACTCATCGGTTTCGCTGTCGGGGATTGAGTTACGGAATTTCACACCATTGGCAGCGCGCGGAAGACCAAGCAGAAGAAGCAATGAGAGAGAGCGAGAAAAGGACAGAATCATAACGGTTATCGATCACGGTAAATTGCGTGGAAGCGACCGGTAATGCTAGGAAAAGTTCGGATTTTTTTATGTTATTGGTGAAACCACTAGACCGAGATAAAGGAAATGATGTTCGAAAAGATACATTAGAGACAACTTTAACGAGCACACCGGTTTGCTTTATTGTAGCTTAATTGTTTTCCACATAACAAAAGTATTCGTTCCAAGTTGGAGAAGTACAATAAAAATATGAAATGGAAAAAAAAACTGTCTTATGACATTACACTGAGCCTCCAAAAAAAAAAGTATGCTCCACAAAAATACTCTGGGGAAATCAGAAAGGCGATTTAAAGATGCTCGTAATGTTCGTGTACCGCTTTTGTGCAGCAAAAAAAAAGAAACACAGTTCTTTCGTCGCCAAAATAAATCCCCCCTTTTTTGCTGTGGCCTTCAACGCCGCTTCGACGTTCTTCTCATCGATCGTGCAAAGGCCCTACTTAAAGACCGACAGGAAAGAAGCTGTATCGTTACAACCATCCATTTGTCGGTTGTCACACCGGGATCCACATCCCACATCATCCGACGTGTCCTATTGAACGGCCTACCGCCCTAGCTGTTGCTGTCACAGTTGTGTCGCAGAACAAAGCGAAACCTTTCCCCCTCGTAATCGCACCTGCATACACTTTGGTGTTCTTCATTTTCCCTAAACTGGTCTCTTCCATCGGTTTGCCCGCCCGTGCCTGTTTTATTTTGCATGATTGATTTTTCGCTGTGCCGTATTGTTTCCGTGTTTCGGTGTATTCGGTGTAGGAAAGCATTTTTCCTCCAATAAAAATGAAGCCCACAGTCGTAAAGCTATAGGCGGAGCAATTTAAATTCTAAATTGGTGTTTAACGTAAAATGTGAAAGTACCAGCAATGGCTCGAAAGGTTAAATCGTACATCAATTATGTAAAACTTTGCTCCACTGTTTTCATCATCGTTCGATTGTAGCATAGAAATTGAGGATTAAAATATTTAGCAATACAAAAACCGGTTCGCTTCTTCACTTTGTTTGCAGAACGATGGCTTTTTTCCACCTCTTTTTCCCCATCTCCTCAGCACGCTCAAAAGGGGCTCAACAGCGATTAGCACCCGAAATCGGGGTTACGGCCCGTAAACAATCGCTTCCGGTGTGAAGTTAGTGCGAAATGATGTTCCGCTGCCGTTTCACAACCGGTAATTTACACGCCCACTTACATTTACCTACACATCCTCCTTCAGAGCACGTTCCCCGTTGCACCGTTGCACAATTAACAGTGCTTCCCCGACCGTGCTCATTTGCTGTGTGTTTCACAACCCCGACTCGATACCTGTTAGCTGTTAGCCGGCTCCACCGAATAATTCGTGCACTCGCATCGTCCCTCTTTTCCCGCTCTCGAGTGGTTCGGCAGGCCACGACGGCAGGCGGTCGACAATTTGTCGGGCACACATAAAACGATTTGTAAACAAAGGTATAAAAATAAACTTGTTCCGGTCTGAGGGCTTCTCGTACCGGTGTGCTTTCCATTTCCATTTCCTCCATTTCTGACCAGGTGGTCTCAGTCAGTAGTAGGAAACACAACGCGCTCGTTGCTCGTTGTGGGCAGCAGCAAGCAAGGACCGAAAAATCTGCTGTTAACGATGGTCATCTCCACTGCTGCGTGAAGCACGGTAGCTTGTCTCGCTTCGACGTGCGTGGTACGGTTCTGCTCAGCACGCTCTTTTTTTCGCTCCTTGGAACTGTTGCTACCCATATCACCAATTACAAGCGAATGTCGTTGGCATAGGCTGCTAGTAGGCTTGCGAAAAAAAAAAGAAATAAAGTTTAGCCAGGGAAAACGACAGACATTACCCAAAAAAAGCACCAGCAAAAGCTGGTGGACCACACCAGACCACTTTTTGGGAAGGGCAAAGATCACCAAATCGAGTGTGGGACGTAAACACAAAAGCAAAAAAACATAACACGATACGATAACGCGTTCAATAATTGATGTCCTTGTGCTTGTAACACCACTTTGCACCTGTTTGGTTTTGTTTTGTGTGCTTTGCTCCTTTTTTTTGCGCTTACGAACGAAAAAATTTAGAACATACGAACGTAGAGCGCTTGCTGATGGTGGAGCGATTTTTCCTACGCTCAGCCTCCGTCAGCACAATTGTCGCAATGAATCGTTAATCAGCCCAACGGGCGGAAAAAGCACGACATTTACACCATCCCAACCCAAGCAGCAACATGCCGTTCCGGGCATGTGATGTGATGATGACAAGTTGCAATGATTGTTTGACATTAACGAATTCTCGCACAAACACACACACACACCCACACGGACACAATGATGCGATGTCCCGAGGATGCTGTCGTTGTGATAAATTGCCCAAGGACACATGTACGCAACCCACTGATTGGATGAATCCGGTGTCAAGTGATGTGGGTTTCTGGCTGTGGTTCCGAAGAAATCATGCGTTCGTTAGGCAGCGAAAGGGTGGAGGTTGTTTGAATGTCTGTTGTCTGATCGATAAATGGAATACAAAAGGGTGTAATACGTTATTACAATCGATCTCTGTTCAATGTTGATTACAAAAGTGTTAAAATTGGCACTCATGCTCCACTTCTATTTCGTCATTTTGCTGATCTAACCGTTCTGATGCTTGGAGTATTTTATGATTTTAGTACACCAAATTGATTTGCAGAATACTGTTGGGGTTTCATTAAAGTGTTTACCTTCAATTCTAAACAATAAACCTACAAACTGTTTACATTAAATTACATAAAAATGTGTTGACAATCAACTAGTCAAACCGGAATAACACTTGAAGCGTACATAATTCGCTGAAACAACAAAGAGAATATTGAAAATTCAAATTCTAAAATATACTCAATTATCCTACAACAAACGATATTTCCATCGACGAGTAAATCCTATTATTAAACATTTATTCTCGATTAGTTGGTATCAATTGATAGAAAAACGGCTCCCAAAATATATTCCTAAGCTCTCGCAAGGCCGCACTTTTCCGAATAAATAACGACAAATAGACCGTCCCACACTTGCCCTAATATCATACGATCTTCATTAGAAAAGTTAAATTACCGTTCCGGACAAGCTGGTTGTGAAGTTCAATTACAATTACCATGAGCCCACGACGGTGCGCTAAATAAACATTCCAAGAACAATTTCGATCATATTTACCGCGCCCACCCTCTCGGAAGGCTCTACGCAACAGCATACGCAACACTCTACACTCCCAAAATCCCCTCTCCACACTCAACAGGCAACCGCCGATCCACCAACCACTCTCTTGCAATTTCTTTCCCCCCACCTGGTTCCATGGGGGGGAATGGAAAGGAATTTTTTGGTACAGGATAGGCAAAACTCTCTCACACTTCGTAAAGCAAAAATTTCCCACCGCTTTTCAATACTTCCAGAGCGCGGCAAAGCAGGAGGCATCGGAAGAGGCACATAATTGAAGTTCAAGAATCGATAATTTAATTGAGTGGAAAAATCGTCCACCACAGCCGTTGCGGTCGGTGCCGATAGCTCCCGCCCACCTTCTGCTTCTCGCGCCATTCACAAAAGAATGTTGGCTGGATGGTTGGGGAAAAAGGAACGGTTGGCTCGTTTGGTAACATTCTTCGCATTCTTCCACCGGTACCGGAGCGCCCGGTCGAGCCACACGGTAACGCAATTCCACCCAGCATAGATGCCATTCGATGGCCTGTATCATCTGCTGCCTTTCTTTCACTACTGTGGCGTGCACTACCACCAGCACCATCACAAAACGTGTAAGGTATAAATTACATTCCAATAACGTCTCCTTAATGCTGTTTCCTCCGCCGCTTGTCGGTACGCGAAACATCGTGCAAAAGCAATAAAAGGCGCTTCATGAATTGAACGCTCCAAACCGGGTTTGCGGGTGCCTTTCATTCAATATTTCCTTTTTAGCACCTTTGACTTTTTCTCCACCGCTCTGTCAGGTGTGGTGGGAAACGTGCAACGTCACGCTTTTATTTTTTAATCTTTCGTAAAAGCAGCTCGACCGAAGAGATGTGCTTGTGGTGGTTGGTGTGGAAGTCGCAAAGGTTTCTAACGGTCATGATCTGGGTCGTGATGCGATGAAGTTAGAAACGTTTCAATCAATTCTACGCGTCCGTTTTACTCACTCCCTGTGCAGAACGTAACGCACTGTATTGCATTTTATAAATATCCACCAATTTTTTAAGCATTTCCAATCAGCTTGACCATTCGGAGCATCATATGACCATTTCATATGAACGCTTTCACTCACCAAGCTCCAGTATGCTTATATACATTTTAGCAACCCTTTACAGATATCTTGAGACGATGGAACAGCTCGTTATTTCTTCCTTTCTTAGCAATAGTACAACTCCAAAGCCACCAAACAGATCACAATCTCTTGAACAAACCATCCTGTTTTCAGCTAGTGCTGAAGCTTGTACGAACACCCAAAATCTAGAATAGAATAAACACACAGCGGTGCCACTGAATGGCAAATCGACGGCAAAGACTTTTTTGTGACACAGAACAAAAGAGGTAAAAAGAAACAGCCAAATCTCGAGCGCCCGCTTGAAGGAGTGAAATAAAATGAATTAACTCATTCAACGTTTTGCGTGGCTCCGGGAGACACGGACGCCTTCCCCCCAGGAGCCGGCCATGCCGACGGGCATTGCGAACCGGTAGCCTAATGAATACAAATTGAGTTTTCGGATTTTCTTCACCAGCCCCCTCCGTCTCCGTCTTGTCTGCCGCCTACCGACTAATCCAGCGGCTACGATAGTCGGTGCGGATTGGGCCAATTCAGCAGCCCCCGTTTTCTCGAGTTAAGCTGTTGTGTTTTTCCTACGACAGTGACGAAGCTGACGGTGACTGGACCGGGTGGAAAATACTACGAGAAGAAATCCTTCGATCTGCTGGTGGTAGAAATTGGAGAAATTTCGCTGCTCCTGCAAACGCTAGCCGAAAACAGCACAGGCACGAAATTCGACCTCGAGCAAGCAACATGTTATTGGATACGATTTCATTAGAACTGCTTTTGTATGAAGAGCCAGCGAGAGAAAGAGAGAGAGAGAGAGAGAGAGAGAGAGAGAGAGTGGGAACGTCGAGATGATTTCGTCCCGCAACAAATGATTCCATTTTCTTGACCGCCTTCGCCGGCTTTTTGCCGGCAACATGCTACTGTCACACATTGCTTGAAACATAAAATATTAAGTACCCAAAAACTAAGGCTAGCTAGTAACCCGATCGGTTCTGTTGAGTGTACGCCACTGCTTTATTGTCATTGTTTGTGTGTGTGTGTGTGTGTGTGTGTGTATTTCGTTTGCTTGTCTTGCAAGAAGCTTTATCTTTCCCGGACCTACCAAGGTACGTTAAGCTTTTTCTATGAGGTGTAATGCGCTCTCTTTCTCGGATTACGCGGCTGATTACACGTGGTAAGGAAGACAAATTAATTCGTTATTTCTTTCACCAAGGTTAAAGGTCAACACGATGTTAGAACACCATGTCTGGAAATTGATCTTTCTTAAGGTGTCTCTTGGGGGCATTTATAACTTTTTATTATGAATTTATACGTAGCTTTGCCTAAAAAGTTGGGAGATTTTTGTTTTTGTTAATAAATTTCTCTCGCAATCTATGATCGTTTATTTATTATTCGATGAATTGGGTCATGTTTATGCTTGAACCCACAACCGTTTGTGTGACAGACCGCATGCTAGTATTAGTCACCATCGGCTGGTCATGATTAGATGAGAAGATTACCCAATATAAGCAACGTTACGTTATACTTTCTGGATTCATTTTCTTATTACGTCTCGATTGAGTAATATTTTATTTAAACAAAGCATTCAAAGGATTCAAACTTTTTAATTTGTAAAAGTAATAACAAATCCGCCTGTCTTACGTCCCACTTTCCGTACATTTGGACCCATAAAGAAAAAAGATAATCCGCTCCTCGAAGCAAGGTTTGCTAGAAATCGAGGCCAGCGAAGGATAAATCTCAACCAACTCGCTCCTCCCGCCCGACACAACGTTGGTTCTGTAAACGATGAGCGGTGATTAAGCGCTATAAATTTACCTTGCCTAGGGGTGGCCCGGTTTCCCTCCAACGCTCGGGGTAGGAAAAAGCACTGCCTTTTCCACGAAACGGACCCAAATCGCCCGCAATTGCGCGCGTACCCGAAGGCTCTGTGCCCTGCGCTGTGTGCTGTCCGTCAATAAACAAGTCGATTTAATTACGCCGATATCAAAAATGCAATTAAATTGCTCGCCAACCCGGGTAAGACCGTAGCAGGGCGGGTAGGGTTTCCCGGGGTGTAAAATAATCGTTCCTTTCGGTACGGTCGGTTGAGCTCGGCTGGTAGCATCGCGTATTTTGTTGTTGCTGCAGTGTCATTAAACACAGACTAGCGCCAACACATAGTGAAGTTGCTATGGGCAATTGAATCTGGAAACGAATCGATTAAGGAAATAGAAAAAAAAACAATCTCGAATGAAACCTAATCAAAGAGTTTAGTTTAATTAGAAACGCTACCATCATAATGATTATCTTTAGTGAAACTCGTTAAGCATGATATAGATCACCATTACATTGCAGTGCACTGCACCGCAACAATAAAGTGGCACCCAGCGTCAATGGCGATGAAAAACGACCGTCGGCACAAACACCAACCACCTTCCTGATTGATGGGTTTCGCAATCAGCAAACGATTTGAGCAGCTCGTCCGTTAACACACCCTTGCCGTAGCCTGCCCCATTTACCAACAAATCAAACCCGGACTGGATCCAAGAATCTCAATTTTATCTCTCTTCTCGCTCCTCCTTCACATCCTACGAGGCACTTATTGAGAAGCGATTCCATTTGACTCCCTGTCACTGTAAAGGCACATCGATCAGTGCAACGCCTTGCAGCAGGCAGGCTGACAGCAGCTGGTGCAGGAAGGAAGAAAACGTCTTGCGCGTTTACTTGGTGAAGGGTAAAATGATGCCCCTCGGTTTGCCCAAGGAAACCATACATTGTGCGAGCCCGCAATGACGGAAAGACGACAGTCAGTTCCATTTCTCACACCAACCAGGTTTTTTGCGCCATCCACGAAAGCTTATCCCGGCGTGAATAACTACCTGATGACCCTGGGATCTGCTGTCGCTGGCAGTCGTGGAAACCGTGGCGCCAGCGAATGCTGCAATCAGCTTCGAAACCGGAGAGTGTCGGCGCGATCTGTTCAGGAAATGTTGTTCCATTGTGCACAGTGAGCGGGTGGAGTTTGTGCACTGATTGCAACACCTGCAAGCGGATAGCGTGAAGCGGACGGAATCGTGTGGATCTGGTGGATTATACGATGCCTTTCCACCGTCTTCCAAGCTGACGGGAAGCAAATGCTGCACTTCGTTCGCTTCTGTCGATCCACAATGCTTTAAATAGAGGTGAGATTTGAGTGAGATTTTCCGAGCGCACTGTGTGTCCCGAACATCCCTCCGAATATCTACTCTCACTGTGTCTCCCATACAGGGCACGTACGCTTGAACGGGTGCATATTCGAAAAGCTCCATCAAGCTTAAAAAAAGGACATAGCTCCTCACAGACAGCACAAGCACACACCACTACGGATGGCCTTGAGAAAAAGTTACACAAATATTTGCTTAAGGTGTCAGATGGCAAACGGGCCCGCTGTGATGTTGTTTTTTCTCACGACCCACAAAAATATCCTCCCTCGATGCGGGTCACACAGAGCTTTTGCTTTCAATATTCTCAAATTATAAAGCACAACTCAGAAGCTCGCAAAAACATAGAACCAAAAACTTCACTTCATATTGAATCATCTTTTAGGTTTATTTGCGCACGATGCATCGTCGTATCGTTCTTCGCCGGCTTGAGGCGTGTTTGCAGCCAGAAAATGCAGAACTACAGCGCCAACATTTGCATATAAATAACGGAGCTGTCAGGCGAAGTATTTCACGCCCCTCAAAATGTACGAGTATTAGTCTCGTAGATGTTGATAAAAGAAAACTTTTTGTGAAGCTTGACTCCATTCCATCTTTAAGGTTGTATTTTTCACAATCCAACTGTATTGCTTAATATAAACTCTATCTTGGACCGCTGATCAATCCAACAGCTCCTAGCTCGTAACGATTAAAAGCCTATCAAACGGATCACACCATCAATTCGGTCATAAATCTTGCGTACGTATCTCATCATTCATCCTATCCGGCGGGACGTCCCACTGGTGCATCACACACACACATACACGATTGAGTGTGTTTTATTAATACAAATGTATCTGTCTTCTTTATGTGCCACCGGCAAACAAGATAAAAGCTAAACTGTGGAAAGCTAGCCGGTTGAACTGGCGATAAGATGTGACGTAGAAAAGTGACTCTAAGAGACAACGATTATGTTACAGACCAGCAACAATCCGTATTCAACCCACACAGCCGGAAAGAACATCAGCAAGGGGTTTGTTGATGGAGAGTTTAGAATGTCGATTCCTATCTGTTCGGGACACTGCCAACGATTGCGTGACCCCGGAGCACTTTCTTTTGCTGTCTTTCGCTTCAACAACCAACCACCGGAAATGAACGTTTTCTTTCTCCGCCTGCGTCTATTTGCGCATCATACTATCGAAAGCAGTGGCCATCGCATAAATGTCATCGGTGAAATGATTTTCTAGACCAACAAAATTAGGTTTTTTTTGTAGATAAAAATCAAGCTGTACTTCACCACAAGACGCAGCTGCTAAAGGATTTTATTCTTCCACCCAACCGATGACGGTTTCGTAACACGGCTGATGGCGTTGCTAAAGCTGCCCGTGACGTACGCGGTTGCCCTGTCCCTTTGAATGATTCTGCTTGTCCTTTCTTACGATATCGTTGCGTGTGCGTTTCTTTTTTTTTTTCTTCCTCCATTCTATTCCAGTTTGCCCTAGCCGTAACAGCGGCGTAACCTTTGTCGTCTGCCCGAATGCCCAAACGGCTCATCCTCAAATCACATTCCACACAAAAGGTCGCCGCGTGCAAAGCAGAACTCAATCCATGGATTCAGTGCGAACCACAAAAAGGCGAATGATGCTGTGGCGAATCCTGTGCGGAGTGTCTTTTATGATCTTGCTTGCTTTTACGTCACACGGGTCGCACGGGGGGTTGTGGTAACGCCACGGCGCATTTGCCCTGGATGCTGTTATCTAGTGTGAAAGAATTATTTCGCCTCTAGTTTTGTCCCACCTTCACCATTTACGCCTGTGTTGCTTTCCCAGTGAAAAAAGGGACGGTGATAAAATAGACCTTTCTGCATACGCCAAGGCTGCTCCTCCTCCCTCGGGACGGCAGGAAGGGATTGGGGAGAAAATATTCAGATGATGTGTGCTTTGGTCGACGATGGGCATGCACGGCACGTCTTGTCACTGACAGCAAGCAAGCAAGCTGTGGTCAACGGCCTGAAGGCATTGAAAACTCACTCCCGAAAACGTCCCCATGCACCCCCTTCCAAGTGGTTATGAAAAACCCATTGAATGAGACCCTTGCGGCATACAGCGTGATGGAATGCAGGCGCATGAGAGCTTTCGGTGTGTGTGTGTGTGTGTGTGTGTGTGTGTGTGTGTGTGTGTGTGTGTGTGTGTGTGTGTGTGTGTGTGTGTGTGTGTGTGATAATGTGATTATGGTTCAAAGGTTTAGTTGAATATGCTAACAGGTTGGATGATAATTTCAAAAGCATTAAGGATGGGTGGAGCTTTACAAATTGTTTTACTTATACTTTTACACATCAATTTGTTCAAGGAAATGTTCAAGCAAAAAGGACTTTTCACGATACAGGAAATGCACCACAACGCAACTGCTTGCGTCAGTAAAGAAAAGGCATTTTTCCCCTTTTCTTGCGATGCTAAGGGCACTTGTAAAAATACCTAGAACAAAATAACGCAACCACCTACTGCCGAAGAAGTGATCCAACATTCATCTTTCTGGCGAGAAGCATCTCGCACCCGGCAACAATAGCCTCCAAGCGTACAAACACACCTCCATCCAAATGGTACCACAAATTCTTCTCCTCACTCGTGTCAGCTACTCTTTGCTCGCACCATCGATAGCCATCGCGCCATTGATATTCATAGCAGTAAGCTGGTGCTGGTGGCGCTGGGTAGGATTTGAATTGGTCTGCCCGCGGTGCAAAACTGAACGGCACGAGTGGCAAGATGGAGACGCTCGGTACTTGACCGTAACGAGGCGATGGAGACGCATGGTGCAGCACGTGCTCGGTGAGGGATGAGTCCAACCGGGGCGGAACCTGCTGCTAGCAGCAGCTTAACCCGATCGCAAACACTATCGTGGCAGCGGGTTTAGTCTCTCGCTAGCTCAAGTGTTTGACTAGGACCATCCCGAAATACACACACACACTCATACGCGCTACACGACAAAGCCCCCGAAGGGGTATAAAATGGGAAAATAAAACAGAGATTCCACCGCTCCATTGCACGGTGTAAATATAATCCTATGATGGCAACGATACGGCTGGGGTATTTTTTTTTCTTCTTCATCTCCCTAAAATTGCTTTTTGCTCTGCACTCCGTTCACATATGCGATCGGCCTGTACAGTGTACTGCAAAGGCCACTCCATCGAAAGCTCTTTGTCCTGCTTTTCCCTCGGAATCCGTATCAATTGTATCCAACACTTGAGTTACGCTTTAAACTTTACCACTGCTTAACGTTTGCACTCTATTTTTTGTTCCTTTGCAGGCCAGTGACGATTCGGCTGAAGTGAACGCTTTCGATGACATCAACTCGCTGGTAAAGGTAAACAGTGTGAAGTATTTGTCCCATCGATGTTTACCTCATTGAAAACAACTTGACATCGATCGTTGAACGAATTCGCACGGGTTAACGTTACCACAGGTTCCCATTGGAAAATCTGCACAAACCAATCAACAACGTCAGTTGTGGTTTAAAATTATGCCAAACTTTCTATTTGCACCGTGCGTAACAACGAAACTACGCGCCCAGAATCACTTCACGGCCACTTGTCGACTTGTCAACAATGTTGCGGGAAATTATATTCGTAAATCAAACAGTTCATTTGAATATAAATAGCAAGCGTAGCAATATTTCCCATCGGTCCCTGAGCATTTCCCCGCCCAACGGCGACAACACTTCTCATGAAGTGTTTTTTCGTCCCATTTTGATTGCATTTTTTCATTTTGTCAACAAATAGTAAATAATTTCACTTTATTTGCACACAGTCGTTCAGCTTTTGGGCGTTTATTTGCAGTTTTTGGTCAGCTCGCTTGCAAAACTTCCGCCGAAACGGAAACTTCGTACCTTTAAAAAATGCCTATTAAAGTTTGAGCTCCATGCTCGAGCGTGTCATTTGCACGCTGACCCGTTTGATGAAGGATACGGTTTTGTCAATGCTGCTGTATCGTCCACCTTATCGTCCCGGGTTCACCCGGAGGCTCGAGGACAGCGCAAAGTGTGATCGATTTTTGCGACCTGTTGTTAGATCAGCAATTGGATTTGTAAACGGTCGTTTTTTGCCGCTTCCTAACACTCATTTCATTTTTCCCCTGCCCTTTTTTCTGGCATAGCGGCATGTCGATTTGAACCCATTTTCTGCATCGGCTCTCTGCAACTAGCGTCTGGAATGTCGCTCGCACCGGCACCGGGCGGCTCTCGTATGCACATGACGTTTCATTAATTGAGTTCAAACCAATTTCGCTTCCGGGCGTTCCGGGCTGCTCGGGGGACGGTTGCCTTTCGGGGAGTACGGCCACACGTCCGGAATTTCCCTCCCCTCCGAAAGCTAAGCGTCAAGCTCCTCTGGAAATGCCGTTGGGAGCTGACAGGGCTGGGAGAAATGTTTCGGAAGTGTTATGAATAAATAATTGTCCGGGACGCCAGGAGCAAGCAAAGCTACGGTAGGGCATTGGAGAGTGGTCGGACGTGTGCGTACGTGCGGCTTCATTAGCATAATGTTGATATTTCCAGTCCAAAAGCTGACAACGAGCGACAGGCGAGTTAGTTTTCAATTTTGCATATTTATGTTGCAGGGGTTTTTATTTAACTAGCTATAATTGCAGTGAGAAAAAGGTGCTGCTACACACTGACAGCTGTGAAGTGTGGACTTTTAGTTCCTTCAATTTAAAGCTTTCCATCACCGAATACACTATCCAAAATGGTTGAAAATGAAGCAAAAGTGGCTCTCTTTTCCCAATCATGCCAACCTTTTAAGCACTCTTTCCTTCGCTTGATCCCGGGCCAGTAAGTAATTGCTCATTAACGTAAGGTTTCATCTCATTTACGCCCGACCAATCATCAATTGCCCGGCGGCGGAGGCGGCAGCGGCTTGCTTTTATTGCACGGTTTATCGCTTTTAACACCTGTCTGGTCGTGTTACTTTTTGTGCCCTTTTTCCAGCGTGACCAGGCCAACCAGGGCAAGCCGGCCGAAACGCTCTCATCACTTCCGCAGGCGTCCTTCAACTACATCAATTCGATCGTCGGCAGCGGCGTCATCGGCATCCCGTACGCGCTGCACCGGGCCGGGTTCGGGCTGGGGCTGTTTCTGCTAGTGATTGTGGCCGCCATCACGGACTATTCGCTCATTTTAATGGTGAGTATTTTATACCGAGTATCAACATCGCACCGTCGTATTTTCTCTCTCAAGATGCATTATTAATTACTGGACGGTTGTAGCCGGTCCACCGATAATCCGGCAGACAATTGCAAGCAAGCGTTATGATAGCGCTTTGAAGCGTACAATAATAGCGTGCTGCCTTTGCGTCGATGATAATAAATGCCAGCATAATAAAGTTCGCTTCCTTCTGCAACAAACGGTACTAGATAACGCCGTTGCGTGCTATCTTTCAGGATGAAAACATACACCCCACACACACACGAAAACACGTAAAAGAGAGTGTGCCTACATGAGGGTACGAGGCGTCTATTCAACATGCTCGTCACCCTGCCATTGTTTAGCGTACTTCCTTTGCTGTTTTTATTACCATTAAACTTCGTCACAAAATCCCTGCAAACATCTCCTCGAATCTCCGGGACCGCCGCCACACGCATAACATGCTGGTTTTAATGCGACAGGCCTTCGCCGCCTACTTTCATCTTGCACAGCTCGTGCACGTGTTTCGGGCAAAAGCCGACCGAATATATATTCAATTCTTATCCATCAGCCAGCGCCCGCCAAAATGATGGTTATTGGGTCGAATGTTTACAAATTCATAACCCACATCAACGCCCGCTGTTGTACTGGGTGTGAGCGCATCACCACACAATGGGCGAGCAATGAAATGAAGCCGTAGTACGGCGTCTTAGCAGGGGATGGCTCTAAAGTTTTCGTATCAGGCAAAAGTGCCAAAAGATTTTGAGCAAAACGGGAACGATATTGTTCGGTTGCCGTAGGAAAATCCTGGCGCAAATGGGTTTCATGGGTGCGGGACAATGACGTGAATTGTTTGTGTGGTGGTGCAAACTGATGTGCAAACATTGGTCTCTGCTAGGCTCGCCCTAAATTGACGAGGTCCTGTGGACGTTTTGGAGGAGGGGCAGTGGGTTGTTAGATTGCCATGAAAAAGTCGTTATGATGAATTAAGAAGCATTCGCAGAACATCCAATTTTGTGTTACTATGAGGTGGTACATAGAAACAGCTTTTTTATTGCAGCAAGTATCACGACTTGAATTTCGATACTGACAAGCTTGCTCATTCAATTACTTAATCAATTTTTTTTTTTGGGATTTTTAAATCATAAGTTTCAAAAGCAACCCTAATAATCACGACCGAGATGCTTTTCCCATTTAAAACAACATTACCTTCATTTTGAACGCTACACAAACTAAAGCAGGAACTAAAAACCTTCTCTAAACTTTGAATCCTGCTGGATGGTTTTGCATACGTTTGCGGGTTTTTGGCTGTAACATTGAACACTCTTTTTTTGCCACACGCCCAGTGCACCACCGTCACTGGCATGCGGCAAAACAGTGGGGCTGCTGCAGAACATTTGCATTATTTATTCAGCAACATACTAAGCGGCATGAGTAGGACGAGTGGAACGAGAGGAAATAAACTAACCATTGAAGAAACGGTTACATTATGGCACTTCAACGAGAGAGGGACGAAAATGGAGAGAAAAATCACGCAAACGAACACAAACTCTCTCACACCTCTGTGTTGCAGTTTTATGTTTCCAAGCACTTGGCATGAAGCTGTTGCTGGTGTGATGATTACCCTGCTACAGAAAACCGTTTCATTTGCCAATAGCTAACCGATTGCGAGAAAAATCCCTTTCTCCATGCCAACCGGTCCAGACCGTGAACGTGAACTGTACAAACAAACACACACAAAAAATGCCGGGTCTGGAAAATCTCATTTCCTAATGACACAGTTGGCATCCATTCCATCGGTATCTGGCACTGTTACACTCTTCCGAAACAGGGACGAACGAAATAAGCCGAGACCAAGGGACAGCACGAATGCACCATGAAAAACAGAAGGAAAAAAACCAGGATGGCACAAACTTTTGCAGTCGTCTATTTTTAATTTTTATTTTTGCACACAACCACAAACCCTACGCTCCCGATGGTGGGTAGATAGAGTTAGCCCACGGCAAGATAATTTCAATCGAAACCGCCAGTAAGTGTGTGCGCGAAGAAACGAGCAAAAACTGAACACCCGAGACAAACTGAAGAGATGTGCAAAAAAACAAAAAACTTTCTTTCACACTTTTCCCTTTTGGGTGCAAACTTTGCCGAAGGGACAGTTTGCAAAAATGCAGACGGCAGAAAAACATAATACGTACACCATTAAAAGACGATACCGGCAAAATGAAATAGGGCAAAAACCGAAACCACAGGAACATTGCCAATCCCGTTTGCCCAGGGTCAGGCAGGTTTTGTTTTCCCGCTCTTGCCGCTTCCCCCGGGGGGGGGGAAGGGGCAAAAGAGTTGGGTCGATTAAGGGTAAGAGGATGGAGGGTATCGTCCCGTTTCGCCTGCGAGGGGAACACTTGCCTCGTGCCAGGAGGAACGCCTTTTGGTGCCGTTTGAAGTGGCACAAACCGTCCTGCATTCACTACTTTATCTCAGGAACAAAGAAAATTGGCTCTGGAACGTTGCATTTTGTTACTTCGCTTCAGGATGCTTAAAATGTAATTTGTGGAATTTGTTTCTGCTTGCTGTTCAGTGGTGAAGGAGGGAAAGTAAGTGTCCATGGCTTTGCTTTGTTTCTCCTATTCATTCGGTAAAATAGATTAACCGTAGCGGGCGGCGTGACAGCCCGATTTACGACAATACACCAACTGTTGTGAAGTGAGCTTCTTGAAGGACCTTATAAGAGTATGTACCAAGACATACACACAGAGGCACACACAAAAGAGCAAACAAAAGGGCCTAAACCTGCACCAGCAGCGGTACCAGCGGCAATGTGCAATCCATTAGCAAAGTGGCGCGCACGCTTTCCAAACGCCACAAAACGGGGAGCAAACAAGGACGTGTTTAATTTACGAAGGCATTGAGCGTTCTGCCAGGCACTGTCCGGACGGTGGGCGTCCGTTTGCATTCGTTAAGATTGCTTTTTAATCGCATTAGGCTGGCAAGACGAAATTAGTGACGATTCGTCAAGCACTCCCAAGGAACGCCACCCTGCTGAAGCCTGTTGAGGCACACGAAGCGGGAAAGTACGCAAACCACACACACAGGCACGCAAAGGCTTTGATCGTGTTAAACGTGTAGCACTTTATACGCCGGTCGGGTGCGCGCAAATTTTGAATGAAACACAAACGAACACATTCCACACGCACACACACACAATTTAGGCACATTTTCATCCGCCAGCGAGGAAAAGCTTCCTCCGTGTTTATTGTGTGCCGTAGGATTGCGTGTACGGTTGCGTACGGAGGTTGTTTTCGGAAGGAGGGTTGTTTGCCCCCACCATGCACAGTTATCTCACACGCAACGCCTCCAGGAAATAAAAGCACAGCGCAATCGGAGCCGGCTTGTAGTGGCCTGGGAGTCGAAATTGTGAAAACAACGAATTGCTCCACACCTACTCATCACTCATGCTTCTGGTTTTTATGAATGAATAATACATATTTCACACGCGTGCGTGGGAGCGTGGAAAGCACTTCGCATCGGCCAACTCGACGAGCTTCACAGGCGGAACACTTGCAGCTCCTGAGTGAAGATGCATCGCTATGCCATGTTTCTTTTTTTTATGCTGTTCCCCTTTTCAAACACAAAGCTTTGCCAACAGCCAGTTAAAACCTTCAAAACTGTTGCTCAGTGGGCTACAAATTGAGACCGTGAAAACGGCCGGCTGGCGAACGATGCCTTTTTTTTTAGGGGGGTAGTTTGTAGAGTAAATTTGTTACCATCAACACGCTTGCCTCCTTTTCGGCCGCTTCAAGTATGTACGTGGGTGACGAGAAATCATCACGAAAGCCCGGTACAATGAACCCCTGGTGCACGGGTTTGAGTCGGTGTCGACTAGCAAGCGAGCGATCCTGTTGCACATTTTGCTCGAATTTGCCACCCCGAGGAGGAGATTAATAGCTACGATACACGGAGCGAGATTTAGGGCGGCAAAATAGATTTAAACGATGGCATCGTTCCTCGTTTGCGCTCGTGAGCGGATCGCTTTCAGCCGCAGGAACCGAACAGGCCTTCGGAGGCTCTATTATCTGGAGTGTGGTGTGCTGGAGTATTGTTCGGGCAGCATATTAAAATTAATGCACAATGCAGTCGTTTAACGTTATTTATAGTGGCTGGTGGGGGGTGTTGTTAGGAGTTGTTGTTGGAGAGTGGTATAATTGGAAAATTTAAGGCACAGTATCACTATTCATTTGCGGTATAAGTTATACCGATGTAAAAGCGCTTTTAAAAGCCCGTCGCGTAGTTTAAGTAATGAGAATTTAAATGCATAAGGCTTTCCTGTTAAGCTCGTGCTATCTGGTAGGCATCTCGTTGTGGACATCGGTTCTAGGCTTATCGGCGAATATTTCGTTGTGAATAATAACTCCAATAAAGATAAAATTTGCATAACTTCAGGCGCGTGGAAAGGATTCCGCGAATTGTTAAATAAAAATCCTTATTGTACATTTAGATATGAAGTACTTTTGGCAGATCTACATGTAAATTCGCCGTTTCTAGTCGTGTCGCCCATGAAACCCCATTATAATTGCACATAAAATTGTGTGTTGACCGCAGAACAGCTTAACAGTACGCTTATGGTAAGCTATTTGCATAACTGCAGGCGCCTGAAAAAGCTGACTTTATTCGGTTGATTCAATTCCATATTTTACAGGTATTTTGAAGACCAAATAATGAAGAGTTCATTAAGAGTTGCAAATAACACTGAAACAGAAATTCACACACATGACTTGGTTTCATTAAATTATCATTTTCAATTTGCGAAATGATTGCTTCAATTTTCAATAACGTTCGTGCGATTACCTTCTAATAGCTTGACTACTTTTTTGCAATACCAATAATAAACACTCACACGCCACCACCAAAATGCATTTTCCGTTGATCCATTGACAGCGCACAGCTGCATGCACTCAGGGATGCTTTCCCGATCCCCGATTTATATATTCCGTACCCGTGCGCGTTACTCACTCGTGACTAATTTCCTCTCTTTTCCCTCCAATTTCCCCGAATGTCTTTTTTCTCCCTGTTTAGGTACGCTGCGGTCACCTGAGCGGAAGATTCAGCTATCCCGGCGTGATGGAAGCCGCATACGGCAAGGGTGGATACTATCTGCTATCGCTGCTGCAATTTATGTACCCTTTTTTAGGTGAGCGTTTCTTGTTTTCCCCGTTCCAGCGGTGCGACCATGTACCTGTTGTACGGGGAAAGGTGGTGCACAAAAACCCCACGTAGATATAAAAACAGCTCCATGTTAGCTATGAAAGAGGGAGTGTGTTGTGTACGAGAGAGCGAAAGAGAAGGCAGAAGGGCAAAAGCGAGTGAGTCAAAATGCAATCACGTTTTTAACCTATTTCTCGAAACTGCATGGGGTCGATCCGGTTTTCGGAAAACTAGAGCACGGCACCGGAGCGCTTCATCAAGCATGGCACAGCGTTTGCGTCATGGTTTGCCCCAAAAAAAAACACGTACACACGTCCTTTTCGGTGGGTGCTAATAAAGAATACCACCACAAGAAATTTAACGCCCAGCACACACACACACACCGACACACAAGAAAGACTAGCTTTCTTTGTTCCGCTTTGTTCGTGTCTTGGCTACAATTTGTCCCGGTCATGCTTTAAAAAAGAAACCAACCGAACCGTCCTTGGATGAAATTTGTTCCAAAAAAACAAGCTCTAATGACTCACATTCAATCGGTGGGTGAATGTGGGTGATTTATTTCCATGCAACAGAACGGGACTTGTTTCTTTCCAGTCTCAGAACTCTCGACTGCCCTTTCAAGAGAGATGTGCTATAGATAAAAGAGTCGCAATCACTGTTCGCTACGTGTAAGAAACCAAACTAACGCAGCTAATTAGTGTGCATAAACCAATAAAAATCTATCCGACGTCATCGAGAACGCAGCACCCGTCTGCCGCGGCTGCGAGACTTATTCAATTAAAACTTTCCCATTTCTATTGGAGGGATAAAGAGAAACCTGAACACCTACACGAGTCACGGGAGGCGCTAATGAACAGAGGACAGGACCACGCGGTAGCTAACTTTAATCGTAATCAACACCCCTCACCGAAATGGCGGAGCGATCGAGCCCGCACGGACCGAGAAATGGAATGGAAATCGTTCGAAGTTCAAGCGCTGCCCACTCACGCTACGATTCAAGCTTCTGACCTTCTCTTTCCTCGTACAAACACACACAAACACATACTCTGCTGCTCCAACAACATTGTTTAGAATCGTTAGCAAATCCTTTGTCTCTAAGCGTCATTTTATTCTGCACCATCTGTCTGTTGCCTTTCCGCACAACACAAAACGACGCCTTTGGGTATGCAATCCGCCCGGCAGCCATGATATCGTACAACGTGGTCGTGGGCGACACACTGTCCAAGGTGCTGGTGCGCTTTGTGCCGGCCTGGGGCAGCTCGATGGGTATGGTACGGTTCGGCGTGGTGCTGGTCGTGACCATCTTCGTCGTCATACCGCTCTGTCTGTACAAGAACGTGTCCCGGCTGGCGAAGGCAAGCTTCCTCAGCCTGGCCTGCGTGGTGCTCATCCTGATGGCTGTCGTTTACAGGCTCCTGTCGGGAGATTACAGTGTCGTGTAAGTATTGTTTGGGAGAAGGGTTTTGCCTGCTTAAAGCTCATTCTTTTCCTCGTCCAACTCACCACTATATACAGCCCCAACACTCCAGAATCTTGGCGATTTGCCCACAGTGATCTGATTCCGGCCGTTGGCATAATGGCATTCGGTAAGCATGCCGAGTGCGCCTGCGAGTGTTGTGCTTTACACTCTACTTGTGTGCTATTTCGTCCTTTTTCTCCAATCCCCACAGCCTTTATGTGCCACCACAACACGTTCCTGGTGTACCAATCGATGCAAAACGCTACTATGGAGCGCTGGGAGAAGGTGACACACTTTTCCGTCGGATTTGCCTGGCTCGTGGCGGCACTGTTCGGTATCGCCGGCTACTGCACGTTTCGAGCACTTTCGCAGGGTATGTACTGGCGAGCTGTCATCCAACCTTATCTAGCTGGTCATCACTGTTCTTATCTCTGCTTGTAGGTGATCTACTGGAAAACTACTGCTGGGATGACGATCTGATGAACTTTGCCCGCGTGCTGTTCTCCGTCTCGATTCTGCTCACCTTCCCGATCGAATGCTTCGTGTCGCGGGAAATTGTCCGCACGCAGATCAAACGGTTCTACTCGCACGAGGTCGTCGAGTATGACACGGACAAGGATCCGAGCCATGTGACGGGTGAGGAGGACGACCGCAAATCAATGATCACGACGCTGGTGATTGTGTTTTCGGCGTTCATCATTTCGCCCTACACCGAGTGTCTCGGGCCGGTGCTGGAATTAAATGTGTGTTTCGCTTATGCTATCAATCCAAAACTATATCCTCCACAACATGCTAAAATGTATTGCTTTACAGGGTCTGCTTGCTGCTATTCCACTCGCGTACGTCCTTCCCGGACTGGCCTACATTCAGCTCAGTCCACACTCGCTGTTCAGCCAGGAGAAACTGCCCGCGGCCGGCCTGGTGCTGTTCGGTACGATCGTTACCATTTCCGGTGCCGCCATCCTGATGCCGAACTTGATTGGCGATTGCCGGACCGGTATCATTATGGGATACTGCAAGGATGACGAGCGGGCCCTAAATGGAACGTTCTTTGTTGCTTCGACGCTGGATCCAAACTGTGCAACGGACAAGATGTAAAGCGGGCTGACAAAACGGATTACAAAACACTATACAGGAGGGAAACATTACAATCAAAAACTACTGATACTGAGAAACAGAAACAAAAACCAAAGAGTAAGGTTAGGAATGGCTAGTTTACAATGCTGTTTTGTATCTCGCTGGAGATAGTTTACACCTGTTGTTGCGTTCACTTACGAGGATATTTTGAAAACATCGTCGGGATACTTTTAGCGCTACCTATTGACGCCATGTGGTGCTCTCAATCAGCAGTATTCGGTACCTGCAGAACTCTCTTTCAGAACAAACGAACCCTTTTCTAAACAGGCTTTTCTAACACTTTTTCTACTGTAAAGGTAACTGAAACTATATTTTTATGATGATCGAGATGAAGTCAAATAATTTATATACGCTATTTCAAGGGAGGCCGATAGATTTATATTTGTATAACATATTATCCTACCAATCTACGACTTTTCTCTTGCTTGCGTTTCTAACTCTTACACCTCTTTACATACAACAAGCAATCAAAGCTCTATTTGACAGTAACATACTATACGAAGTGTCCACAAACTGAACACATGTTGAGATACTACACCAAAACAGAACCGATACTCACACAAACACACCTACATACTATAATAAGAATCAAAACCAACAATTTCAAACGATAAAATGAAGCAGAAAAAATACATTACCACTATCCATAAATCTAATCTAATAGTGCACCAGCAACCAATCAATTCAGTCTTGATAAAAATGTGTAGCAGTGTCCTCGAACACGCGTATTGAAACTTTTAGGGAACAGATCGAAAACATAATCATAAATCATAAGAAAAACGAAAAACAAAAACTCTGAACCAACGCTGTTTTGAAGGTAGGAAGAGAAGAAAACACAAATCACTTACATCGATTAATGGATGTTTGGAGATGGTTAAATTAATAGCGAAAGATGAACAGATGTACCAATATTTAACAAGCAAAACAGAACTATTATTATGCAAACAAACACATGCATTTGAAAATGGAAAAAACTAAACCCATTTGTTTGTTGTTACAAACAACTGGGAAAACAATGTCCGACCAAGACACAAGAGACTGCGCTCTGAACACGGTCGTAGCATACCTTTAGGCGGTTGAAACCCATTTTAAACCCTTGAAAAGGCAAGATGATTTGTTTCATGCAGTAAAATACGTTTTGATTGCGTTTGAATGCAGTAAAGCGTTGATTGTCTGGTAAAAAACTGCAGATTATTTGTGCGTGCGTTGATAAAATATAATAGTCCCAGTAAGTAACGATACATGTATTATGATGTCCTTCCGGAGCACCGCGGAAAGACAAATTGTTCAAATTTTTCTTTTTTTGTTGACATACGCTACAATTAGAATTTCTTTCTTTATCATACTCAATTGAAAATTAATTGAAATATTTACAAAACCAACCCTTTAAATAAATTCCACTTATTAAATTATTGCCACACACGTAAACACAACTACGAAGACACAAACACAGAGAGATAATATATGAAAAGAAAATATATTTTAAGTAGCTAAATTTATCAAATCAATCTATAGGAGAAGAAGAAATCAAACGAACATAAGGACAACTAGAACAAACAAACCAACCAAAAAAAAAACCTAGCGATCCACATTACGAGCTGATGTTATGAATGTTAGACAATGTACTGAATAAAATCCAAAACTAGACCGACCGAAGTCGCTTTCGCTTCCCAAATTTCTTCCCGTTCACGATTGGACGATTTCCAAATCGTGGTACCAAAAAGGTATCCCGCATTAGCTCAGGCTGCTAAAACCCCATAACGCATCGATAATTGCTATTCACACCTGCTTCGTAGCTTTCGCTCCACTGTCGATCGGTTCGCGATCCGCAATGTTTGGTGACATATGGGTCATCCAAGTGGTTCAAGGGTAGCGTTTGATGGAAACGTTTTGTGCTAGGATTGAGTCCATGGTCATCTGCAGACCGAAAAGGGTGTATATTATGGAACACAAACGAGGATGAAACCGGCCACCGCATTAAGCAATCAGAGTTTCTTTCCTTTGCCCAACCAATAAGTATCACACAGTACACAGAAGGGTTATCGTTTTGAATTATTTTATTTCACTTTGCATTTTGAAATACATCTCAAAACACACCGCACCTCAATGCTACCTTTGGAGTTCGACATTCGTCAACAAAATTAATCACACTTATCTTCAAACAGACGTACCATCTGAAGCATGTTTGCCTGGGTTTGCTTTACATAATGCTTCACTCCTTGCGCATCTTGTTTCCGGAGGGGGATGTGTTCCACCTGACAGGTGCT
This sequence comes from Anopheles arabiensis, assembly GCF_016920715.1. Lineage (NCBI taxonomy): Eukaryota > Metazoa > Arthropoda > Insecta > Diptera > Culicidae > Anopheles > Anopheles arabiensis. The sequence goes on from NC_053517.1 coordinate 101,100,120, forward strand.
ACGCTTCCATCCCCTGGCACAAGATCCCTAACCATTAATACATCACAATTATTTGATTCCTTCCTTTCGTCGCTATACTAGCTCACAGTAGCTTACCACTAGTGTACGCCCCTGTAATGGCGTTTTTTTGTCTTTTCCATCTACGATTTGCGAGAATATGTCTTACAACAAGTGTGTTGCCTATCTTGTCTGTTCAACCCTTCCTCCCGTTCCTTTCTTCTCATTACAGCCTAAAACATTTCTGTGTTTTGGGGACCTAAAAACCGGGTTGCACTAATTACTTCCCATTTGCCTTGCGAGAAATACGAAAGAAAAAAGGTAAAGTGTATAGTAAAAAAAAAACAAACAAATAAGCATAACCTAACTTTATCCAATAACCTAAAATTAATTTTAAAAAAACTTCTCCAAATTATTTGGAATACCGTTCAATTTTGGGATGAAACCTTCGGCACCCGAGTAGCGCATCTGCACTCTCCGTGTGCTTCCGTTTCGTACCCAAAATCGTATAAATTTGTCTGGTGTATGCTTTGTGTGCGCCCGATTTGTTGCTTTTGTATGTTTTGCTGTGCTGACGTATCTTTGACATATTTTTGTGTGTTTGATTTTGTTGTTACTATGGCCATCTACTCTGCCCCCACGTCAGCACGTGGCCTCTGCCTATCTAGATAGAATTGCTCAAACTCTTGCCATTACTTGCCATACCTTCCGCCATTTGCAGGCCGCGCGCACCACACACATAAATACATTGAGAAATAATTTAACGTACCCCTGTTGCCGCTCGGGCGCGCTTAACACATATACCAATAAAATAATGATAAAATTAAATTAAATCCATCTCGACCGAGGCTACTGTTAACGCTGCAGCCGCTGCAGCACTCTCTCTTTCATACTCTCTTATTCGTATTCTTTTGCTTCTCGTCGCTTCTCCTGCACTCATGGCGAGAGCAACAAAACTAATCACGAAACGAATGAAGTGTGCACCCGCGCATGAATGACATAATGGGTTATAAATAGTATTAAAAAGCGCGCGAGCGCTCTCTAGCGGGAAACGTCCCGAAGCTCTGTCTGTCACACACCCGGCGGTTCTATCACACGATCTTCAACGATCGGCAGAGCACTCCGAACGCACCCTTTCCCAGGCAGGCGTACGGCTAGAACTCTCGATCAACACAACCAGTACCAGTTGATCGCAGTTAGCTTGCGCTGCTTGCAGGGTGAGGCTTCTGCATCGATCGTAAAAAGAAAGCAACCGCGCGGGGCGGCGTTGTTCATCGTTGTGGTTCCGATTAGCTGTGCAGAGGTGCACGATCGTGTTTGTACGGTCAATGTCTAGCGCTGGTTTCTGTCCGTTGCTGCCCCGAAACATCCCACATCGCACGCGATGCTGAGCACAGCTCTTCGACTGGAATGTTTGAAAAGCTCGTCTCTATCCGTTTTGGAAGATTCATAACGTCGTCGTTTTGGGTCTGCGTTTCGTTTGAAGCAAAAAAAAAAACAGAACCGAACCGGTTCGCAAAATTTTGTTTGCCATTTTTTGCTCACTGTGCGTCTCAGTCGTTTGTCTGCATTCTTCTTCTGGTGATGGTGATGATGGTGGTCGGTTGTCCTATGCTCGGATCGCGTCGTTCTGGTTTTCAGCATTCAGCGGGTTAGGTTGTTGTTGTTGTTGTTGTTGAGTTAATTAATTAAAATCACATTCAGCTTTCGATCGCGATCGGTTTCCGTTTGCAGGACGAACGCGGGGCTTAGTGCGCGTTGTACACCCGGTAGGCGGTGCGGTACGACCGGAGGTAGTTGGGCAGACGCTGAACGTAGGCATACACTTGCTGTGTGGGTGCCACAACCGGCAGCACTACGGCCGGCCGGGGTGCAGCCGTCGTCGTCGTGGGTGCGGCGGTGGTCGGTGCAGCCGTCGACGGCAGATGATGCTCCTCGTTCTGCTTCAGGCTGTCGTAGATCTGCTGGAAGCTGGGCATCTTCTCCTTGCCGAGCGTCATCTCCTTAATGTCGTCGTCCTTGGGCACGACCGGTGCCGGCTGCACCTTGTCCTCCTCCACGGGCGTACCGTCCGGGCGGAGGCGCACCACCATCGGGCCGGTCAGGTAGTTGCTCGTCTGCTCGTACGGGGCCAGGTTGTTGAAGTGGGCGGACGCGGCAGGCTCGTAGCTGTAATCGACGTTCGTCGGTGCTTCCTGCGGCAGATGGTTCTGCGGCTCGGAGTACTGCATCTCCTGCCCGGTAGGTCCACTGGCGTAGTCGTAGTCCATGCCGTACTTGTTGACCGGGCCGTTGCCGCTCTTGCGCACCGCCCCATCGGTCGGGGCCGGATCGTCGAATAGCGGATTGTGCTCGAACTGCTCGCTCATGATGTAGGCCGGCGCGACCGTCGTTTGCGTCTTCTTTTTGCCGTTCTTCGTGTGTCCGTCCATCATTGCGTCCCAAACTGCGGATAAAAGCAAAGGCGAGCGAAACAAGAAACGATCAGATTAGATTTGCAAAAACAGAAAACGAAAAAACACACACACACACACATCGCGAAGATTCTAGCCCACTAAAATGCCAAACCAAACCCCGTGAACGCATCTCGCCTTGACCGACGGAAGATCGACAAGAACAAAATAACAAACAGAAAAGAGCAGACCGTGGACTTTACCGGTGAACTTTGCGGCTCCCGGCATTGCCGATCATAAATCAGCATCTACGGCGCGATCACGCGATACTCCTACACCGAGCAGCGATCATCTTGCGCGAGATCATTTGCGCTTGCGTCACCCCTTTATGGACTTTATTTGCTTCCTGCTCTATCTCCATCTGCTCCTCCTCGGAAGGCATCCACCGCGTTTTGAAGGCATCCCCCGTACGCTTATCGCCGAGAGGTCTCGGAAGGTTGCCGAGACCTGCGCCGACTGTCAATCAAACCGGCACGATCCTCTACGCGCGCGGTGCGGTCTCCGCCACTTCCGACACGGCGGGGATGGCTTCACAATCAAGAGGCACTTGTTCATTGAGAGGCTTTCGTACATTGTCGCTCCGACCCGCTAAGATCCAGTCGCTCCCCTCATTCGATCAAGGTTGCATTGGAGGCCATGATCGTGTGGAGGGACGATCAAGTACAAAGTTAAAGGGGCATCGCCGTACCGAGTGCAGTCACGACGCCGTAAATAATATCAGTTGTTTGTTCTAATGGACAAATTAATCTTTCAGTTTTGCTCTGAAAGGTGGCAAGTTTTTTCCTCTTCTTCTGGAAGTACTGATGTGTACGTGTACATGTAACACCTTCAGATATACCCGCAAAGAGACAATAATTTTAAATACCGACTCAAATGACCCCGGAAGTCGCACGGCATCGACTTGAAGCCTCGAGAAATGTGTTCCTGTTTTGGTTCACGATCACGTTCCCGGATTTCCACGCAAGCCGACGGGCTTTGGCTTCCTATGGCTCCCCAGGCACTTTGAATAATATGGCACCGGCAATACTTACTTATATCGGTCGCTCCACGCTGGTACGGGTCCATCGAGTCCAGGTGCGACTCGTTCATGTCCTGCAGCTTGTTGATGCCGTACATCAGCAGATTGCGCTTGCACATGTTGGTCGGCATGTCTTGGGAGTTTTTGCAGTAGCTCGACACCTGCTTGGCGAACATCGTGTACAGATGCGACATCTAACGGGTTCAAGAAAACCATGCAAACGAGAAAAAAAAACAAAACAAAGAAACCATACATAAGTAATGATACCGAAAAGTGAAAGCACACGCAGCAATCACGGGCAATGGGCGCGGAATGTGATGATGGTGCTCCTACTGCTACTGCTGGTGGTATGCGACCAGCCCTTGACGTTGATGGCGTTAGTAAATAGCTTCTTTCTTTACTGCACAACAATCGCGAACGCGCTCGGTTTGGCACACCGCGCAGCGCAAAAACAAAACCGAACGAGATTGTGCGGTGCGTGACGACTCGCTTTTTCGAGTGGCATACTTCACGCCACGGGCATTTTTTTGTTTTTTTAGATAGGCGGGGAGGCAAGGCCCACTAATGAAATGCCCCACAGACAACACGCTACAGGGTTGAAATAGTAGCAAAAGAAAGTAATGCTGCTTGAGGTGCTTGAACTCAGGAATTTTGCTAAGGTTGGAATTTTAGGAACTCTGTACTATTTCAACTCTCAATAAAACTGCAATAAATGCCTGCCCAAGGTGATGTAAACTAACAAAAACCTGTATGCGTTTGACCTCTATTTGCTAGCACCCCACTGCATCATCCCGTCCGATCGGACGTCATACAATGTAGGGAAGAACGCGAGCTTCCCACCTGCGCGAAGGCAAACCGTGCGGCCTTAGCGTAGCCGGCACGCTACAAATCTCCTCGTAATTGATTGCGATCGTGTTGCACATCGCCTACTACAACTAGGCCCTGCGTCAGACGATTTCTATGCCTGTCTGCCTGCCTGGCTGACGTCAAAGACGGTTTGCTGAGATCTAGTGATGCTTTCTGGAAGCTTTCCCCTGTTTAGAGCACCCTTCAGCGCTGTTCCGGGATGACCCTCAAGCTCGCCCTGAAAGGGTGCACGAACTCCACCCCAAAGCACAACTAAACGCTGGCCTTGACTTTCCTTGACACTGGCATACATCTTGGCACCCTCACAAAACGCCCCGAGGGAGAATCCGGTTTCGTGCACACCCTGACCTAGGGCCCGGCGTGGACCAACGAAACCCGTTGGACGAGTTTTCACCCCACGCATCTAAGCGCAAAGCGGGCAACGTGGGCACGAAGACGCTCCCTGTGACGACTCCCAAATACGGACACCTATCGGTTTAGGTCTGATCTACCAAAGTGCAAGGTTCTATTGGGTTGTGTGAACAGGCAGTTGAGGTCGATTTCCAAAGTCCTTCACATCTTGGAACAGGTATGCTAATCAAACATCGGGAAGCACACCTTTACGATAACAAAAGAAACTACACCGCATCTAACGCCTCGAAGCTGACCTTTCAGGCAATGAATTGACTGGTTAACCTCCTCTGTCTACCCGAAAGAATGCACTTTCACTCAACACAACCTCCACCAAAAGGACACACGCATCACACAATTCCCATCTTTCACCTGCAAGACGCTGCAACGAGCACACTTACCTTTTCGCCACGGCTGAGAAACTCCCACATCGGGATGGCCGAACCGGAACACACGGTCACCAGGCTCGACACCACCATTACCGCCGCACTGAAGCTAAGCTTCCTTCCGTGTGCCATTTTGTACACTGCAACTGGCAACTTCACTACTTGCTTCACAACCAGAATCCGATACACACTGCGCTGCGCGACGAAGGGTTTCGTTGCTTACGAGTGCATTTAAGTTTTCCGTTGCTTTTGCGTGCTGTTTTGTTTTGCTTTACACACGGAACTAGTCACACCAGTGCACTGGAGATGGAGATTTGAATTTGCTTCCGGGCCCAGTGGCTCAGTTTACGACCGCACAGTCGGTGTTTGAATGGTTCCTTCCGTTTTTTTTATATTTCCGACACTGTGTTTCTAATCTTTCACCGCTTCTCACCACTGCACAATTGTTTTGTTTTTTTTCACCGTTTTTTTCACCTTATGGTTTTTTCAAGCTTATTCTCACTTAATGCGCATTTGCTTGCTCACACCGTTTAATGATCGTTCACTGCTTCTCGCCTCTTCTAATGCACAAAGTTTCACTTTCTCTCTAGCACAATTGAGGTTTATTTGTTTTTGTTTTTAGTTACTTTTTGTTTCTTCGTTTGCTGTCTTGCTTGTCCTGCTAAAACAAAAAGACACTTGCGGTTGCTGTTTTCTGAGTTGACGGTCTGCACCGTTGAAGTTTCTGGCTCGAATTAAACGCGCTCTCTGGGGCGGCCTTCACTTTATATACCGCGCACTGCTTCGTAAATCATGACGTCATATACCGACTGGCCGACGCCAGCCGAATCGCAAAGCTTTCGTGCATTCCAACCATCGTCGCCTCTCAAGCACCCCGCCCCTCCCCATTGTTTGCCCCCCTTGTCCGAATAATCTTTCCCTTTCCCACTGGCGTGAAGCGCCCGGGCTGCTGGTGTTTCACTCTGTTGCGGATCTCGCCGCGGTTGCCTTACTCTTTGGTAAACAACGTCGGGGCTCGCAAGCAAGCTCGCTCACTGATCACGATCGTCTTCTTTTCAATCGAACGCGCCCGCAATCCCTCTCTCATCCCTCGCCCGCAACCCATTGCTAACCCTTTTTTTTTATTCCCCCGTGCCGTGTGTTTATCATTTATTTCTCTTCCGTTTGTTTATCATCTGTCTTCTAAGCTTTGGTGATCGTGTTTTTCATCTTCTAGCCGTTTGGCTGTATATATTTTTATCTCGTTGGGTACATTTTTCTTTCTTTTGGATTTTTGCAGTTTTTTTTCATACATTCCCCGCTAACAGAGCGAAACTCAGGCGTACGTTATTATTGTTCGTAGCATTATTTGTTTTGTTTGTGCAGCTTTTTATCTTGAATTTCTTCTCGCCAAATTCTTGGGCGCACACAGCCGCCCATCTGCACACCGATCTGCGCAGAATCGAAATTATTCAAAGCACTTCTTCTTTTGCGCACTCAGTTGCTGCGAAGGAAGTTTGTCTGTTGACGATTTTATTGCTAATTTTGCGTACAAAAACAAAAGTTCTATCCGTAGCTATCATGATGTTGTGTGACTATTTTGAACGATGTGTTTTAGTGCAAAAGGCATTTTAGTAAAAGGCTTACAAAGCAGCTTCTGAAATACAAATAAAATTCCAGAATGCATCTGTTGTTTCCTTTTTAGGCCATTTCAAACACGTTTTAAAGCAATTGCGCAGCTTGGTGATAACCAGCCAAAAACATTCCTTCAACTCCAGTCACCTTGTTTTTATCTGCACTAAGCAGCACCTATTCATCTCCCTCCACGCGTTGTCGCGTTGCGATTTTTGCATAAAATCGTTCACTTCCAAAAATCAACAACTGTCCACCGATCAACAGCAAATCGCGTGGGTTTTGTTTACATTCTCCAAACAAGGGTAACTTGTTATTCTGCACGAACCAAAACAAGATCGCATCAGAATATGTTTATTTTGTTTTTACCTTTTTTGCTGGTGCCTTTTTTCAACATACTCTCTGTCTTTCTCTTTCCATCACTCTCTATCTCTCTCTACTTACAACAGTACAATTTCACACGACCACATTTGGTTTTTGGTGTCTGTTGGTTAAGCGAAAACAGCTTTCATGAAAGCACATTCAGAGCACTATTTGCGCACAACGGGCATTTAAGCTTCGCGCCAAAACGACTCAATTATCAAACCAAGATGATATCAAACAGCATCAAACGATCACCCACGGTGCTCTCAAAGCCGAACCCCCTTTCCGCACATTAAACAGAGAGGGAGCACACTCGTGTACGCGCCACTTGGCACGTATCGCCCGGCACGTAAAAAAAACCCCTAGGATTACCCACTTCATTCGCCACATCCATTCAACCACACGGACCACCCCTACAGACACGCCAACCGGGTGGGGGGGTAGCTACCGAAAATAATCATTGCTCATTGTAAAATAATTTTATGTGCGCTGTTTGCGGTCGATTTAAGTGTATGGTCGTTTTGGAATTTCAAGTGTGCGAGGAGGAGGAAGTGGTCGGTTGTTTTGAAAAAAAGAAGCCACATCACATCTATTGCCGGTGCTGCACTTGTCCACTATAAGTAGACACCGAGAGAGAGAGAGCGAGAGAGAGGGTAAAGGTCAGCATAAATAAAACTGTTGGTGAGCTCAGTACGCTCACAGCACAGAAGAGCTGTATCGGTTAGAAATTGGTGAGAATGAAGCGTTTTATGTGTCTTCTTTTTTTCTCATTAGCCTAGACTTTAGTCTGCAACGTTTCTATACCAAATGAAGGTTGGTTTTATGAGGCAGACTTCTGGACTGTGTGTTTGGAGCTACCGAACGTTCCGGCTTTAATGCTGCAGGTGCTAACACGCCTGTTTTGGGGTGCGTAGATTCACATCTTCGTTTGGTTTCACTTAGTCCAATTTGTTTTTCGCCTGGCCCGCGCTAGAATGAGGGGCAAAGAGCTGCATAACCTTTCGCAGCACGGCGGGAAGCTTTATGACTTTGATTAGCTGCCAGACTTGAGCACACATACACATACACACATTCAACATGCTTTGCCAGCGAGATTTATTGCAGCTGTGTTAGCACCGTCCCGTCGCTTCTTCGACTAGGAATGTTAATTGGATTACCCACGCTCCGAGAGAGAAGGGGGTTGGGGTTTGAAAAATGAAAAAAAAATCTTTTATTTTAAAAACCAGCAGTAACCACAAGAGGAGAAGCTAGAATCGCCTTCGTCAATAATGAAAAATAGAACAAAAAATAGTAAAAAATCAATTTTTCAACAATTTACTTAGCAAAAGACACAAAAACTGCAGAGAATAATCAATTGAAAGGCACATAAACCAGAGCTAACAATCTGGCCCACATATTTGATCGATGTATTGCATGAAATTAGTAAAATTGTTTGTCTTGTGAAATTAATTTACACCAGCGCGTATCATTCATCATTCCAGACACGTGCTTTCTCGCCCCTACTGTCCCGCCACTGCTTGCGATCGAAGCAATTTCAACACCCTAAAAACACCGAAACGATAAAACCTTGTACCAGCTAGACCTCTTTTTTGCGCCTCTACACATATGGCCCCCTGGCTGTGCTACAAAAATAGCTACAAGCCCTCAAACCGCCAACCAAACTATGGTGCAACTATGCCGAACGAAAACTAAACGATATTCGGTACCGACACACCAACACCGTCCACGCCCCAGCCCGAAGCCAAATTAATCCAACTGCACGGTACATTAACACGTAATTCAGGCAGCCGGGGCATCGAAGTCCACGTCCCGCCCGGCTGAGAATGCAAACGTGACACGTCGATGCGTCGTATCGAGGGGCAGCACAGTGGCATTCGTTCGCCTTCTGCACTCCCGTACCATGTCAGGCCAGGTAAAAACACCAAATGCACCAATTTTGTGCACCACTGCCCACACAAGTGCATCTGTAGGTTTTTTTTGTGAGTGTTTTGATGCTCCAAACTCCAAACCGAGTCCAAGTGTTGAGTGAAGTCTACAAACCGTCCACGGGCAGTGATAGGAGCTTTCAGCACAAAAACAAACATGCTAAAAATAATGTTCTTATCACGGTAAGCTGACCACGCTAAAGGGTTGCACACGTTTTGCGTATTTTCGAGATAGTATTTTTCGTATTGTTTTTGCACATTCTGCTGCTACTCTTAGATCACCAGAAAAAGCTTCTGTTTGAGTCAGAAATAGCCTTGCAAACGGTTCAATATGGCAATGGAGCCGAAGACGCTGGACGCCACCTCCTATTAGCAGCATTCCGCAGCTCTGCTCACTCACGACAATTAATGAAAATGTCCAACAACGCTTAGTTATTCGTGTTTAGTTATTCCTCTTTTTCTTATGTTCTAGCCATAACTAAGCACAAAATCACCCATTAACAGGTGGCTTATAATTTGCTCCACCCTACAGTCAGCAAAGCTGCTCTAATTTTGCATCTACATTCCTCAACGGTAACTCACTGCTACAACCAAATGTGCTGCGTACGTTGACAAACTTTCCTTAAAACCCCATGGCTCAGAAAGCATCAACTTATAAAACACACAGCTTGGTAAAAACCGCCCATTAGCGTGCCAACCTCCCTCCCCCATACTAATCCGCGTGCCTTCGGCGTAAACAAACACTGGAAGGCACGCAGGCGTCGCATCACAACCTATTTCAGTTGCGGATGATTCACTGCGGCTGCACTGCTGCCTTTGGGTGTTTGCGTGTTTTAGTGCCTCCGCGACAACTGCTCCTTTTTTGGCCTTTTCAAGCCGGCAGGCATCTTCGGCGCTTTGTTACGTTTGACGCAACAACAAAAGAGAGAAGTAAAAAAAAACAAACGGATAAAGCAGGTTCGATGTAAACGCGTAGGTCGAGGCGCACGTCACGGAAACGATCACGATCTGCGCGAAGAAACAGTTGCCGGTGGCCGGCGGACAATGGTTTGCCGGGGGTTGAAAACAAATCATCTCATCATCGATGACGTTCTTCAGTTACGCGTGCTCAGTGCTTCCCTCCGGTTTGTACCGCTTGAAGCGCTCTTGGCAAGGGTTACGACCGCGCGGGGCACCATAAAAGGTCGCACCGGTTGCCGCAATTTTGAGTCATCGGGAACCGCTTGCAGCTTGTGCTGCTGCAGCTAATGTGCGGAACGCGATACATCAACTGCTTATTAACGGTTGATGATCGTACTCAATTGACTGCGCGCTGTCGATCGACACCTTTTCCGCTTGGTACGAAAGAGGGGAGGAATTTTCGAACCTTAAGATCGCCCATCCAAACGCCTTTATGGTGCTCTAGAATAAACAAAAAACATTCTGCGCCACGCTAATTCCCCCGATGGCCGCAACCCCCAATCGACGGGTGGGTGCGAAATAATGAAACAAATTAAATAAACATGAAGCCGTCTCGTGGCATCACTTGAGCCGGAGTGCTCCCGGAACTAGAGCTCTCGGGAGCCACCCCAAAAGACGATCTCATCTTTACGAGCGTCTCGAGCACTTTCCGCTTTTTTGTTGCTTCTGTGTGTGCCACTCTTCTGGGCGGATTTGAACCTATCAACCGCGTTTCAAGCTTCACAGCTGGGGGCGAACGGGTGACCCTTGAAATGCGTCAGGTGAGACGAAGGTCAATGCTGTCGGGGTACTATCAGGCTTGCCGATCAACCTGCAGGGCTGCCGCGGCACACATCACTCAACCAGCTCCAAAGTCCCGAGCGGGTCCGCGAACATTCCCCGAGGATTAGATATTATTGTGGGTTGGCTACTTAATTTTCCTGCGTTTTGCTTTGGCCCCGGCTCCAGACGGATCTTCTGGAGAAACTTCAAAACAAAACACTGGATCCGTGTGTGTTTGTGTGTGCTGGACACACTCGAGAAGACACATTTACGGACCACTCATTATAGTAATTCGCGCTACTTTTTTTTGCTGTGCTGTTGTTTTGGCCTGGTCGTGAGTCAAAACGTGACCGGTCATTAAGCGAAACAGAACAGAATCCCTTTTTGTTCGTTCACTCCCACCTTTTTTTGTGTCTTTCTTTCTAACGCGCGAGTAGCTTTCCTTACCCTGGTGGAAGATGATTCAAGTGAACGGCTCACGGTTAGTGTTTTCAATGTTTGTTGCTGTTTGCATTCGTACCCCATCCCGGTGTCCCTGCTTGCGGACTTTAATTTATATCCCGTAGACCCGGGCCCGGGCAAAATAGATTTGTGAGAGAATCGGGCACAGACAGACAGCAACCAAGACCAAGACCCAAACAAAACAAACACAAAAAATTGCCCCAAAATGCCTCGCGAACACTAGATGCTTCTTGACTACCGACTACCGCTTGTGTCGCTTCAGGTGGCCGCTGGATTTGGGGCTTCGGGATGATGTCATTGGTGCGGCGTGCAGAATGTAAATCACACACCGAAAGGGAAGCTCGCCACGATTGAACCAATTTCGTTGCGGCTTAAGACAAATGTTGGCACACAGAAGCACACCAGTGAGGGGAGATAGTGGAATTTGCAATATTAAAAGCCACCCAGGGAAGTTGCTGGTGAGATCCTCAGGAGATTCTTCTATTGTTCAAGAGATTTCATAATTCTGCCAGAAACAATTTAAAGCTTTTAACATGTTAAACATCAACTTTAGAAGTTGAGTAATTCCAATATTCTATGGAAACATTCATATTCTACCTGACAAAGATGCATTAGCCACAGCGGTGGGTTTAATGGTAACCGAATTGGACTGCCGCCAGGGGCCCGGCCAGTTGGAGAGGTCCTCAACGATCATTAGTCCAGCTTTTATCATAAATGAAGGAAGGGGATCTCAACACTTCTTACCGCTAAGGGCCCCCCAAAATCCTAAATATGCCTTTGCTGGCCATCGAAAAGTTTTCGGGGTGATGAATGGACGAAACACATTGTTAAATTCCACACCTCTTTAAGAGATGATTTCATTAGATCACGGTTTTTGGTGACATTTAAAAAAAGCAGCAATAGCTGTGTTGCGTTGAAAGGAAAGCAGCAACACCCTTTTCCACAGCATTTCGCAACATTCAACAACAAACAATCGCAAAACATTAACAACACGACAAACTGTTCGCACTTTGCTGACATTTGGTGCGGCCTCAAACCGACTGCATCGATTCGCCGTCCCATCTGCACAAGGTGTGCATGATCGCGGCGATGATCGGGTGTGCTGTAAAGTCCGATCATTTGCCGGGAAAGAAAACAACAAGACCTAACAAAAAAAACAACCCCGCATCACATCACATTATCATTCCTTATCGCTCGGGCCGACGCGTCGGTCCCCGCGAACGATAGTGGAATCCCGATGCGCGGCGCCATCCTGCCGGCCAGCCGGCAAAACGGCGCGAAACTCTACGCGGGACGCGGGCTGTTCTGCCGGTTTTTGTTTCCTGCCTCCTCCGCACCACCACCTCCGATGCGTGCGCGTATCATGCTGCCTGTTAGATCCAAAAAAGCTGTGTTTTGTTTTTTGTCGCGCTCGTGCGGTCCCTCCCCACCACCCAAGCGCACACCCCGTCTTGTTGGCCCCCTTTTTTTCGGGTGGTGGATGTTATAAAAATTATGCAAATCAGCAAAACTGACGCCAGTCAGTCGGCAGACCAACTGAATGTCTACACACTGTCGCCAGTACCATCAGGAAGATCATCATCATAGTCGTCGTCGTCGTCGTCGTCGCCATGATCGTCATCAAATCAAATCGATTCGAGTAGCCAAGAGAGCGAGAGAAGAGCTGTAGGGATGCGCTTGCTATTAATACCGATACCGAATCCCCTGTTATGTTTCGGCGGGGGAAAACTAGCAGCTGCTCCAAACAAGCTTTTTGGAAACAGAACGACAACAGAACAAACGTCGAGTCGCGGAACGCGGATCTAGCGGCCGAGCTACCGATTGACGTGCGATCGCTTGTTGCGCACGTTCTTTGGCGGGGTCGCAAAACTCTGCTTCATCCTTTTCTGGGATGTTCTAATTCCTGAGAAGGGAGGGGAAAACATCAACAACAACAACCAAATCCTCTTAACTTTTTCGTCACCAGCATTTATCGGTCGATCATCGATCGGATGGCAGCAGATGGCGCTGGCCGGGACTGAAAATCCTGCCCACTGCCACGGGATTGAAGAAGCATAGGACAACAACAACAACAAAAAACAGCCGGAGCGACAAAGTAAAATCCGATGCCCGATTGCTGACCGATGGTCGTGGCGCCGGTTTAGTCGTAAAAAGAAATATGTTTATTTGTGCCGTTGCGCTGGATGCTGGATGCGGGACCACCGCCCGGGACCCGGGTAGCTGGCGGGGGTAAAAGCGTAACAGCGAAAAGTAAAACAAGGGGGTGAAATGAATAAATAAAAATAAAACACGCAGCATCAGGGCGAAGAAAAACGCAAAACAACCAACGCGAAACAAATAACCTTCTAAAGGCCACTCTATCTACCGTTCGGACATATCTGAGATTCCCTCCGTGCTGCCTCCCATCATCGCCCCCTGACTGGGACGCCTTCTTTCCTATCACGTTGGTGACTTGGAAAGGCGTAAACAGAGTGTAAAGAAAATGCGCTTGTTTACGTTTTTTTTGTTGGCTGTTGATCGGGCTGAAAGGTTCGGGGATTTTTAGTGTGCCGTTTATGGAAAGATTTTTTTTTCTTTCGCTGTGTTGTTGTTTCTCATTCCGATGGCTTTGGACAGGATGTTTTGCCGAATAGTTTCAACAAAAAAAAGCTCCACCCTGCGAGAGCTGTTCATCCCGAACGTTCTTTGCACTTTGAAAACACCATCCAGCGATGCGAACTGATAAAGTGCACTGCGACAAGCTTTAAAAAGGTGAGCTGATAAGCTGGCGAACTAGAGAGAGAGAGAGTCTCCGTTTGCTGCACGCTTCATAACGATAAAGAAGCCGAGCAAACGGAGCCTCCTCTGCGTGCGACAGTTAAAGCAAACTATTTACCCTTGACCGTGGACCCCGGTTGCTGCTGGAGGTGTTTGTGTTTTTCACCAGTCCCCGTCCCAATCACCTGTTTTGGAGCGCGAACGTGATGATACATATATTAAAGGCGAGCCGCCGTTAAGACGATCACTTTGATGGCGGTGCTCCAAACAGTCCACTGCTCAAAACCACACACCCAAAACGCACATTGGACATTGATTTCGCTTCGGAAATGGTTTACGGCTCCCCTTCATGAAGATGGAAATACTCACTAACTTCCTTGAACTGTTCGGGCTGTTGCACGCAGCTTACCGGAAACGGTTTCTATCCTTTTCGGAGCTTTTGAACGGTTTGCGGGTAGCGTCGATCATTAATCAAGCCAATCCCTGCAGTGCTGTGGATAGCTGAACTACCCTCATTTAAAGGAGATTTTCGTTCATAATGGGCACACCGAATCGTTTGACGATCGGAAGATAAATTATAAAGCCTGTTCACAAATCAACACAGCAAGGCACACGCTTAAGACACAGTAGGGCATTGCTTCATCTATTTCACAGACCAAAAAAACGCACATTAATCTAGGCAACTACCTTTCATAACCGATACCAGGAAGATAGAGCACACGAAAAGCATCCTACGGTGGTGTTCAGGGTGGTTTTTGTGCGATCAAAACCAAACCACACGCTAAATCAATCACTCGCTGTCGCAAGACGTCACAAATACAAAGCGCAGCGATGAGTCGATCGGAATCGTCTTACTGCGGTCGGCTTACGTCAAGCGGTCTTGGTACGATCCCCTAAAACCTGCCTGCCGCCGATTCGGCGGTTAATGCGAGCCGTTGCGCTTCATCACTTGCTCCCTGGGAGCAGAAACAGCCTTATTAGGCAAGAATCGATATTCCACCCTATTTTAATTGCATCGATGCTGTGTGGCTCATACGTCACGCATCGAAATACGTCATCGTAACAATCCTCGCTCAAGTGTCCCTAATTGAGTGCTCACGTAAGAACGATCCCTAACGCACTGGGAGCTGAGCACCGACACGTTGGTTGGGGAGTGTAAGCATCATCATTAATCTTCATTAAAATTTCCACGCATAAAGTGTTTCTTCCTTTTCCCCCTTTCTTCTTCTACCTACCTTCTACATAACTCTAAAAAAAGATATGTATGTAGACACAAAAAAAAAAACCTTTAACCCAACCCCCCCGATCAGGCTTTCGTTCCGGAAGTCGCACAAGAAAAAGAATACCGCTCCGTCAGAAACTCGGCGGTGAGGATGCGTTCAATGACAACGAGTTTTACGCTTGGCGTGGGGCTAAAAAGGGAACTACACGCGGGAGGAGGTAAAGAAGATGGCACCAACGATGGCACGACCACCACGACCTGTACCAACCAACGCACTTGAACCAATCACCGATAATCCGTAGCCTTCCAAACCGTAGCCACCGGGGAGGATCAGCACCAGGACGGAGGTTTACCTTCGCGCATCAGAACCGCACGCTCCGGCATCCGGTGTAAAGGTTGTTGCTTGGTGGCTTGGCTGGTACCACGAGTATGATAAATGTGTCGATTGCAGACAGGGCGAACCCGCCCCATGCCGACGAACACGGCACAGTTCACGGACGACCGGATTCTAGTAGTATCCCCGAGTAGACCCGACGATGACCGGGACAGCCCGGAGGAGGTCGTACCATTTAGCCGTGGCCGTGTTCGCGCGAAGCTACGCATGACACAGCGGACTAATCGAATGACGAGAAGCAAAAATCCCCTCCGAAGATGAGAAGATGAGCATGAGCAGTTGCACATAAATTAGATGCCAAGATCGATGCCAGTGTATCGATTAGTGTTAATGTTAATGTGAGTATATGTGTTGATGGCTTCATTAGACGCTTTGCCATGTGGTTGGGCGGGTTTAAACACATTCACAAAACATTCGCTATTGATAAAAATGTCACGTAAGTAGAGGTCTGCTCTTCTTAATAACAAGAATTTATGCATGTGAAGTATGATACATTAAATATTATAGAAAAGCTACAAAACATGGCTGAAAAGAAAATATCTTACGACTAGAGGTAAGCATTTCTTAAAAAATAAATATATTAACTACAAAATCAAAGAGAAAAGCAAACGATTAAAGTAGGAACACTGAAAAATATTATTTAGGTATTTGAAATAATACCTAAACGTAATGTTTACACTCCAACACTTACAAAGTTTTAAAACGAAAATCGTAAAATCTAGTCTCAGGATTTTATTGAGATGGTCAATGTCCCAGTCCTACTGACTTGCCTTGATTGTCTCCTGTTCCCAGTAACGGTTTCGCTCTCAACTTAATGATTACTGTCACTGCCCTTCTACCAGTCTTGGTATCGGTCCACTGTTGATGCAATCTTTGCTCCTGTATCCCGCAATACTCCTGGTCAAGGTGACAATCACGATCTGGCAATCTCGCCGCCCCCGAAACCATCTCTCAGTCGCATAGCGCAGAATAAGGTGTTAAATTGGGCAATACTCGTAAAAAACGCAAAACTTCTCATGAGACAAAACGGTAATAAACAACCTCAACGTGACATCGTTTAGCAGTTTCTTCATTATGACGGCTAAAATCCTCATCTACACTCAATAAACAGAGGGAATTGCATCTTGCATCTGCGATTAAACTGTATCATGGAACAATCAGAATCAGCCCTATAGCGACGCGGGTCCGCAAGCGGTCCGTTTCACACTTGCAACAATGAAAAGCGCAGATGAAACCACCGTCAATCGAGTTCCATTCGGTTTTGCAAGTTCAGCACCGAGCACTGATCGCGCTTGGCTCAGTAAGCGACGCATCCAAGCAGCAGCAATCAGACAATAACGGTCAGCAGCAAAACAGTAGCGAATAAAGGTCTCGAGATCTCGAGCAAACAAACACCCCGCTCTCAAAACTCACCTCAAGGTACAATGTTACACAAAATCGCCCATAAAATGTGTGCTTTTGCTGTGTTTTCATTCAAGCATTGCTCTCTACCTTTTTTTGCGCGCGCGCGACCGCGTACCGCCCATAGTTTATCGAGTGCGCGCGAAGCGTTTAGATTTCGCATCGTACCTCATCGCGCAGTCGCCCCTCCCTTAAGATCATGCTTGCTTTTTTTTTGTTTAGTTTTGTTTGCAAGCTTTATTAGTGCTGCACGGCAGTCCTGCGCTTGCAGCGAGAGGGCCGCGGTCCGGGAATTTGGGCCACACGGATTGCCAACGGATTCGTTCGTAACTGCTGCTGATCGCTAATTGAATCGAAACAACGCGATGTACACATCGCGCGTGCGCGCGCGCGCAGTGGAATTGGATGAAGTCGCGAGCTGCAGGTGCTGCGCAACCGCCACAGTGGCCACTTGTAGTAACGCCACTACATCAAGACCGAGGTGCTGGTGCTGCTGGGAATAACCGACTCTCTTCTGGCCGTTTTCCCACTCGAGCGCTAAACGGGCCAGCTCGATACTGATGATGCTGCTCATTTGCACACAATGCAACCAACCCCGCCCAGTGGTGGTATTCCCGTGCTTTCCCGCGAGACTAACACGAGCTTCGGTAGAGTAACACGCGCCCGCAACAGAGAGCAGACTAATCGAGGGCACCGGGCGCTGATAGCGCTGTCACTGATAGCTGCTGCCAGTGCGCCAGTGGAATGATGCGATTTTTATCGCCCTTTTCTAACGAACCGAAGCTACCCTCGGTTCAGTGCGCAAGGTTAAGAACCTTCTGCCCTTGCATAATGATCGATTGCTGGATTTGAACGTTTTGCACTAAATTTTTAGATGTTTGTACATCAATGGGTGGAAAATATTACAGCAAAATGCAACGCTATTTGCCAACATCCCGAAAACGATCAAAACATGATCGTAACACACATCCCCTGCAGCAGGCCGAAACACGACACAACTAATTAGATAAACGTTGCTATTAGAGCAGCATGTAAATTTCAACCATCTCCCGCACCGTACGCTGTATTATCTAATGCCCCTTTGGGTCACGTGATTAATCGCCCCGCCACGTCATTAATATCAGATTCGTCACCTTCAGCTGGGCAATGTAGCAAGATGGGGATGCATTTGGCGCGCGTCGAGGCAGCTTCTTCGTTTTCCCCTCCAATTTTACATAACACGCCACACACGGGGCATTTTGGGCGGTCAACAGTGTTGTTTACTATTTACTGCTAAAGCCCCATAACAACGACAACAACAATCGGATTTGTTTACCTCAAAAATGCGTTTTTGCGTAGTGGGTTTTTTTTTTACACTCAGCATTTAAAAAGTTCACATTAGTTGACAAACGGGAACGCGCCTCATCGTGGTGAGACGCAATTTGGTTAACCCACCCTTCCGGTGGTAAAGGAAAAAAAAGGTTATCAAATTTACGTTCCTACGGTTTCCCTTCTGCTTTGACCGCGTGTTTCGTAAACAAACCGGCACACCAAAACATAACGCACGAAGCACACTGCCGACACCACCGGCGGGTTTCGCGCTTCCGGCGGGGTTCGTCGCCTGTAACAACAGCAGCCGTTGAAGTCTTTCGTCGTTCTGCGATCGTACCTTTTAGCACCCCCAAACTGGCAAGCGACGAACCCGGCCGGCCAAAAGCATCACGGAATGCGATCACTTACCCCCTAGGGCAGCCCTCCCCCTAAAAGAAAAGGGCGTCCAACGTTGCTTCACGCGCCTATCGCACCTTCTAGCCGGCAGCGGTGGATAGGTTTGATAAAGCAGTACATGACAAAAAATGTGGGGATGGCGGGGCGTAAATCCCCAGCCACACCGACCATTGCTAATACGAGCGGTACGAAAACACAAAGTTCAATCTCCCGAAACTGCCTGAAACCGGATCTAGCCGGCCGCTCGGCTCGCCGCGAGACGAATAACGAAGCATCTTCCTCGCTCGCGCCCGGGTGCCCTCCCGCGCGACGCCTAGCGATTTTTTGCGACTTCCTGTCCATTCCCCACACCCTTCCCCCCGTTCGAACCTGCGCATTATATTAATAACGTTAATTTTGGGGAATGTTATAAATTTCTTGGCGCCAACGAGACGCAACCAGACGACGACGGCATACCGGACGCTTCACTGGCGTCCTTGTACCGGTTATGGTTATTTGGCTGTATTTTTTTTTCTTTCTGTTTGCTTCAGCTTCGTGGCCTGGCTGTTTGTCAACCTTTCGCACCCTTCCTTGCTTTCTTTCACACCTCGCACTAGCCTGGGTGTGTGTGTGTGTGTGTGTGTGTGTGTGTGTGTGTGTGTGTGTGTGTGTGTGTGTGTGTGTGTGTGTGTGTGTGTGTGTGTGTGTGTGTGTGTGTGTGTGTGTGTGTGTGTGTGTGTGTGTGTGTGTGTGTGTGTGTGTGTGTGTGTGTGTGTGTGTGTGTGTGTGTGTGTGTGTGTGTGTGTGTGTTTGTGCAGCAAAAGAGAACTTTGCCCGGGCCAGAGAATTGAGCCAAACCCGGCAGGGGGAAAAGCGCTAGCACTGGAGATGGAGCGAAAGATAGCGGAACGGCACCGGATTGTTGTTGTTTCTTCGCTCTTCTTCGGTCGCACTTTTTCCTGCTCCTATTAGGGACCACATGTCGCCAACAGTTTCCGTATGTTGAGCCGTATTTTTTGCTGCTGCTGCTGCTGCTGCTCCTATTTGGACTCCTTTCGGTTGGGCGGAATTTTTGTGCTCTTACGTCGTCACTGCCCCAAACCAGCTTGAACCAAATGTTTTCTTTAGCTGTTGCGTGTGTGTGTGTGTGTGTGTGTGTGTGTGTGTGTGTGTGTGTGTGTGTGTGTGTGTGTGTGTGTGTGTGTGTGTGTGTGTGTGTGTTTACACACCTTTTCCCCAGCACCCGGCTCAAGCTTTCTACGCCCATCATTTGCTCCCGTTCACTGCTGTAATATCTTGTTGTTGAAGCTGCTTTTTTTCTACAATAATTTGCTCTCTTTCTCCACTGCTGGAATGCGCAAAAACAAAAACCGTTCGCAGTTGCGCTTCTGGACGGTTCGACAGCACGTGGGGAGGGTGTGCTGTGGCCGGGAAATCATAAATTAAATCGGAAATTCATGCGGACGTCGAGAAGGTTCGGTTCAGCCAACGGCACGACCAAGGTCGCGCCCGGATCAACTCCCGGGGGGTGAGCGATCTGGATGTGAGTGCAGCGTTGGCAAGCTTTCGCGGCCCGCTTGGCCTGTTATCTCGGTGTGTTTATTTATTTATTTCGCTTTTTGGGTTTCGCAGGTTTCGCGCGGTCAGGATGATTCCTTTCCCTCCTCCTTTGGTGCGCTGTTTGTACGTTCGTACGCGATGTAAACAAAACAGCGTTAGATGTTAGTGTTCTGGGGGGGATTTTTGGGTTTTGTCACTTTGCTAGGGAGCGTTCCCGCCCGAAGTGAACCTGATAGTCCTCTTCCGGTAGTAAACGGCTGATAGGGATCTTCGGAGCAGGAGTTGAGGTCACACGAAATTTGAACACATCCCACGCCCTCGGTTTGCCGAATTTACTACACTCATTACGCAGCGAACGGTGCAATATTTTCGTCAGTGTTTCAGGGCTTGTCGCTTCCTGCAATCATGCTCCGGTGGGCAGCGATCGAATGTCTCGCCTTGTGTCACGCATACAGATCAGAAGCCAGACGCTCATCCCAGAACAGCAACCGTTGTTCATCCATAAATAAAGCGAGAATAAATCGTTTGCTTCCGTCTGTCTTCATGCGTTTCGTTTAACTGGCAGGTGATACTGGCCATTTATTTCAGCTGTCTTTTTAATGCTGTGCGTCAGTAATTTATTAAAATAGCTGTGTTACTATACTTTGTGACATTCATTTGATTAAAAAAAACAACTTGTTAAAGCATTACACCGACATGTTAGACAATTTTTACAATTGTGTAGTTCCATCCCATCAACAAACGTTACCAAAACTCAAAATCAAACAAACGTTGCAAACTTGGTTGTTCTGTTTAACATACATCCACCGCTACATCCGGTTCATTCGCCCGGCTGTGCGAGATTGTTGGCCAATTTATTCTTGCCCAGACTGCGTCACAAAGTGTGCATACGAAAGAACCACAGAAAAGAATAAAATAAAACCCAAAAAGTGCGCCATTGCACCTTCGCTTGCTGCTGAGGTGAAAAAAAGAAGGAAAAACTGACCCACTCCTCACCGTATCGCAAGAAAGACTTGCGCGGTCGAGAAAGCGACGAACGCTTTCGTTTGATGCGCTTACGGGTCGGAAAATCGGTACGCCGGTGCTCGAAAACCCTCCGAAGCCATAAAAGGCTTGTTTGTCTGGATTCTGCGAGGTGAGCGTTAATCGAGCGACACCGGGCGGCGCTTCTTCTCCCCCTTCAGCCCCAGTGGGCGTGCTAAAAATAGATCGTCTACAACGCCATTTCCTGTGGCGTTGTTGGCCATCTTCCCGTGGTAATCTGTATTATTCTGTGCTTTTTTTCTCTCTCTCTCTCTCTCTCTCTCTCTCTCTTTCTCTTTTCTTTTCCACTTTTGCCGTCCAAAATTGCATACGAAAAACAAACCAGTTTTCATCCCACGGACGATGAACGATGTGTGATAAATAAGCGGGGCAAAGAGGAAGAATTTCTTTGCCCTGTACCTCGAGGTATATGCATGCACGAAGCTTTTTGCGCATTTACGACCAAAACACACTGCACTGCCCTGAAACTTGTTCCGGCCCCGACTCGTGTGTGTGTGTGTTGTTGCGCTCAAGTGTGTAGTAATCGCTGGCCTGCCCATCCCTTATGCTTTACGTTTTGTTGTTCTTTCCTCCCAATTTCGCCATTCCATACCACTGGAATGTCGTTTGGAAAGGCAAGAGATGCAGGCGAACCTACCAACAGAAGAAGAAGAAAAAACAAACCAACTCCTGCTGGCTGCTAAAAATAGCTTGCCAAAATAAATGGGCCCAAACCCTGCGCATCGGTCCCCAAAAAAACCTACAAATACACACACGCTCCATCCAGTACGTTCTTGCCTCGAGGGCATCCGTTTTTGGGGTCTTGTTTTGAAGTATTCTTTCTTTGTTTTTGTTTCTTTGCACAAAGAGCATAGCGTGTTCAGCAAACATCATCACAATCTTGGGCAGAAATGTGTTGCAGGTACACCCTTTCACCGGCACTTGATTAAACTCGCCTCTAATGAAAGCTTTTAAGGCGTTGTTTTAGAGCGTTGTTGTGTTTTTTTGTTATCGCTACACGATCGCTCATCGATCAGGAGCGTAGAAAACAAATGTGAAATGCTTCAGAATGTAGCAGTTCATTTCCCTGTGTGTTTTTGTCTGTGCGGTGAAATTGAGATTTCAATTCGATTGCACTGAGCTGCAGCATCGTTTCCCGATCACCTGCCACCCTGATGACTACATCGTCACTCCTCCACAATCACAATCCATCTTGGATCCTGCGCTCCGATCCATCGCCGCGATTAGAGACGAGATGTCTAATAATGTCTTCCTGGTTCTCGGGGCGAGAGCAGCGTGCCAACAGCTCGACGCTAGTGGGCCGGTAATTAATGTTTGAATTATTCCCCGCATCATCATCATCAGCAGCAGCAGCAGCAGCACCATTCGCAGCACCAGCTGTGTGTGTGGGGCATATCATGATGGATCGAAGAGCCTACAACCACCCGGAAGCGGTCGGCATCATAAATGGCAATGTTACAAATGATGTTCCCACTGCAGCGGTGCCGCAATATCTACGCCCAACGATCTGCAAATACACGGGCAAACAATTCGATTCCTCCGCTGCATCGATCAGTGCAAATGAGGCGTAGTTGCAAGGCAGTGCAACGTAGATGCACCCACGAACATACCACAGCAGATGACCCCAGCCCCAACTTGATCTGTAAAATCTCCAAGGTTTTCTCTCCCCAAAGCAATGCTTGATGACGTTAGAAGATACTAATTGCGCACTTTGATTGCGTCGCTCCGTTCTGTTCTCTGTTCCATTCTTGAAGGCCGTGAGGCCCTTAAGCCCTTCTCGAAAACTCCCTGCTGGGGCTCACAGGGGATCACAAGCTAGAGCCACCAGCCAACCGATGGACATCTTGTCTTCTTTAATGGGTACGGTCACACGCGGCAGAGCAAATGGCGCAAGGAATTGGGTGATTACACTGCGTGAATAATGAACATAATTGGTCACCTTCGCCGTGTGATTGCTACAATGAGCCCACCGGAGGACTCTGGTTGGGTGGAGGAAATTATCAATCAATCGGATGATGACGATGACTAGACCTTTCCAACGCTTAGAAGGACGATGACGGTGCATCTCACGGGAGTTCCCTAATGGCGATTGACGATTAGATTACAAAGTTGCCGAACAGCTGGGAAGCAAGAACTTCTTCAAGGTATTTCATGATCTTCATGGTCATTCCATTCTTTGAGGATTCTTCCTTCCTAACAACATCCGCCACATAATTTCTTCTAAAGTTCATTGACAGCTTCTATCTAACCAAAAAGCTGTTCTTGATACCAATAAAAAAAACCACTTCACGCGTGGGCTCGACAGTTCCCTTTGGTGTGAACGTAAACATCCCGCTTTTACCCGGGTGCGTTTGAGTTGAGAACAATTTACCGATTTGGACACAGCACCGAAATGAAATACCCCTTTTATTGATACTCAAATTTGTGTGAGTTGATGCTTTTTTCTCGGTTGTGTTGTGTTAAAAGCTTAAGCTTAACGATTACACCCAAAGCGGGAATGCTCCGTTTTTATGGAACCCACCGTTCGGTCTCTTATAATATCCGATCGTCATACACCACCGTAAAGCGATCGTACACGATGCATTATACCACCCGAATGCAGCCATAAACTAAATCCCATGTGCGATCGATCAAACGATTGCCCTCCTGCTACTGAGAGGAGGCAACCAGCCCAAAAAAAGAAACTGCTGATGACGTTCCTACCAACAATCGCCCACTAAATCTGAAAATGTGGTAGCATCCCTCAGAACTCCTCAAAAAAAGATACGCCAAAGCTTTCTCCTCCCCCAATGGTCCCTCACATACGAAAACGGACACGTTTTGGCTTTCCCGCCTGGTAACTTTATTCCATTTTTATGGCTCTCGACCGGGTTCCGGGTTCTGCGGGATGGTGATATCACAACGGTCTGACCGGATCAACCGTTCAACCTTAAACCGGGTTCGAGCGGAGGGTCTGGAGCAGTGCGCTCCGGTGGGTTTCGGTGCACACATTAAGCCCCCGGCTAAACGATCCCGACGACGACAACGACGACGCCGACGATTGATTTACGCTAAGTCGACCTCCCCCAATGCCGCGGCCTTCAAAAGGTGTCGCACACCGGGCACACCCGCAACCTAGTGCGTGCATTAAAATAAAAATACACACAAAAACACACACGATGCCGGTATCGGCACGGACCATAACAGCTGACGGAGCTGGAAGGAGCGGGCTTGTAGGTCGCTAATGCCTCGTGCGCTGGGTTGAGCGGGTGCGGGACGCGCAGCGAAATGCCAACCCGGTGCCAGCCGGTCTGCATGCCTACGTCACAATCGATTCGGGCACTCGCCAGTCTTCACGCATCAATCGACCACGAGCCGTCAGCGGGCCTGAACAGACGCGTCCAGTTCAGTGCGCCAGAATTCAAGATCCGTTCCAAGATCCTCCATCAAGCCAGCCGGAGAGGGGTTACCGACGGACGCACAAACAAGCAACGGACGAAGAGAGATCGCAGCTGGCACCGGGCAGAGGGCAGAGAGTGCAAGCATGGTACGGCTCCGGGCCGACGCCAAACGAATTTGTACAAATATTTATGCAAATTTCGAATAGTTTTTAATAGTGACTGAAAGGAGATATTTTCGCCGTTCTTCTCCCTCCTTAATCTGGCTAATAAATTCGTTTAGGATTTTTATAGTAGCTCGGGCTCGATTGGTGGCTCACAAGGTGGAGGAAGATTAGGGCAGGCAATGGCGACAATCGATAAGCATTGGCGACCCCGGCTAGCCGGCGTCGGTTTTGGCGTGGATTGTTTTGGGCAGGAGCTTGCCAGCTGGGCGCTCACGAAGTGCTTGTGGCATCCTCGATCAGCTACGGACCATTACGGGAAATGGGGAGTCTGGGGATTAGTTTCTATATTTACGTCCACAAAGCACTACCTGTGTGTTGTCTTCCATCTAAAGCTTCTCGCATAAGGTAGGCCTCTACTAATAAGCGCATACATCCATGTCAAGTCATGCCTTAGTACCGTCTGTATGATGTATGCGGTCACTGTGAAGTTCAAGAGCAACATCATCCATCACTATACACACACACCCGCAGTGCAGAAATCGATAGCGATGGTATAGCCACACACCTTCCCGCCCAAAAAAAAAACACATGTGCGCAACTGGAAGGCTAGCAACTTCCGGGGAATTCCTTAGCAACGGTCGCGACACACGGACCACAACGGTAACATTTGTAAACAACGTCCATAAGCCACCTCAGCACAACAGGGCACTCACTGTTTTGGGGGATGGAAATTTCCGTTTCTGCCATCCAAGCATAGGCAGATCGTTCAAAGACTAAAGGCAACACAAAGCGATGGTGACCTTCTCCGACAAAGAAGCTGTCCGTTATTGTTGTCAGTCATTCCAGCAGAGCAGAGCAGCGAGACGATAGAATAACAGCATCTAATGCCAATGCTGGAAGTTTATGACGCGGAAGTGAACCTGATAAGGTAAACATTGGTCCAACATCAGCGGGATGTTTGTTAAGATATTGGTCAATATGTATGCAGCCTTGATCTAGTTGATCAACCTTGCCATCTTCCAAATGACGACGCCATCTTCGTACGGCGTGGAAGAAGACGACCCTCTTTGATTGCTGTCAAACCGAAAACAGTCCTTCAGAGATACCTACTTCAAGCTTTTGATATAAAATGCACCATCACTCCAGATGCTTCAACTGAAACGTTGTTTTGATAAAGAGTTGCGTCAAAACCACTCTATTCAATTTCGTTCTTGATATCCACCATTACCTAATTGCTTTTCATATCTGTTCAAGATAATAACTTCAACTACCTTAGCCCCAATCTCCACGATCTTCACGACGTCCACGAACGCTTGTTGATACTTCCGTATATTACAGGGTCACCCGCACTACCGCTTCCTGATTTGATTGGATTGGTCGTCTATCTGCAAAGGTACACGCCTTCCAAAAAGCTCACCACACAGCCGAAGAAAACAACAAGCCTTCCACCGCGCAATATAAAGCCTATAAGTTACGAGATTTAAGCCTCGATAGGGTACCATCACAATAATTCTTCCTCCGTGGCACCCTACCCTATCTCCAGCCATCATACCTCCATGTCAGAAGGAACGGAACCCATTCATTAGAACACTTTTTTGTCTAATAATCTTCAAACAAAACAAAAAAAACGCAGCATTACTTGACCCTCAAAACCACACGCACCGATCGTAGTGGCACAGTTCCAAGCTTCAAAGAGGTGAAGCTTTTAGGGCGGGCGTTCGGTTACGTTCGGAGCCCGGTCAAAAACACATTAAGTCACCTTATTTATTTGGGTAAAGGTTTTGACGCTTTTTTGTGGTTGTTGCTATTGTTGAACGCAGAATTCTATTCAGAAGCTTGAGCTTGTACTCCCCAATCACCACTACCACCACCACCACCTGAAGGTATCAGCTCTAGTAAACGCATGCTTTCGTGAGCAGATCAAACCAGTTCAATCTGCCGTTGGTGCCGGTTTTGTGGTATTTTTAGTAGGATAATCTTCCAAATTAACGAACTAAACGTGCATCACGATTAGCTTGCACCCGCTCGCCAGGGACATCTTCAGAAGACAAAACCAGATCTACAAAATGCTGGAGCATTCGGTTCGGAAACTGGTATCGAATGCAGATATCACTACGCCTATGCATTGATAAACATACGAGATCTTCTCGATTAACGTCCAAAAGTCTGCTAAAGCTTTCCAAGACCGGGACGAGAAGCCCTTTAGCTTCATCAGCACAGTACAAAACGGCGATCTCATCATTAGTAAGTAGTTCCAGGTGAACGCGATCGTTCACCGCTGAAAGGAAGGAGAGCAACTTCTAATGGATGTGGGGTTTGATCTTCACCCTGCAAGCCGGAACTAGCAGCGATGCGATGTTCGTTATGGAAAATCCATTAAAAAATGAATTTTTAATAAATCTCCCAAATTGCTGCTGCTAATTCAGCTTGGGCGGCACTAATGGCTTACGTTTTACTGCTTCCGTTGCATTAGCAAGGCAGACAGCAATGACAATCGTTCGTTCTCGAAGGGATGATCATTTCGGTCGAATGGGAATAGCACTGTACAGGCAGTGTGAAGCATTTTGTCTTTGAGAATCAGTTGAAATTCCCATGCTCCCCGTGTGGGGACTGTTAGAAGTCAACCTGCAATTAACATCGCTTTGCTCGTCGGTTCTGTACTGACCATTTATTTTTTGCAAAAAGCTCTCCCCCACACACACAGAAACACCTACATTTGAAATCATCACACATGTAAAAACCACTCACGAGACAGACTCTAGAGCGATGAACAGGCAGCA
This sequence comes from Anopheles arabiensis, assembly GCF_016920715.1. Classification (NCBI taxonomy): domain Eukaryota; kingdom Metazoa; phylum Arthropoda; class Insecta; order Diptera; family Culicidae; genus Anopheles; species Anopheles arabiensis. Next base: position 101,127,702 of record NC_053517.1, read on the forward strand.
AGCTTCCACAATCCATCAACAGTTACAACAGTGCCAACTTACAGTGTTCAGCCTCCATGCGGCCCAGATTACGATCAGTGTGCAAGGGTGGTTTTGGTAGAGGCTTAGAGGAGGTCAGGGAAGGGCGGTATATTACGCAAATTGAGATAGGTCAACGTGGCTGAGCTGCCGAGCTTTCCCACACCACCCGTGGGCACGTTCCAGCGAACACAACAATCAATCAACCATCTGTGCGTCTGGCAACGCGTCTAGCGCTTCTTAGAACCTTCCACTGTTACTCTCGCGCGTTAAGGGCCACCCGCAACGCGACTAGCAACATCCGCATCGTGTGCTGGATGTACTTGAGCGTTAGTGCTACTGTACCCGTTTTTTTGTACGAAGTATTACCTAGCCCATATTCAACAGCTGCGATATGACTGCAAGCAAAGCCATCCTTTTTTCGTTGTTGATCTTCTACTCTACGAAACGATCGAGATGTACACAATCGCTGTCGCCATTGTATAACCCGAATACTAGCAGGGGGAAGAGCGTTAAAAAAACCCCCTCGCAAGCAGGGGCAGGAATTCCAAAAATGTTGACGTCGTGTCCTGGACACTGGCACGGCTGGCTCCACTCTGACGCTGCTGATGCTGCTGTTTGCTGTATCCGTCCGTCCACCGGTTGACCATTACGATCGCCCTCATACACACATGCAGCATCCATGTGCGTGTGTGTGTGTATGCAAGTCTCATTTGAATAACAAGCAAATTTTTATGGTAATCACTAATTCAACAGCACACGGCAAAACCTCGCAGCACCCTCCCATATGTTCCAACCCCAGCATCGGGGCGGCAGGGGACAGATTTCGCGAAAACCAAACGGAACATGGGTACATATTGGGACGTTCTGTTTTCGATCGTCTCTGTATGTGTGTGTGTGTGTGTGTGTGCCTGTTTAGTTCTTCTTTCCTGTAGCGTTCTTGTGCCATCTCTAGCAGTGGGGAAAGTCCCCCCAGCTAATCTGTGAGGCTCTGTGTGTGCGCGCTCGCCCCGATCGCGCGCGGGATGATCGTGCGGGATGCTTCTTTCCCGCCTTCGACTCCTGGCACGCTGGCAAACATGGACGACGACGCATAAGAAAAGGCGACTTTTAGCATTTCGAGTCAGTTCATTGTTCGCGGGATCCCGCGATCGAGTCCGATGGGCAAAGGAAGTGGTGAAGAAGCTCGAAGAAATTCCAACGATCAAGGCCGTTTGCTAAACATATCGCCTAGCCCGTTTTGCGACTGGCAAGCTGCGAAAATTGTGTGGCAATCAAACAGAAGAAAGGAAAGAGAGAGAGAGAGAGAGAGGACATAAAGATTAGAATATCATCGCGTCGGTCCGATTGGGCTGTTGGTTGGCTCGAAGCATCTTCCCCCTTGATGCCAACGTTTTGGCTGTACACTTCGCTCAAGACGCTCACACTTTTCCTTCTCATTAGCCGGGTCCTCGTACTGGGGACCTGGGTCCTTTTAGGGGGAGCAACCCTCGGGGAATTTAAAGAGCACAGGCCAACCAGGCAATTCGATTGATATATGCGATGCCATAAACGTGCACTGCCGTTCCCGATCAAGTTTACTTTTTATGGGAACTTTGCTAATTCCACGATCATCACCATCATCTCTCCGCCGGCAGCATGGCGCCAAGGCTGTTTAGCGCATCGCCATCGAGGAGCATGTTAGCTTCTGGGTTTTATTTCCAGACCAGCGGCTATAAACACTCCAAGCTTACCACCCGCTTCCCGGCGACCAGTCAGGCGCTCGTTCAAGCGGTGCCGTGATAATTTCTCCCAAAATTCCCCCTAACGTCTCCGGGGTCCACGAGGTAGCGAGGTGAGAAATTCCTTCATTAAAGCGTGCAAAAAAATACAGATCGCTTCCAAAACACAACATTAATTCTATGCTGCCATCATGTCGCATGGCATGGTTAGCGTGTCTCGCAGGTTAATGCCACCCGGGCCAAGCGATCGTGCGCCTATTTACGTACGCGAGAATGTCAATCTTTCGCCTCACGCGGCACAGTATCTCCATCCATCCAAAATCGCGACGATCACAAACAGCATCCGAAGAACTGTTTTCGCTCCAACCTGCCGTCGCGCTTGTTTTTTTGAGTTTTCTTCTGCAGGCGACAGTCGCCAAAACGAACCAAAAAAAAAGCGCTCACCCCACCCGAAAATCGAGGTCTGGCGCCATAACCCGGATCGAAATTTTTGCTGTCTGTCCCCACCCGCGCACCATGTCCCCACGACACATCCGTCGACGCGTGGAATCGCGTGAATGTCGCGCTTTGTGTTTGTGCGTACATATTTCCAGCCGGAGCCAAAGCTCATCATCTGGCGACGATCGTATTGGGTTTTTTTTTTTTTTTGTTGCTTCTTCTATGCTGGCTGGCATATACGATCGAGCCGGTTGTTTATGGCCGGCAGGCAGATGGGAGAGGAAGGTGTGCTATCAATTTGACTTTATGAGCGTAATGCTATTCAGCCATGCTAAACTAATTAAAAACTACAACAGATTATCAATCTGCTGCTGTCGCCCGCTTGCAGGATGCTTAATTTAGAACGGACGGCTGGTTGGCAAATTCCAGCCCCACATCACAACTGCGAACTGCCAAATTGACAAATGGGGAGCCTAATGATGTACAATAAATTGATCACTTCAAGCGTTCTGCAAGTTCGGTTTTCGTAGGCTCGTCTCCAAACTCGGGTAGACCTGATACGCCGAGCGCTATCTGGACCCTCCACCAGAATTCTAACGATCGCAGCGCTGGGGTGTGTGAAGCCACAGCCCGAAAGCATGCTACGCTACGCTACGCCCTTCTCCGCTCCGTGTTCAGGCTAATGGGATATTGCTTCATTTTAATGGCAGGGTTTCGAGGAGAAAAAAAAGCAGGCAAGATTCTCGATTCCCACACCCCAATCTTTGCCAACCGATGAGCGCGAGAGCTCGCGATCCAGCGGCCTAGGTTGGGCCAGCAAACCAGAATCTCGAACGTCCTTGGTGACCTTTTCGATGGTCGCATCCGCGAACCGCGGGTAAGGTCGCATTCTTCTCCTCGCGTATACGCGCAGACGCGAGCGCAAACAAGGCGGACGGATAGATACGGCCAGCAAACCGGTTCTGACTGCTGCTCGCCCCGGGGTGGTGGGGTGGGAGCTGCTGTGCTTAGGATGATAGGGAAGAGCTATTCAAGCGCGGTAGAAGATGGGTTCGTTTGGCAGAACGATAGGCGCTGAACGTACGGCTTGCGGATTTGAGAATAAAAAGGGTTTGCGGACTGGATGGCAATATAGTTATGTGGTAAGTTCGCAATGCTTTATATAGGAGAGATTTATAGCAATTCATTTAGCAAGGTTGAAGCGTTGGCAAAAGTTTAGTAATGGAGGAAACGTTTATTAATTTTAAATATGTAACCAATGCAAAGGTCTTCCCTTTCAGAATTACCAAGCTCTTTTATTTGGTTGATAGCGAGAATCTTAAAATATAGTTTAAAAAGACAAACATTATAGCCTGCAAGACGTGAAATTGCAAGAATTGCAAAGCATGTTTTCAAGCCATGTGTAGATATTTGTATTATATATTAACTGTCTGGGTGGGAATCGAACCGAATTCGGCCTTTGCGAGGGACTATTCGTTTATCATTAGACCGTCCAGTCCAAGCACCTATGTTTTCAAGAATATAGCATCTAGACACTGCCTCCAACTCGAATCGCGTGTGGACAAGACCTATCTTGCAATAAATATTCCATGCAAATGCATAACAGCGGACTCAAATATGTTGTTCACAACTCAACCAAAACCCCATGGAAGCAGTCTTTTTCGGACGGTTAAATCAAACGATTTCAAACTGTATGTAACATCCCTGAGTTTTTTGACAGATGAAAAATGCCATTATTTTATTGCAATTTTTTAAATTAATTTATAGAAGCTTTTCTGCGTAGAAATCTACAATTAAATAAGATTGTTTTATCTATAACAAAACAATCAGCGGTTCCAATTGAGATCCAAAAGCTGAACGACTTTAAATTTAAAATGTGATGGATGTTTGACAGTTGCCAAACAGTTGATTTCGAAATGTGTTTTTAATATGAATCTGTTTTGAGCAGTTTCTATTCCAAAGCTTATAGATAATCACAGCTTACTGTAAAACAAATCGATTAAGCTTCTGTTAGTTGTATTTAAATTTCTAAATATGGATATTCAAAAGCACGTGGCAAGGACCGTAAAGATAACAGGTCAAGTTATAAGCCCGTTTTGACAGCTAGGTGGAAGAAGAATCGACGAAGAAAACTGACAGCTAGTTTTCCGCGTTTGGCGAACGTTTCAAGTTCTCCAAGGAAAATTTTCATTGGAAATCACGGGCTGTGTTCTAATCAACTAAAATATTCACCCAAATTGATCTCCTCCAAATATGGACCATGCAAAACGTAAAAAAACCTATCAATACATATACCAGCGGAAAACCATCTGTCAAAATCGGAGCCCAGGGGGGGGATCGCCAAAAGCGCTATAACTACACCTCGTTATACATTCCACCTTGGCACGTGGTCAATAAACTGCACGCAAACAAAACATGACAATCGAGGTTGGATTTTGTCCATCATTCGTTACCCCATTTGCCCATAGTTTGCACGTGCAACGACAGCATTGCACAAATGTGAGCGAGAGCGAAGCCCGAGCCCCAAACCTAGAGAGAAAGAGACAGACGAACGAAAAGTTTCGTTCAGTTTCGTTAAAACTGCCCTGACACATCGCTCGCTACGCACACCCGGTCATCAAGGCAGAGCGGCCAGATTATTTTGGCAGTTTTCTGTTGGGACACCATCATTTTATCTGTGGTGTTCAGGAGGAGTTGGATTTTATCGGTAGTTTTCAGTAGGTTTAACCTTTAAGTTGGCAATCGGATACCCGGGTATTTTTTTTAAATTTAAACTGAAATAACTTTTGATTCATTGCTTTTATTGACCTGAAATTTTCCGTAGCCTCCCAACTCTTAATTTCTGATTTTTTGGTGCATAAATTGTAATTTAAAACAGTATGTAAGTATTTTATTTTGATTTTTTTTTAACTTTACCACGTAAGTTGGCAACCAGCATACCTGGATATTCCATACATTTTGTATGGAGAATGACATTTCTCTTCTTCATCTTTTCGTATTGTGCTTATTTTGGAGTCAAATTCAAGCGATTCCAAATTTCAATTTGACCGTTAAATTTATCATAAAAAGAAAACAAACTACATGAATAAATGAAATAGAAGAGAATATATGGTCGAGATTACTTGCTTACAGCATTAAAATATAGAAAGCATTGTTTACCTAGGAAACCCGGTTATTTTTTGCGTCAAAACGTGTGGAATTCCCGGGGTATGTCGGTTGCCAACTTACGTATGTTAATCTGGTTGCCAACTCTACGGTTAAAACAAACTAAACTCTCAGTTGAATAGAAGGGATAAGGAGAGATGGGGGGAGGGTTATGTGCAAAATGAAAGTTCCACCGCACGAGAACATCCTCTATCTATTTTAAGGAGATTGATTAGATTTGGTTCAGCGATCTGAAAATTATACTAGGGAATTGTAAGGCCGAAAATACATCGACCGGAATTTCTCGGCCGCGGAATTCCGCCTGCTGTCAAATCCATGTACTTTTACACATGGAATTTGAAAGTGTCAACGAAAACTTTCCCTAAGGCAGCGGTAATCGCTGATGTGGGCGTGCGTGCGTTTTCTGCAAATGTATGGAATTTGACACCCGCAACGGGTGACAATTTGCAACCGCATGCGTCAGAATCAAACAATTTTGATTTTTCCGCACGCACGCCTGCACGCCCGCAGTAGCGATTATCGCTGCCTAGCTGTCATATCCATACATTTTTCAGCAAGCGGAATTCCGTGGCCGCGAAATTCCAGTCCGTGTATTTTCGGCCTCAAAAATCAATAGAAATACAGATACAGTCTGTTCCCAAGTTACGCGGTTCTCGACTTATGTGGATTCGGAGATACGCGGTTTTCTTAATTTGACAGATCAAATGTCCAATCAGTACAATTTGTCTCAAGAAATTTACAATGCAGTTTGAATTGCTTTTTTGCTAATAAATTTAAATCACTTACAAGCGAAAAATATCAGAATGTTCTGTACGAATCGTATCAAATAAATGATAAAGTGTGTAAAAGTACTAAATTGAATAAAAAGAACCGAGTAACCAATTGTATTTTGGTCGAAACCCGTGAAATTCGACTTACGCGGACATTCGAATAACGCGGATTCCTCGGGAACGCACAAACCGCGTAACTCGGGAACAGACTGTAAATCGGTATTTCTGGTCACTCTACAACCAGGGGCTTGTAAACGCATCGAATGCCGCCATTACCATTCGACTGTCAAACATTTCACGTATGTTCGAGACTGATCCAGTGTCAAGTTGTTCTCGACCGTTCGTACCTCCCCGTACGGCAGTGCTAAAAATCTCACCTGCGCCGCCATTTTAGCAAAGTTTGTTCCTCGTTTTCAGCGAAGTCAACTGTGGAAAATCGCTCGTGCAGCCCTAGCGCAACAAAGCGGAAACGAAAAAGGAGAAGAAAAGAGCAACTCATCAGCGAGCCACCATCACCACCCAGGCAAAGTACGTTCTCCGCGAGTGAAAAAGGAAACCCCTCAGAAAAGGTACCGTGTGCGCGAATCAATAATGGTGAAGGAGACGGGATTTTACGATGTGCTCGGCGTAAAGCCTGGCTGCTCCCCGGAGGACCTGAAGAAGGCGTACAGAAAGCTCGCGATGAAGTACCATCCGGACAAAAACCCGAACGAGGGCGAGCGCTTCAAGGCGATCTCGATGGCGTACGAGGTGCTGTCCGATCCGGAAAAGAAAGCGATCTACGACGAGGGCGGCGAGGCGGCCATCAAGCAGGGCGGTGCGGGCGGGGGCGGCTTCCACAGCCCGATGGACATCTTCGACATGCTGATCAACGGCGGAATGGGCGGCGGGCGGAGGGAGCAGCGCGGCCGCGACCTGGTGCACCGGCTGACCGTGACGCTCGAGGAGCTGTACAGTGGCGCAACCCGGAAGCTGTCCCTGCAAAAGAGCGTTATCTGTGATGGGTGCGACGGCATCGGCGGCAAGCGGGGTACCGTGCACAAGTGCGTCCCCTGCAACGGTACGGGCATACTGACGAAGGTGCACCACATCATGCCCGGCTTCATGCAGCAGAACAAAGTGCCGTGCCGCGCCTGCCAGGGACAGGGCGAGGTGTTCGACGAGAAGCACAAGTGCAAAAAGTGCGACGGCCAGAAGAAGGTGCGCGACAAGAAGATACTGGACGTGCACATCGAGAAGGGTATGCGCGACGGGCAGAAGATCGTCTTCAGCGGCGAGGGCGACCAGGAGCCGGGCCTGCAACCGGGCGACATTGTGATAGCGCTGGAGGAGAGACCGCATCCGGTGTTCAAGCGCTCCGGCAAGGATCTGATGATGGAGATGCGGCTCGAGCTGTCCGAGGCGCTGTGCGGCTTCCAGAAGGTCATTACCACGCTCGACAAGCGCAGCCTCGTCATCACGTCGATGCCGGGCGAGGTGATCAAGCATTCCGCGTTCAAGTGCATCATGGACGAGGGCATGCCGCAGTGGAAGAACCCGTTCGAGAAGGGGCGGCTCATCATGCAGTTCCGCGTGGTGTTCCCGGACTCGCTGCCGGGCGAGGCGGCCAAGCTGCTGGAACAGTACCTGCCCCCGAAGCCGGCCGAGGAGATCCCGCAGGACGTGGAGATGGTCGAGCTGGTCGAGCTGGATCCGGAGCAGGAGTCCCGCAACCAGTACAAGAACGCGTACGAGGAGGACGAGGAGGACGGCGGCACCCCAGGCGTGCGGATTCAGCAGTGCGCGACCAGCTAAATGCGCTGCCCCGCCCGCTCCAAGGACACCATCTTTCCTTTCCCCCTCCCCTCCCTTCCCACCATCCATCCAGCCTTCCTCCCTGTTTTTTGACCATTGTGTCGTGTAGCTGTTAGCAGTTGGTGACGTGTGCAAATGGCATCATTGACGGCGCGCGCTCTTTCCTGTCTTTTCAAAGCGCTGCTCTGGCGCCGTGTGTTTTTTTCCGGCAAAACCACCACCACCACCAACCTCCTTCACTCCTCAACATCAACAACAAGCACACGCGGGCGTCCCAGCGACGTAGTTTACGGAAGAAGAGGAAAGAGAGAGCACGAGCGACTGTGGTACAATAGGGAGCGCAGCAAGCTGTGTGGAGCAAACATAGGAAACAAATTGTCAGCTCACTGTCCAGCAAGGGGAGAGCAGCTGTAAAATCACACGACTACACAAACCAAGGCAAGACAAGCAGCGCAGACAGGAGGGGAACAAAAATTATACCAACGGTACAGAACAACTTGAGAGGGAAAGGGGGGGGGGGGAACAAATAGCGCAACCTACGGGTACGTACGCGCGCGCACGTATTCCCTTTTTTCGCGGAATGAAGCATAATAAATTATTAGCACATCAATCTGGATGAAAGGTTAAACACACAAACAAGAAACACTACCGGCAGGCTGAAAACTCTCAACCCCAAAAGAAACGAAACAAAACCCCCCTGACTGCGTTGTGCAAATTCACTTACTCTGCAAAGCAAATGAGAACAACCCTTACAACCCAGCCCCCGAGAGAATTGAAGGAAATTGAACGCTTTAGTGTGGATGTGGTGATATATTTAGGAGGAGCAGAGGTCGATCGGGAAGGCAGGAGAGGACGGTCAAGGTAGGATTAGCTTCGCTTTTTTAAGCCACTTTTGAGGCGATTTATTAGTTGAAGTCGCTGTAAACAGGGAAACTTGACTACATATAACTAATCTTGCCCTTAAGATGGTGGCGCACCGTACGGCGGAAGTACCGTTACCCTAACCTCTCTACTCGCAAGTAAACACACACACACACAGGCACAATATATACGCTTTACTCTCTAACACTACGGCACTAGAGCTGAAGACAGGGCACCCCTCGCAACACCATTCCTTAACTTTGACGCGTGAGTAGGCTATGATGAACCGTATGAGCCAGAAGGGAAACGTAGGTGCTACGCTTCCGGGAATTATTTATACTCCATCTCTTCGCCGACCTTGACCTTCGCGCTCATCTGACGCCGTGCAGGGCTGTATCTGTCCACTCGCTCCCTTTCCACCTACCCCCGTCAAGTGTGGATTAGTTTTTACGCCCCGTTTCGGGTGAGCCTCAAAAATTTTGGTTTAAAATAGTTCATTTTCAAATTTACCCACACTCCATCCAACCAACCCGCTTCCTGCAGCAAAGGTAATGTGCGCTCGGTAATGTAAAATAGTGTACCACACATTCGAAACTAAATTCCCCCCTGTACGTGTTTCATAAAGAAGGAAGCGAAATAAAATTTCATGTAGCAAAAAAACACGCAAAAGAAATGTGCTCGTTAGTACACTGCTGCGCGTATGTTTGTGTGTTCGTTTGCGCTTCGTCATCGTGCAGTGAAGTGTTTTGATCGCATGACGAATGCACGAAGGTCCACCTCCCCTGTTCCCCCCCAACCCCTTCTTCACCCTGCCTGCTCGTTGGATAAGGAAGGGAAAAAACTCACCCCAACCCCCCACCCTAGTGGGTTTTGTGTGTGATATAACATTGCATCACTACTGCAGCCGTCGACATTTCTTCGCCCCCTTCGTAGGGGTTTTTGTTCGCGCGAAACAAAGAGGAATGTAATCAAATAGTTAACCTCACTTTTTGTGTAACCTATTTATTCCACACTGTATCGCTATGCCTAAAGCGGCTCCTGCCATCGATTAAATACGATCTTGAAATATTGCGTAAATTGTGCAAATGCTCGGTTTGAAGGGATTTTTGTTTTTTTTTTTACTAGCAAATAAAGACAGCGTTAGCAACGACCAACGGTGACTAGATTACATTCTGTGCGATGTGTACAATGGTGTGTGCGTACGATTCCCCTATCCCGATGCCATTCCGCTCGGTCGGTCGGTTGCCGTTTGGGACGTCTTGCCGGCCGCTGGTTGCTGATCGGTCGTAAAAATAACAATATCCTTATTGTTATTCATACGCAGTATCCGCTGTCAGGAAACGGCCGCCGTACCGGTCAGTGTGCCGGTCCACTTTTCGCTCACCGCCCACAGCCACTTGGCCACCCGGTCATCCTTCGCCTGCTCGGCCACCTCCTTCGGCGCACAATCGCTAAAGTACTGCCCGCTAACCTTCTCCAGGTCCGGATCGAGTGCCGCGTACAGCGTTGTTTGCGCACCGTACAGGGGCGATTTCAGGAACGGCCACACGAACGGTCGCACAAACAGCCCCGAGAACCAGCTGTTAAAGATGCCCATATGGCGCATCAGCTCCGTATCGACGATGCCCGGATGGAGCGCATTCACCGTCACGCCCGTGCCCTCCAGCCGGCGGGCCAGCTCGCGCGTGAACAGCACGTTCGCCAGCTTGCTCTGCTCGTACGCCTTCGCCTCGTCGTACGCTTTCGCGCTGTTCAAATCGTCCAGCGCAATCTGGCCGCGGGTGTGCGCCAAGCTGGACACCACCACGATGCGGCTCGGGGCACTCAGCTTCAGCGTATCGAGCAGCAGATGGGTAAGCAGAAAGTGTCCCATATGGTTCACGCCCAGCTGCAGCTCGATGCCCTCTTTGGTGAGCGTGCGGGGGCAGCGCATCACACCCGCATTGTTGATGAGAATGTCCAACCGTTGCTGTTCCGCTTTGAATCTGGAAAACGGTAGAACATTCCCAAATCAATACCGCATTACGTAACGACTCGCCGTCGGTGGCGCATTTGTCAGAGTGTGCGTGTGAGCTGCTTACTGTTTCACAAACTGACGGATCGATTGCATCGAGGCCAGATCACACTCGCGGCAGTACACCTGCGGGTTTCGCGTATCCAGCACAATGTCCTTCCGGGCCTCCTCGCACTTCACCATATCCCGGCAGGCCATGTAAACGTGCGCGCCACGGCGGGCCAGTGCGTGGGCCGTTTCCTTCCCGATGCCGGTGTTGGCCCCGGTAATGATGACCACCTTCCCGTCGGCTCGCACATTCTTCTCGAAGCTGGCACCTTGCATACGATCCCTACAAACAGATGGATCATAAGAGCAGCTTTCCTGCCAGGGGGGGAGGGACATTTCAGTCTGCTACTTACTTCAACAGAACGGTGCCACCGATAAGTGTGCCTATCGCACTGCTCACTAAAATTATTTTATTACGAAAGATCGACATTCTTGCACCGTTTCAGTGGTTCGCATACCGGGCAACGACGTTCAGGTTTTAATTCATCTTTAGCCGATCGTAACTTTTGGAAATGTTCGCGGAGTTGCTGCTGGTGAAAATCGATTCTTTTTTGTTTACATCCCGGAATTTCGTGGGTCCAGTGCTGCCAGCGGTGTTTCGTTCGTTAAATCAACTTAACGAATGTGACAGCACGTGTCAGAGGCGTAGATGAATATTTCAAACTGAACGTTGGCAGCAATATCAATGCATTGAAAAAGAGGTTTTGCAAAACGTGAGAACTTTTGTAAGGAGTTTATAAAAAATAAATAAAAACCTAATGAAGTGAATGTATCATTTCAATCTAGATTTAATCATATTGTTGTATTAAAGCCGACAGCAATGTTATTTACGATGATTTTTTCGTGCCGTTTGTAATGGAAAAGCCATATGATCGCGTAATACATGCTTCAGTCGGTCATTCCGAAGTCAGTCACCGTAGACTGCACAAAACACCAATAAATATTAATCTTCTCAAAAGGCAATCAAATTATGAACAACAACGGAGCTACAGTCTTTGCACTTTATATCATCCATACACTTTGTTCTCTGTACAAATGCTATCCAATACAGCTACTCCGAGCGACCCAGCTGCTTTACCGTTTAAATGCACAATTGTAATCTACTGCAGTTGGGTGTAGCTACAGATTTTTGCCTTTCTAGATGCCTCCCGTTCTCTACGATGATGATCTGCTCTGCAGAACCTTTCGCATGCTCGCGAACATATTTGGCAAGATGGCAACATGCTTGTCGACGCATTTAATCGCACACCGTTCAAACTCGGCAGTATACTTAGCAATATCGCCCTCGGACGGATTGGGTCCCATCTGAAAACAGTGGCGAAAGAAATGAAACATTGAGAACGCCATTTGAGCAGTATGAGAACGAATTTACAGAATCCAATGTTACCTTGTCCTTAATCGTATCATTGCAATCCATTACACAACGCTGCAGGCGACTGTTGAACGAGTTGATCTCGGTTTCCACGTGCTGCTGGGCTCGCTGGGCAGGGACAGAGCACCGCTCGACGCACTGCTGCACCGTGTCCATGGAGGAAACGGAATCCTTACAGCATCGGGCAGCACAATCGTGCATATCGGCCTTAATAAGGACGAGAAAATAGAATCATAACAAAAATAATATTAAAAAAAATCTCGCACGACAGGGACAGTTCCGAAGCACACCGGGAAGGATCTTCACCACGAGCAAGCGGGAACAATCGATACTTTACTTGCATTTTCCGCAGCACATTGCGGTCGAGATCGTCCAGCTGTTTGGTGATCTCCATTTCGATCCGCTGCTTCTGTTGTTCGATCATTTTTGTGTAGAGTTTGTGTGATGAAATAACGAGGACTGCTATGCGCTATCAACAACTTTTTTCCACTCCGCCAGAAGATGTCGATTCCGATAGCGCTGGGGCCGTTTGACGTTTGGGTTGCGTCACGATGTAAACAGGCGAAAACGGGAACCGCACGAGGCCAGGAAAAAATGGAATTTTTAAAAACAATGGTCGACTTTATTTAAATGATTGTTTATAAAAAATCACATGTACGTAGATTAGTAGTTTTGAGCATGATTTTTGTAAAAATATTACTTTTTGTCATTTGTCATCCAGGTTCACCACGTGGTGGGCAGCGTATTTCGCCTCTGACGTCACGCGCCTTGTTTCTTTTTTATGAAGAAGAGTATTTCGTAAAATAAGTAATTTTTAACGCATTCACGTTCCCCATACGCAAATAACATAGATATAATAATGATACAAATAATAAGAAAAGAAATAAAAAATTATTTGTTGACGTCCGTTCGCCATGACAGCGGCGAATTTCCGATGACACGCACACAGACGTATGCCAAATGCCATCCCACCACCACATGCATAGCAGACAGGTTTTCAGCAAGCGGCACCAGCACCAGCAGCAGCAGCAACGACGGCGACGACGGCGACCACCACCACGACGTTGCAAGCGAACCGTGAAGAAGAAAAGAAGCACACGCACAGACAAGAGAGTGTGGCACACAGAAGAGGCCGTGTCTCTCCGGTTGGTTCCTTCCTCGGTGTCTCGGTTTTTTGGGGGTTTTTTCAGTTGTTCCCTGCCCCGGGGGTGGATGGTGAAAATTCTTCTTCCCTTCTCAATTTCTCCCCAAGCTCGGAGGTCGGATCGGGCCACCAAACGCGGCGTAGATATCGTGCACCTCCAAAGGCTCTCTGTGTGTGTCGCATAGCCGGCACTTCGCAAAGGAACACATACCCCCGGCAGCGGTTGCTGTGTGGCGAGAGCGAGAAACACCACCACCACTACACTCAGTGGCCAAGGAACGACGATTAGGCACACTTTCCCAACAAAAAAAAACCGGTGATCCCCCCCTTCAAGAGTGTGTGACACTGAACGTGTGCGCTGGTGCACTAGGAACAAAAGTGAGGACGAAACGAAACGGAAGCGTCAAAACTGCACCGGAAAAAGGCGATTTCTTCCCCGCCCCCCTGTCCCGCACATTGGAAAGATAAGGGTTGCCATTTTTTTCTGTAAAGATTAGTCCGCCGTACAGCAACAATAGCAGCTGTGTGGTTAACCGTGGCGCAGGTGTGTGTACAACAGCCATACTAAGTCAGTGAAGTAGGCCTAGATTTAGATGCTCCGTGGTGCTTGAGAGCGTGCAGTGTGTGCGTGTGTGTGCGTGCGGTGGGAAAAGGACGCAACAGAGAAACGCACACACGCACAGCCCCCGATAGACCGACAGCAGACACACCACAGTGGTGGTGTACAGCATCAGCAGCAGCAGCGGCGTCGGCGGCGACAGCAGCAGCAGCAGCAGCGGCTTCCGGATCAGCAGCGCTCTCTTGTGTCGCGTGTACGCGTGGAGCGCGGTTGTGTGGTGCGTCGCCTTCCCGATCGAACGTGCTCCAGCAGCAGCAGCAGCAGCAGGGCCGTGTGCTCTCTCCAGTGTGTGTGGCCAACTTAGCAGCAGCTGTGATATATCTTCATCTCATCCCCCCTTTTCCGTGCGTGTCCTTGAGCAGCGGCCACCAACCTGGAGCAGTCACCGGAGCAGCAGCCGCTGCAGCAGGCCAAAACCATGTTCTACCCGCTGGTGAGTATAGTGGTTTTTAGGGGGAAGAGGGTCGGGAGGTCAGTGTGTGGATTCCTCGTGCTTTTTGGGGGAAACACGGTCGCCGTCGTCACATAGCAGCAAATTTGGCGTGGTGAAAACATAACCCCATTTTTTTTGTAACATCGCCTACTTATATGGAAGGCACGGCGTGCTGAGGTTTGGTCAATGGGTGGTGATGTTCATGGGAGACAGACAGAGAGGGGACGGAGGGGGTCCTCTTCTCCATGTTGCGTGTCGTCACTCATTCATCCGGTTCCGCCGTGCGTCGCGCGGTGCAGGAGAGTTTGTGTGTGTGTGTGTGTCCCACAATGTGAAGCGCTTTGCGATTTGAATTTTTCATTCGCTTTCGCTGTCCCCCGCACGCACCCCATTTGCATCTGTCTATAGCCTTTTGGCTCATGCACCACCCCGACCGACCGCGGTCACCTCCATCGCCGGGTGTGTGTGTGTGTTTGTGTGTGCGTGCCCTCGGTTTGGGACTGCTGCTGTCGCCGCCGGTCGCGATTACGACAGCAGACCAACCATCGGTATTCGGGCGCACGCGTGTGTATATGTGTGTGTGTGTGTGCGTGTACGGTCGACGTCGGGCCGGCAAACGACACTGCCACATAGAACCATGCTCCGGTATGCGTGTGTAGAGTCGCATAAAGTTGTGCACAGTTGCGGAAGCAAAAAAAAAAAACGCGGCGAGTGCACAGAAAATGTGGTTTCGCGAATTACAGTGCTGTAGGAGAAGAAATGGGACATCGAGGTATATTGAAAACATTCTACAAACTAAAACAGCCGCTGTGTGTTGTAATTCTTAATTATTAACAGCATATTTATTGTGGTGCACACTCCCCCACTGATTGCATTGCAGCGCATTAACGTCAGCGAATCCCGGCACTGTCGGGTGTCGCACTTGATGTGCACTGCACTGTAAATCGCGAACGACGTGCGAGCAACAGCGAGCAATTCCCCCCCATGCACACAGATACACACACACGCGCAGTAGATGACAGAAAAAATCCATCCACCCTTGCGCGAATTACGCTCTCGGTGTAAGAGTGTGTGCGGTGTGTGTGTGTGTGAGCCTACCTCCGTCTCTAGAGTGGTGCGTTGTGTGTGCTCCGTGTGCTGGGTGGAAAAAAATCGAAGCCTTCCCAACTTGCCATCGCCAAAATCATCAGCGCGTTGACCGTGTGGTGTGGTGTGGACTCCCGCAGCTCGTTGCGGACCAGCGGCTTCCGGCTTTGCGGGCTGGCGTTTCTCGGTGTGTGCCACAACCCTGCGGAAGGTTCCTCTGCGTTCCGATTCTCACCAACTTTGGGAGTTGATATTCACCCCCCCCCGCTCGCAAAATCCGTCAGTGCGCCCTTCATTACTAGGGACGACGGGGGAGGGCAGCAACAGTAGCAGCAGCAGCAGCATTGGTGGTGTAGTGCGGTGGTGCACACCGGGTACACGGCAACCCTCGGATTTCCAATCTTTTGTGCCCACTGGAGGAGAAGTAAGTCCTCCACCCCGCAGGCTGGGGTGATGTGCGGTGTGCAGTGTGAAGCTGTGGTGGCTACCGATCCCCCCCCCCTCCCTCCCCACCCACTCCCACGGAAACACGGACTCGTTTTTTGGCAGCAGTAGCTTTTTTTGTTCCGTTTTTGCTTTTTGCTTTCCTTTATTTTCTACGAGCCATTTTAGTTTTCTGCTGTCGGGGTTTCCTTTTTACATCCCCCGGTTGTATGTGTGTGTGTGCGCGCAAGGGAAGGAATGGACAACGGGAGAAGTGCGGTGCCGCGGTTCGCGAATTTTGGCAAATGTGATCGATTTCGGTGTGCTTGCTGCTCCACGGCCTGCTAGAGATCTTTTTTTTGCGAAAAGGAAGCAAAGAGGAACCGCGGATCGAGAGCAGAAAGAGCGAGAGAGTGAGAGAGTAAGAGCGATAGCCTGAGCGAGAGCCTGGATTTCGACGTTTGCCAAAATTCGCGAACCGACACACACACACACACACGCTCATCTCGCATGAAAAAATAATGGTGAATTGGGAAAGGGAAGTAAAGGTTACAGAAGGGGGGGGGGGGGGGATGTGAAGATTGATCTCCTCCCACCACCTAACGCTTTCCTTGGTGGTGGCGTTTTTTTTTTGTGTGTGGCAAATTTTGTGCAAAAGAAAAGGGTCAAACAAGTAGCATAGCAACAGTAATACCGAAAAAAAAACGCTCCAGAAAGGCATGGACAAGTAGAACAACACACTTTCGATGATATTTACAATCCGCCCTCTTCTAGGAAGTAAGAGATCGTGTTCTGTGGTAAAAGTAGGAAAACAAGAATGGAATCCGTTCAATTGCTATGTTTCTTCCACATTACAAGTCAATCAATTTTCAAATCTCAACCATAGATCCCTTGTGGTATACGCACGAACCGAAATGCGTCCCAAAACTCGTTTGCCGATGGCGGTCCTCAGTTGCGCCGGTTTGGTTAATTTTTGGACGATAAATTTATTATCATCTTCCCGTGGGTCTACGAGAGGGTTTCCTTTTTTTTCTATGGATGTGCTTCTATTGCATTCCAGTTACCCACGAACACAAATATAGTTGTGTTACTGTACGCCTTTTACCACCTTCACCACACTTGGGCTGGCTGGCTGGCAAGTGGTGGAGGTCCCGAGAAGCACATCTCGCGAGCGTCTCGTAGGTACAATGGCGAGAGCCACAAGTCATCCTTTTTTATATCTCGTCTCCCTTTTTGCCATTGCTTGGTGGCCGCCTCCCATCCCGATCCGACCGACCGACAGGCCACCGGACATGTTGACTCTTTACGGCCGGGTTCTAAATTGGTCGCTGTTGCCTCCTTCCCATCGATTCGTTCTTCTGCTTGCCTTCCATGCTTTCGCTTTCGTCACCCATTGCACCTTTCGCTGGATAATAATCGTTGCTTCCCTCTCAGCGAGACCCGTTTTTGTGCCCGTTGATCATTGCGGGAGTGCTGGAATCTTTCGAGGGTTCATTTTTCCCATTCCCTTTACCATCGCTGTACGTAAATATTATTTTAAGACAAGAACTTTTGAACTTGAATAAGTAAGAAAAAGACGGCTCACGTGTGTGTAACCCCGACCGCTCTTGTGCGGGTGTGCTTGGGTAAAGTGGCAGCTGATTTTTGTTATCAAACCGATTTACGGTTTATAAAATTCCTTAATTTTCGTTCTTTATTTCTTCTCACGCTCTGTCGATTCCTTTTTCTTATTTCCAGCAAACCCAATTCGATGATGGTGTGATAGAGCTAACACGGTCGGAAATGCTCCAGCAGGATCATCTGGTTGACAATAAGCATTTTGTCGTGTCGCTATCCCTGGGCAATACGCTTATCAATCTCAACAAAATCAAGTGTCCACAGTGCCGGAAGGTAAGCCTACTTTTGAACGATATTTCTAAGTTCTGAATTCACGACTCACGGCAAGCGCTGTCTCGAAACACACACTATCAGTGATGACAATTGCACACAGCATGGTCACAATTTGTACGTTGATGACTTGAGTTTGGTTCATTCTGAAGCGATAGTGTAGAGGAGTAGATGCGCATTTTATCCCTTTGAATCATGCATAGTTCAGAAATCTATCATTCCCGCGAGACTATTCCTTTCAAATGCTGCTAAAATGTTATGTATAGCATCTCCCAACGGGGTTTGAAATCCTTGAAATGATCATTACGACGATCTTCAAGATCATCATAGAACGAGCAGGCTTGGAATGGAATTGTTGGATTGTTGGTGGTTTGAAACCGACACAAACCTAGAAAACAAGTTTCCTTGCTGTGACGGCATTCGCTTCTCACTGATCCTGCTCTATTCCTTGCTGTCTCTTCGCTTGTTGAGTACCAGTAACCTTCTCCGATGTGTAGAGAAAGAAAAACACATCATACACACAAACGCACAGGAAAAGGGATTTTAAAAATAACAAAACCTGTTCTTCCGACCATCCACTCTGTTTGCTTTTACACGATCGTTCATCGGCGTTTCTTGTGCGTATTGCCATCTTCGTTTGGGGATTCGCTGTTACAAGAACCTTCGAAGCTGTGGAGCGTTTTCGATCGCTGCGCGATCCCAAGCAAAAGCCTAGCTTCGTTAATCCTTTATGTGTTCGATCCCATCTTCTTGAGGTTGAGGGTGGCGTATGTTATTTCCTGTTGCATTGTGTATGTGTTCGCCCTCATCACCCACACCAAAACTATGCTTTAATTGTGTGTGACGCATTTTTCTTTCCACTTTCATTTATTGATAGTTAATTAATACTACAACCATTTCCATTTTGCAGCGTTTCGATACGATGGAGGAAATGGAACAGCACCGGACGAAGCATTTGACGGAGAACAAGTTTAAGTGCGAAATATGCAGCAAAGAATTTCCCAGCCATAGTTCCATGTGGAAGCACACCAAGGCACACACGGGCGAACGTAAGTATGAAGTAGGAAGGTATTTGAATGTTTCTTCTCGGAATGTGAAGAAAACAAAAATCCCCCTTACAAACGATAGTAAATTAATGATATTTTTTTGCTTCCGATCGCGCAGGTCCTTTCGTTTGTCAGATTTGTAACAAAGGCTTCACCCAACTGGCCAACCTGCAACGACATGATCTCGTCCACAATGGTAAGCGATTTAGTAGGAATAGTAGGATTCGGTTCGCTCTCAACCCTCAACGTGTTCAGTACATTAGCATATGATGACAAATTATCACAGCACTTTCATACAACTTTGTGATGATCTGGTTTGGTTCATTCTGAAGCATTAATGTACTGAAGCTGCTGGTGGTTGTTCAATGTAGCAGCAAATGTATCGTCCACACATTAATATCCATTTTTTACCTTCACAGGACTAAAGCCGTTCAAGTGTCCCATCTGTGAAAAATGCTTTACCCAGCAAGCCAACATGCTGAAACATCAACTTCTGCATACCGGTAAGTTGAGCTTTGCGATATGATAAGATGGATGAATCAGTTGTAGAACAACTCTTGCGCGCGTGCTTGCGATTGATAACTGACCCTTTTGCAATTAGTTGCAGAATGATTTGTGTTTGTTCGTTTTTCGTTGTGGTTTTTGTACAGTCGTTGCCGCTAAGTTTTGCCAACTTTTAAGGGAAAAATGAAGAAAATTGTTAAAAATAATACCTTAGAGACCAAAATTGACATTTTATTGGCAAACATTGATGCAAACTGTGCTTAGTGTGCTTAATTAGTGCTTTAGAAATGAAAATTATCTGCAACGACTCTAATCGAGATGTATAGTACCAAAGCATTTTATAGCATATTAATGTACCTCATGGCCGGCTGGTCTCATGGTACAGTCGTCAACTCGAATGCGGCTTATTGACATACATACCAGTCATGAGTTCAAACCCCGTCTGAGAACGTCGCGCCATGTCATGTATGGTTGACTCTTTTCAAACACACTATCAAATGATGACAACCCTTCACAGCTTCATCATAATTAATCATTGATGACATATGTGTAATGTTTGGTTCATTCTGAAACGACAGCGTGCAAGAAAGAGAGTCATTGCGCATATTTTTTCCCCTTTAATGCACCATTAAAAAATGTAACTGTCGCGCGTGTGTTGTAAGTTGGCGGCCCCTGGCCTGTAATTGTTGCTAAAATGTTCTCTCTACCTATCAATTGCAGGTCTTAAGCCGTACAAATGTCCGGTGTGCGAGAAAGCGTTCTCGCAACATGCAAACATGGTCAAACATCAAATGCTTCATACAGGTTAGCCAATTGTTTTTCTACTTTTCTTTTTTCCTTTGCTAACATTGTTATCCCTCTCTTCTGTATCGGGTCCATGCGATTAAGTAACAAATCAGATTTTTATTTTTTTTTATTAAAGATAGTCCCTCTTAACGATTGATCGTAGTTTCGATGTTCTCTGAAGACTGATTTTGATTTTCATTTCAAACAATAGCTTATAAATACAGTTGATAATGACAGTTGATAATAATGATTTTAATTTTCTCTTTTTTTCATCTAAAAAATGGGTACAATTCAACAACTATTTGCTGCCGTTGGCTTGATGGCTGAATGTTCCGAACTGGCTGGCTGCAGGATTAAAGCCGTACAAGTGTCCCGTTTGCGAAAAGGCATTTACGCAACACGCCAACATGATTAAACATCAAATGTTACATACTGGTAAGTGTTGTTAATTGCATTATCAGTTCGGGTTTGGAAGTGGAAAATTTTATCCCTTTTTTGTATGCATCTGTAAGCACTATAGTGATGATATCTGTTCACAGCACGGTCACAATTTTCCATTGATGACTATTGACGTTTGGTTCATACTGAAGACATAGTGTGCCATTACAAAAAAGAGGGATAAAATGTTTCTAATCTTATCGAAAGATAGTAGACCGTGCAGACCTTTGTGCAGAATGTGCCACTAACTGTTTGCTTTGTACTGATTTTTATTTTTAGGTCTCAAGCCATACAAATGTCCTGTTTGTGATAAAGCCTTTACGCAGCAGGCCAACATGGTGAAACATCAAATGTTGCACACCGGTAAGTTTCCGCGCAAAAAAAAGAAATGAAAACCTTTAAATTTGTGCCGTTAAACTCATACCATCACTTGATAAGTTTGGTGTCCCCCCATCCCCTTTCTTTCCCCATCATATATGCTGCCTTGTCTATATTTTTGTTTTGTTTATTTTGTTTTTTTTTCTACATTTGTACTGCCCCAACTCTTTCTCTCTCTGTCTCAAATGAAGATCCGCAAAGTGTTGTGCGTGTCCCCCTTCTCCCCGAACTTCTTCTTTAGTACCATTGATTGTTTCCGTTTGCGTGTTTTTGCATTATTCTTTCCTTCCTTTTACATGAATTACTCATCACTGATCTCGTGGATATTTTCTCTTTTTTCTCTTTTCCGACCGCTTCGGCCGTATGTGCGCGCGCGCGTCTTCTCTTGCCCTCCGTCCGTCCTCTACGCCGACGCGGGTGATATACACGTGTGTGTTATCGCAATCAATGCGTTTGTGTGTGTGTGTGTATGAAAAAATGCATTGCGATATACATACGCCCTACGTATATGCGTGCAACAAAACAAAAAAAAAACACAAACCCTTCTACGGTTTATCATCCAACGCATATCATCACTCGATCGCACGCTCGCTCGCTCATGCTTTACGGGTTGCGCGCCACCCAAATCACCGCGTCGCGATCAACTGTCACCAAACCAATAGGCCTTAAACCGTACAAATGTTCCACCTGTGGCAAGGCGTTCGCCCAGCAGGCCAACATGGTCAAACACGAGATGCTTCATACCGGTAATTCCATAGAGTGTTTTTACATCGATACTATAATGAAGCAGGAAGACGATGATGATGACGATACGCGAGAGATCGAAAGTGATTCATCGTCTTAACAACAACCAACCACACCCCCTTCTATTATACACTAGCATTATTATACTGAGCATACATTTAACAAACATCACTGGTCACAACACTACATATTATTGAGTTGCGGTTTCTAGGTTTTCTTTTCAACACTTACTTGATATCACGCTACTACTGGTGGCTGGTGTGTGTGTGTGTGGTGCGTTAACGTACTTAGTGAGCGCCACCTTTACTAAATACGATATATAGAGCTAGCTTAGAGAAAGAAGGGATGATACACACTGTGCAAACTATTTATGCATATTTTCTTTTTATACGGTAGAATATTATTTTATCCATTTGTCAGATTATTTTCTCACTTTAAAGGGCGCAATGCTTTCCGGTTGGGCAAAGTCAGAATTCAGTTATTAGAAATGTAAATTGTTCTAACAGAAGAGAGAGACCCTTTCATAATTTCCACCAAGGAGAGAGAGCGCAAGAGATAGTATCAAAAGACAGTGTAGCAGGAGGAGAAAGAAATATTATAGAAAATATTTGATCTTTGTTTCCTCGGGCCAAGAATAATAAATAGTTGGTAAACGCGTTTAACAAAACACCCATACTCTGTTGCCTTTGCAAATGTTAAGCCAATATTGCATTTGTGTTTCCTCTTCCGTATCGTGTACGCGCTATATATTATACATTGTAGCCGCGCGTTGACTGCGAGTGCTCTGCGTTGAGAAAAAAGCTGCTATCAAAATTCGAACTCACAGCTCATCGGTAACTTTCCTTTCTGCAAACTGCTGGGGGCCGTGCGCTTTGCTGTCGCAGGCGGGGCCGGCCACCGTGGTGTGGACACATTTGTTCTGTTTTTATCTGCAAACTCAAGAAACCTTACCCGCTTTTATTTTACACCATCCCATCACCATCATTCATCCATTAAGTTATCTATTTTAAAATTAGCATTAACACGAAAACACACACACACACCCAACTATAGCTATCACCGGTTTTCCTTTTGTTTTGCAGGTATTAAACCGTACAAGTGTCCCACCTGTGACAAAGCATTTGCCCAGCAAGCGAACATGATGAAGCATCAAATGTTGCACACGGGTAAGTGGTTTTAAGAGCAAGGAAAGGGATTTCTCTCTCCTTTCCTGGCTAATGCCGTCCGTCTGCTAGGCTTGGCTTGGTTTTTTACTGTTGCCCCGTTCCTTATTCGATACATCATTTCCCTTTTCGCCCCCCAGGATTGAAGCCGTACAAGTGCGGCACGTGCGACAAAGCGTTTGCCCAGCAGGCCAATATGGTCAAGCATCAGATGCTGCATACCGGTAATGATCTGGATATTAATTGGAATGTTATTATCAAATTAAACCACATCCACTCCTCCCTTCCTTCCAACCGATTCCTTCCCCTTTTCTCCGTACGCATGATGATGCTGCACAATGAATAGTCACAATTATTGACTCCCGATTACCTAAAATTCCCCTTTTTAATCAAAATGTGTGTTTTATCAAACTCCTCCTGAGCTCCTTTCTCCCCAGATGTTGTAGGGTTACTACTGCAATTACCACTTCCATAGCTTATTATTTATTTCGAGCTCAAACGAAAGAGTGTCAAACAGCACAATTATCCATGGCAATGTCCTCGGGGTTAGCTTTGCTGTGTTTATTGTTTTTTTTAACTACTTCCAATTGGTTTTCTTTCTTTCCAATAGCAGTATGTACACCAATGCAATAATTTCCATCCCTCTTCCTTACCCTTTGCTTGTTGTTACGTGAATGGGTTTTCTTCATGCAATGCAAAAGAGTGCAAATCAATGATCAACACCTGCCCTCTCTCCTCCTTCTCTCGTCTCATTAGGTTTAAAACCGTACAAATGCAATACCTGTGGCAAGGCATTCGCCCAGCAGGCCAACATGGTCAAACACGAGATGCTTCATACCGGTAATACACACATTTTTTCATCTTATACTACCCCCACAACCACCCCTTTTTTTCTTCCTTTACATTCTCGTCCATATGCGCTGGTGCCGCCGGATTGCGTTTGCTTGCGCGCGCGCTGCCGTGTTGCTCTCTCTTTGCCAGCACTGCACAGCTCGCCCAAGCAAAAACACAACTTAGATGCGCAAGAAGAGTAGCGGCAGCAGCAGCAGCAGCTCCGTTTTTGTTTTGTTCCTGCCAAACCGTGTTTCAATTCCGTCTTAATATCCCTCTCTCCCCACTCCCGGTGTTGTTTTTGTCGTTGTTGTGATGTTTCATTTCCAATTTCTTTCTTCATTGTTCTTTCATTCTATGATCGACCGTGCCACGTGCGCGGATCCTTTTTGCTTCCGAAACGTAAACGAAAACAATCACTTCAACTGCGCTCGCGCTTCTAATGGCTGTGCGTGTGTGTGTGCCGTCCAGGAATAAAGCCATACAAATGCTCGGTTTGTGATAAAGCCTTTGCCCAGCAGGCCAACATGGTCAAACATCAGATGCTCCACAGCGGTAATACACATTCTCTCTCACTCTCTCGCTCTCTATTTGTTTTGTTTAGTTCGATTTCTAACAATTATTATTTCCCTTCCCTCATCCCCCTTATTTTTGTTATCTTATCATACGTGCTATGTATCACCCTCAATGCAAACCCCCTCCCCTCCCCCATTTTGTGTCCCACGGTGTGCACCACCATAACCCCAAATCCCACTTAGTGTGTCCTCTTCCTCGCCCTCGTCCTTTGTTTGTTATTCTTAATGTGTAGCATTTTACGTTGTTGTGGTGCTGTGCCGGTTGGTCCAATGCGTGCATTGCATGGATCAAAGGCATGGGGCACAGCTAGGAAAATAACTAATTCAACTATGAATGCAACTGATTGAGATCGTTTGTTTTAATTTGCTATTTTGTATTTCTCGGTCAATGTGGCGTGTATCTCGAATGGCACTTGTCTGCTCGCGGACGTTCGGCACAGGAATCAAACCATACAAATGTCCTACCTGCGACAAAGCATTTGCCCAGCAGGCGAACATGGTGAAGCATCAGATGCTCCATACGGGTAAAACCTTTATTCCCTCATTCTTTTTCATTACTCGCATCAGCGTAATATGTTGCATTTAGTTAGCTTAGCTTAGAGTAAAAACTAACAAAATAAACCAAAAGCGCCCTTTTCAGTATAATTGATTACTACAAGATTTCTAAGTCTTTTTCGAATGTAAACATTGTTATTCACCGCGTGAAAGATGTTAATGCACATCAATCTGATATTTCATTTCCATCATTATAAGTTTTAATTTCTTCAGCATGATTTTCAACACGACTCAAGCTGGATTGAGTTTGACAGTTCTTTGGGATGTGTTGAAAATCATGTGTAAAAGCTAAAATTTCAGTACAAGGTTTTCCAAGTCTCTTTCAAATGTAAACATTGTTATTCACCGCGTACAAAATGATATTCCACATAGATCTGACATTTCATTTCCATTATAATATTTTTTAAATCTATCAGCATGATTTTCAACACGATACAAGCTGGATTGAGTTTCACAGTTCTTTGTTATGTGTTGAAAATCATGTGTTGAAACTGAAATTTCATGTTAAAGCAAATTTGACCAGAGCTGTTGAAAAACATCTTACAGGCGGTGAATAATTGTGTGCACATTCTGTGACATGCACATTGTGTCATGCACACAAGTAACTTGCAAAACCCTGTAAAATTTCAATTCCTCCACATGATATTTAACACATCACAAAGAACTGACAAATTCAATCCAGCTTGAGACGGGTTGAAAATCAAGTGGAAGAACTGAAAAATCATTGTGATGCAACCACAACATTTGACAGCTGTTGAAAAACATCTCGCAAGCAATGAAAAATGTTGTCGACGTTGGAAATTAACTCGGAAACCCCTGTACCAGCGCAGTCTGTTTACATTTCACACGTTGTGTTACAATATTGAATACTTGGCCTTGCATCTACTATGAATTCAAATGCAATAACAATGGTTTTTCCCCTTTTGTTTCCTACCTCCCTCCCCGCAATTCAGGAGAGAAACCATTCAAATGCAAAAGCTGTGATAAGGCTTTCTCACAAAACGCCAATCTGAAAAAGCACGAAATGGTACATCTCG
The DNA here is from genome assembly GCF_016920715.1 of Anopheles arabiensis. Taxonomy (NCBI): domain Eukaryota; kingdom Metazoa; phylum Arthropoda; class Insecta; order Diptera; family Culicidae; genus Anopheles; species Anopheles arabiensis. The sequence goes on from NC_053517.1 coordinate 101,153,552, forward strand.
GCATACGGCCCCACACCTGCCCGCTGTGCACGAAGTCCTACTCGCAGTATTCGAACCTGAAGAAGCATTTGCTGAGCCACCAGAAGCAGGCGATCAAGCAGGAGCAACAGAACGGTCAGGTGATGGCGTAAGTGTTGTGCCGCTTCGGCTTTGTCCTTTAATAAATAGGCAAGATTGAAGCAATATGTCTCCGCTGTCTATCTCCCCAGTATCCTCTACAGCTGCCAGACGTGCAAGATGCAGTTTGAGGATATCATCGAGTTCGAGCGCCACACCAGACGGTGCGGCATCAGCACCGTGCAGCAGCACAGCGTGAAGCTGGAAAACATCAAGAGCGAGGTGGATATCGATGGCAGCTCCAACTCGGGCATGCAGCAGCAGCAACAGCAGCAGCAACAGCAGCAGCACATTATTACCACCTCCAATGCCACGAATGGCAACGGGATCAGCGTCAGCCAGTCGCAACCGCCGACCCCGATGCACATTCCGTCGGCCATCCTTACCTCCGTCATCTCGTCGTCGGTCGGCTCGAACGTGACCGCGCACAATCTGGTGTCGGCCCACTCGCACCACGGCGGCCATGTGACGACCAACGGGGGCCTCCTGTCCGGCGGCATTCCCACCGGCCATCCGCACGCCCAGCAGCAGCACACCCCACCCGGTGTGGGCGGGCTTCCCCAGCAGCATCCTTCCGCTCACGCTCAACAGCAGCAGCAGCAGCAGCAACAACAAGCCCATCAGCAGCAGCAGCAAGCTCATCAACAGCAGCAACAGCAGCAGCAACTGTCACCGCTCAGCAGCCACCAGCAGCATCTGGTGCTGCAGCAGCAGCACAACCTGCCCATCCATCTGCAGCAGCAGCTGTCCCACCATCTGATCAGCAGCCATCTGCCCCACCCGCAGGACCATGGCGGTGCGGGCGGTGGGGGCGGCGGCGACCTGCACCATCAGGTGAACTTTCACCATCCGCACATCTCCCACCTGCCGAACATATCGCACAAGATCCTGTCGCCGCTGTTCCACATTCCGCCGTTCAACAACAACCACAGCACATAATGGAGCGCTTGCAAGGGACCGGCGCTGCGGCCGCCGCCGGGCACGGTTGTCGTCGATCCGGCGGCAATCGGTCCGGCGCCGGCCGGCGTGGTGTCCCTTCTGCCGAATGCGGCGGCCTGCCTTCCATCCACCTCCGCCTCCTCCCCGATGGTGCTGCCGTTCGTCGTGAAGGCGGAAAAGCCGGACGAGGAAATTGGGGGTGGTGTGTAGGAGCGGATGGAGGAACTGTGTACCCGTGGGTAAGTAGTCGGTCACGGTGCACTTCCCCAAACACCACTGTCTGTGTGTGTGTGTGTGAGAGAGAGAGAGTGTAGGGGGTAAAAGGGATGGAACAGAAAGCAACAAAACAACACCCAGTCAGGAACATGGGACGCGAACTCTCAGTCACCTACACACACACGCGCGAGAAGAGCAAAAGGGGATGAGCAGCAAAATGGCAGTTTTCATGTGGAGAGCGGGACTCGATGCGAACGAACACGGTTCTCTTAAATACTCAGGAGGAAATTAAGGAGGGACAATCTGTAAAAAAAAAAAAACACACACACACACATGGCGGTAAAAAAGCAATGCAAATGAAGGTGCAGGACAGTGCTTCGCCTCCTCCCTCTCATACTTTCCAAAACTCCCATATTCTGTGGGGGTTTTATTTTCGCGGTGGAACATCGGTTAATGTGCTGTTTTCCTTTTTTTTAATATTTTTATAACATCGTTAGGAATTAGCACACACACACACACACACAAACACAGCAAGATTACCATATTGTTCTTGGTAATGATTTTAAGAAGCGATTGTTTGCGGACAAACGATATATCCTTTTTAGTAAGGGCGACGTTATAGTGTTAGGAAGTGTGGGTGTGTGTGTGTGTGTTAGAGAGGTGCAATTAAGAGGTGAAGAATGAAGTCCAGCAGCAGCTACACCCTCATTTAGAGAGAGAGAAAGAATGTGCTTTTGTGAAATGTATATGCATAGTATGCGCACAGTCATCCCATGGAACTACACACACACACACACACACACACATACAGATATATATTAGAGCTAACGTGTACTTGTAAAGTTATATCTTACACCGTTGTGTGTGTGTACCTAGCAACGTGTGTACCAGGTTCAAATGTCGAAAATGTGTATATTTTTAAACATGCTTTATGTAAAACAAACAAACAAACAAACACAGCAGGGACATGTGTTGTGGGGGGCAGTGCGTGCAGCAGCAGCGCGCTTATCCTTTATCTCTCTGCGCTAACGTGCGCCGTAAAGACACACAGACAGACAGACACACTTTGAGTGAAGGACAGAGTGAAAGGACTGTGAAATGGCATTGGCACATGATGTAGATTGTAGGTTTTTGTTTTACGCCATTAGACGCGCGTGTAACAACAGTGATAAAAGAAACAAATGTGGCGGACAGGAAATGTGAGGAGACGTGTATGTATTATTGCAAACAAACAAACAAAAAAACGCAAAGACTGCACACAAGCATGAGGAGGGAAGGAGGAGGACAGGAAAGTGGGGAGCATTACACTGAGAGAGAGAGAGAGAGAGAGAGAAACAGGGAAAAAAGAGACGAAACATTAAAGGGAAATAGTGTGATAGAACTGTCAACGGTTCGAGTCCACGGGCGGGCCGGTATGGAGAGAGAGTGAGTACGGGAAGCAGGCAATGGGGAGACAGCTCGGCAGCGAGATCCGGTGGGTGTGGTTTGTGTGTGTGTGCCACAGTTAAATTTTAAACCATTATTGTTTGCCTTTTTCGTTCTCGTTGTAAGGCATCGTTTCTATCCCTGAGGGCGAATGTGCCCTGTGTTGTGTGGTTTTTTGGGTTGAATTTTCATTTGGATTGTGAAGAGCGGGCAGGGTGTCACCACAGGCAAAGCAAAACTATGGGCAGAAAAGAAGTGTATAGGTCGCGAAGCAAACCGTTGTGATATATATTACCATATTAAATGTGAAAACAGAGATGTGTTTTACCACCTTTCCTTTTTATAGAAGAAGAGAGCTCGCTCGGTCTGGCCTGTCGCCTCCCCAGTCTCCTGTTTGTGTTTGTATACTACCGGTCAACCAGTTACGCTACCTTACCTTTACCAACCCCTCTATATCCCCTGATTTCGATTGTCGATTCGTTTAGGAGCCCGGGAGCACACGGACAGTGTGGTGGGGATTGAATTTTTTTGTTAAATATCCATCAGTTATGTATGGTATGAAGAGCGTAATATGAGGAAAATGCGTACAGGAGACACTACTACTACTAGCTCGAAAAGGAAGACTTAATACAAGAAAGTGATGTGTGATAACAAATATTTGGCTAAGGAAGGGCAAAATTTCATTTTAGGTTCGATAGGCGAGCAGCGGCAGATTCGAGGATCGTGTGGAGAGAATGCCAATTTAGTAAGCTTTTTAAAATCGAAAGAGAAGGAAGGAGGGACATTAACACTAGCCTAGCGTTTATGTTTAGAAGGGGAGGAATATGCTTTTTGCCATGTGCTTTCTCATGCTTATTTCTCATATTATTTTTTTTGAAGGGGGAGCAGTTTCGTGTTGCCAGAAGAGAGATACATAGAGAGAGAGAGCGCGATACATTTAATGCCTTGTTTTTTTTATTATCATCATCCTCGCCGCGTTAGAAAAGGCTAAACGCGTGTCCTCAACGATCATTCTAGTCTCTGCTCATTGGAACAAGGAACACACACACACAATGTTTGCGATTTCCTTGTACTTTTTTTTTAGTACGACAACAACACCTTTTCTCTTATACTGGGTCATGCTTTCGTTTCGAGACTGCATTGCAGCGTGGTGTGTGTGCGTGGTAGAACCGAGACACTCACTGCATAGGATCATCGTGGTGTGTTCTAAAATAATTAGTCGTTAGTATAGAGAGAGAAACACACCTCCTCAGCCGAGGCAAAGTGTAAACAAGCAGATCAAGCACGTCCGTAGGGGTGATAGAACTGTATGTGTGTGTTTAGTAAACCCTTAAAACACAGTGCGCAATCTTGCATAAACACACACACACATACACACTTACATTACAAACACGTGAACATGATTAGTAGTATACTGTATAATTAGTGGAAGAAACCTCACTCAGGAGAGCGACACAAGTTTGATTTTTTTGTACGGGAAGGAAGGGTAGCTCACTTTCCAATAAGAAAACCTGTGGCGCCGTAAAGCAAAGCGTTAAGAATGATTAAAAATATCCCCAATGAAGGAGGGGGAGGGGGGGGGGAATGCAATAGAATGTAGAATATATAGTGCGTTGGCAGCATTTCAACAGCGGCTTTCGGCATGATGGGAGTGTTCGCAGTGGTGATCGTGATCGCACACATCACTACATGATCCTCAGTTGCTCTCAGCGATCAAATTGCTTGGTGCAGGCGTGTGTGTGTGTGTTTTGTCCATTTTAGTACCGGGGGTGGCTGTGTGTGTGTGTGTGGCTTCCGTTTATTTTTTGTAATTATGTTTCTTGTTTCTTCTTGTTGCTGCGCGATCTACTTGATCTACACTTGTCGCATGTCTTCCAATAGATTCCGATCGTATGATCCTTTTCTTATACACACACACACACACACACACACACACACACACACACACACACACACACACACACACACACACACACACACACACACACACATACACACACACAACTTGGGACTGTGATATTCGAATGGAAATCTCCAATGTTATGCCACACGACGCCAACTTGCGAGGGAGAGACATACCATCGAGGCTTTTTTTGATAACCTTCGTTTGCCTTCTATCACATTCTTTTTGGTCCAGTACCCTCCAAGATTCTGGGGGAACATTACTTCAGCAGTATGAAATACTGAACTCTCTATTGTGTCTTAATTTTCTCAACTGCAAACGTCTTGCAACGGGCTTGCATTTGAACGGTTTTTTTTTTAAATTGCAACACACACACACATGCACATCCATCCCTCTATTCATATTTGTGTTATACCAGAGGGAGAGGGGATGTATGGGACATTGGAACAAAGTTCTTAAGCACTGGAAACGATTTTTGCAAACTACTACAAACACAAAAAGCCGAGGGCGCGCACTGCTGCAACTGCTGCAACTGCACATACTACACACTGCACTGCAGGGCAGCTAAAATGTAAAAAAACGCATAATGCTTGAATGGTGTCATAAAGAAGTCGCATTAGATCTCGCCCATCACACTATGGGTCCGCTAAGCACTGTCAATAGTTGTTGGGAGCGGGACAGTAACGGGCGGGGGATCGTTTTGAGTGTGCCGTACTTTCGACGCAACTAAAAACCTCATTAAAATGTGTAAAGCATTGGAAAAGCCAATGGTGTGGTGTGTATTTTTATGCGTGGTGCGAACTCTAAGAATGAGGACGAGAATAGTATGGGAAGAAGAGAGAGAGAGAGAGAGAGAGAGAGAGAGAGAGAGAGAGAGAGAGAGAGAGAGAGAGAGAGAGAGAGAGAGAGAGAGGTGTTATTTGTTTAAATCATTCGAAGAAGATCATACAACCGGTTTTAAGGAAACGCACACACACACACACACATTCCTCACACCATTTATAGAAGGTAAAATTGCTGTTGTGTTTAGTAGCTGTTAGAAAGTACCCAACAAAATGCAACAACAAGAAACACACACACACGACGTAGCAGGAGAGTAGCGCGCGAGAGTAGAGAGGAGCGTCATGGAAGGTACATCTTAATCAAAAGTAGTTTTTAACAAGAGAGAAAGGAACGACAAAAAGAAAGCTCGCAAAACATTATTATGATCTTCAAAATTATGCCCGTGTGTGTGTGTTTGTAGATATTCAAAACACAGACACTGCGCTACCGGAGGAGGAGCCCATTGAGAAAGATAGTAGATTGCTTGCTTGCTCTCTTCCTCACCAAACAACTGGTTGTAGATGCTTAACCTCCACCCTCTCCTTCCCCTGCATATAGCCCCCTCCCTTTAGAAGGGTATTTGTAGAAAAATAAAATGCAAGCTATAGCCAACACACACACACACACACACACACACACACACACACACACACACACACACACACACACACACACACACACACACACACACACACACACACAAACACACACACACACACACACACACACACACACACAAGCAAACATTATTAAAAGTAGGTTGAAAAATAGCGCAAAACAAAGCATCTGAAAAAATGACAAAAAAGAAGAAAAAAAAAACATAAATCAGTCTTATAGAAGAAGGATATGGATAAGAAGCAAACACAGGTCGTGTAATACACAATAGAAAGCTCTGTTCAAAACAGAGTGTTAGCCAGAGGCCAGAAAACAAAAAGAAAACACTTTAAACAAATCTAATTCATAAGGAAAGAGAGAGAGAGAGAGAGAAAACCATTAGCAATGATACAGAAAAGAGAGAAGGAGAAAAAAGGAACGTTTTTAAAACAATAATAATGTAAAACAACAAGCAAACAAACATACACACGCAAACATAGAAAAAGAAAGTAGAAATGATGTGTTACACAAAGCAGAAAATAAGAATCATTACATTGCAAATAGAAGAAGCAAACAAAAAGAAAGCAAAAAAACAAAAAACAAAAGTAGATACAAACCAGTAGTGTAAAACAAAACAAACAAAAAGAGAGCGTAAACGCGCAGTATACACGTGAGAAATTAGATGAAGAAAAAAAGAAGCAAAATCCCAAGCACACACACACCCAGACACACCGCCTACTACAACACAACCTACAAACAGCGCGGATTGGTTAAAAAGGGGGAGAGATTGAGTTTTTAAGCAAAAGAAGAAACAAAGTGTGCGTGTTGTTGCTCCCCCCCCCCCTTTGAAGTACTAGAAGAAGGACGTTGTGTCAAAGAAGGAGTGTGCGGGAGCGTGTGATGACAGAGTGAGGTCAGTTTGTGGCTTGCGCCACGGAGGAAAAGAAGCAGCTAATAAAGGAAGGTGATAATATGTCCGTAAGACAGACGAGAACGCAGGGAACCGCAACTGGAGTGTGTTTTAAAAAAGCATCAAAACCCATTGTACAGAGAGAGAGAGAGAGCGTGAGAGAGAAAGAGAGAGAGAGAGAGAGAAAGAGAGAGAAAGAGAGAGAGAGAAAGAGAGAGAAAGAGGAGACAGAGAGAGAGAGAGTGAGAGAGACAAAGAAAGAAAGAGAAAGAGAAAGAGAAAGGACGCGCGCAGATTAAGAGGCCAACACGGGAGGACGATTGTTACGATTATTGCAGGGAGGAGAAAGGAGGGTGGCACAATGTTATATAGAGGTGTGAATGAGAAGACGAATTAACATGAAAAAAGTTACTAAAGTGAAAGCGAAACGCACACACACACACACTTACACAGCGGTAGCTGAAGAAGGATGTGAAAGTGATGAACGAAGGAAGCAAGGAAAACAACCGCAGAAGCGCGCAAATGTGTGTTTTGTAATGATTTTCTTAAGAGCCGCGTGTTCTTGTTGTTACAACTGTGCCTGTTTTTTGTCCTATACCCCCCCCCCTCCGCCCCATCCTCGCGCTCCTCTTAATTCCCCCACTCACCCATCCACCTTCAATGTGGTTGTGTGTGCGTGCGGTTAGTTACGGTTAAGTTTGTGACTTATTAACTACTACTATTATCCTTATTGGAGGACTTTTGTGCGCCGAGAGAGATAGAAAGAGAGAGAGAGAGAAAGGGAGAGCTGGTTCCAAGTTGTTGCATGAGTCATCGTTTCGTTTAATGATTTATAATTGCGATAAGGAATGTTAGGAACACAAGTCCCACGGTGTGTGTGGTAGAGGGAGAAAAAAAGAGAGAGAGAGTAAGAGAGAAAGCTATGTTATCCCCTCCCGCTCTCTTGTGTTTAAAGGCACACAGTTGTATCATTCAATTAGTAGTGACTCTTCCCTCTTGTTCCCGTGTTCTTGTTTGATGTATTTCATTGGAAGAAGAATCATTCGTACAGACACGGTGGTTTTGCACTCCCTCCGTCTTCGTCTCTCGCCTATCATATGTTTATGAGAATCAAAAAATAATTAAAAAAAAACATGATTTCGATCCCGTTTAACGTTGACGAAAACTGACACAGAAGAAAAGGCGCCCGCAGCAAAACAGATTTCAGTGAACGTGTGTGCGTGCGTTTTTTCTTTCTTTTCTTTTCAATTGCGCGGGGGAGACAGTGAGAGAGAGAGAGAGAGTGAAAGTGAGGGCTGTAACACAAACGAAATGATAACACTATTGCTATTACTATTTGTTTTAGTACGCTAAAAGAGCTGTGTGTGTGCGTGTGAGTGGGGATAAGAAGAGAGAGGAGGAGCCACGTGGCGGTTGAACAGCGGCGCACCTTCCTATTACTACTATTATTATTACGATTATTATGAGTTAGCAGTTACACACACATTTATGAGATGATTTTTTTTTGTATAAAGACACAACAACACAACAACCCAATCAGTAAAATAAAAAGAAAACAATATCTAATTGGTGTGCAACGCTGGTTTAAGAAAAGAGAAAGAGAGAGATTGAAAAGAAACGCTCGAAGAGAGAGAGAGAGAGCGCGGTGCATGTGTTGTAATGTGGAGAAAAGGAATGTACTATGTTTTCCGAAACCCACTTTAACCCGTTAAAATCCTTTTCACAAGCCCGTTCCGGCATCTCCAGCATCTTGGCACTATTATCTGGCAGCATCTGGCAGCACCATCGAGAGAAAGCCCGAAAGTTCGGAATGACCGATGACCCCGAGCGACTAAAAACCCCCAAAGGGTATGCTTGAAAGTGAAGACGGAAGGGAAATGTCGCTACTTCGATGCATTTACTTGACCCGGTGGATCGATGCAACCAGGCCAAAAACAGTGAAACATAGTACCTGGGAAACGTGGAAACAAACAACACACATCAGGGAGCAGAACTCGCATCCACTGGTTTTGTAGCGGAAGGCAATGATGACAAAACGCAATGCGCAATCATTTTAGGCGGAATTTCGATAGGACACCCAAGTCCGGGAACCGGCGTTCACACGACGCGTCCGGGCCTGCCCACGCCCGATTCTATCTTCACCATTAACATGAAAGGGACAGGGCTTTTACCATGACCGTACCCGAAAGGTTCACTCATCAGGATCTAAAGGCGAGGACAAGGCAAAAGAGACACAGAAAAGTTTGCTCACGGCCAGTGGTGGATTTAACGGTGCGCGGACAATGTAGGGGTCCCGTGTATATAGAACCAGCATATAGAACAGTGTGTACAGTAGTCTCAGCAAGAGTTTCGCTTAGGGGCCCCCAACACCCTAAATCCGCCACCGCTCACGGCTACCCAAGTCCCATGCGTTGTCCCAATCAGAATCCAAATCGAATCGCAATCCCAATCCCAATCAGAATCCTAATCGAATCCCAATTCCAATCAGAATCCAAAACGAATTCCAAACGAATCCCAATCCCATTCGGGATCCCAATCGAATCGCAAACGAATTTCCAATCCCAATCGATTCGCAATCAAATCCCAATCGCAAAGGAATCTTTTAGGGATTCAAATCCTACAAACGGGATCCGATCTGATCGAATCTTTTTAGGGATTGAATCTTCGAATCTTCCGAATCCTGAATCTCCCAACACTAGTACGTACACATGTTTAACGAACAAAACTATTCGGTTCAGCTCGTTAAACGTCGGGGGTGGACGCCGGAACGCAAAGGATTAGACTTTTGTACATGATTTTGTATCACGACTTCGGCTGTTTTGGACCTCACGTGTGAACGCTTTTTTTTTTAAACAATCGGGTTAGTTTATTTTAGTAAAGTTACAATATTTACATATTCCCCAACCCTCTTCCTGCCCCTTCCCCTGTGCCCCACGAGGGGTCTAGGGGGAGGGGATGTTATAGCTCTTAGGAGCGCATCCTTAATCCTCCGTGGTCTCGCTGGTAATTTGCACTCTCTGCCCTTGTGTGGGGCAATTTCACACCAATTTTGGCATTCCTTCGCGTGCTTCCGTGTAATTTTTTGGTTGACTAGCGGGAGGCCACGTCCGCCTCCACCGCCGCCGCCTTCTCTGCCGAGGTCAAACCGCCTTGCCGGTTTTAGGAAGAGCTGGCCAGCTCAGGATAGACAGACTCCCCTCTGTCTATATCACCTCCTTCAGCTCCTCGTCGCTCATCCTGTTGATGCTGGCGATGTCGCTGCCGAAGTATTGCCATCCGAGCGCGGATATTCGCCCGGCGCTCCGACGTTCGTGGTGACGATGAAGGCGCAGATGGCTGTTCGCCACGCTGCTCCTCCCTTTGACTGTCTGCGTCCTTCTCGCTTCATTTCGTAGGTCATTCCGGGTACGCCGGACTGCTTCGGGGTCGAGCCGATTGGTGGGTTCCTCCAGCATTGTCTGTGCGGCGAGAATGGCGCGTTCTTCGTCCCAGCAGCGTTGGAGTTCTGAGGTGATGCGCTTGGCGGCCTCGCACACGTGGCTCCAGTTGGTGGGTGATTGAAGCATGTGCGCCTCCAACGTTTCTGGCAAAACTCCATCCAATAGCTCACTCCTCACCTCAGCAAAGCGAGGGCATTCGAACATTACATGTTCTACTCCCTCGACTACACCAGGGCAACGAGGGCAGGCCGGAGACGAGGTGAATCTCATTTTGTTCAGGTATTCGCGGAAAAATCCGTGTCCTGACAACAGCTGAGACAAATGAAACGTCACCTCTCCGTGATTCCGCAACTGCCAGGCTCCCACGTCCGGAATTACGCGGTGTGCCCACCTGACATATCTGCTGGCGTTGTCTGCTGCGGCGTCTGCGTCCCAAGTCGTCTGCCACTCTTCAATAGTCCGCTATCGCTCCTCTTTCCAGAGCTCGCTGCTACTTACACCGGTCCCGCGTCGGCTGTGAACTCGGGTGTCCTCCGCTACGGCTCTGCAGATTGGCACCAGTCCCGCGAGCAGCACGGCGGTCTCATATCTTACCGTCCGGAACGTTCGAGCCACGCGGATCGCTGCCTTTCGCTGCACGCGTCACGTGTGGACGCTCGAGTACAACATCCGCCCGCTGCGTTCCATCGACAGTTTCTGCACCAACATATGATGCAAAAGCTCTCTACTCTAACAAGCGTTGTCGCGAAAACTGAAGAAAGGAATGGTTAAAAATCAAAGGTAGATCTTAAAACATGTCTTATACGCCATGGAGGAAATGCCGGAAATTATCTCGCTTAGTTTTTTTTCCTACAGTGTCCCCAAAAAAGTCCATTTTATTTAATGCAAACGTTAGCATCACCATTCCGAGAGCAGAGATGTCATCATATTAACCATCAAATGATATTCTACATGCCCCGTGTGTTTTCTGTACTTTGTTTTATGCTTTTCATACTTCACATTTCCATTGTTTCCATTGTGACGACACGGCATTGGCGACACATATTACCGTTGTTTGCGTTCTTTGCATTCGATTCGTTTTCCTCGATGTTGCCCGATATCATTCCTAAACCAAACCATTCCGGCCATGGGGACGGCGGCAGTCGTCAGCCGATGGGCCTTTTTTCTAGTTAGAAAATGTGTTCGTTTTCGCACGCGTAGCAGCAATTATCATATGCGCTATTAGTGGCTTTGCTTTTACGTGTAATGTATAGTAATATAGTCATCTTCTATCTACAGGGGTAAGTTTAGTGATTTCTCTCTGGACGATAGAGCACATACACACACACACACACACACACACACTCTGGCAGAGGTATGTGTGAGGTCATTTACTAAGATTTGTTTGCTGTTGCTGCTGCTGGGGTTGGCGTTGTAGCTAAGTTTAGTCTCCGCTTTAACGATTCCTTCCCGTATACTATATCAAACTAGCTCATTGCATACTACTAATCATCGGTTTGTCACAGAGAAAGAGGAGGAGTACGAGAGATAATCGAGGTAGGAATCAGTTTAGTTAGTCGCAGCCTGTGCTTTGCTGTTTGGTGGAGTATAGCATCGATGTGTTTGTGTGTGTGTGTGTGTGTGTGTGTGTGTGTGTGTGTGTGTGTGTGTGTGTGTGTGTGTGTGTGTGTGTGTGTGTGTGTGTGTGTGTGTGTGTGTGTGTGTGTGTGTGTGTGTGTGTGTGTGTGTGTGTGTGTGTGTGTGTGTGTGTGTGTGTGTGTGTGTGTGTGTGTGTGTGTGTGTGTGTGTGTGTGTGTGTGTGTGTGTGTGTGTGTGTGTGTGTGTGTGTGTGTGTGTGCTGTACGATATTATTCGACAAGGCGCAGATTTTAAAAGCCTGGGAAACAGTAATCCTATAAAAAAAGAGTAACAGAAACACACTCACACATAATTGTTGTCTTTTCGTATTTCGTGCGTGTGCCCTCTTGAGAGAAGAGAGATCTCGACCGTTCCCGGGG